>NC_071406.1:7502474-8137974 GCF_017976375.1 Cuculus canorus
CTGTATGAGGTATTTGGCATCCCTGTAGCTAGTATTGCCAGATTTTCAGGTGCGTGACTGTCTGGAACGGAAAGACTTCCTGAGGTCAGAGGTACCGGTGCAGGAAACGACGTTGACGGTTTTTGGAAACTTGCGTTTGCAGCTACACCGCTAACTGTATCCACTAAAATGGAATTCTGCACCAAAGACGAACCAAGAAGCGAGTTCTCAGATACCTGTCCATCGCTTTTAGGTTTCTTAGCAGCCTGATTAGCCTAAGCAAAAGGAAAGAAGCAAGAAAATAGCCAGCTTTAGAACACTTGCACAGTACGGTCTAATTTAGCTCGAAGGGGAGGATAAGAGCTGACTCAAGGTTTCACCCCCTCCCAACCCCGCTGCAGGAATAAAGAGCAAATCAGATACAACTAAACTTTTTCCCTTGGTTCACAGTTCTCCTAATTCACCTCATTTTGCTAAACACTGTTATAGGAAAATTTCTTACCCGCCAATTTCTAATTCTCTTGAGCCTGCTAGGCGTTTTCTCCAGTATCTGCAGAAACTCATGAGTTAGCTCTGGGTGGAAAAAAAAACCAAAGCCATTTCTTACATCTGAGTCTGTAACGAGCAGGTGAAACTTTAACCATTTCTGTAGACTAACAGTACACAGCTTTTGCAGCAGTCACTACAGGCTGCACACGATTTGAACTTATATTTAATAAAGAATTTTGTTAGACAAGTGTTGAACAAAAAAAGCTACAGTATTTCATTCCAACAGAGTTCTGACCAGGACATGCATCCGAAAAATTCAGCTGGGACAGAACCAATTCTCTCCTCAGGACTGTACATTTCCAAGTCACTGCACTTTTCAGTAGCTAAAGTATTTCAAGTTCTGTGAGAGGAACAGTGATGAGACATTCTGACTGAGTGCTGTGGTCAGCCATGGAATGCTGTTTCATGGAATCCAAGGACTTTCGCAGCTTCAGATGCTGGGAGGATTGGATCTCAGACAGCTGACCCAAACTCACCAAAGGCTATTCCACACTGTAAACATCATGCTCCCTGTATAAGCGAGGCACTCTTGGGACAGCCCTTCTCAATGTCTGTCGTCCCTCAAAGACCTGCTCGCCATGTTGCTCAGAGTTCAGCTGCTGCTCAGATTACAGTCCTGGTTTTCACGACGGCACCAGCTGAAATCGCTGTGCTGGCAGGGCGTGCCATCGGCCACCCAGCAACTGGCTGAGCAGTCTGACATTCAGTTTACATATGTGATTATTAGTATTAATGTTAGTTTTTATTAAATCCATTTTCTATTTCAGCCTTCAAGTCTTCCCTTCCTCTCCCGATTCCCCTTCATGACTGCAGGGAAAAGGAGGGGAAGGTATTACTGCCCGTTGCTTAGCTGCTGGCTGGAGGGGCTAAACTGGGACAAGGTTTGAACTTAAGATTTTTCTTTCTTGCAGAATCTAGGTTTCTTACACCAAAAATTTCTAGAGATCTGTACTCACAGCAGTTCCTACAATAACAGACAGGGACTGCCTGAGCTCAATACGAGTGTGAAGTTAAGTTTCCTTTAAGGCATAAAGGTCTAATGTTTCAGTCACGCCACCAAGCTTCAGGACCAAACAACAATACCTCTGAAGGAAATATAAACCATCTCACCCTTTGAGGCACCTGTTTTGGACAACAGGTTTTGATTAATTTGTGTTGGAGGCAAAGCAGCTGGCTGGGTCAAAACAACAGAGATCCCTGCAATTAGCCTGCCCACAAGGAAATGCAGGTGTGTCTCTGCTTGTCAGCTGCACACAAAAATACTTTCCAGTGAAATTTAATTTTACTCACAAGCTAAAAATAATAAGGTACAGTCAGAATCTGAATGCAGAAGTAGATCTCTCACAGGTCTGGAAGAACTGGCTTGTCCAGAACTCCCAAGTTATAAGCTAAGCTGCTCCCAAGTGCAAAATTGCCTCAGCATTCTGGTCCGCCCCAGTCGATTACCCACACCAGCTCCAGAAATGCTTGTACAATTAAGCAGCGTTCACCCTGAGCTCGCAGCACACTCAGCCTACATGGTGTGAGACTGTACAAATCAACTCAATGCATGATAAAAATCAACACGATCGAAAAATGCAAAGCCAACGGCCAGATGAGAAGGAGGGCAGAGCGGTATTTGAAACTACAGCGACAACTTCAAGAAGCCTACTATGGCACAGACGTTTGAACTTGCAATTCCAAGCTCAGTCTGTCTCCGTGCTTCACAGGACGGCTACTCAAGTTTCCACTTTGAAACAAAATAATACTGCCATTAAGAAAGAAAAGCTCAGCAGTCCATGGGGAGCTGCAGTAGGACACATCAAGCCTGGAGGCCTCCACCACTGCTCTGAAACATATGTTTTGGTCTTAACAGCAAAGTCCAACACAGACCTGAAAGCCCCGGAAGCAGCCAGAGATCTGAAAGCACCAGAAGCTACCACCTCCACAGCAGTACCATCTTAAACTCAGGCTCCACTGTAATAACTATTTCAAAAGACAAACTTCCAGGCATCTGGTCTTCTAGGTACATGCTTTCTTCTGGAAAGACGCCACTTCACAAGAGAAAACATTTTACTGCAGTTTGAGGTATCACAAGCTATCCCAAACTGTTAATACAGATTACCTCCATAAACTTGTTTATACAGTTGCTGTATTTAAAAACTGCTGTCTCAATGACAGGGAAACCATAAACTTGGACCAGTGACGTACATAAAATGATCGGAACTGCATGGACTTGCACTGGCAGATCTCCATCTCTTTCCTGGGTCTGGAACGCAATATTCTAACCTGCACCTGCAACAGCTATGTGGATGCTCCAGCCCATAGAAATGAAAGGGGTCTCAAATTGAACTTAGTCTTCCAAAGTTCTCACCTCTCCTCTACTCCTCTCTCACCCAAGGATCTGGTATGTGAAGTCAGTGAGACCTAAATTTAGGCATAAAGCTATGGTCTTACTATCCTATGCTCCCATTTTTACATTAATAAAGCCCGTGAAAAGGCAGCAGTACTTACCATCCAATAATTCTAGAGTAACCGAAGGATCTACATATTCCCACCAGTGTTTTCCGTCAGTCGACACTGGGATCTCCCAGTTGGACCACTTGCAGGCCAAGTGAATGCACACACACGCTATCACCGTGGGCTTGTACTGAAGGCAGAATGTCGTAAGGTGAAGACTGCCGCATAAATTTCATAATGAGGACCCAAAGGAAATCAAACATGGAAAACAGAAAACCCCAAAAAAATCAACCATTAACAGATAGAATAAGAGAACTTCTCAAGCAAGAGCAGTTAAACATTTGTTCATGGAAAATTTTTTCTGATTACTTTGGTAAGATGCCTTACTGCCCTAAGACAACAAAGGGCAGGGCAGTTATCTGATAGAAAAGTTCAATTTGCTTTTGCTATATAAAATGAGATGAACAGTAAATAAATGTACCAGTTATTCTACTGTACTGAAGTACTAAAAAAAAGCATAATATAGTAAATTAGATTTCTACAGTAAAAAGCATGTAGTCTCTGAATGAGACCATCAGAAGGAATTTAACACAACAGTTCCAGCTGCCAAGTGAAGCACTTGTGGGCTTAGCTTGCACTTGGCCTAGATTGGTAGTATTTGTGAACTTGCCTCCAGCTTCCAGCTGGCAGCAGCGCAGAGACAGCTATTCAGTTTCACTGCTTTATCACAGCCTGTCTTAACAGTTGTTTCAAATACAGAACATGGTCCATCAAGGAACCACCAGGAAATTTTTATTTGGAAGAATTCTAATAACCAGCAGACAACCACTAAAAAACTATCTACACATAATGTAATCCTATTAAATAAAGCTCAAAGTTGTTTTGCAAGAAGTAAATTGAAGTCATCAAGAAATCAAAGCTAATGTCTGGTCTCAAATTCCATCCTTCTGCAACAGGCTATGTACACACAATTGCCATTTGGAATCCTAGGATTTGAAATTCACGTAAGTACTTAAGTTCTAAAACTCTATATTAAAGAGCTGCTTCTAAAAGGAAGCACATTGGATTACTACTGGTCTATTTGAAAAGACAAATCAGCTGGCTGAAATCAGCTTAGGCCCACTAGTTTTATAAGTTAAGATTGGATTCAATATATTTAAAGTTAAGAGAAAACTGCCATTAACTACAAGTGTAAACTAAAAATAGTTTTGTACTTACCAAGATGCTCGAATTTCTAGGTTAAGTTTAGCTCTTTGTAATCTTTAGCTGCTATTCAGGCTACCAATTTTAGACTTATGCACTCACAATCGAGAAAATGTCATCAGAAAGCACCACTACACTTCTCATTGTGCATTTAACCCCTCTGTGCCATCAGGCCCTTGTACAATACACCGCACTGCAGGCGGGAAGGTACCACCACTGGAGATGGCCCAGTCTCCCGCTGCAACAAGGGTAAGACACGTGTCAGGGGCCCTGCAGTAAAGGAAGCTATAGTGTGCTACAACAGTGCAACAAAGAGGTTCAGGATAACAACCTGTTGGTAGCCATGAAATAGGATGTCTGTGCCAAATCCTTGCTTGCTGTAAAAAAAGAGAAACAGAGAGGTTAAGTCTCTGCATCGACTTGTCAGGTTCATTCCAAAACTACAGCAATTTTATCATCAAGAAGCAGCACTACTTCCACAGATGGGATCTGAATTTAGCTAACTAGCCTTTAAAACAATCTTTTCCAAGATACAGAAGAACTCATTACATTCGGTAACCGGAGACGGTTCAGTCATTCCGTTCACTGACCCTCCCACTGCACAACCCACAGGGCAGTTGCCCTTTACTGACACTGCAAACGCCTCACACGAGCCTGCTTTCTTCTATGAGTAGCTGCTTCCCCTCCCTGATTTGCAGATGGTCCCTGACATAACCTCGGACTGCAGTAAGGCAGTCAGGAAAAGCCAATTCGCAGCACAGCGCAAGTTCTGCTGCTGGAGAGGAGCATGGCAGGACAGTAGAACATCCCCACCCCTGCCCACCACCTCCCCAAACCAACCGCTTCTCTCTCCCCAAGCCCTACAACACAGCAAGCTCCCAAGCTAGATAGTAAAAAGATTAAATGAGTTTTCTGCTCCCTCTAATTAAGAGCACTGTACTAAACATTTTGTTCCACATTTGTTAAACCTATGGCAAAGCTTTGATAGGAAATAAACAACTTCCTTTTAGTTACAGTCAGGCAAAATCCACACAAGACTGCAACGTGCCAGAACCGCGAAGCTAAGGGCTTGGGCTGTTAGAGCCGTCCAGCACTGACCCCGACCAGTGACACCCCAACGCTCCTCACTCAGGTAAGAGAACTTACTGTAACATGCATATAATGGGATAGCTGGGCACAAGGGGGTTAACTGGAGATTGAATGCAGCCTTCATTGAATTCTTACTTTGACACTATCACTTGAAATCAGTGCTACCTGCAGAAAGTGTATTGTTGAATTTCACGTCAAAGGGAATAGTATTAAACTTTTATTTTAATAATCATCTTTCTACAATGCTTAAGAAAGACCACAACAGCTTTTAAAATGCAATGTTAAAAAGCATACTTAATAGGTGATTTAATTCAACTTTAACTCAACTAACGATTGCCAAGGAGTATGAATCAGATTTGTCTTTATGCTATGCAGCCCGGCAGTGCAGTGACCTGACAAGAATATGGAAGCAGCAAGGTAACAGGAACCGTTCCTACACAAAAATTCTACTAATCAATAATAATCAAAAGGTGAACTGACAATATATTAGTACCATACTGTAATAGTTGGTGTGTAAACTATAATGATAATTGCACGCCAGTTAACCATGGAGTTCAACCTTTTCCTCTCCCTCCCATCAAAACCCCATCAAAACCCCATAATGCATATTACCACAAAAGTAAAACGAGACTATCATAGCAAAACAAATGAAAACACAGAACGGCTGAATAAGACTGAAATTTATGTCTTGCTTTTCATTTTGTAAAGTAATGTTTAAAGGATCTTCAATGACTTCTACATTCTGTAAAGTTAACACACTTGAATTAAGGGACCAGACCCAGAAGCACCTCTACTCTGACACATCCCTTCTGAACAAGGAAGAAAAGCAGATGCCAGAAAATTTCTATTTAACATCATCTTGAAAGTTGAGTAAATCAAAACATATACCTGCAAGAAAAGAATCACATCTTGTAACACACATTTTAGCCTCAACCAAAAACGAATGCGCTAAACACCTTACCTACACTACAAGCAGTACAATCTGTTTCAATTCATCTACAGCTAAATAATCATCACTGCCAAAATCAGTAAGTAATTTCAGCTCACAGCTAAAGCCTTTGGTAACATGAGGCTCAACTGAAAACAAGTGTCCCCGATGCTTCTTTCACATTTAAGACAGCTTTGGTTTAGTAGAATACATCACTAAAATTAAAGGTAACAAAATATAGTTCCTATATTTTGGGGTGTTATTCCCTTTACAGTGGTGGAAAGCGCATCCCCACATTAAAATAATCTTGAAACAGAGGTTAAAACACCTCACAAGTCGCAGACTGCTGACTAGGATGCCAGGCATTAATGATGAGTTTTGTATTTTACTCTCCAGAAATGATTTAGAAACCCCCACTCTGCCTCACTTCCCCAGAAGCAACCACAAGGCAGGGGATTAGTGAAACACTAATAAGATTTTGAAACAGGACCAAATACACCAATACACCTTCCAAAGGGCTACGTCTCCAAAAATTTCCCAACTGCAAGCCACACAGTTCAGCTGGTACAATTCCAAGATATCAGTCTTTCCTTCCACACTAGGTTATCTTGGATCTTGTGATACTCATGAAAACGTGAATGCAAGTCCCCCTTAGGGGGGCAGTAGCCAGTCACGCCCAGGACCCTGATAACACATGTAAGCATTCTCTGGAACGAGGAGATTGCAGGTAAGCCAGTCAGTATAGGAAGAGGGGAAGCTTGCTGAAATCCTTCTGGGCAAAAGGGAAAAAGCCACAGGCTCTGAATGCAGCTTTGCTGATGGACGCCTGTTATATTTGGAAAGGGCTGGAGGAGGCCACGGTGCAGGCATTCAGGTCTGAGCAGTTCTGGTGGCTTTGCTTTCTTGAAAGACTTTTAAACCTTGGGAGCAGCTCGAGGTGGAAGTTCAGAATGTGAAAGCTGCCCATAGCAGTGCTGGAGTACAACTAGTGTTTAAGATCTTTCCACACCACTCAGTACATGGAGATTTAAATTTTCCTCTTCAGAATACCCTCTGAAAAAGTAGATTCAGTCAGATGCATCTCCTCTTCTGCCACCTTGTCTCTATCAGCCCAGTTTAATCAATGGCAGCTGTGCACACAGATACTATGGTACGTCTGAAGAATTTGACAGCGCAGTTTCCAAAAGAGATTACTAAGGATCATGGGTGTTCAAGATACCTGATAACTTGTAGAGGAGCGAGAACAATCCTAGAAATCCTTGGGATCCAATCTTCAGTTCCAAAAGAAGGCTCTATGCCAAGACAGAAAAAGGAATGACTGAAGGGTTCTCAAGATGGAGATTGAGGATACAGATTGTTCCCCTTCCAGTTCCACCAGAAGCAGGCAGGGAACAGACTGATTTTGCACCAGAGCCTAAGAGGACCACGTCACACTGCTACAGCTTCAGCACTGGGGCAGTTCCACTGCTGATCATTCAGCTCGCATTCAAGCCAGCAGGGCAGTCTGACACCAGCAAACAATTCTTGGTGTTGGTTTTTCTTTTGTTTCTTCTCTCTTCGGTACTGAAGCATCCTTGGAACGGGCACTGAAGTTTGCTGCCAGGCCTTCACAGATCCACTGCCTCCAGATTCCTTAGACCTGTGGGATCCTAAGGAATGATGGTCCTGTCTTCTCTTCTCAGTCTCTTGACACTGAGGAAGAATGGTGCAGAAAACAGACTGAGCCTACACCATTTTCCTTGTCTACCATACTGACCAAACCATAAAGCCGGAGCAATTTCATGAAACTATGAGTCTCTGAACACTGTAAGTCATTACGTAGCCATCAGTCACCCCTTACCTACAACGATCTCTGCTGTCTAATACTACTTTCAGAAAGGCTTTCAATCTTAGAGATGAAGAATTCAACTTTCTCTTTAGTTCTATGTTGAAGCAATTATGTTTATTTGCACTAATTCTCACTTAACTAGTTCAGCTTTGGCTTCCAGCAGTTGATTCTGGTATGCCATGACTAGACTAGCCAGTCTTCCGACAAAAGGCTTGGCTGAATCTTTTGAGCATCACCAACAGAACTTAATTGTTTTTTCACTTTGTTTTTAGAGGGGGTGGCTTACAGATTCACCCCGCTAACAGTGACAGCATGGAACATATTGCCCCAGATGGAAGAAAACAAAAAGTGAAATACAGACTCAGACATCCTCTTAGCCACTTAACTAAATTAAGCCAGAAAAAGTCTGAGGGACCAGGGCATCTTCTCACCAGGTGGCAATTCAGTGCCACATGCTAAGCCAAAACCTGAATACACTTGGAAACCTCAGCTAACTTTGTTGCCTCTCTTTTGATATTTAAATAGTGAGCAACATTATACTCCTCCCTCCCTTCCTTCTCCCCACAAACAAACAGTTGAAGGTTTTAAGCACAATAGTCTTGAATAAGTTAATCACCTTTAATAAAAAAGGTATATCTTTGCCTCCTGAAATAGTGTTTGTTGTACAAGATGACACGTTACCAGAACCGGATGCATCAACCTTGCATTTCTTTAACTTCTTGGTCAACCCTTTTAGCACTAAAGGCTTAACACAGACAAGTCTTTTATGTATTTGGAAAGCTTTGAGACTTGATATCTAAGAGTTGCACCTACTCATATTAAAACAACACACCATCCAATAAACAAATGTTAAGAGGAAGAGAACTAAAATCATACCACTGTATCTTTGAAGATACATCACTGTGCCTCAAAGCTGATCTCTTCATTCACTCCATATGTAAGACTGATGTTCCACAGCAGTGGAACCCCTGTGCCATGGGCAGGAACACCTCCCAGCAGACCAGGTTCCTCAAGGCCCCATCCAGCCTAGCCTTGAATACTGCCAGGGAGGGGGCATCCCCACCCGATGGCATGCATGACTACAGATTTCATGCTCAATGTTTTTAATATATGGATTAACTAGTTCTGGGGTTATTTTGTTTGTATTTACGTTTCATAGCCCATCCGACCCCTAGGCAGGGTGTATGCTGATAAGAATTCCATTTGTATGCACACACAGTAAGGAGCACACCTGCTCCTGGGAGGTTTCCAAGCATCAGGCATACTGCACTCACTTTGTACCAGTCCTTGAGGTACACAGATTTTCATCCCTCATTAGTCTTCAGATTTCAAGACTTGGTATAATATTGGATTCTAATTATTTTGTTAAACTGTGCTGATGTTAAATACTATCTTTAAAATGTCAAATTTAGACAGTGTCATGCACTTTCAATACATGGATATTGCCAGTACCCAAAACAAAGGAAAAAGCTGAGCTCTTAATAGTGGTGTCCACCCTTGACTAAAGAAGTTAAAAGTTTGTGTAGCAGTTCACCTCTCTTCTTGTAGGCTCAAGTCAAATGCACCTGCTGATGTGGAAATCCTGATGCAGCTACAACACTGCCACCTGCCATCCCTCCCCAGAGCCCCAGATACTGAGCAGAAGTGTGGGGGCTCACACAAAACAGAGAAATAAATGCTCACATTTATACTGATCAACAGCTAAGAAAATCCAAAGCAAAACCCTACAGAGCTGCTGATGCAGACTACTGAGGTGTTAAGTTCAATTACACTTAGGCACCGAGGCACAATCAAATCTGGACAGAAAGCAAAAACCCATTCTCTTACAGCAAGAACAGCAAAAAAGCTTCTTTATGTGCAAGGAAGTTACACACAGCACCAGTGGTATTCAGAATCAAACTCTGAAGACACTACACTAGCAAGCTACTTAAAAATGAGAGAAACTTTTCCTTCAAAGAAACGCTTTTAATTCTAGAGATACTACAAAAGAGATCCAGTTAACTTGATCAAGTTGCACCAATCTTTCCTATGTTTTACAGAGAAAAAACCAAAAATTTTAAGCACTTTGTATTTTTTTAAGTGCAAAAGCAGCTATGACTAAAGACTAACAACAATATTCTACTAATTTCCAAATACTTTTTAATTAAGGAAAATAATTAAGTGAAAAGCTTCTTTTACAACTGGTTCCCAATTTTTTTTTCATTCTCCATCTTATGAGAGGATTTTTTTTGCTTTTTTTAAGGCATCAAAGGAAACCAATTTAAGAATTGAAGAAGGTGTGCCAAAAGTCAACAAAAATATATTACAGAACAAACCAGGTTTCTAGCTAGAGTCACACAGACAAGCCACACACAAGTTAGAGGAGATGATTGTTTAACAAAAGTTTTGGGGTTCTGTGCTACCACCCAAAAGAAGTACATAAACCCTGCTCCAGAAAAAAAGAGTCAGTCACATCTTGAAGTACTTACATGCGATAGCAGACCTGCTATACCCTTTCTTTATCCCTCAGTTCATTATCTAAAAAGATTTGCTAGGCAGAAAGCTACCATTAGCCATCCACCAATACACAGACTAAACTTCACTTGGTAAAACTACTTCAGAGTGAAAGCAATCAATCCAGAATAATGCCACACAGCTGGCTACTCAGTTCTCCACTACTAACTCATTCTGTCACTTGAGAAAACATAGAACACACATTATTAAAATCAAATTTTTTTGCTACTAAGCAAAAAAATCACGAAGGACAGAGAACCGGACTCTTTATCAGACTCTAAAGGTTAAGGTGAAGCTTTTAGTAATTAGCCTTAAACAAACTCTTTGGGTACTATAGTCAACGAATATTATATTAGACAAATAACATCACTTTCAAATTTTACTAGAAAGGTAGAAAAGGACTTACGGAAGTGGTTAAAAGTCACTGACCTCTCACTAATTGCGTACATTTCACAACATCTGTGTGAGGATGTTCAATGGTAATCTCAAAACCTGAGGAGTTAAGAATATGTTTTAGAACTGTACATTTCCACTTGTTCGTCAGAAAACCAAACCCCCTTCCTTCTCCCATAGACCTAGAATGCTTGCTAAACCTTTGCACAGGAGGTCATGTAATGCTATTTCACTGCCTTTCATTCTGTGGATTTTCATACATTTGAATGGAGATGATATGGCCATTTCCAGATCAATTACTGAAACATTTCTTCTGTAATCAAAAATCCTAACAATGTACACATTTGGGAACTTGCTGTGTTTTTGAACATACCTGAACAGTTTCTAGTGCACTGAAGTCAGTAAAGGCTGTATTACAGACACACTGTGATACACATGTATATATGCACTGCATTCATTGATTTCTGGCATTTAAACATGCCAGATTATTAAGATTATTAATGTGTGACATGACACATTAAGTCAATTTGTAGGTTAGTGACTTAAGAAACCTTTCTTTGTTTATGACACTATTTTAAGAACTAGGTCACTCCTCTTAGCTTTTTTTTTTTGTCTTAAACAATATATTCAAGGAAGTATTTAAGAATCTCTGAGTCTGTTCTCAGGTCTGCTGGCTGTAATTGTCTCTGTTACTTTAAAATCAGAAGAGTTTCTTATCAGATCATTTAATTTCAAGTTTTGTAATCACCTGAATCCATTAAATGGTTACACCACAACTTGTGACATTGAGAGGTAGTAACCCTGCTCAAGTACAGGAAGTGCTCCTATTGAAAAGCAAAGTGAGGAAGAACACTTCGTATAAATCTCCTCCCAGCTAACCAAGTATAACTGACATTACCTTATACAAAGAGATATCAATGTAGTTACTACTTTAGTGTAAAATCTACTTGGAAGGGAACACATTTCCACCCCACCAAACTGTCAGAAACATCAGAAGTGTAGATATGCCTTTTTTTTCTCCAAAGTGAACATAATACTGCTGACATGAACTAAACTCACAGCTCAGAAATCGTATACCAAAATAGTAAAATTCTAGTAACCAACAGCACATCAAAAATCAGTTACTTGGGTCCCATTACTTCTTCACAGTAAGCTGGCTGCACAGAATATGATTAGAAGGACATACCTAAAGTTTGAAGCATTACTGTTTCAAGTATAACCAGCTCTTGGGCTTGCTGAAGGTATGCCTGAAACAAATAAGCAAACAGGTCAAGACATAGCTATCTGCTATCTCAAAACTTCAATCATGCACTTCCTATGTGAATACCGGTATAAGCAACACAGGTAGGGACCACTACCCAGGCCAGTCAGAACTGACAACTCTGAAGACTTCGCTGGGGTAATACTTCCTTCTACCAACACAAGTGTTACCGCACATTCAATCCTATCAGCCTAACCACCTTTCAGTCAGATTTACCTAGTCTGGGTCTCATATAACCTATTCCAGCAAAGTGTTTTGGGGAGAAGAATTACAAAGGCTTGCCAGTGCAAGTCAACTCAAATATCTCTAAGCAGGTTATACACTTTATCAGTACTTTAAAATACAGTTGGAGATACTCAGATTGCCTAGCTTAAGCTCGTGGGCTCCAATGCACACACACACACACACACATATATATATACCTCCATGAGTCATTCCAAAAACTGGGAGCATAGCAAAGGCGCTCAAATAGTCATATATGTCAGCTGCGGTCCAGCAGGGTGTAACTAGCTCAGCCTGACCTTCAAGCAGAACAACTCTGGCACATTTCCACCATACTTCCTGATATGTTTGGTTTCAGGAAGACTCGTCTCAAGAAAGAAAATGTGTACTATAGAGTAAGTGGAAGCTGTAGAAACTTTGGCAAATGAATGGAAGAAAATATATAGCAAGTTAACAACTGTATTGCGTCCTTTAAAGTGGAATATAGACAAGGGTGCACAGCAAGCCTCTGGCCAAGAAAGGTGTTCTGAACACCTCTGTGCACAAACTGTGTAACTTATGGGACCATGCATAGAACCTCTTATTTAACATCTAGTCTAGTCTCCTACTATACAAGCAAAAGTTTTAAAACTAAGGCAAGCTGAAGATGGAACAATCTTTTCCAATTTCCCAACACAAATATTTCAGTCTTTAAGTTAAATACAAAGTAATACAAGGACTACAATAGTGTAAAACCAAATTATTTTTCTAGTTCGTAAACAATCCAGTCAAGACAATGCAAGAGCTCATTAAATGAAGCGTCATCTGGTTGTTTCTAAAACCATCACTTCCACCTACATCACTCTTTGTATCCAGTTGTGGCTCTGGAGGATGAAGACAGGCGTGTGCTACTTTAATAACGTGTTCAAGTTTCCGTGGCTGTTCTTCCACTTTTGCAGCCAAAAACAACGCTGTAGGAGATATTATCTGCAGAAAAAAAACCCGTATATTTTAATTTTTTTACAAGAATTTTTATCGGAAGTCTAAACTGGTAAATAGAAAAGGTTTAAGAAGTTGGATTTGTTTATGTGAGTTTTTTTAAACAGATCTGAAATCAAGCAAGGCAACAAAAAGTAATCAGTCGTGTTCTATTTTGTAACCAACTTAATCCTCTCAGCAGCACAGAGAAGGGAAAGCATAAATGTTAAGTTACATTTGTGAGAAAGATGTCCGAGGTCAAACATTCTAATTCAACAGAAAACACACAGATTTGGTCCCACTTTAGTCACACTAGAACAGGCTGTATCCAGTTTAACACTTCTCAAGAAAGTTCCAATCTCTTGCACAGTAGTGAGCTATTACATCACCTTTTCAAAGTCAAAACAGCTGATCATAAGCTCTGCGATCATTTGATTATCCAAAAGAGCAAGAAACTCCAGAAACACGAATAAAAACAGCTTGTCATATAAACATAGGTTGTATAAGTAAAACTGTACTCTTAGAAACTTTACTATACACCCAGCAGTATCTGGAGGGTTCACAAAACACCAGTTACACCAAAAAGTCGCAAAGACTACAAATTACATTTAAAAATGAGAATTTTCATAAAACTTTAGGTGTCATAACCTGGTAGCAAAGCTCCCATTCACCATTCACCTGGAGAAAAGGAAACTGAAAGGAGACCTTATCGCTCTCTACAACTACCTGAAAGTAGTTTTGGTGTGGTCAGGGTTGATCTCTCCTCCCTGGTAGCCAGTGACAGGACAAGGGGAAATGGCCTCAAGTCATGCCAGGGGAGACTTAGGTTGGATATTAGGAATTTCTGTACTGAAAGAGTTGTCAAGCATTGGAAGAGGCTGCCAAAGGAGGTAATTGAATCACCATCCCTGCAGTTGTTTAAAATATGAGTCAATGTTGTACATGGTCTAGTGGTGGACTTAGCAGGGCTGGATTGATGGTTGGACTCAATCTTAAAAGTCTTTTCCAACCGAAATCATTCTGTGATTCTGTTCAGTATGAAGTAGAGTTCTGATGCCTGGCTATCAGCTAGAATGATGTATATACATACAGAACATGGCTAGCTGTAAACATCTCAAAAGAACCATGGTCCTCTTTGTAGGCACAAGTTGTCCACATTAAACAGGAACTGACAGCAAAAATCTTCACATAGACAGCAGCAGAGAAATTGGTTAAAATTACATCAGTATAAAGCATTTATTCAGAGACCACAATAGCTGCTTGTTGAGTACTTAATTGATGCATGGTGCAAGGAGTGCAGGTATTGCATTTCCCATTCCACAACCAGGTGAGCTAGACTGAATAAACCAAACAGCAGCCACGTTCCCTCTTTAAAGTGATGGTTGGTTTTTGAAGTTTTTTTTTCAGTCAGCAAGCAGCCATTTGTTATGCCAAGATGAAAAAGTTGGTACAAAGGTCTGGAATATATAAAAAAACTGCACCAAAGTAATTGGAATTCAGTACCTAAGTGATTACCTATCACGTTTCAGGAGCTTTCAAAAGTATTGAGAGAAGATTTTTTCCCCTTCTTAAATCCCTTTGAAATGTCCACTTGGATCTTCAGTAAAACTTGCAAGCTGGCAGACTTGTGGAAAACTGACACCCTAGGAAGGTGATATCCTTTGAGGTCACAGAAATGAACAAATACAGAAATCTAGTATTCTAAAAATTCCAGACCACCCAAAACAAGTCACAAGGAGTAAATTCTTCCACTGTGGAGACAAAAGAACTACTTTATTTTCAAGAAGCTGGTAACATAAGCCTTACAAACAAGTGAAACAAAAACCTGAAGCCAGGTGCTGCTGAACAAAGCCACGTTAACACTGGCATTTCAGACTTCTGATGGTTTCTGAGGAGTTCCTCTGCACACTGCTTCAAGTAAAGATTTGAAATTCTGGAAGAAATTCCTCTTCCTACGGGCATACTACTTGAAATATACATCACTTAAACTGGGAGATAAACTTTTGAACACTAAATGTGAAGGAAAGACTTTTTGGAGTTCAGAAAGCTGAAAGTATCAACAGCTCTGAAGTGCCAGAAGATGCACAGTGGCACACACATGGATAACCCAACACAGACACACTGTCTAAAGGTATTTTACAGAGCAGACAAACTCTGCTCCTGCCAAGTGATGCACAAACCCAGACAAACCTCTCCTGTCTATAGTTGTTTTATCCATACAAGCCCTGTGGCAACTTCTCCCCAGTGTGCTTCAGCGATTTAGAGCAGGCTGAAGTGAGGTGTCTGAGGCGAGCACCTTCCACACCAGGGCCAGCCTAGGAGGAAAGATTATATTCTCAAACAATCCTGAGCTTCTGGGAAAAGCCAGATTAGCGGATGGGGCCAGGAAGTCAGAGAGGCAGGAACAACAGAGAAACAAGGAAACTGGGAATGTTTAAGAATCAGAGTTATGAAGAAAGAAGTTTGACAAGATGACACTGGACAGAAAGGAGGAGGAATTAATGAAGACACTAGAGAGACCAGAACTGTTTCAGGTGTTTGGTTTTTTTCATTAGGACAAAGGACATAATGAGGTTGACCACCATGGACTGAAACCTAAGACTTAACATAGTGAGGTCACTGAGGAAGAAAGGTCAAGTCATAAAGTGTACAGAATCAGAAACAGGATGGAAGAGGGCAAGATGCTGCAACAGAAAACAATCAGAAGATCCTTTCCACACCTCTTGCATCACAAAATCCCCCTGCTCCTTCTTTCCCTTTTTTTACAAATTTAAACTAAACCAATTTTCAGTGAGTAACAAATAGCAGTGCCTTACTGCTCGGCTGAAGAACAAAGACAATGCCTGTGAGCAAGAAACTGTTGCTCCCTGCAGCTCTCCCCTCTCTCTAGCTGTACCATCCCCACCAAGCACCACATGCTCATCCCCAAGTACTTACATACAGACTTTACAGTTTTTCTAACTTTGTGTACGTGTGTACTTCAAACATATCCTAACACAAGCTCTCTTTCTACGTAGTTTGTGGGTATAGTTACATACACACACAGAGCGTTTTCACAATTCACCTTTCTGAAATATCAACTTCCAACAGTTATCAAGATTGTAAATATTTACATTTCACAGGGACATTTTCTTCAAACCAAGCCACCAATAACTGCACAATTAAATCAGCAAACTCCCACTCACTGTTATTCTATGTCTGACTGCATTCAAGTTTTACTTCACTGAAGAAAAGCACCTCTTCACCATGTTGACTTCAGGGTATCTTCTGATTTACTGAAAAGAATCAGTTCTGGTCACGAAGTCTCCACACAATTCCTCATCCCCAAGATCACATATAAAACACATTTCGGGACATTGATTTAAGTCAAATGTACACCCCAATTATCTATTTCCTTAGAACAGAAGCTTTGGCTCCTGGCCAAAGAATTTCAGGTCTTTGTCTTGTTTAGGACTAGGGTTCTCACTCCCAATTTAGACCAGGTCAGTATTTTTGTCTCCCTTGGTATTTGCTCAGGAAAATAAGACTTCTTGATAAAGTTTCAGACTTGGCATGCACACAATCTTCAGTGAAGACAACACACCCTGCTAAGTGTAAAACTGGCAAAGTTACTCAAATGCTTGCATTCATTTCCAATTCTCAAAAATGGCAGAAAAAGCAAAGTAGAACAAAAAAAGCAACATTAAAGACAGACTAGATAAAGCTGTAAGCTCCCAATATGTAAACATCTTCATTTGTCTTAAAATAAATGAAATAAGCTATTTACCACATGAAGTATTAAGACTTGGAGAAATATGTTCAGAACACCACATATGATTTATGAAGCTAAACCCCATTTTTACACCAGCTGAGACTCTCAGAAACCAAGTCCCACTGAAAGAGAAACACCAAAACTTAACACAGCCTTATTCTGACAGTCCAAGCACATTATGCCATAAGTTATATTGGTAAATGCAGCAGAAGTCTTTTTTCACTTAAAAAGTACAAGACGTTAAAATAGTGTTGCTACAATGAAGACACTGGAAATAACCTCGGAAAAGGCACACAGTCTTCCGAGAACTTCTCCCCGGCTCTTTAATACCAATATAAGTATGTTTTTATAGTTGATACAAATCAGCTAACCACATGAAGTGGTTCCAGTCTACAACAGGGGCTTTTCAACTAGGAACAGAGTTGCAAGGCTTTTTTATTACAACCAGGAGCTCACATGGCATAGAAACAGCAAAGATATTAACTTGAAAGAATGAAAACAGACCTGAAGTGCCCCCCAAAAGCCTTGCTAACGCTTTGCGCATATTATGAAAGTTTTAAGAACTCTGCATCAACTGCAAAGTCAACTTTTTAAAACTGCAAGTTGGACAGGGCACAAGAGACAGGAAGAGAATGCAGAGGAATGGGAAACAAACGAAAAAGAATTCCTCCACACAACTCACCTACCTAGCACTTGAGAGAAAAATTCCTCCTGCAGCCTTCCTTAAGACACTTTACAAAGTTCCACTCTAGGTCACACAAAAAAGACACTTGACATCAAGTACACTTTCAGCTGGCTGGCTGGCATCCACATGGGATTTCTAAGGATTATATTTAAAAATACAGCTACTATCTGGATGCCTCGCCTCTTATTTCCAGCATACCAAGGATTTTTCCCCCTTCTCTATTGTTCAAATCACAGGGTACTAATAATAAGCCTCTAAAAGAGGTACTTGCCAAATAATAATGTCTAACACACCAAGTACTACAGAAACAGTATTTCCAGACAAATATTAATTTTCAAGATATTTTAGAGTATCGCTAACAACAAGGCTATTATTTTCTAAGAAAAGCCAGTCCCAGTCCTTGCCAACGTTAGCACTGACTAACTCTACACAGAGCAAACCAAAGTTACTGTGCCCTGGTCTACAGTAACAGAGAAAATTACTTGTACTGCTGCTGAGAAGACCCACAGCAGATGTCATATGTGGCTGGGGAACATGAGTAATCAGGGCATCCAGTTCTATTCACCAGAATTGGTAAAGCAAGTCTCCCCCCTGCTATTGGGGCACAGCAACCTTGCAAGGCCTCAAGCTGCTTTGATTGCAACACGAAAACCCCAACAACTTCTTCTTTGCAATGCACAGAATCATTTGAGTTTGAAGGCACCTTAAAGATCATCCAGTTCCAACACCTCTGCCATGAGCAGCAATATCTCCCATCAGATCAGGTTGCTTAAGGCCTATCGAATCTGGCCTTGAACACCTCCAGAGATGAGGCAGCCACAACTTCCCTGGGCAAGCTGTGCCAGTGCCTCACCACCCTCAAGGTGAAGAATTTCTTCCTCTCTAATCTAAATCATGCCCCTTCCAAATTAAAGCCACCTGCACTCCCATCCTATCACTCCATGCCCTTGTAAACAGTGCCTCCCCAGCTTTCCTGCAGCCCCTTCAGGTACTGGAAGGCCACTATAAAGTATCCTCAGAGCCTTCTCTTCTCCGTGCTGAAAAACCTCAAATGTCTCAGCCTGTCCTCACAGCAGAGGTGTTCCAAGCCCTATGATCACCTCCATGGCCTCCTCTGGATCCGGTGCAAGAGTTCCATATCCTAAATATATACGTAGCTAAATGTATATCATTCATAGATAATCACAAGTGACTTGCTAGCCTACAGTAACTGCAAAAATAGGGTTATTTGGTCATTAGAGCAGTAAACAATACATTCAAAACGAACCAAGTCTACATTAACTCATATATGCCATCCCTCTGGCTCTACAGATTGTAGATGCTGTTGGGAACCGTGTTCCCTACTCACAGCTGACTCAAAATCTTGAAAACCTGCAAAACTGTTTAGCAGCAACTTATACTGATGAAAAAATGACCAGAACTAAGACAACAGCTATTCAGTAAATAAGCTTGTGCTAGAAGACCTGTTCATTAACAATGAAGTGCATGTCATGTATACGTAAGCCATACAGGTGTATTTGTATAACCCAGCAATTATAAATGACCATAACTACGCAAGTGTTTAGTACTTGACTAAAACCATCAACTTGCCAACAAAGCAAGAAAACAAAGGCTACATGTTTTCAGCTGGAGATCATATGGCCTTCTGACTGTCTAATTTTCCAGCCCCAGCCTTCAGGTTCATTCTTGCCACAGATATACATCACTACGTGCATGCAACAATGAAATGTTAGAGATGGACTCCATACACTGCAGACAATTTTAGCTAGGTCTTTGCCTCAAGACTGACAGCAACTTCCTTTTAATTTCAAAGGGTTAATTTCTTCCTGCAGCAGATAAATAGCATTACATTTTTTAGCTTGCCAAGTACTCTGGATATTTGATATTAACTATTCATTACAGTCCTTGGTTTTGCTTTCTCTACAGAGAACATGCCAGATGGTTTGGGGAGTACTTGAAAAGCAACTCTCACTCCCTCTGAGACAACCCCATTTACCCTATAGGAAAATAAGTAAGAAAATGCATTTGCCCATCAGCACACATACAAAGCTGCTGTCTGGCCCTACGCTCATTAGGAGCTACAGGAAGTAATTCAGCAGGAGTCAGTATTACTAAGTGCTAACTTGCAGTGCGTTTTCCTTTAACTTTTTAGTTACTACTACCTGAGAACTAATTTTACAATATTTCCCTTCCTTGTGAATTTTAAGATTTACAGACATAACTTGAGACACCTATTTCATAACAAGTTTTCAAACATCCAAATACTAACATGCATCTAGTGTGTCTGGTGAAAACCTAAACACAACAGCTAAAGCTCCTTGCTACTTAAATCTATCCTTAGATTACCAGATGACAGCAGACGATGCCTGCAACACAAGCCCCCACTACAGTAGCTCTCCACAGAGCAACCTCTCCATTCCAAGTAGCTATGCCCAGCTGATCAAGTCCACAAACCATCCAGAGTCACAGCAAGCTTTGGGTGTCTCTCCAGCTCCTTTCCCACTGGCTACAGCTACTGCTATATGGGCAACTATGTGGAGGGAAGAAGGCTGGAACAAGAGCTTTCCTGCCTTCACTCAATATACTACAGAAACATTTTCAAAGGGCATATTTCACCACAAAGCTCACAAGAATTTAATTCTCATGTGTGCTAGTCTTGCTCTAAAACCAGAAAACTGTTTTAGGAAGTACGTTTTGATTTATGTGTCTATCCATTCAATACACAGCCCTCTATCACTATACAATCAAAATCTGCATTATATATTTCTTGCAGTTAAAGTGTTTCAGGCTTATACCCACTTGTACTTCAACACGTAAGCTTTTATTACGAAGACCTGTAACAGCTTTAGTAACAAGCTTGCTGTGAGTTTGACTTTATCTCAGATTTAGCACAAAAATAATTAAATACAGTTTTGAAATGTATTACAAACTGACGCGTATCATTTGCCAAACAAATAAGATGCCCATTTGCTAAGCCAACAATGACAAACATATTCGTGCCAGACAAAAGAGCTGCTAGCACCATAACCCACTGTGTACCTGCCCAAATTTCAGAAAGTGCGAGGTTTGCAAGATTCTACCCCTTGGCAGACCAGCGTCTGCTCCAGTCTAGATCGTAACACCTCTCACAGTCTCACTTGGTGATATATCGCCATTATTGACTGTTCTCACAAATTTAGCGTCAAATATTGATGAAAACTATTTTTTTAAACACAAGAATATCCCCAATATTATATTCTGGTTTTCTAACTATTGTATCCAACACTGGACACGAAAAAGGATTAACGTTTTCAGGTTGGGTTCTCCAGTTCCATAACCGTCAGAAATTCACTCAATTATAGAGTATTTTTGAAGAAAGCTTTGGTTCTTCATAACATGTTCTGTTCTCAGATTAAGCGCACTCAGTTAATCAGTGGAAACAAGAGATCCAACATTTTCTCATTAGATTTAAAGATCTTCCTTGTCTAATATGCCTTATCATCGAGCTGCTTAAGACTAGATGAACAAACTTACACTGCTTTGTAAGAACGGATACACAATCCATACAGATACACACATAAACACACTACGATTCAGACACACCATGCTAGCATTAAAACTGACTTCATTAAGAAAAACATGTGTTCCTACATATCAGCCTTTCAAACTCCAGCACATGAGCACCAGCCAGGTTCCAAATGCCTAAATGCATTCTTCACACATCTGAAATGCATTTGCTGATGGTGCTTATTTTATTTCAACGGTGCAAGACAAAATCTAATAGCCACGAGTTAAAACAGTAGAAAAGAAATACCATTATTGCTTCTAAACCACTGATAAGAAGGCAGAATTCTTATAAACAGACCAAACTTTAGACTCCAGCAAAGGAATATAACCCTTGTCAGTCAGACTGCCCAAATCATAGGCATATTCTTACCGCATAGGAATCATACTTACATTTCGGTTAAATTTCGTGAAGGAATGATGCATATAAAATCTGTGCATGTAAACAATTGCAGTATTTATCGTCAGCTGAGATCTGGGAGATTAAATTAAGGAAACACTACATATTCAGAAAACAGTTTACAAGGGACAGGCTTTCTACATCAATTACTGCTTTCAACATGCTCCCTTCAGCTGAAATCAATCACCATCATAACACTCCAGACAGAAACGTGAACATGCACTGAGCTGATACGAAATAGGTATCTTTCCTATCTACTTCACAGGCAATGTGGAAATCCCTGCCCCATCCCACCCGCTGGATGATGACTCCTCAGTGGGTGACACACGCTGTGCTCCTGTCTCAGGCACTTTTTTTTTAGATCCAATTCAAGCACTTCAGCTGTGGCTTTGCTGTTTCAGCCCTACTCTGACTGATACTGAAAATGCCAGCAAATAAACCGTCCAAAGATTCATTTTGGAGTTTTGATGAGTGAGGACACTTTAATCAGGGCTGGGCAAAATGAAGGCGTTGATCTCCATCAATTGTGTGCAGCGAGACAACAGCTGGGGACAGAATACATTTCCCACTTACATGCATGTGCATAAATTGTCCCAGAAGTCTTACACATATTCTACTACTTTCCGAGGACTAATTTCAATGTTATTATGAACTTCGCAACAGTCAAATCTCTTGCTAATTTGGAGCTGGCTCCAGCTTTCTGTCTGACCTTGTATTTGAGATAGGGAAAGATTCAAACAGAGGCAATTATAGAAAAACACACCTGCTCGGCACAGATCACATTGAAAACAAGATGTAAGAGTGTCTGGGAAAACACTACTTGAAAAAAACACGCTATTAAAAAAATACTATAAAAACCCCCATGCTATCAGAGGGACACTGACTAACTTTCAGAAATACAATTACTCGTATGAACTTAACACTACCTTAAATAAAAGTATTCCACATTTTGTAACAATAACTACTCTTTGTATCAGGATCTATTTTTTTAACCAAACTACCGGACGGCTAAGGAGGAGACGCCGGTTCCGAGGAAAAGGACCCCGCACGGGCCGAGATCCCCCAGGGGCGCCTGCAGCTCAGCCGAGGCCCCGCACCCCGGCCCAGCCGCCCACAAAGAGGACGGCCCCGCGGGCTCCCGCCAGGCCCCTGGGCCCCGTCCCTCGGGATCTTGGGCTCTCCCACTGGGGCTCCCGGCCCCCCACCCCGCTCGGATACACGTTGAGGCGCTGCCCCATGTCCTGGATGAGGTTGGCGGCCTGCTGCCGGTACGAGAGCTCCTTGTCGGCCTCCACGCCGCAGCGCCGCGACGGCGTGTTCTCCAGCTGCTCGCGGCTGAAGAACCAGCGCGATGACGGCGACGCCGATGAGGCCGAGGAGCCGCCGCCCCGCGCCGAGGAGCCCGCGCCTGAGCCCACCGCCGCCATGACGCCGCCGCCCCCGCGCGCCGGCACCGCCACAGCCCCGATCTCGCGAGAACTGTCGGCCTCACCTGCCTCCCGCGAAGATCTCGCGAGAACTGCCGACCACGCTCATCTGCAGGGCAGATCTCGCGAGAACTTAGGGTCCCGCCTTCCTCCCTCTCTAATCTCGCGAGAACTGTGGGCCCGCGCGTATGCGCGCTCAACCATAGAGGTGGGTGGGGGCGTGGCGAGAGTGGCCGAGGCCGCGGAGGAAGGGTGGCGCCCGCTGCCTGTGAGGAGAGGGCGGAGCGGGGCTTGATGTGTTTGTAGCTGCTATGAGAGAGAAACGCCGTGGCTGTGATAGGTGCCCCTAACGCCGTGTTTGGTGCTGGGCTAGCAAACTCCTGGGCAAAGCACTCATCCGCTAAGCAGGTTGGTCAGGCAGGACCTGCCTTTCATAGAGTCGTTAAGGTGGGAAAAGGTCTCCGAGATCAATACCTGGAAGGGCTGTTTACAAGGGCATGTAGTGATAGGACATGGGGCAATGGGTATAAACTGGAGAGGGGCAGATCTAGACTAGACATAAGGAGGGATTTCTTCACCAAGAGAGCAGTGAGGCCCTGGCACAGGTTGCCCAGGGAAGGTGTGGCTGCCCCATCCCTGGAGGGGTTCAAGGCCAGGCGGATGGGGCCTTGAGCAGCCTGATCCAGTGGGAGGTGTCCCTGCCCATGGCAGGGGGGCTGGAACTGGATGGGCTTTGAAGTCCCTTCCAGCCCAAACCATTCTATGATTCTATGAGTTTCTTTACTGAAAGGGTTCTCAAGACAATAGCAGAGGCTACCCAGGGAGTTGGTTGAGGCCCCATCCCTGTAGGCATTTAAAAGACGGGCAGCTGTTGTACCTAGGGACATTGCCTGGTGGTGGACTTACAAGGGCTGGATTGATGGTTGGTCTCAATGATCTTATAGGTGTTCTCCAAATGAAACCATTCTGTGATTGTCCAGTCCAACCATCAGCCCAACACCACTGTGCCTATTGAACCACGGCCTGAAGTGTCACATCTACACGCCTTTTGAACACCTCCAGGGATGGTGACTACCCCTTCCTGGGTAGCCAGTTCCAATGCTTCACTACTCTTTCAGTAAAGAAATTCTTCTAATATCCAGTGTAAGTCTCCCTGGCACAATTTGAGGGCATTTCATCTCATCCTATCAGTTTTTACTTGGAAGCAGTATAACACTCCTGAACCTGTGCTGACTGGCCATGACCGCATGGTTATCCTGTAACCACTGGATAACCATGATCTCCCCCATGAGATCATGGTTATCCATGATCTGCCCCATGATCTGCCCCATGAGTTTCTCCGACACTGATGTCAGGCTGACAGGCCTGTAGCTCCTTGGATCCTCCTTCCTGCATGTCTAGTAGATGAGCACCACATTTGCTGACCTCCAATCAATTGGAAACTCTTACTGCACTGGGGTGAAGAAATGCAGCTTTCTCTCTTCCCTTGGGGAAAATACATAGCTCTACTAAATTCCTTCTGTCTTGAGCTCAGTCTGCTCAAGCAGATCTATTTCAATCTGGTTTAAGCCCTGTTGCAATGCAGCATGCAGGCAGCTCTTGCGGGTGCACACACACAGTACAGAGGAAACCTCAGTGCTTTATGTGTTTGGTTACAGATTTCAGCAGCAGCTTGAGATTACTGGATTCAGGGTCCAAAGGCTACAAAAAGGCACTTGTTATTATTTGAGTTCTGATTATCATGGATCAAAAGGGAGCTCCAAGTGCTCCTCTCATGTTGAGCATATGCCAGCAGTGCTCTATGGCAGTTCACCTAAAATTATGTTATAACCAGTTCTCTTACAACTTCAGGGCATATTTACTACAAGCAGTTCTATTACCATTTTCTAACTGGACCCAAAAGAATACTAACAAAACAGACAGAGCTGTGATGCAGCAGAGACAGATCTGCAGTAACTTTCCTCTTCTTCCTAACTGTAAATCATCTTTAAATTTTTGCATGGGCGGAGGAAATTTAACTGCAAAGACTTCTGTTGTAATTGGGAGCTGATCTTTGCCGTCATATTTTTGTGCCTTTAACAGTTTGAAAGTGCAATGTCTTACCTCATGGTTTAAATCAATGTGAAAAACTTGTGGAGTTTCGGTGTGCAACTTAGATTTTTCATTCTTTCAGTAGTTGATGGAAGAGTATTAAGAATGTCCTCGTCTGACTGTGTAATTAGAATTTTACATTAGCTTTGTTAATGAAAAAAAGGATGATGTAGGGAAGACAATATATGCCCCTGTCTTAAAAATCTTAACACATTGAGAATAAGTAGACTATCATTAAATAATGACAGTGCATAATGAGTATGATTTATGCAGGGTGTGCTCACTAATTAATTGCCATGCAGAGTTCTGCTATCACCCATTCAGTCACAGGTTAAGGTAATTAAATACTGTTCTTGTTAATGGTGAGGTTCCAGACCTTGGTCCCCAAAGATGTAACATTGCTTTCTCACTAACTTAACTTGTTTAATTCATAAAAAACTTGAATATTTAATCACATTAAAATGTATTGGAGGACTCGCAATATATTTTCCTTTTAAATCCATTTAAATGCATGGAAGTCAAATATGCTGAAGGAAAAGAATATTACATGAGAACAAAGCTGCCTTTCTCCTACTTTGAAATTTAATTAAAACAATCTGGTTAAAGCTATTTTGACTAGGTCTGTTACATGAAAACCTGATCTTTCCAGGGCCTAAGCCTGTGCGCTGCTGCAACTTCAACTTCCGATGTTGAGTAATTTTTTATGGAATACCTTTGGAGAAGCAATATAGTACAGATCCAAATGCAATAGCTAGGCAAACACATAATTGACCTGCACAAACCACTTTTTGTTTTGGGGTCTTTTTTGACACTGTAAAGAAGGACAAAGCCTTGTTAGTCCAGCAGAGGTTGGTATCGGCAGGTACTGCTGACGTTCAGCATCCTTCAGGTTCAGTCTGTGACATACGGACAGTTACAGACAGATTTTTTTTTGAGTGTTCTATGACTAAATGGAAGAATAGTGGCACCACATGTAGCCAGCAATTGACCCCATGAGACTGTAAGGGGTCATCAAGATTTTTCTGACTGGTGTAAGTCTTCTCAGGAAAAGGATGTCTGTGCACTGACTAGGTAATTGTGAAAACCCGTTTCAACCAACAGTCTGTAAAGTAAACCATCTTTCCGTTCCTATAGCAGGACTTGAAGGAGAGAGAATGTTTACCTTTCAACATTTGAAGTATCCAACCTTACATTTAGGAAGTAAGTTTTAAGAGTAGAACAGTAAAACACACTGTTGCTAAACACTGGTATTTATTTTGACAGTGATGCACAAATTGTTACCCTCACAAGTACATGATTTCTGCACCTACAACCATAATGCTAGAATTGTTTCTGATGAGTGCCAGTGGTGTAGGCAGCAGCTAAAGAGCACAAAACTCCACATGGACCTTTTTCAACCTATCACAACATTTACCAAGTGTTAGCACGTGTACCCGTAGTGCTGAGCTGAAGTGTGGTAATGCTGCAATTTTCATCAAGGGATAAAGGCAAATGTTGCCTTTTGTTGGCCGTCAACAACGTTCTGTTTAAATTCTGGTTTCAGATTATGTTTATTCAGTATAACAAAGGCCGAAATGCAATGGATAAAAGTCATAATTTTCTCAATTATTTCTTCCTGGGAATCAAGTACTAGTTACATGAGAGTGATTCTCTTTCAGAGATCCTCGTTACAACTGCAAGAGATGAAATCTCTCTTTTTTTTTTTTGCTATGAAAGCAGGGATTTCTGAATTGTTTGAAGACAACTTGAATCCTCAAATGCACAGAAATACCTGTGCGTACTCATTTCCAGTACCCTTGGTTTTATTTTGGAAATAACAGTAGACTGTAATTTGGTTGTCAGATTTATTTTTCATCTGTATAACCGCCCATGCAAATAGAAGGATCCATAAGGATTCAGCATTATTTCCAAAGTTTGGTCTCTTTAATATCATCATAGTTATTCAAACTGTTTTCTGCTAAGACCCAAAAATTCCAGAGCATTGCCAGCCTTGAGTTTATCCTGTAAGAACAAAACACATATATATGTCTGTGTGTGCTTAGCTTGTATTTTACTCAAATGCTTTTACTCATGCTTTAAAATTAACTGCTGCAAAGAGACTAAAGGGCTTCTTCCAGCCTCTGCAGAAATCCGTGCACTACACTGACTTTTCAGTCTTTTATCTCAGGTCTAAAACCAGAGGCGTGAAAAAGAGGGAGAAAAAAAGTAAAGATCATACCTTCAGGTTATTGTCAAAGTCATCCATTGAATCGATCAGTTTTCCAGGTTCCAGTTCCCCAAGTGGGAAAGGGTAATCTGTCCCCAAAATAACTTTGTCCTGGTAATAAAAAAATGTGCAGAAGTATGAAAGAATATAGCTGCAGGTGCTTTCTGGAATTTATAATAAACCACAGGGAATTAAATGTATGCATTGGAATGATTAATTACGAGAGCGAATGCAAAGATAATCTTTGGGTTCCAGCTTTCATTAGGAAAAAAACAAAGCCTGAAAACTATGACTGGAGTTTACTGGGTGAATTTAAGTTTGAAAAAAGTTATTTACTGTTTTTGTGATGTCTAACTAAAGTTTGCTCTATTTTTATTCTGATACACAGAAAGTTCAAAATGCAAATTCCAGGCCTAAGGGAATGATTATGTGGTAGTGCTCAGGTGAACACAATGCAAAGGGTAATTTCCTACTTGGACTGATTTTCTTGTCTGTGGTGCTGTAACAGAAAGGCATCTGTTGTTCTCCTCCACTACTTGTACTGCCTCTGTGAGCAGTTTGCCTAAAATGCAAGGATTAATCTTGGTTAAGTGTTGCCATAATTAAGTGGCCAATAAAGGGTACTCAGAATTCTTCCTTCTGGTTCTTGACTTACTTTTTGGATCTTTTTTTCATGTTCTTTGCATGCTCTGCAGTGCTGTGCACAGTCCAAAGAGACTACAAGACTTTTTGACACATATCTTTAAGAATCTCAGTGTGCTCTCTGTCAAACTCATAAAAGATGCTTGGATTTGGAATCTTCAGTTTGAAATTCTTGACTACACACCCACACGTAGTGACACACAGGGGCACAAACAAACTTGAAATTCTCTATATGTGAGAAGAACGTGTAACAAATAATACAAAGCAATCAAATTGTCTTTTTGTGATACTTTAAAAGCTGCAATGATTGCAATGTGATGATACTTAAAGCATAGTATTACTACAAACACTTAAGTAAATGTATTTTATTTCATTTAATTTAGCTATTATCCAGTGTAAGATAACAAACCCAAAATCTCACTTAGAAAATTTCATGTATCTTTGGAAGACTATAATTTTTTTTAAACGACATTGTCTTTAACTGGGATTGGCTGTTAGTTGTGCCTCTGAAACATGTAGCTGAGCATATGAGTGATGGGATAGTTGTTTCTGAAAGCAAGTCAGTGAAAAGAAAATTCAATAAAAATCTGTATGCATCATTCCTGTTATCAGAGATGAAACGAAATAGGCAGATCCTCAGTAGGTTCACATTGTTATAGTTTTTTTCACACTGGAATGATTTTTCCCCATTTTATCTACCTAGGATAGTGCCTACTGCCAACCCTCTCAATTTTATCAAAAGTCTGTTTTCCTTTAAGCTTCATCTCCTGGAGACAGGAATATTTAAAACTCACAGTTTTCATTTAAAATATATGTTTTTAAATGTCTCATGAATTTGAAGTCAAGCTCATGAATTTGGGGCACTTGTTATAATATTTGAAATCAGTTACCAATACTGAAATAGGGTGAAGGAAGCATATTTCAGTTATTTTATAAAATGATCTGGTTTTTTTGTGTCAAATGCTGTTTTTTTTTAAATCTTGATTTTTGTATGTCCAGTAGATGGCACCCCAGAGTTTCTAAAAGAACCTGTACACAACCTGATAGGAAATCCTAACTGGACACAGTCTATTGTTCTGTGCTCTATTGTTGTGTTGTAATTTATTACAGAAGCCTTGCCATAAGATTGGAATAGGAGAATTTATACTCCTGTCTGATAAATCAAGTGTGTAAGGTTAAGCAGCTAAATACATTTTTTATTCATAATATTCAATCTGATACCAAGTTATTTTCTTCAGTTATGAAAAATAAATGTATGCTATATATATTAAAAAAACCCCAACCAATAAACAAACTGGCTAAATAGAAGAAAATGGATTTCTACATACAGGCAAACGAAACCCAGTATTTGCCCAGCTGTTTATTAGTCAAGGTTAATTAAGCCAGGAGGGTTTGTACCTTCTTGTTTACATCTCCTATATACCAAAGCAGAAGGAAATCCTGCCCCCTCATTGGATTAATATATTTCAATTATATTTTTCTTTTCCTCTAACTTAAAGTGTTTCACAGCTAATCATGTGATCTATTAATTAGCAGTAAAATTCAGGGCCATAAAATAATAAGAAAAATTCAGAAGCAGCATTATTACTGTGCTGTTATACTACTGATATTAGGCTTTTCATGTATACCCTTTGAGCTTCACGTAACTGTCTATCAAATGAGGATTGATACCTGTCTTTAGCAAAGAGCTTCAGAGAATTCCTGTGAAGACTGCAGACAGATAATAATACTCTTAGTATAATAGACGAATTATTGTATTCTACCAGAGGATATCAACAAAATCATTTTTCCCTAGAGGTCTTACAGTTCAATACCTTAATTAGCATCTCTCCTTTTAGAATGAACACGTGGTTAATCATTAACCTCAGTGGAGCCTTCTACTCAACAGAACTTTTTTCAGAGTAATAGGGACCTGAGTCTTAAAATGAACTTCAAAGAGCAATGAGCATGATTTTGTCATCCTCTTATGTCAGCAAAAATTGTATTTGCCTTGAATCTCCCCTTCTTTCCTGCTCCTGGGATGCTTCTCAAGAAAAGGCCAGGTTGCTATAGCCAGTTCAGCTCCAACTTCTGGCAAGAGGCTGTTCTACCTTTGGTGACGGCTCTTGAGGAATCACCATGGGGAAGATTTTGCAGACATACACTGAATCATCTCATCCACTATCAACCCAGTCCTTTGCTTTTTATAACCAGCATCATTAGGGATTTAGTGTTTATTTCTATTCACTTCCTGCTACCTCATCATTGGGGGAGTGAAGGAATGCAGCAATTTTGAGGTCTTACAAAATCCTGTCTCAGAAATGTATACTTCTGCTTCCTTGAACTGGGACAGGCTCCAATCAACCTGCACCCAAAGCTGAGAAGGGATGGGTTAAATGCACATGACTCAGCTGTCACTGGATTTTAATATTCATAAGCCCAAAGCCAACACTTTACATTCTGGTGCCAGGTACTGTCTGTTCCCTAAGGACCTGATGCCATGTCTAAGCACATCTCCACACACCCCGCTGCCCTTCCTGTGCCGCTCTTAGCTGTACTCTAGAGAACTGTCCTATTTCAGGCCTTCAGCTTATAAAGTTACAGTGTCATCTTCAAGGTCCAATCACATTTGTTTTAGCCCAGCATTGATTTATCTTATATGTTTTATTCTGCCAACGCACGACTACACTGAAAACACGGCCACATTTGGTGTTTTTTAAGCATTTGACTCATCAATGGTATTATGTGAGAATATCAGCTTGCGCTGAGGGAATGTTTTAATCTTCATGGTTATAAAGTAAAGTTTGAAAATGCAATGTGCATGTTTTTTTTCAAGGATAAGAGGCCTTGGGCTATGAAAAAGACAAAGAAAAGGTACCTTTTCTTCAAATTCTCTCGAGTGTTGGAAGAATTTAAGTTTTTGAGATCTGACATGACTTTTCAGCACCAGGGTTTCACTTGATGTCACACTGCTTGAGCTCAAAATACTCAGAGGAGAATTAAAGAAGACACCAAGACCCCATGACACTGGTCAGATTTATTGTGTAAGAAACTGAATTTCAGAAGTCTGTTGACAAAATAAACAGGACACCTAAGAGGCTATTGCTGAGTGACTTTTAGATTATTGGGTTACAATCCATAACTTGTCTCTCCTCAAACAACTAAATTTCAGTTGCAAAGACTAATCATCACTAAGGGCCAGAGTCTATGTGTCTCTTCTTAGGAAGAAAGGTAAAGCGGTTACAGTTTAAGTGTGATGCAAAGACATCAGTTTCCCCCAACAGCCACAGCTTAGAGTGGTCTTGAGGTTCAAAGCTAACTTGTTGCTCTAAAGCAGAACTACTCTGAGACTTGCAAGGTAAATCAGAAAAAAAGTTAAGTTCATCAGCAATAGATTAAGCATCCTGTTGTACTTTCTCTCCTGCTCTGCTCTTGACATCTACAGTTCAGCTTAAGAGAATCAGACCAGAAAAAGAATCTTTGGGTCTCAACCATGCTGAGTCATACAGCTTCTATGTTACCAAGGTCTTTCTAACAATGGCAAAGCACATCACCCAACATTTTTAAGTGGAATAGAGGAAACAAGCACGTGATCTTGTCTCCTTGGCAATAAAAAAAGGAATCTGACCAACTACATATGGCAATTTAAAACTCAAGAGCTAGACTCATCCCTCTATACAATAATTGTGTGTAGAACGAGAATATACTTAGGATGAATATGGTGTAGATTTGGGAAGACTTCTCAGAAAAGGAGATATGTGAAGGCAAGTGCTGAGGTGTTACTCCGTAAGACTTTGGGTGTCTTGTTAAATAGAAGTACGCATCATGTCTGGTCAAATTTTTAAATCTATTGTAAAAATTACTTAAAGCCACTTGATTACTGTAGGCTACAGTCAGATTCAAAAGGTAACACATAGTAAAAAATCCTAGGCTGCTGACTGTGATGTATTTACTATTTAGAAGTCGCTAACAGAAATGAAAAGAAATCAGTGTTGGGCTAGAGCCCTAGTATTTTCTTAGTAACTTCATCCCTGACACAGAGATCTCTCCATCAGTGTTCACCAAGACTAGCGCTGCGAAAAACCTTCTATAACGTGTTGATATGTTTGGAAAGAACTTAGCAAGTGCTACCTGAGTTAATACTCACTGATATTATAAGAGCTTTCCAATACTAACAGCTTATTAGCAGATCTTTTGACAAGTAAACTGCGGTGGGTTTTAGCTCACTTGTTTCTAACAGAACTAGGCTGTGTGGCAGTTTGCAGATTTTATGGGGTTCCTGCCATGAACTGGTTTTTGGTTCATGGTGGATTTAAGAAAGAGGTGTTCCTTCTCCTCTCCTTAGAGCTGTAGTGTTATTGCAGGTGTACATACGCATACATTTTACAAAAACTTTCAAAAGTATTCTTTCAAGCCATAGTTGTGCCTTTGAATTGTTGAATTTTTTATGACTCTTCAAATACAAAGTTTTCCTAAAAGACACGAGACTGTAGGGATGCTGCAGACAGAAATCCAGTCTCAAAGTTACAGATTTCCTGTGCAGCCCAGACTGAGACCCCATGGATTTCAAAGGGTCAATACCTGGGCTTAGAGTACCAAGACAGAGAAAAGCAGTAGTTTCTTCTGCGTTGTTATATTTGGCTGGCCCAGGCAAGTCACTTCCGTGCCAGTTCTAGTACAGATTTATTGCAGTAACCTGTTCGAACTGCAAGAGATGAAAATGGGAAATCAACATCTCAAATACTGTGTTCAGTTTTGGGACCCTCACTATAAGAAGGACATTGAGATGCTGGAAAGCATCCAGAGAAGGGCAACAAAGCTGGTGAAGGGTTTAGAGCAAAAGCCTTATGAGAGGCGGCTGAGGGAACTGGGACTGTTTAGTCTGGAGAAAAGGAGACTGAGAGGGTTGTAGCGAGGTGCGGGTTGGTCTCTTCTCCCTGGACAAAGCGAAATGGCCTCAAGATGCTCCAGGGGAGATTTAGGTTGGATATTAGGAGGCATTTCTTTACTGAAAGGGTTACCAAGCATTGGCAGAGGCTGCCGAGGGAGGTGGTTGAGTCACCATCCCTGGAGGTGTTTAAAAGACGAGTAGATGTTGTACTTGGGAACATGGTCTAGTGACGGACTTAGCAGGGTTGGACACAATGATCTTAAAGGTTCTTTCCAACTAAAACCGTTCTGTGATTCTGGGAGAAAGAAAACATTTGGCTTAGCTGTCTTTGTGAACATTGTTCATACAAGAGGCACTGATGACAGCAACAGCCTCATATGTGAGAAAGCACTACATGAGCCTAGAAACTAATGTATAGGAAACAGGAATACAGTAGTTGAAACAAGAAAGTCACTGTCAGAGCTTCCATTTCTTTTTTTGACATCTGGTAGGTGTCTGCTTCTAGCTGTAGAAATTCCATGAGTTCCAAAGATTAGGACACAAATACAGGTGTCTTGTTGATTTGTAGCAATACACTAGAAGCTGGCATGAGTGATGCCGTCTTCAACCTTTTCCTAAGTGTTTGCTTATAAGAAGGAATTATTTGAGTATTTATGGATTTTTTCTGTCCCATGCTCTGCCTGATTTAAACAGGTTGCTAAACTACAAAGATTTCTTTACTCTTTAACAATTAAAATATTTCTACAAACTTATGATGTTCAACATGTTCTCCAGGATTCCCTCAAAGACTTCCTTGATTATTGACTTTTTTCCTGCTTGTAACTTCCCAAATGAGAATACAATTTGATTTCTTCAGGAATACACTTGAATTTGAAAATTCAGCCATTTGAAAACAAGGCTTCAATTGAAGCAGTCTTTGCTTGCAGTCCCATCCCCAACAACCCAAAGCAAGGAATGACCCTCACAGAACTAAGGTTCACAGTGCATGATTTCCTGGATTAAAGCCACCATGTCTATAAATTCATAGTAGAAACATTATTAGAAGCATGCCAGTTTATAATAGCTCAGGTTCTGATTTTACTGGGCAAAGATGCTGTCTTCCCTTTTTCTTCTTTTCTCCTCCTTTTGCTCTTTCATAGAGAAATAAAGAAAAGCTCACCTGCTGCTGGAAGCGTTAAAACTCACCTCTCCTATTACACTTGTCAGCAGCCTTAGAGCACCACGATCGTGGACAAGAGAGTCTGTATAAAACGAGCCAAGGTATTTTCTTGGATCCACCTTATTATCCACTGCACACAAATCAGGGCGCACATTGAATCCATGGGAGATTCGCCCCACTGTGTATGGATAAGCTCCACCTGCAAGAAGAAATTTTGAGTAACAGAATCTGAAAATACACAGAAGGCAAAAAAAAAAAAAAAACCACATTATCCACAGAGGTCCATAAGTTTTACTGTTGGCTATTTAGAAAGTGCTCCACACCAGCAGTTTTTTATAACTTTCCCTTCACTGGCTTCTGTCTTTTTTTTCTTTCCCTGTTTCTTCACTACTATGACACCCAAATTCCTCCTGCTGCTTCCTCATCCCTTTCCCCAAACCATCTGCTGTCTCCCTTTCCTCTTTATTTCCCTTAAAGGCTTTTGTAACTGTTCCAACAGGGGCTGAAACAGGCGACGGTTCATACCAGCAGCTGATCCAGCCAATATTGTCTTTGGGGTAACAGTCACAGTACCCAGCTGGTGGCAGGCTCAAAGCGGCAGCCCTGTCAGCTGGCACACCAGAAAATGCGACTATACCATGCTCAACTCAAGACCACATAGCAAATCACTTACCTCCATGTGCAAAGCAAACCTTCAGCTTAGGAAATTTTTCAAAAATTCCTCCCATAATCATGGAGCAAATGGCTATGGTTGTTTCTGTCGGCATGCCTGAGAGCAAAAAAAGCTTTATTGTACGAGAGCTTTATTTTTTATTTTCCTGTTTGAGTTTTAAATGTTTTCATCATTTTCTTCAATTAGCCTTGAGCTTACTGAAAAAATAATGGTCACGTTTTATTTCTATTAGGAGAACTTTTAATTAACTGAAATGAGGACAGAGGACTGGAGCTAAGATCTTCTGAATTCTATGCCCAGTTTTTATCTTACACCAGCAGGACAGTTTACAGGCAGTTTGGGTATGTCCTTATACTGGGTTTACATGGCAAGGTTTTGGTAGAGGTAGGGCTACAGGAGTGGCTTCTGTGAGAAGCTTCCAGAAGATTCCCCCATGTCTAATAGCACCAATGTCAGTCCACTCCAAGACACACCTGCCAAGGCAGAGGCCATCAGTGATAGTGGCATTGCCTCTGCGACAACATGGTTAAGAAAGGGGGGTGGGGGGGAACTGTACAGCAGTAGCCAGAGAAAAGGAGCGAGAGCATGTGAGAACATCTCTGCAGACTCCACGACCAGTGCAGAAGGAGAGGGAGGAGGTGCTCCAGGCACTGGAGCAGAGATTCCCCTGCAGCCTGTGGTGAAAACCATCGTGAGGCAGGCTGTTCCCTATGGCCATGAAGGATCCCATACTGGAGCAGGTGGATGCCCAAAGGAGGCTTTGACCCTGTGGGAAGCCTGTGCTGCAGCAGGCTCTTGGCTAGACCTATGGACTCCTGGAGAGAGGAGCCCACACCACAGCAGGGTTGCTGGCAGGACTTGTGAATCCCTGAGGGACCTACCCTGCAGCAGTCTGTTCCTGAAGGACTGCACCCCGTGGGAGGGACCCATGCTGGAGTAGCTTGTGAAGAACTGCAGCTCATGGGAAGGACTCACGTTGGAGAAGTTAATGGGGAATTGTCTCTCATGGGAGTCAGCCCATGCTGGAGCAGGGGAGGAGTGTGAGGAGTCCCCCCCGGAGGAGGAAGGAGTGGCAGAGACAATGTGTGATGAGCTGACTGCAACCCCTATTCCCTGTCCCACTGCACCGCTCAGGGGAGGAGGTAAAGAAAAGTGAGAGTGAAGTTAAGCCAGGGAAGAAGGGAAGGGTTGGAAGAAGGTGTTTTAAGATTTAGTTTTTATTTTCTTATTATCCAACTCTGATTTCTTTGGTAATAATTTCCCCAAATTGAGCCTGTTTCACCCGTGATGGTAATTGCTGAGTGATCTCCCTGTTCTTATCTCGACCCATGAGCATTTTGTTATCTTTTCTCTCCCCTGTCCTGCTGAGAAGGGGGAGTGATAGAGCGGCTTTTATGGGCACCTGGTGTCCAGCCAGGGTCAACCCACCACAGTCCTGAGCTGCACAGTACAAGCTTGATTTCTCAGTTATCTTTGTTGAAAGGCAAGTTTGGAATACTCTAGATTCTCTTCTCACCTGTGCTTCTGGGCTTCTGTTGTGTGTAAAGTGGGACAGATACGTTGGTGTATATTCCAGCACAGATTTTGGGTTTATTTATGACACAGTGCTAGTTCCTACAGTTTAGAGATAATCTATCTCCCTTTTTGCCACTGTGTAATTTGGGCGCCCAGTTTTAGGAACATAACAGCCATTTAGGTTCTTACATCAGGCCTCTGTTTCTAAGCACACCTAACATATTTAGAATATCATGCCATTTAGGTGCCTAACTTCAGACATCTAGCTTGGAAATTAGGAACCAAGTTCCTCTCATCTATGGGGGAAACAACACCTATCCAGCTCAAAACGTTATCTTCCATTAGTGTTTTACCATACGCTCAGATACAGAGCCTTATTAGGCTTAGTAGGAAAATCTTTGAATTATAATTGCTTAAGTAAATGCAATAATTTTAGTCTCTTAAAATCTGTGTTATTGAGTCTGCTGTAATTAAGAGTAATTGATATTGTTTTAAAATAATGCACTGGCAGTTGGGGCACTAAGATTTACCCATTGTGTATTGCAGAACACATATTATAAGTATATAGTGTATATTTTTTCAGAGCACGTGTATTGGAGGCAGTGCAGAACAATAGAAAACAAAACAATGCAAAAAAGAATAAGTGAGGGTGGAATCAGGCCTAAACATTTCCAAGTAGTCGTATAACCTACGTCTTGTTATTCCATGTTGTGCTGATATACCTAGCAGACAGGGAAAAAGCAGAAACTAGATAATTCCCTGTATCAGTGGGGAGCTTTCAAACTACATGCTGTTTCAGCTGTAGTTGATGTGAACATAGTTTATTTCTTCTCTAATCAACTCGTTTCTAGGAAATAATCCAAGAAACTCTAGGAAGTAATGATGTGGTTTGCCTGTTCCTTCATTTACTGCCATTATTTTTGAGGAGGTCATTTCAGTGACAATTCACTTTTTGCTGGTCATCTGCTCTTTGTGTTTAGGATAAAAAAGAATTCCAGATTCTGTTGCTAGTCTGAATAATTTTTATTCTAGATATTTAAAAGTTAGACAAGCTAAGCAAATGACTGCTGATTTTTCACAACAGGTCTAATCATAGTACTTGATTTAAAGAAAAGATTATTAGAAAAATCATGTAGCTTTTCTCTGTACTACCACCTTTGCAATAATTTTCTGGGCACAATGCACTGAGAGTTCATAAATGTAGATTAAGCAATTAAATATAGACTTACCAATTAGCCAGGGAAACCAGTATTTGGACATCCTTCCATCTATCTGCATGTCCCAGGGATGCACAAAGAGACAGCAATTTAGTTGTTCAGCAGCCTGCAGCAAAAAGAAAATATCTAAGTCTTGAGTAATCATACCAAAATGCATCTTAGTTCTTAGACATGCTTTAAAGATTTCCTGCAAAATGGTACTGAACATTAGTACTAGTAATGAAAATAGGCCCAGGAGTAAGAACTATAAGCGACAGGTGGTTATATTTACTCCTCTGGGCCTTATCCTTGAAATCCTCACTCAGTTTCAAGGTTCTTTTTGAGCTACAGGATTGGAAACACCAATTAAAATATCTTTTTTATGTTAGCCAAGTGTTCCTCAGATTAATGCAGTACAAAAATGCTTTTTTTAGCTGTGTTTGTCAGCCATCCTGCAGTACAAAACTCTTGTTCAAACCAGCGTTCTTCTGGTTTCATTACACATATGAAGATGATTCTCATGCTTTATAGAACCATCTCAGGATGGTTTTGCAGAATTGTTCCAGTGGCATTCAGGAAATTTCATTGTTGTTGCACTACATTTGTCCCCTTTCGCCCTCTGGCTGTCTTAAAAAGAAGATAAAACTACTCCTAATCCACCTTAAGAGTTTAATATCTAGCTGTATTCTAATCAATAGCCCATCCTTCACTCAAGTATATTAATTTTTCCAAAACTACTGATGTCTTTGGAAAGGAAAACAGAAGAACACCATAGGATGCCAATTCTGAATGAGTAATTTAACTATGTGCTTAAATTTAAGTCTCTAGTCATCCGAGTCATTCATATGCTTAACCAGGATTTAACAGCTTTATTTTGTCAGATGTATTTCTGGACCTCCTCTTGTTGCTAAGGAGATTATCACACATTTGGAAAATTTGGGTTAGTTACTGATACCTGCATAATTAAAGCTGCGACTTTTGGGTTGTAGGGAGTAATCACCATCTATATTTGTAAACTAAAAATAGCAGGTCATTAATTGGCTTGGCAGACCGATGAAGTTCATTATCAAATATGGCTTAATTTCTCAACCTTTATTATCCAGGGATATTTCTAAAAGCGATAGAGGTTATTTCCTTTATGTGTTAAACATAAGTTGAAGAGTGTACAGTGTAAGATCCCAGTACAAGACAGGGACCCCAGTGTAAGAGAGAAATGGAGCTACTGGAGAGAGGCCAAAGATTATAAAGGGACTGGAGCATCTCTTCTATAAGGAAATGCTGCTAGAGCTGGGCCAGTTTAGCCTCGAGAAGGGAAGGTTCGAGGGGAGCTCACTAATGTATATAAATACCCAAAGGGAGGGTATAAGAAGATGGAGCCAGGTTCCTTTCTGTAATGCCCAGTGACAGGGTCAGAGGCAATGAACACAAACTGAAACACAGGAGGTTCCCTCGGACGTTAGGACACGCTTTCTTACTGCAGGGATAACTGAGCTCTAGCACAGGTTGCCCAGAGAAGTTGTGGGGTCTCCCTCTGTCGAGATCTTCAAAAGCCATCAGGACATGGTCCTGGGCATCTGGCTCTGTGTGGTCCTGCTTCAGCAGCGGGTTTGATCCAGGTGACCTCGAGGTAACTTCCAGCCCTGACCATTCTGTGATTCTGTGACTGCCTGCATCTCCATCAGTGGAAGCTGATAACTGTGTGACCACCTGCACTAACAGCTTTCTTGAATAATTTGAGCATTCTGAAAAATAACCCCTATGGATCAATTTCAAGCTGACAGCTGTAATAACCTGTGAAACAGAGACAGAATGCACATTGATTAAATCCCATAATTCAGACAAAGGATTGTCCTCGTCTGAACCTCTGGCTATTAAAGAAATGCAATCTTAAATCTTAACTTTATAATCAATAAATTCAGTTTGGAACTTTTGGTCCCATTTGCATAATTCTGTATGGTACCTTGGCTCTATAGGTATCTCTGAAAATCTAAAGGAGTTTTATCAATTATCTCAATAGGGACTGGACACAGTAACTTGAACCCTAAAGCAAACCCTGCAGAAATGCTTTGTTTGATATTGCACTTTACTTGCAAACCGAGAAGTCAACTCTACAGTGAGAACTCATATCATAAAAAGATTTTAGTATTATTATAAAATATGTTTCAGAATGTTTTATATAATGAATTATCATAGATAATTGAAGCTGCATCTCTCTAATCACGGATCAGAGCAGAAGGCTCAGTTGTTTTAATGTGCATATAAAATCAGTTGATTGAATATGTCCCAGAATACTTTTAGACAGAATTCTTTTAGATGGAATTCTGTATCACTGACTTCCCCAAAATAAGGAAAGAAACATTTACTCACAGCATAAATATCATACAGTTCGGGTGCATTCAGGTCCCATTCATTGACATGAGATCCTATTTGTACTCCAGGAAATCCAAGTTCATTCACGCAGCGATGCATTTCCTTCACAGCCAGGTCTGGAGCTTGCAAAGGTAACGTGCCCAAGCCGACAAACCTCTTGGGGTACTTTTTTACTGTAGCAGCTAAGTCATTATTTAATATCTGGGCTAGATCTAAAGTATCCTGAGGTTTCGCCTGGTAAGATATTAAGCAGAATAGTACATTAAAATATAGTTCTCAAATGTTATCAGCTTTTGAAGGTATTGGATAAATGTCACGGCAAACAATTCAGAGACAGGGTTTGAACCTAAAATTTACTTTACAGTTCTGAATGGCTAGAAACCAGTAGGGCTAAAATTTGCCTCACTTTGAAACCTCTGGGTGCAGTTCTGCTTATTGTCTTGAATATTTTATCAACTGCTGTTGCCTTTACTGCCCAGGATGAGTGTAAAAAAGGTCAAGTTGCTGAGGCACTTAAGTATCTGGTCTTTTCTGTTTATCCCGAAGCAAAGACTTCCGTATATAGTATTTAAACATAGAAATGTTTATTTTCTCTCCTATTAGTTGAGCTGGAGAGATAAAAATAAGAAATGTGAAATGCTGGAGCATGAGAATTCTACAGAGAAAACCTCACTGACATTTAGAAGGAGATAACAGCCATAATTCTAATAAGGGAATGGCAGTATCCGTACAATTAATTTCCTGTTTCCCCCCAACACATATTTAATGAAAAAAATTCCCAAAGATACCAGAATAAAATTTTAAAGATATGTCACCCAACAAGAAATTCTGAAGATCAGTGGTACCACTTATATAACACAATGATTTTTAATGTAGCGTATCTGTTTACATATAACAACTCGATGTGTACACACAGCTAAATAGTGACATTGGAAATGTATTTAGAACAGCATTGTGCTGTGCTTTAATTTCTCCAGCTGGTTTTATTTCTTCGATGGATTCAAGATGACCACGCAGCGAACATATTAATTTTAATTTGCTACTGTATTTTAAGATTCAAAGCATTCTAGGTCAATGAGCCCCATGTCACATTTAAAAGAAAGTGGGACAAGACCACATACATCTTTTACTTCTTTTTTTCATGAGAAAATACTGCTTGATGCCAAGCTTTGATGGAATCTGTACGTATATGTCTGCCTGCTAACCATGGATTCACACTCTGTAAATTCTTTCTCCCTGTTAGGTCCCCAGCAGACATTCTGGTGTCTCATTCCTTCTTACTGGGTGCATTCCGAAGTGGAGCTTTGCCAGGATGCTCTCCTGGCTCTTCTGATACCTGGACAACATTTTGTCTTTTGTTTTTCACAGCAGTGCTGTTCCTCATTTGCTTCAGAGCTCTTGTGACTACTTCCATCACCTCATTTTTAGGATGATGCATTTATTTATTAAAATTTTTGTGACTTCTGTCTTACAAAACACGCCAGTAGGAACCTACCCAGTAGCTGAACATTACAGGAACCGTGGAAAGGACTTGGACTGTGACCCCTGAGTAAGAAAAAGCAGTTATTAACTTTTCATTTTTTGGTAAAATGTTAAAAATATGAAGCACTTTGGTTTAAAAGGTAGAAGGTGAAAGCTTTAATGGCAAGAAAGACTGATTTAACAGTGATGTGGGTAGGATCATGGTTTTAAGTCTTGCAGTGTATCAGTTTATTAGGATTGGAATACTTTTGCTAAGTAGAAATAAAATTAACACTTTCATATTCATGCTAGAATATTTTGTGTAAATAGGTATTCTGATTTTAGAAGTATTTGGTGTGCACATGTACAATTCAAATGGTAAATTAATGCCGCTGTCACATAAATGAATGTGATGTTAAATCAACAGAATACAGTACCTTAAGTTAACTTTGGGGTCACATTTATCATATATATTTAATAAATAAATATGTAAATTAGTTCAAAGATAAACAATGTTAAGTTAATAGTGGCTGTTAAACAATGTGTTCCCCATTGTTTAAGCTATATTGTGTTAGGTTTGATTCATCCTGTGTCTGGATTACTGAGGTTGTAAGTATAAAATATTCTGCTTGGTTTTAGAAATAATGTTGATGTTAGGAATAAAGAGAATTAAGTTTATGTTGTTTGGTTTCTGTTCAAACACAGTTCTGTATCATAACTTTGTGTTTGACAGGTTACAGGAATGAACACAACAACCTAGCAGATTAACAACAGAGGAAACAATAAATAATAATTACTATTAAAAACTATGGTTTTTATGTTGGATTGTAATTATTTATGCACATATTTTGTCATGTTTTAAAGAAATTAACTTGGTTGTTAGTCATGAAACTAGCAATGCAAACAATGGCAGAAACAACTTGAAGATAATTTCTTCTAAGACAGTGACCTCACCAAAGCACTCAAATGTTTAACAAAACGATTCATTCTCCTTCTCAGTATTCTAAACAGGAAACAAGATGGGAAGGGGACTCACTTTTACAGGATCTGATTAATATTTTGTGCAGCAACAGTGGTTTGGGGTTAAGGATTAGGTCTACAAAAGTACATCTATAAGGAGGTAAGCTTGAATTGTAGTATCCACCAATACACTACTGGACACTTGATTAATATCTTTGAGGACATTCACCATCTTTTCCACAGTAAGCATTGCTGCTGGTTTCAATCTGTTTTTACATTTCTGAGCAGATTTAACCTAAAGCTTAAGGGTAAATTTGCAAGCTGAACATTCCTAGGCACTATGTTTAGGAAGGAGAAGAATTAGCATAGAAAACCTTCTTCAAAGGGTTTTACAATGGTGAAAATATTAAGCAAAGGCAGTTAAGATTAACTGAAAGATTTTCTCCAACGAAATGGTAATGATTTGTGCCACGGAACCGTGATGTTAATTACCAGCTTGTTTTATTGAATTACCTCAACAGTTTGTTTTATTGAGTGGATCAAGGCATAGGTTTGTATACCAAATAGATGTAGGACATATGAGAACTAATTCAGTCTCTTTGGTACGTTGGTTACCTTTTCTTATTACTGGCAAGATTTCTTGGGCACTGCATAGGCAAAGCCTTTTAGCAACCAAGCTGTAAATTATCTCTCCATGTTAGTAACTTTCTTCGTAGTAGCTGGTATGGGGCTATGTTAAGGATTTGCACTGGGAACTGTTAATAGCAGAGATGTTGTAGTTATTGCTGAGCAGAGCTGATACAGAGTCAAGAAGGCCTTTTCTGCTCCTCACCCCACCCCACCAGCGAGTGGGCTGGGGGATGCACAAGAAGCTGGGAGAGAACACAGCTGGGACAGAAGAGCCAACTGACAAAAGGCCATTCCACACTGTATTTATCTCAACCCACGAGTTCTCACTTTCACCATTCTGATTCTCTGCACCATCCCACTGGGGAGGGAAGTCAGTGAATGTCTGCATGGAGCTTAGTTGCCCATCTAAACAACAACATACCTTACCGTGACTGATGCTAGTTTTGTTCAGTTGGCAGTCTCCTTCTGTCTTGGTTCCAGAATTATGCCATATTTGGAGGTTAAATTTTTGATATTATAGGTCTCAGCCTCTGTTACAGAAAATATTTTTTTAACTAAGTAGCTACAGCTTTGTAAACCAAAAAAGAGTGAGTGTGGTCCATAGTGTGTATCATTAGAAAACCAGCAAGAATGTAAAACTCCAAGACCTTTTTTTGCCTTCACGCTTAATTGGTGTTTCTCTGGTAATAAAAAGGGACAGTTTTATGGCACGAGTCACCAGATGGTGCTGTAACACACAGATTTCGATTTTTATTTTTTTTTTTAAAGTGAATGAGCACTTTAGTTTATGGAGAAATAGTGTGGTGTTGGCTCTATGATATATTTTCTTTCCCAGACAGCTGTTGCAAAACTTTGAAAAAAATTCCTACTGTGTTTTCCCTTTGTCTGCAGCAAATTGATGGGGCAGAATTGTTTTACAGGAACTTGCCATTAGTGTTGGGGAAAATACCTGAAACGGAAGGATACCCAAAGCCTATTTGTGATCCACGCTGTGGCTGAATGACATGGAAACTCCCTAAATCACTGAGCTAACTCAAGGAATGATTACAGCCTAGTCAAGGCAGCATATTTCAGTGAGGTTTTAAAGACATTCTAGCATTCCCATTAATAGTCTAATGGTTGGTTTTTGAAATACTGCTTCTCCGGGGTGAAAAGGAGGTAGCTGAAAGTTGAAGGAAACAATAATCATAAGGATGCTACATATAAAATATCGGCTTTTCAGAGTAATTCAGCTATTGATTTCTTATGAAAATTGGAGAAGATACTCAAGTAGTGACTACTGAGAAACTGATGTAGGGAATCATTCGGGCCTCAATCTAAGTAAAAACAATCTTCAGTAACATAACATTTCTCTTACAAAAGTAATTTGGAAATACAGTGTTAATAAGAACTAACAAAAATGACTGATCAGACTAGAAGTTCCTTCTCCCATTGTCAGTCTCCCACCTTACAAACTTTGTTTAGTGGCATACAAGTAATTTGATAAAAAATAAATTTGCAAATCTGGCATCTGATTAAGTTTCTTTCTACATCTGGAAAATTCTCTTTTCTGAGAAAGTAATTGTATCTATTCTCTAGCTCAGAGTCCTCTAGCAAAAATGCAGAATGAAGTTGCAACATGCAAACAGAAAACAATATTGGAAAAGGAAACAAATTACAAAAAATCCTATGAGTAAACAGGATCTTTTTAACTTTGGAACAAAAATGAAAGGGCTTCCCCTTTGATGTAAATCACTTTTACACCTGGAATGTGTCTTGCCTTTTCCAAGTCTACAGTCAGTCATCCTTACTTATGTCAACAAATTTGTTACTATATTAACAATACCACGAAAATCAGTGAGCCCATTTGGGGAATAAATTGCTGCTGAAAATGAGGGAAGTTACAGGAATGTGTCCCATTTGTGGCTGAATAGAAGACCTATCAAATTTCACTGGCTTTCAACAGACTTAAACTAATGAATTGGTATGCTAAACATTTTAATTTTGATATTGTTATTGACCACTTTCAAATGCCCTAACAGAGACCTTGCTGTTACTCTAAATGAGACAAAATGCTTTCCATCCTTTTTGGAGGTACCTGATAGGTCCATCTCTTTAATCCGTACTTCTGGATCCCAGCAGTTCTCTTGAATAACTCTAAAAACCTTTCCATCCTTCATCATCTTTGCCTGTCCCTGTGAAATGATATTTTCATGTAAGTGTGAGAAAGTATTACATACTAATTTATAGGTACTTGAGTATATTGTGCTCCCTACAGAGATTCAGTGACAACATTTTGTTCTTTTATTTTGATTCAGTAGGTATTTTTAATCAAAGACTGTTTTAAAATAGTCATTAATAAAACAGTAATTTATAGTTCAGATAGCATGAATTCTTCATAACAGAAAAATCCCCTTTCTTCTGCAATGCATAGCACTCTACATTTGTTTGGAAAAGATATCCGGTATCTTAATCCAAGTTTATCCTTAAACCAAAATTTGACCTCAAAACAATGCTCTAATTAAATCTGTGCTAAATTTTCCCCTTGGGTATGCGTGTGTACTTTTAAAGTCAATAGCATCACAGTGATTGCAGTAACTACAGAAACAATTGTGCAGCTCTGTTAATTTCGGTCCAGTTGTTTCAAATCAGCAGTGATACCGAGACAAAAGCAGACCTATTGTGTTGTCTTCAGAGATTACGTTTTCTCCTTGGGAAAGAAGAAGAATTATTGAAGAATTCATATTCAGAGGAAAATAAAATCCTAAACAAAACCTAAATACAGTATAAAACCATGACCTGAATTAGCATAATCATTAGATCACAGAATCACAGAATGGTTTGGGTTGGAAGGGACCTTAAGGATCATCCAGTTCCAACCATCCTGCCATGGGCAGGGACACCTCCCACTGGATCAGGTTGCTCAAAGCCTCTTCCAACCTGGCCTTGAACACCTCCAGGGGTGGGACAGCCACCACTTCTCTGGGCAACCTGTGCCACTGCCTCACTACCCTCACAGTAAAAAAATTCTTCCTAAAATCTAACCAAAATCTTCCCTCTTCCAGCTTAAACCCATTACTGATATGTCACCAATCCCCAAACTTAGAGAGTAATATTATTAAGGCTATCAAATTTAATACCATTCCTTTAACTATGAACGTAGAAACTTCCTTTTTATACTTAATTTTTGGTTGAGTTGTCAGTTGTCCAAAGAGGCTGAGTAGGCAGCATTGTCACATTAAACAGTGAATTATCTGTTACTGCTGTACGTATCCACATGCTTCTATGGGCTTGGGAAGGCAGACAATACTGCCTTTCTGTGAGCTTAACACATGCACAACTCGATGAGATACGATTGACGAATACTTGCAAGGCCCGAGTATTTCTTGGTTGCTTGAAGCTACTCTAGGGATAAACGGGAATGGGTGAAAGCCAGAAGATCCATTTGACCCCGTGTATTTGGGATGGGTAATTGCTGTCCCGTAGTAGATATATGGGACAATGAACACACTGCATCTGCACTTGAAACTTGAAAACCAGGTGAGAAAACACAGCAGCTATTCCTCCACCTTCACAGCAAACAGAAGCTATTTCTTCTGACCCTTCCTGAAAAGGAATTCTCTCTCTCCAAAGGCCACCTTCTTTTTTCTCACAAAATTTGTTTATTTAGGATCCTGTTAAATCAGAATATTCCCTACTAGTATGGTAAAACAGAAATAATCAAATTTATCTACTACTCAGAGCTGGGTTTCAGTCCCTTCTGAGAAGTCAGGCTGTTCTTAACCTTGAATTTGTTACTAACTTCATGCATCATTTACAAATATACTGCCCTAATGAATATTTTAAAGCTCTCTTCAACAAATCTAACTGTGCTGCCTTGGCCAATTGTCACGTTAGTTGTTAGTTGCATCACAGGTTGTGAAAATTACTTGAACTATTACAGTCAGTAATAACAACTACATAGTCCTGATCCTCTGGTAAAACACTTCAGGTTCTTGTAAAATCGATTTTCCAACCTGACAGAAAGGTTTACTCTAGCCATACACTCCGATCCATTAAAAAAAGATCAGTGCGGTGCTGGTGATTGCCTAATGAACAGAAAATATACTCGGGGTGTACTCAGAGAAAAAGGCAGGGTAGAACCGAGCACTGCCTCACATATGAACAGATCGTGTGGCCTTTACTGGATTATCACTGGGGGTATTTTTGTGAGCACCAGTGACTTCTCAGTCTTTCCTCACACACAGGTAAGGCAAAGCAGCTCACTGCTCACGTGTACTTTCTTCTGCTAATACTGAATGTTAGATAGACTGTAATTTTATTAGCAACTTTGACGGTGCTCCTACCTAAATGCTGAGATAAACAGCTGCTCTCTGAACGTTGCAACAGAGTTTGCAGTACAGGAAAGGCTTCTAATAAGCCATGTACTGTTTTCATTGAAGGATTAGTTGAACGCTTTGCTATTTTCATTCGCATTAACTGATTCTTTGTGAACACGCTACAGGTCGAGGCTAAGCTCACATCACTGTACGTTAGCAACAACAAATGATTATATAGGAAAGGAAAACACGTTCATTTGGATAGATCCATGCTTGTGTATGTGAGGATAGAAAGATCTGGTCCAGCAATGCTGTGACTGGAAAATGAATCATATTGCTGTCGTCTCTAGACACCGACACTAATTTGCACCTGATATTTTTTAAAATGAGAAATTACTCAGAACCCTCAAGTGAGAAACAAGACTTTTTTTTTTGCAAGATTTTTTTTGCAGTAGTAAGAATGGAACAAAGATGAGGAAAAAAATTTTCAGGTTCAAAAGCAACAGATGCAGTGCTGAAAATCTCATGAAAGACCAAAGATTTTTATTTGCAAGGTTAACACAATTTTTTAAGGGCACAGCTAAAGAATTCTATCATATATTCTATCACTCTATTGCATTCCATCTTAAACATTATCTGATATTTAAGGCTTTAATTAATTTTTGTGGAAATTAAGAGAGAGCTATTTAAGAAATTAAGTCCAGCACACTTCAGCAAGCTATATTTAAAATTAACCCATCACTAAGTTAGTCACATCCCAAACTGCACTTCTTTAAAAATGCATTTAATTATTTTCTTCTAGTTTGACCCTGATGCTTCTTCACAGAATGACATGAAAAGCTTTTGCTGTTTTTTAATCTTAAGAGCTAACTTCCCCTGCTCCACGTATCTGAACGGGATTTTATTTTGCCATGCGCTTCTTTCATGCAACGTTTTCAGACAGAAGTAGGCTAGACAGAATTCTCTGTAGACTGTATGAGGCTTTTATTGCCTTGCCACAAAGTTCTTTTGTAAAATATTTTTAGCAAGGAATTTTAGCATCAGACCTGCAACAAACAGCCAAGCTGTTAAAAATGTCTCCAACAATTCTCCCCTTCCTTCATCTACCATGTATCTCGGAAGCTGTGCCATTCACACTTTGGTTCAGCAGGTGGCTTGTTCTCTCCTCCTGTGCCTGCTTAGACTCAGATCTCAAATTTCAGCATAATATTTGTTTATTCCTAATTCTCAGTCTCAACCTTCGTGTTCTGTGGTGCTTTTTAATAAAGAATTGTTACGCATTTGACAGCATAGCCTTGCATGTTACAGAATGACAACAGTGTATATATCACTAGGTTGCAATAAATAGACACCAGATTGTATCCGTTTTATCTGCTTTTTTTTCAGCTACTGTGTGCATATACACAATCACAAAGAAGTACGATTTTGCGGCGTGACAAGGGGATGAGGGAATGTCTAGTTCCGCTGAAATCAACAGGAACTATGTATTTAACCGTACCCTGGTTACCTGGAAGATCCAAATCTTGTCTCTCTAAATAAAAGTTGAATCTCTACAGCGAATGAATGAATTACCCAAATCACAACCAGAAACAAAGAAGACTGGGTACTGTTTTCTTTATAAGGTTTCCCCAAACAGAGAAGCACTGTCACCCTGAAAATGTTAAGTACTAAATCTTTCTTTCACTTACCTGTCTAGCTCTCAATGTAGAATTCTTATGTTGAGAGCATGTCTGACTTTCAGAAGAGCAAGCTCGATTAACCCTTGTAAAACACTGTGCAATACAGCCTGCCATTATGTAACATAGCTGGGGTTCTCTTCACATAGAATCATAGAATCCCTAGGTTGAAAAGACCTTTGAAATCATCAAGTCCAACTGTACCTGTCTACTACTAAATCATTTCCCTAAGCACTTCATCTGCCCGTCTCTTAAATACCTCCTGGGATGGTGATTCAATCACCTCCCTGGGCAGCCATTCCAGTGCTTGATAACCCTTTCATCAAGTTTTTCCTAATGTCCAATCTGACCCCCCTTTCCATTCCTGACGCAGCCTGAGGCAGTTCCCTCTCATCCCATCACCTGTCACTTGGGAGAAGAGACCAACACCCACCTCCCTACAACCTCCTCTCAGGTAGTTGTAGACAACAATAAGGTTTCCCCTCAGCCTCCTCTTCCTCAGGCTGAACAACCCCAGTTCCCACAGCCACTCCTCGTAACACTTGTTCTCCAGCCCCTTCACAACATGCTGTAGGTGTTATGTGCTGACACGCTCTGTTGAGCCATTCATGCTCTTAACTTTGCATCTTTTTTCTTCTAGCTTACTGTATCCAAATTATTCTTTCTGCTCTTATCTACCCAGCCTCTGTTGTCTTCATATTTTTTCCTTAATTATCTGGCCAATACCTTCCATTTTTTTTTATTCCTTCCATATCTGTACAACTCACAACATTCTTGTGGTAGGCAACTACAGATGAGGTTTTTTAACTAAGGACAGGTACATACGAAATGGAAAGTGAACTGAAGTCTTCGGAGACCTCTTTTTAATGCCATCTTTCTAATCTCCTCCCTTCCAGAGACCTATGCCATTTGCAGTGACAGGCTTTCCTGAATATTCTTAGGAGTGGGGAGCTGATGGATCACAGGAAGAAGCTGGCTTCCTATGACAGCATTTGAGATAAACAGGGACATCTGACTGCCAAAGTTATCATATGGTAACCTCTCTTACATCCTTGTGGTAGTTTTGTAATGGTCTTATCAAAAGATAAACTGTCCTCCTGTGCTAATTCTGTAATGCCCTTATCAAATGTAACGCCTTTCTGATCTCACACAGAATTAAGCATTCAAGAAACAAGTTCTGTCTCCTTCGGAGTAAATACACGTATTCTGCTGACTTCAGTACCAACAGGATGGATTCAGAATGCAGATGGACAGCTAGCATAGACTCATGGCATCTGGAGACGTGTTGTTCCAGTTGCCCCACTGTAGCTCAGAAGAGCGTTTGTAAAGTTAATACAGTGGATGGATGTAAAAAAGTGAAGGCAAGTCTTCCTTTTACTTGCCAATAAACCTCCAGTTCCTAATTTTCCACATCTCCAAATTGATTGTCTTTATTATTCTGCTTACTTGTTCTCGTTCTCATGAAGTTAGAGAAATTACTCTTTCTCTTTCACTCAGACATGAAGACATTTTCATATCTGAGTTCTTTAACTTTGCTTGAAATAGCAGTTCATTTTGGTTCTTCTTCTCATACAGATGACTGCATGTAACTAAAAGAAAATCTACAAGTAATCTGCTTTAGGTTGACCTATCTCATTGAAAAGAATTCCTTAGAGCTATCCATTCCAGGTACTAAAATGAGATGATGATGAAAAAATGGATAATGGTTCATAAAAAAAGCCTGTGAATTTCAGCTTCAAGCAAAAAGTTCTGCTGAGGTATATCAGGACTTAGAGTGATATTACTTCATAGAAAACACAAGTCTAGAGAAATTTGTATCAAAGACGGACAGCCTTATTGCCACTTTGCTTTTTAACAGATTTACTGAAAGTTATTGTTCCTGATGACGAGATCAGTTTAGAACACCAAACAGCCCAAACCTTGCAGTGATGGTCCAGCTGCACCCATCCACCATATCCGTATCTCTGAGAAAGAAAGAAGAAAAAGCCAGTGCTAGTTAGCGCTCTGCAATCATAACAAAAATCTCAGTTCTTGCAATCCAGCAGTACCTTCTTTAGGGGAAACACGCGCATGCTCAGTTTTGAGACTACAAGTAGCACCACTGACTTCAGCAGAAGTGATGAAGTTTAACTGGACTCGTCTAACGGTCTTTGCAGATCTGAATTTTCTGCTCCATTCAACAACATTTTTAAGTAAGTCTTACAACCAATTTCAAAATGCTTAAAGTTGCTTTACTATATCGAGGTTCTAACTGGAATTATTTTAACACAGGAAAAATTAAATCAAGCATTTGGCAATATGAAAACTGAGCTGACAATTTTCCAATTTGTGATGAGTTAATCATTAGCACAAAGAAGTATTGATTCCACTTTTCAGCTTCCATGATTCAGCAGCAGGACTGAAGGTCAATCTTTTGCCTATTAATATTTAAACAGCCAAGAGAAGCTAAAAAGGAAAAGCTTAGATGCTCATTGATTCTTCCAGAGAGATTCAAAATTGTTTATGAAAAACTCTCAAATCCTACAAAAGATGCTGATTGCCTTTTATTTTCATAGATTATCAGATTAGAAATAAGTGAAAACTATCATAATAGACTGAAAACAATGCTCAGAATTCCCGTTTTTCTGTAAATAAACACTTCAAAGGAAACTGGGTGAAAGCAGACATTTCTTTCACTGAAATGTAAAAACAATTTGAATTCAGTCCTGAATTTCCTGTGATAACAAATCATTACTTAACACCAGTGTGAGATTTCCTATGTAGGGTGCAGAGCCAAGCCTCTGGACTTCAGTCAATCAGAGATGCTGACAATTAAGGCTATGCATGTTTTATTTATGTATATTTAGCTACGTAGTGATGGATATTTTATATAAATTGATAAATGTATATGGTTTTTTAGTTTTTATATAGACACACTATTTAAATTCAGGGAAAATTTTGTGAGTGACACCTAACGAGGACTTTAAGTTTTCACTAGCTCCATACTAATTCCACATGTCAGCTGTGAAGAAAATGTGTACCTAAAGGTGATCAAGGACCATTTAAGCAATAGAGAAACCCACTGGTCTTGATTTGAACTTGTTCTCTTCTTTCTTGCCCAGAGTTATTAGTTGGATGTATTGACAGTCCTTATTTTATTTATTTCTATGAATTTTTATACTTCCTATGGGATCCTAAGCTCTTAAATAAGGTTCTTGAAAACAGAATTTTCTATTCATAGGTTCAAGGTTCAGTATTTATAAGCCTGGGAAAAAAGACAGAAAAGTTCAGCACTGTGTGTGCATATTAGCATTGCCTCGTCAATTTTTCATGAGCGAGATGTAGAGAACTATGTTAATGGCTTGAATTTTCAGAGGACTCTAGGAAATTCTGCGAGTTTGTTTTCCATTCTAGGCCCATTAATAAACCATGGAATCACTCAGTTTTTAGAGCAGAGGAGACAAAACCTAGCAGGTTTGGTATTTGCCTCTCTATCATACCAGTGTTTAAATAAATGCAACACTGCCCTACAGGGTCTAACAGTAGTGAATTCAGCCTCAATGTACATCCATGAACACCAAGGGATTCTTGAGGTGATTTTATCTCAGTAAATGTATTGCCCTTTTAAAGTATATACAGAGAAAAAATATTTTAAATGATGTAAAATCAGAATGAAGGGATTTTATAGGTGTTTTTATAGGGATGTTGCACAAAAAAAAGGACAAAATCTGAAACAGGCAAGATTAACCTGTCTCCATAGTCTGGAGTTTTAAACTCCTATTCATTTAAAACAGACGTACTTGTTCTAAAAATATCTCATATACATTATCCAGTGTGTATTTGTTTTTTCTTCGAGGAGGTCCTATAATTACAAATAGAAAGTTCAAGTAGATGTTTAAAAAGAACTTCCTAGGGAAACAAGGAAACAAACATTCCTTTCCAGGAGGTTTTATGCATAATGATGTTATTTTTCACTACTAACGAAGAAATAATGCTATGTATGTTCTTCATGTCAGGCTTTCTCATGACTATTTACCGATACGGTGTGTACATTTTCCAGCTACTCTGGCTAATATCGAACTGATACTGCACTGTCGTGTTTAAAATCAGAGAAACACAGAGCTGATACTTATGGAACCTGTTATCATCACCCTCAATATAATTAAGTGAAAGAAAGGTACAGTGTAAAACAGAGCTTCAGTTAGAGCTAAGAGTTTTGTTGTTGAAGACAGGCACAGTGAAATCAAGAGGTTCCACACTACTGTCAGACACAGGGAATGTTCACTCAGACTACAAGCAATGCAGAATTACAATAAGGGAAGCAGCAACAATGCAGTTCTTCACTTTTCTACTCTTGGTTTTTATCACAAATGGAGACATTAAAGACTTATAAGAAAATAGCTATCCTGCATATACAAACACAATTTTTAATTGCAAATAATTTTAGATATATGTGTGTATGAACTATAAATATAGTTTCATGTCATCTTTTTTGATACAGTCTGTAGCACTGGAGATGTGACCCTTTATGAGTCAAAAAGAGATCAGACATCTCTAGATTTGATTGTGATTTTAATCATTTAGGCAATAACTCTACAACCTAATTCAGAATGAGAGGACTCCATGGCTTTTGATAATCTGAAATAAGTAAAGGATTATATTTATTACATGAAAACTTAAATGACACTTTCCACTCTCAAAGACTTTTCACAGGATCATGAAAATGATTACTGACAAGAATAAATTTATGTCATTGAATAATAATACTACCACGCAAAGAGTCAAAGTTAAGACAAGTTGACTTATAGCTGCAGTGTTTTGACAACTGAGATTTTGTATTTTTAGTACAATATGCTACTTCTTCCCAGTAACTGAAAAAATAACAGATATGAGTAAAATTATCATCATCAATTAACCATACTTAGAGAGACCCCAGTCCTATTGAAGTTAATGACCTTCATGTCTGTGGATATAAGATGTGAATTACTTTTGTTTTATATAACATTAATCTTGTCTAATATTTGGTTATTTCTCTTACTTAAAACAAAGGTAAATATCATTTAGGAACCTGACAGCTCTGGTTTTATCGAGAAAGTGGAATTTATGCCTCATCATTTGACAATTTTAGGTCTCATAAAAAACGAAGCAAAAATATAAGGATCAGTTCAGACTAAATAAACAATGGGAAACAGAGCCCAGTTTTCCATCCCTTTCTTTCCAGGAGTCTTGCTTTGCAGTGTAATTTGATATAAATATCTTATATCTGAAAAAATATCAAATTAGACAAAACCCTGGAGATGTTTATAACAGAACCCTGTATTCATTGTTCTTTCAAAAGTTACAGTGGTAGAAATTGTTGCTGATAACATAAGGCACTGAATATCTAAACTCTTATTACCTTTTTTAGGTCAGGCCATTCCTTAGGTAGAATGTGGCTATGAATATCGATTTTCATTTTTGAAGTAGCAAAGGAGAAATACTCTTTCAATGGAAATGTTTTCTAGGTAATTGCTACTGTCCTTCCTGTCCCTGGTCCAGCAGGTTATTCCCTTTGGTTGCTGCTCAGATCCACCTGCTTCCGTTTCAGGAGGGGCAGGTACAGTGGCCAACGGGGAGCCTGAATCCCGGAGGAGTGGCACTCTCAAAGAACAAAGGCTTCCAGCAGAAAGTCCCTGTTAATGCATAAACTATAGCTGACTGAGGGCAAAGGGAAAATGAATGTTTATCTTGGCACTACAAAGGAATTTTTTTTACACAGAATCAAAAATGCGAGCTTGGCTACATTTGAAAATCATTCCATAAAACTGAATTAGAATAAATGTATTAAACACGCTGACTCAAATTTCTTCCCTTCTCCCTTTTGGATTCTGAAATAATTTGCAGGAAGCATATAATATACCCTTAGTAGACAGTCATACCTCCTCTTCTTCTCTCTTTTCCTTCCCCTCCATCTTCTTCAAAGTTACGTAAAATCTCCACAGAAACATTGAGTTGTAGCGCTTTATTTTCCCCTTTTGATTATTCGTCAAGATATTTATACATGCTACTGTGTACTAGTGCTTACAGCCTCTCGAGCTGGCTCAAGGTCTGGCAGGAGAATGGCTCAGATTACTTTAGTAATTAATGATCATGGAATGTGTTGGCTAATCTGGCAAACGGTTTCTGCATCCTAAGTTAAGCTTAACGGGAACTAGCTCAGTTTTTCTGTGAAACTATGTCTCATGTTTTGCCCTTTTTACTATTACAATTCTCTCCTCAAGATACCCTTGCCTTTTATTTGGGCTGTATTTTTCTCTCTGTAATTTATTTCCTCTATAGTTTTATTTCAATGTATGCTACTCACATGGTGTCTTCCTGCGAAAGCTGGTTAACCATTCCCTGATTGATTAGTTTCTAGTGAAAAATGCCGATTTTTATAACTATATCTGCTATTGTGACTCTTGCAACTTGAAATGAAACAAGTTTAAAAACAGGTGGCCCGTTTTGTTTCATCTTTTTTCTGACTTTATTATTTTGTTTGGACTTGATTAAAAGAAAAATTGGATTTTTCTATTTCCCTGCTCGTTCACTCATTAAGTAAGGCTGCTTTTGACTTGGTCAGCCAATAATTCACTTCAACAAATCAAAACCCCAGGACTGAAAATAGCAATTATTTCCATCTCAAAATCAAAACCAATCTCTTCATGACCAGGCTGTCAGGTTAAGCAGCAAATTTGCTCTCTTGCTCCCAAAAGTGACAGCAATGTTGTACGATCTAGCCCTATAGCATTAGCCTGTTGGCAAGCAATGTTCCTACATATACAACAGCAGAGATAAGAAAGAATTATTGATCCAGCTGTGGGAACTCTGCATCATGAATCCTGTGAATCCATACACACCAGGCAAAGAGTTAAAGTGAGCCCTTAAATAAAGAGAGGTCTGGAAGACAGTTCCCTATTTAAGCACAGAAAGTGAAGGACGGGCAGGAAGAGGTTGGTGTATCTGGATAGCCTAAGACACCCCGTTTCTTCTCTCAGGACACCATAGCTGCAGGCTACCATGAGCAGCATTTCTTCAACACTGCACTTTACTTTTCTCAGCTCTATAAAAAGCTGTAGTTGTTAGTTGCTGCTCCAAGATACTTTGCTTAGCTTGCAAACAGTGCAGTACTCCCACACAGCATTTCATTTCAACGAAATACATAATTTGGAAACGATACCAGTCAAAGGCAAAATCTATACCCATTTCACTTAATCAAAGGCATAGCAAGGCATCTGTCTATATCTGATACGATCCATTGGATCATCAGCAGGAGGATCGTCAGTGACTATGAACAAAAGCATCTTCAGTTACCCAGGCTCCATACCTACTTTGAGAGTGTGGGTTTGAAAACCAGGACACCTTCACTGATGTTTTAAACAATCTGCCTGATAACTGTGAGTGAGTTGTGCCTCTCAGTCTCTATGCTGAGTTCGTGTACTAGTGCAACACAATGGCTTTTAGCACGGCCCTTGTTACCTGCCTCCACCTGGTTGTGAGTTTCGGAGTGGGACAGAGGTGCAGGAATTGCCATCAGTTAGTACAAGACGGTAATAAAACAGAAAGTTATATTTTACTCTTTGTGGGTCCATATAAGACCTGAACTGTACCCATTCTTGGGCTATACCTACAAATAGTTTACACCCTAGAGCATTTGGATAAGACCATAAAGCTGATCAGAATAAACCCCAAAAGATCGGTCAATGAATGTACTTGCTACCTCTGCTAGAGAGAACTAAAATGCACACAGACTTCTTCCCAGCCAAAACCAGCCTCCGCTGTACATTAAGGTGGGACATACACTAAGAGGGCATGACCCACCTGCCTTGGTACACTTATGCACGATGTATGTGTCTTTCTATCTATCAGGGAAAAGGTATTTCCTCGTATCAGTGGGAAAACCATGATGCAGCACTCTTCAAAAGAGGGTGCACCAAAAAACACCGGTAAACTCCACAGACAGCTCTGCCACATAGTTGCTCTCAAGGCAGCCCGTTTTCAAGCAGGATGAACACAGAAACAAAAAGGCAAATTCAGGACACTGATGTTAGAAAGTGATAAATACTTGCGCTAGTTCTTCAAACCTTCAGTTTTACATGTTCTTCTCTGGCACCTGCTCTTTAAATTGCACATTTGTTTGTGAAAACTGGCTATTTCACACATGTGCACAGCTCTGGAGAAACAACTGAAAAACTGTGCTCAGTAGCTAAGAATGTGTCCCTTTCGAAATGAAATAAATGTTGAGCAGCACACACATATTGGTTGCTTAGCAACAGGTCATCCTTTGGCTGTGCTGGGGACTGCACCCGTCCTTTGAGACTCCCATTACAGACCTGCTTGGAAATGTCACACTTGGAATGGATGCAAAAGTCAGTAATTCTATTTTTTTTGTGTGGTATCAAATAATTAAACCTCTCCTATTAAATTAGCCTAATCACAGAACTCAGTTCTCTTCTGTGACTCCAGAGAGCACAGACTTTAGAAGGAGCAGTATCATTTCCCTTCTATGGGGAATAATAGTAGTAATGGTTATGGTTTCTTGACCATCATGGTTTTAACCCCAGCTGCCAACTAAGCATCACACAGCCACCCACTCCCCTCTACTCCCTGTAGTGGAATGGGGAGGAGAATGAAGTAAGAAAATCCCCGAACTTGTGGGTTGAGATAAAGACAGATTAATAGGAGAGCCAAGGAAGAGAGAAAAGTAGCTGTAGTAGTAGTAGTAGTAGTAATGATGATGATGATGATGATGATGATGATGATAGAATACGCCAAGTGAGTGATGCAATTACCTACTCCCACTGACCGATGCCCAGCCCAGCTTTGAGCACTGATGACAGCCTCCCAGGGCCACTCCCCCAGTTTATGTACTGGGCATGACACCCGATGGTGTGGAATGGTATGGAATATCTCTTTGGCCAGTTTGGGTCAGCTGTCCTGGCTGCATCCCCTCCCAGCTTATTGTCCCCTGCTCGGTGTGTTATCAACATTATTCTCATACTAAATCCACAGCACAACACTATATCACCTACTAAGAAGAATATTAACTCTACCACAGCCAAAACCAGGAGAGTAAACTGAAACCAGGACACCTTCTAATGAGGAATAATATTATGTACTTCCCATGTAGCACTTTCCATACGTAGATCTCAAGTGCTTTGTGGTGGATACTGTTTTTGACAGAAAGATATTAGCACACCTAGCATAGCTACACCAGGAGGACGTGTTACAGTTACACCAGTAAAGTCTTTAACGAAGATGTATCCCACAGAATGTGTGGCATTATGATTCCCTGCTCTTATATGCCGTGAACCAAACTCTCCAGTGTGACTGTCTAAACTCGTGATGGCTTGCATAGCTACCGGATTGCAATGTCTGCATGTCATTTAGACACATTTACAGAACACAATAGGAAAGGTACACACATCTCCAATCTAGAGCCAACTAAATCAGCTCAAGATGGCAGCAGTGCAGGTGTATTAATCATTCAGTGCTGAAGACAAGTAAAGTAGATTTTCCATTTTGCTATTCAAAAGATTTTGCAGAAACAAACAACTGAAAGAGCTTCTGTTTACACAAACATCAGAGCTGATGCTGGTCTGTATCTGAGTCAGTTTAGCCTTGCAGAGAAGTTGAGCTTTTTAGCTCAGACCTGATGCTATCCTGATGCATCCGTGATGCTTCCAAGATCTAAACCATTAAATTTGCATAGGGAAGCTTCTTGGTGATGCCCGGCAGGCGGTCTCTCTATTAGACCTGCCACAGCCACCACAGCTGTGTCACTAAAATTTACATTGTAAAGGTGGCCAAGATTGCTGATGCCTTTGGCAGCTCACTGCACTGCTTTGTGACTATCAGCCTAGCAAGAGTTCTGATGAATCACACAGTGGTGAAAGCAAACCGTGTCCTGTGCCAAATTCCTGACCATCACTGTGTTCTCTGCTGTGTAAGTTAAGGAATAATAAATCCTCATTCATTTTCAGGTTTTTAGAAAAGATTACATCGTTGAAACTCAACTAGTATTGTAAATCAAAGAAAAATATATGGCTATCTTTAAAAAAAACTGCTTATTTTCTTTATACACTACAATTGCAATTCTGCACATTATGATTACCATGCATTTATCTTGCATAGAAATGTTCCATCAAAAATGAGAATGAAATAGATATTTTCCAAAATATAGGTGCAAGTAAAATAGAATTTTAATTTTTCCCCTGTGTAGACAGAAACAAATAAAAAGATTCTACTTAAGCACATATCCAGCCAAGTGTCACTCTTGTGCAGCGGAAGCAACCAGACAGATACCAGTAGCATAAACGTGGGCCAGAAAGAACAGACAGAAGCTTACAGATACTGATATTAGGAAGTCATAATTTTCAAGTTAATACTGCAGGGTAACTTCTGAGACTGTTGCAATTATTTAGAGGGTTGGTGTCTGAAATAAATAAATGGTAACTGTTCCCAAATGTGGCCTTACAACTTTTTTCCTGTTTGCTAGATACTGAAATCCCCATCTTTCTCTCCTTGCAGAGGGCTCTCTGCGCCACTGTTTGGCAGTATCTGGATTTTAGGGATAGGAATGGTCTTCTTGGCACTTTCACTGCTTCAGAAAGGAAGCCAAGGAACCAACAGAAAAACCTAGTATCTGCTGCTTCAACAAACTCCTACTCCTGCTGCTCGAGCTCTGCAGAAATGTGCTTATGCCTCCCCTGTGCTACCAGGACTGGGCTACAGAAACAGGCTTCTTCCTGGCTCCTCAAGGTCTCCATGAACATGAAGTTTTATGTTCCATCATTTCTAAGTAGCTGTGGAACCCTACCTCCTAAGAGATCTGTGACATGAAACAATGGCTCCCAGTAAGTGTTGTAGAAGTGGTTACCCATGGCTTTGCACCGATGACGCATCTACTGAGTTTCGGAGAGGCAGGAATATTGACACCTGCAGATTGCAGCAGTGAGTGCCAAAGCAAAGACCTTTCCAACTATACAGGTGCTTACAGTGTAAATGTTTGGGGTTTAGTACTGCAGCTGCATTTATTCATTCATCTAGAGGAGGGCGCTTGCCAGAGGAATGCCTCCACAGAGGATTTCTGCTTTCTCTTGTTGAGTTCAGATACAAACATTTTTCTGTCTTTGAGTTTCAAGGTTTACTTTTCCACATACATTAATTTCAAGATAGGTTTTATACCTCAAAATTGTTTCTTTTGAATTCTGCAAGATATTCAAAACTGAATATAGTTCAGATTATCACAGGAATTAATAAAGATCCAAACACTGAATCTTTCAGTGTTTCCATTTCTTCCACAGAAGCTGTCTCAGCAATCAAAGGACACTTTGGCCTAATGATTGCTACCTTAATGCAAATATCTCACAGAAAATGCCGTCAGTGGGAAAAATACTTTGCTGAGGGACTATAAGGAGATGGTCATGATACTCAGACTCTCCCACTGGTATTGTCCCCGAGTGAAGACTAGCACTGTGGAGGATTACATGATGGTTAGCATTACTTCAAGCAAATACTGCTGGCAGTATTGCTGTCTTGTCTGGTCACAAGCGAATTTTACAGTTGAATTGGAAGGTGATGCTACAGGTCAGACTGTGTTTCTGTAACACAGAAGAGGCCGTACTCCTGCTCCACAGGCTCAGAACTGATACTCAGGTTTACCGAATATCCTATTAGTAGTTCATTGTATTAACATAACTTAATGAGTAACTGTTCAACACAAAAAAGTATTACTAAGTAAAGCAAGTTCCCTAGCAGTTTCATTGAAAAGTGACACCCAAACTGCAAAATTCTGACTAATAAATCTTAACCAGAGAGCAAGTCTGGTACCTATTTTCTCTGCAAATTATCTTATCCCTTCTTCACTCTTCAGCTAAAGCGACAAATGCTTAGATTTTGATACGTTGATACATACGATGGGATTATACAATCATAGAATCATTTAGGTTAAAAGAACCCTTAAGGTCATCAAGTCCAGCTGTTAAGCTGACACTGCCAAATCCACCAATAAACCATGTTCCTAAGCACCAGATCTACATGCCATTTATTTGGTTAGTGCAAAAATAATTGCCAGTTTTGTTGTAAACAGTGATGCTCATTTTGTATTAAACTTTTACTTAGCTGTGTTCATGTAGCATACCACATTAAAGTGAGAAATTTGCTCTGCTTATTTATGCTAATGGTTTTGTTTCCAATGTTTATTCTTTTTTTATATTATGATGTCAAATTAAAGATGAAAAAAAAAAGCAAATCTGAACACTTTTGTTCTATGAGTTCAAAATGGGATGTTAAGCAGTGGAAACTGGTAGCAATATCAACCAAGCATTTGGCCAGAGGACCATCAATGAATGTACAACTCAACACTGGTCCGAAGATTTCATAACGGAAACAAAAACCTTGAAAATGTGTAGGATCGTTGATGTCATTCTGCAATAGACAACAAACAGTTGAGGGCCAGTATTGAAGCAGACCCACAAGAAACAACTCAAGAAGTTGCAGACGAACTAAATATTGACTGTTGAAGAGTTGTTCTACATTTGCACTGAAATGGAAAATCAAAACATCTTGACAAATGGGTGCCACAAGACCTGAACGAAAATTAAAAAAAAAAATAAAAATCACCCTTAAGAACTCTTCTCTGTGCTCATTTCCCCAAACTGAAGCTGCATCAAAAGAAGGTTATGGTTGCTGTTTTGTGGTCAGCAAGTGGAATCATCCACTGCAACTTCTTGAATCCTAGTGAAACTCTCACAGGAGAGAACTACTGTCAGGAAATCAACATGTGCCGAGAACTGTAACATTCACCTCCAACACTGGTCAGTCGAAAAGGACTAATTATTCTTGATGACAGCATTCAATCGTATGTCTTGCAAATGACTCTGCAGAAGCTGCATGAACTGGGCTACAAAACTCTACCTCATCCAGCGTATTCAATAAGCCTCTCTCCCACCAATTATCACATTTTTAAGTATCTTCACAACTTCCTGAAAGAGGAGGTTTTCCTCAACCAATAAGCAGCTCAAAATACCTTCAAAGAATTCATCGGTTCCAGAACTCCAGAATTCTATATGACTGGAATAAATAGATTTGTTTCTTGTTGCTAAAAATGAGTAGATTCTAATGATTATTTTTTTACATTGAGTCTTACAAATAAAAGCCTGGATAATAACTCGATCCCCAAATGAAAGCTCCATTCCAAAATACAAAATTGAATTAGTAATCTTTTAAAATGCTTTATGTATTTCAAATTCAGAAATATGCAGTAAGACATTTACGTAACAGGTGAGTAGATACAGTGACATACAGAGTTTATGTGCCCACTTATTTCAAGTTCTAGCATGACAGTGGCTTGGATTACTTTAGTAAACCAACTATGCCAAGTAACATAAGGCTGGGTATTAATAACACGGAACAGCTGTAGAAATAATGCTTCAACTAAAAGAAAAGTTTTGCAAACCCTGGTTACTTTTACAAGTAATGATTATCCCAAAGCCAACTCCATCACTGACTAGAAAACGCAGTGAATGTCTTACGCCATGACTGAATTTAGTTGGCCAACATAATTTTATTTTAGCCTGTGAATTTCACAGGTGCAATAGGAAAGATTATTACCTGATGTGTTGGCTTTTCTCCTTTAGAAGCCTTCTCATTAACATTTTTACCACGGCTTTTAAGAAAGACTTTTTGTTCCCCTCCCACAAGATAACTTCAGTTTGTCTTTTCCTGGGGAGAGTTTCATTCTAAAAGGAAACATGTTTTGATTCATGTTCACTAATAAATGTTTAAATTCATGTTTAACTTTAAAACACACACACTTCTTTCCTATTGATTGAAATGGACTTCGCCTGTGGGAAGTGACATAAGTTTGTGCTGTCTGATTTTGTAGCTGACACTGCAATGTCAAAGTACAACTGTTGCTAAGGATGATGGATTTGTAATGAATGCTTTACACTTTCATTGAATTCATTGTTTGGTGAATGGGTCTGTGAAAATTCCTTTGTCCCTAGTACTACAGCATTTTTAGGAATGGAGAGAAAAGACATGCTTCCAAATATCAGTTTTTCTAACATGTTTGTTCATCTCCGCTGTATGTTCTTAAACAACTGCATATATTAAAACCTCTAAGGGGCTTGGAGGACTGCCATTTGCATCAAAGCATAGAATACACACTTCAAATACTAGTGCTGGTATGTCCGTTTTCAGTAAATGATCACGAATCACCACATGAAAAAGAAAGTCCTTATCACTAATGTTTTCCATAAGAAAACCTCCTAATTAGTAATAAGATTTGATCCCATTTGTGAAGCTCTCAAGTTCTGGATCCTAGAAACAAAATATGTGCGCTTATAAAAATGACCAATAATGGAATTAAGAATCATTAATTTCTGATATTACTAAAACTTACATTCAATCTCTTCATCTCACGTGCAAAAGGAAATCAGTTGCTCTGATTCAGTGGAACTATATCCATGTTCATACTTGCAGTTTGTAGGTGCTTCAACACGGTTCCCTGCAGTACACTCAAAATCTCAGGATTTGTTTCATTCTCACCTGTACTTTGTGTATTCTGCCTCTTTCAGATACTCACCTGCTTGCTAGGAACTTGGCCAGGATATAGCAAAGGAGGGCTATCACAACAAGATGGTCCCACCAATGTGTTCCCACAGAGACTTCACATTTAATTCTTTCATTGGTTTGTGGTTGGCTTTGGGATTCCTGCTCCCAACATAAAAGCCACGCACACTGCAAGTATATTTTGCCCTTTGCGAATCAGAACTAATAACATTCAGACATCAGTGTCTGGATGCCTGTAGCCAGGTTCAGTGGAATCAGGAGTTTGTCAAGAGCTGTGCTGCCAGGAATGAAACAAGATCCCCCGACCGAGACAGCTGCCAAGTATTTGCTCCTACCTTTTCGTTTCTCCACAGCCTGGCTGTTGGCTCTTAAAAGTACAGATATTAATACCCGATGCTAATGTGATTCCAAATGTATGCAAAAGCAAATAAAACCAGTCAGAATTACTACTATGACTGTGCTACGCTAGCCTTGTTCCCCATCCTGCAATGCTGGTGTCCTTTTGCCTCTGCCTTTAGAGCAGGGCAATAGGGGGACGTGAGCCAAATTGCATCCTCCTTCCTAGGGGCTGCATCCCTGTTCATGGCCAAACCTGAAGATGAGCAAAGCTCCCAGGTAAACACATCTCACCAGAGCAGAATGCAAGCCTGAATGGATTGGAATAAGTAAATGATCCCATATCTCAACATGACAGCAGGTGACAGACATTACCACCGGCATTAACTTGTGCTACAGTCTCCATCATACAGTGATGTACCTGTGAGCAGCTTCTGGCCTCTGCCACATGAGCTGGGGGATTAAGAAAGGAGACATTAGTTTCAGGAAAAGATACATGCCTGTCCAAAATTTCTTGACACCCACCCTAATGACCTAGGCTTCCAAAAACCTTAACAGCATTGTGGTAGGAGGCAGGTATCATATTTTTTTTATACCAGTGTTACAAAAGAGTTGAATCATATCGACCATCATACGCAAATACAAACCATAAGAACTTCAAAATCAAAGAATCATACATTGCATAATCTACAGCCATAGGACAAATAAAATAATAGTTTATTAAAGCTCAGGGAGTAGCATAAATAAAATAAAATTTGAAATAGAAAATACAAATAGCTTAACAGCTTGAATCTACAGCAATATTTTGTTAAGTTTTTACAAGTGGCTTTGGTATGTCCTCTTCACAAAAGCCTGATTTGGAAAGAATCGTAAGCACAAATTTAACCACTACTCTATTATATGTTTGGCCACCATAAAAATTTAAAAGACCTGTTTAATACTATGCTATTATTGTGTATTTTGTTGGCCTTGGATGCTTTTCCATTCTTGGACCAGGTTAACTGAACTTGTCCGTGCAGCTTGTGTTCTAACCCCTTTTTACAGTTAAATGTTATTGTATTAGATTACCTCTTTCCAGCCTGGAGCATCTTATATTCTACAGGAAGAATCAAGAAAAAAGCCACTTCAGAATACAGAATGCAGGGAAGTGTACCCTAGATAATTTGTATTTGATCAGCAATTTGACGAGTCTGCTTTTGTGAATACCAACTCTAGTTCTAGAAGATAAGTTTAAAACAAAGGACCACCTCTTCTCTTTTACCCCAGAATACAGATTTAAAATTAACACCTATGCACCTACACATGCTAGCATGCATAAAAAAGATAGCATGAAAAATTTGGGCCTTCCTTTCAGCACAACCTCCTCTCTCTGTGGTTTCTCTTTTCCTCCACCACTGGCTTCGCTACCTACCCCTGTTTCATTTCCTCCCTCTTCATACCCAAGACCACTAGTGCTGCTTCCTTGCTTCTCACGTAGCCACCGCCTTCTTGCTGCTGGGACTGATGACTTCTCCTTGTCTAGTCACTACAGATCTTAAGGTTAAAGCAGAAATCCCAGTAGTCAGTTCTTTTGAAGGTTACTAGACCTTTGCTCCACATCAGATGGTGCTTCACTGGGCAGGACCATAAGTTCTAGAAACCTCACTCTTGAGCACCATACAATTTTATAAGGGATTGCTAATAGTTCGTTTCATCTGCGTGGCGGAAACAACAGCGTATGTATATTTAAACTTGCAGTGATAAATTATTCTGATAATACACCCGTGAATTAGGTGGTAAAGATAAAAACACTCTTAGAGGGCTCTATTTAAAAGCAATCTCCATCATTGCAGCTTTACTTGGGACACTTCTTATCACTTCAGTTGAAGCCATGTAGCCAGAAAGGAAGCAATTTGCAGCACTGATGTCACTCTTTAAACATCAAATGCAGAAAAAGTTGGATGAGTTTTATTCTAAAAGGCACGTTGTGCACAGGATCAGATATTGTTGCCGTGGCTGACTTCCTTTATTGCTTTGAGTGAATCCATTTTTGATGCATTAAGGATAGATTGGGTTACTGTTAGGTAGAAGTAGGTCAAGTAATTTTTAAGCCACAGTTCTTTCACTCTTGCATAGAATAAGAGCAAGCACAATAGATAATTTTTTATTTTTAAAATCTTTAGCATGTGCAATTACAGTTAAGATAATAAATTAACTTGCAGTTAATGCATAATGCCATCTAGTGGAAGAGTCAACAATATAGATACAACAAGTTTATCTAGATACCCCATGCAATATGAATCTGATTAGTGATGAAAACACTTGACAGCTTTAATACCCAATTAAATTTAAAGCAAAAGAACTATAATTTAATTTTCAAAAACTCCATGAAAAAAGATCTTCACAAAATGTAAATATCTTCCAAAGATATTTTATCCTCAAATTTAAGATACACAAAATAATCTCAGTGAACTTGCATTTATATTGCTTTTAGGATATGAAACAGACCTTGGAAGCCTCTTGATTTTCTGTCCTGATTTAATTTTATTTAGAGATTGATTTTTTTGGTCAACAGAATTACACACACTTCAAGCTGATAAAGGAGACAATTCAAAGAAGTTTACTGATTCATCATCCAGAACAATCTGCAATTCCAGACAGTTTTAGAATTAATGATCTTCGTTTTTATAACTATGAGGTCACTTTTCTATTCCCGCAGATAAAAAAGTAAATAGTGAAAAAAAGAATCTAAAAATCAAAGTTTTATAAAGTAAACAAGCTTGTCATAAAAAGATCAGAGCATAATAAAAATATCTGTATCAGATAAGTAATATACTCCATTTTAAGTCCTTTTTAAAATCAACAGGAAAGGAACAATCCAAGAGGATTAAGTCATCAGAATAATATCCTTCACAAAAACATAGCATTTGCCCTCTACTAGTGAATAAACCAGCTCTTAGGCCTCAACTAGCACTGTCTCTAAACCTCTGCACATTTTGTATCAACCTATTTTGATATTACTTAATTTATCATTTACTATGTAAAAACTTACAGTCACATATTCCCTGACATTTATATTGGTTGAATCATACAAGTGTGGACCTGAAGGGCCCTACGGAGACCATTTAATTCAACTTCGTTCTCTGACAAGGACTATGAGCGCCACTACCGCAGGGCAGCTGGAATTCTCAAGACACAGTTTGTGACCACCTGGTCAGGCCATCCATTCTTATATTGTTGCTTGGTTTTCATCTTCAGTTTTGAAAAGGAAGAACAAGCAATCTATTGAAGAAGTAAAACAGATTTTGAACAGAAGAATAATGGAAAAAATGTATCTAATGGGCATGAACGGACCATGTGTCCTCAAATTCGCAGTCCGCATGCAAAGCTCAAAAATAATGAGCCAAGATAGTGCTGATGCATAGCAAAGCTGGAGATGTGTAAGTTAAGAGCCAAGAAACAAAAAGCCAGATCTATTTTACAACTAAATAACAACTATACTCAAGAACTAATAACCTCTGACAAGTATTTCCTGATGCAAAAAGTGGTTTTGGCTGCTCCAAGTGCAGAAACTGGGCTCCTCCAGTACAAGCAATGTGTGGCAGGTCTGTGAGGATATTTTGGCGCTGGAACTGACAACAGTCAGGCCTTTATCTTCTTCATGTCTGTGCTACAATATTAGCCTAATTGTTAAAAATCCTCTAATTAAAACACATCACCTTGTTCCTTTGCGTCTTTTCCTTACCCTGAGCTGAACAGCTGACCATGGAGCACAGATGCAGACAAGGCATGCTCTGCGACAGTTCCAGACTTGAACTACCAAAACCCAACAACAGCTGTATCAGTTCTAGCAGTTTAAATCATCAACTGATTAACTGATTAACGACCAGTATGAGTGATGTAGATCACACATGCTCCTGCTGTGCCAGGCAGAACTGTCAAGCCTCATACACTGAGCACAGACCCCAGGCAAATGCACAAACACACACACTGCCCTACAGCCAAATCCTGGACTTAGGATACACTGCCTCATCAGGAGCCTCACTGACTAAATCCAGCTTACCATCCCAGTCTGTGATTGACCAACCAGCAGGGCAAGATATATAGTGCTGGTATATATATCATTATCAAGACAGCAATTAAATATTCATAGGTAAGCACCGAGTTGAGTTTCAAATGAAGAATTACATTCATAGAACTTCCTAAAGTGATAGTGGGAACTGAAAAAAAACCCCAAAGTTGAGTGCTTTCGCTTTTTTCCTTATGCTAGCTGACCAATGCAGAATTTAAAACTTTATAGAAAGGCATTATTTTCCAAAAAAATCCTATCTGACCCAAATATGGCTCATAGTTGATGTAACCTGAAAAGTGATTTTATAATTAATCTCCTGCTATTATATTTATAATTAATCTCCTGCAAATTATACACTGAGATCCTAAATATGACAAAAAACAGACAAATGAAATTAAGACAATTTGGTACACAGGTAAGACAAAGTCTACAGATACTTTTAAAGTAAACCAACAAGTGAAAAAAGCAGGCAATTTCGGACACACAAACCCTTCCTTAAGTCATAAAGAATGTACACTTAGCTATGCTTTCTGAGCATAATAGTGGAAATAAATTACATCAGTTGGTTTAGTAGAACATATTCCTTATTTTTAAAGATGTTGCTTCAGTTTGCCTAAATTTATAAGTACAACTATACTAATTTTATGGTCCAGTGATGGCTGTGGTAGTCATTGGATAAAGCAAAATGAATCCAAGTATCTACACTTTATCAGTAAAACAAAATCTCTTAAAAACCACATTTTCTAATAAAATAATGTGAAAATTAACTAAAACTTCCACGGCTATTGAAGCATCCCTGCACCCCAATACTGAAAATATGTGCAGTCTTGATGGAGGAGAGGAAGCTGTCTGTATTACTGTATGCCTGCCTGTCTCTTGATTACTTTCAGGCAGCATCAACCACTTTAGAGAAAATTTGAAAGAGACAGAAATTGAATTTTATCGCAATTAAATTATCTGACTGACATCTCCCTCTTCGTTTATTGGTTACAAGACAATTTTATTGCAGCATAGGTTGGAAATTTCACTCACATTCCAAGCTCAAAACTTTACATTTGCCTTTACATTTGAATTTTACTTCATAGGGAAAGTGTGTTTAATACACTTCATTCTACAGAGCAAAATGCTTCTTAAATTTCCTAAAGATTCTCCTCTTCCTTGCAAAATTACTGAGTGCTAACAGCCATGTGCAAGTCCGTATCACTACTAAATCTATTATAAATGTTTTAGGAGGCTTATTAATGAACTACCCTATCCATCTTATATAAATCCAGATCAGATAGTACTCACAACAGATAGATGAATGTCAATATTCATGGCATATTTCATCATGCCAGATCAAGTAGAGATCCGGAGCTTTTGCTACTGCTGCACATGGAGAAATGCTTGCCTGCAACAGAGTAGAAACTTCTGGGTTTGAACTGCACAAAAAAAAAATGGCTCCCATTTCTTCTTACAAAAACAATACCATGAATTACATGGTTCACTCTCTTAAAGCTACAAAGCTCTCTTAAAGCTTCACTGTCTTATATTTTTCCCATTTCCTGATGAAATAATTGCATAAATGGATGAGAAACAACGAGTATATCATGAGAATAAAGGATACAGAAAGCTATTAAAACTGCCTAACCCAATACACTTCCAAAAATTAGTATCTGAAGAATTTCATGATTTTACCTAAATCACCTCCCATTAAAACGAAGTATTCAAACTCAAATTGCATGCCAGGACTCAGGAAACTAATTCTACTTTCTCCAGAAAAAAAGCAAAAATGAGAAAAAACCCCCAAAAAAGATATTGTGCATAACAGATTCCACTAGGTACTTGAGAATTTGGTGTTCATCAAACCCCAGAAGAGCTAAATTATTTAAATTGTCAATTATCTGCTTGAGTATATGTAAAGAAAACTCAAAATCTGGCACACAATGAATGAGTATAGTTTCCTGATTATGAAACACATACTTTGCAAAATATTCATTTTGGCTGTGGCTATCATTCTTTTTCCAAGCACTTTCTATAATCATCTTATCTAAACGGCAATGTGTAGAACCCTGGTTACAATTCATTTGGTATAAGAGAAGGGTAAGATATTCTTTTCCAACTCACTAAGCCATGTGGATTGTCTATTCAAAACAACACATAAATATCATCACATCATAGAGTTTATCAAACAACTCACAGCGAAAGTGAGCTGTGGAGTACTTACTCACCAGTAGTGTAGAAGCAATATAAATATTATTGCTATAGATTTGTAGAAAGGTCATTCCCTCAAGTACTTATACATGGTCTTTGGATAAAAGATAAAAATAACGCAAGATAAAAAAAAATAAAAAGAAATTACTGTTTTGCTGATGACAGTAATTTCTGAAGGAGAGATATTAACCCAAATCACAAGTTACAGTTTAAAATACTGGAAGAGAAAAATAGATGTGAGTTGGGCACTACTGCGATAAGACCTATCATATCTCTTTTCTGTCACAGACAAATTCCATAAGTAAATGCAACTAGTCCCTCTTCTCATTAAATCTTCACCTTCAAGGTAGGGATGATGACTTAAACTATTTTCATGCATCACTTAAAGTTTATAAACTATAAATATCTCATAAATGCACAAGTCTAACCCGAGTAGGAAACAAACAATGTCTACCATCACATACAACCTTATTAACAAAACCTGGGTCTGATGTGATGGGAAGAGGCCGTGGTAGTCAGGCACATCAGGAGGAATGGCCATTGGCTCAGCAATAGGAAAAGTGACCCAACCCATATATAACAAAAAGAAATGTTTTGTGATTTCTGAGGTCATATACACTTAATGGAAATTTGTGTCTGATTTTTGCTAAGATATATTTGCATAGCTTCAAGTTTTCTCCCATGTTGGAAGTGTCTAGAGTTAAGATATAATTACTTGATGGTAATTCCTAAGTCATTGGATAAGTTTGTTGCAAAATTATATTAACTTTTGTTTCCTTGGAATTTTCTAGCTTTCTTTTTGTCTTTTGTTTGATGCACAAGTGAAATCTCACCTTCTTATACTCATGTCATCTATCAGGCTAAGGTTAGAGTCATATGGAAAGAAGAAGAATCCCTTCACATAGCATGGGAAGATTTAATAAAAGAAGAGAAAAAAAGAGGAAGATTATTACTTAAGTAACAAGTTGCTACCTCTCTAAAAGTCAGTTAATTTTCCCTTTAATTCCCCTTCAGTACTTGTGAATATTACAATGAAATAAAGCCACTGTCAAATAAGTCAGTTTTACTCAGTTACATAAAAACTGGAAACAAAGCATCTTCAGTGACATAAAGAAATAACATTGTTTGGAATAGAAGCACATAGTCTTACACAACTGCATAACTTTTCTCTGAACAAAATAATAGGTTTAGTTTTTATGAGTAAACCTTTGGTTTCCCATATTCACAAAGCAGTTTTAACTCAAAACCAGCTTTTGAAATAATATCAAGACAGAAAATTCTCACTGTGAAGAATCTTTTTCAAGATCTTCTGCTCACTTTAAGGTGATATTTTGCATTCTCTGTTTTTATTCCTCCTATGTTGACACAATGGAATTTATTCATGCTTGTGGCTCTTGCTAGCTTGGGCATTTCTTGCAAATATGATCCTGCAACAACATCACATAGAGGAAGAGTAGGTGCTTACGTGAGGTGTCATCAATTACTTACCAAGGTCACTGCGTGCTGCCTTCTCTGGGAATCACATTATAGGCAATCTTTCATAGCCTGAAGGAAAAAATTACCATATTCTTTTTTCAAAATAACATTCTGATTATTTTTGACCCAAGTTAATATTCACTCTAAAGCTGCCAAGAAGTGAGATGATTCCAGTTTAAACTCTATTAGCTTAGTGCAAAAGAAAACCAGTAAATGACCCACATACATAGGATAATAGTTTAAGCGTGCTCTGCAGTTTAAAAATTAATGTAGCATTGTTGTATTAACATCATTATTATTGTTTTATTTTGCATTAAAAACCAGAGTGACTAATACTAAGCTGAGAGGTATCTAGACCAAGTGAAAAGAACCTAGCGTCAAATTTCTTATCCTATTGACCACTGAACAAGCTGTGGGACTACAGGCAATCTACAAAACAACAGCAAAATATGTATTTGCCTCTGCCTATGTGCCATCAAACAAGCCAGAGGAAAAAAAAGTTAAATATCCTACAAAGTGTAACCTAATTTGTATTTGTTTATAAAAGAAAACCATGGTAGCAAATATTGCACAAGTTGGTCAAGGGATTCTTAAAAGAAAAGATGAAGTTCATGAAAAAAAGGCTGTGAAATAAGGAACTGAGAGGTTTTCATCACTAAAAAAGCTTATTTCAGTAGAGTCGAAATGGCAAACAATGATCTTGAGCATCTCACCATCTCATCCACACAACGGGCACAAAATGGTAGCTGTAGTGCAAACTATCAGAGCATTTAAACAGCATAAACACTAACTTGCAGATGTTGCCTTGAAGAATACCAGGATAAATCAGTCTCAGACTTTCGTCCTAGAGGAGTAACACCAAAGACTATCTATAGCGATGACCTTTACAGGGCAGATATCTGCCCATCCATTTTCTTTGCACTTGGTTTTGCTTCAGATGCCTTCTGTAAAACAGAACGGGGATGCCATTACCTCCTGCTGGAGTTTCACGAAAGGTACATCGATAAAAGTAAGAAGTGAGTGTTTTCTTTTGAATGTCAGGTGAGAAACGCCCAATAGACCAAACTAATAAACCATCCTGGGTTACACTAGCACTCCCCAATACTGTGGTACAATGCCAATGCCAAATACAGTATTTTGCTGCCAGAAAAAGGCAGTTTTGTATTTAGTATGTGTATGAAACACAACCCGGCAAACTACATGGTGGGTGAATGGTGACAGAATCACTATTTTGCTCTTATGCCTTTCACCAACCTTTCCCAAGTATGAAAGAGTGCTCTTGTTTTAAGTGCTGCACTAAAGATGATGGTCAATATGGAATATCGACTAGTTAACATCAATGAAATCAAGAAAACTTACTTCTCAGGACTCTCTGAATGCACTAGTGTGTTCTGCTAATTCAACTGAAAACATTCAGTCCGCTTTGGTAGAAAGAAAAGGAGCACTAGAAAGTCCAGAATAAGATGCAGCTCTTACTTTTAGAATGAAAAATGAACATAATAGTGCTAACGTATCCAAACTTCCTCACAATGGAAATGGCCACTGTCTCACTAACGGACCAGGAATCATTTTGCCATTATCACCCACTTTCACTCTATATGACATAATAGCACTGCATTCCTTCTGCCTTTGCATCATGCTGCTCCTTGTCATCCCATAATGGGTGCTGATATTAGTAAGGGTATAACGTTAAGTGAAGCAAAGGGAAGTAGAACAAACTCTTTGTCCTACTTATCACCTTTGTCCTTTGCTTATCACCTCAGGAAAATGCCTATCTTGGAAAAGACTAAAGCGATGAACCTTACTCATTTTTTGTCAAATATAATTGAAGTTCTGTCTCTGATTTTACTGAGAGTTAGGATGGGCCTGCAGGAAGAATCTCAAATCTGGTTGATATTTTTCATTTATTCAATAGAAGGAGGGTGGAAGAGGAAGAGGAAAGGAGGAGGAGGAAAGGAGGAGGAAAGGAACCACCACAAATAGTCAAAGCAAAACCAGACCACAGATAATCCAAATGAAACAAAACGAGAAGTTGTCTTTGTTGTTGCTGGTTGCTGTGCTACAAGAGGCCTCCATCCTGTTTGGAATCACCTTTCTCTGGAATTCAAAATACTATGGAAATTACAGACAGTTCCAGCTGGGAACTAAGTTCTGCAAGTGTGAATTAATCTCGCAGCAGCTATAGAGTATGGGACAGCATCAGACTATCTAGATTGAATCCAGAGATGGGGCTTTGATTATCTTTAAATTAATTTTGGCTTCTCCTTATTCATATCCAACAAAGGGAGGTTTGAGAGGCCAAGAAATCAAATCATATAATAATATAGCTGTTAGGGTCAGCTCTTTTCACTGACTTTGCCTACAGGCTTTCTACACAAAAAGTCCAACAATTCTGGAACATAGGATCCATGCCTTTAAAGCCCTAGCTCTATGTCTTTATCCAACAGAATATACTTTGGCTGAAAGAGGTATCATGAGAAATAAGAGGCAGTACTGGAAAGAAGCTTTCATCTGCTATGATATGGCAGTCTTTCTGCTTCTTAGTAGCAAGCTTATATGGTCTGATCTGAGAGGATCCTCACTGTGAATCTGCTTATTGTTTTGAATCTGTATATGATAGAGTATATCCATTCTCACGTGAGGCCATGTTTGAAAGCACTGAAGAGAGTCATTTAAAAGAAAGTATAATGTCCTTTGGAAGCCTCATATTCTTTGCTATAGCCTGAACACTATAGCATTTGTACAAGTAGAGGCAGCTGCAGCCCCTGCCAGATACAGTTTTATGTAAGAGCAGCAATTGAGAACAACTGGAAAAAAGAAAAAGGAACATATTAAAGTTTAAAACTTGTGGTTTGGTGTTCCTGGTTCCCGCTTTCCTTCAAATTGTTTGGAAACCTATCCCTTTCACCTCCTTTTAAAGTAATTTGGATTACCTCTTGGGTTGATTTCTGGAAGTTGTAAAAATACCAAACCGGCTTAGAGAGACTTACAGAAAGGAGGCAGTGTCCACTGAGAGTCACTAGTCAATTTTTCATTTATGCAAGGATTAAGAAAGTTCCTGCTGGAATGGATCAGATACGGACTTATCTCCCTAGAAGAGGATGCATCCTGCAATAATTGCATTAAGGAGTGTCATATCCATTGCAGCATTTTCAAGGGACTCCTCATGACTTGTACTGGATGCACTTTACACTAAAGAGCGTCTCCCCAAACTGACTCACCAAAGGTTTCTGTATCCCTGCCAAATCCTGAAAAGTGATTTGGCTCCAGTCCCTTGTGTTTCACCAGGTTACAAAATTGCTTCTACTCATTTAAAGATTCTCACTTTACACATTTTTAAGCCATAGAAGGATGTCACAACTTATTTATTTATGGCAAGTTACAAAAGGTAAGCATTTTCTACTTTTCATTCATCTTTTACATGCAAACACATATAGATCTTCTATCTCACAGATCTCAAGGACACTAGAACTTAATAAACAGCTCATAAAGAAAATAACCACATTTGCTTTATGTAGTTACTAATTTCCAACCCCTCTCAATTTGGCCCAAACTCAATCAGACCATACCCAAAAAACACTTCCCTCAAAAGAACTTACTTGTGTTAGCTCACCCACATGAGAACCCCTTTTGAGGTTAACGTAAAAAAAGCAATTTGTAATTGAGTATCCATTACATGATGGAAAAGAAAATACTTTGGTCATTGTTTTATTCATGTTAATACAGATTCAACTAGAAAAGCGAGAGCCCTGGAATCACAAAGCAGGGTAGGGTAGCTAAGGGTGAAGATGAAACTTAGGCAAACGGGATAAAGACTTCAAAAACTTCTCATGTAATAGGTAAGCTAGGCTATACACAAAAAAATCGTAGGTAAAAAGCAAACACCAAACCCTCACAAAACAACAGCCATCTCTATTCCACAAGACTGCCAGAACACTTATCAGTTTTAAAAACAATATTTTACATCACTTAACTTATAATCACTTATAATTACTTTTTCAAATAATTAATGCTTTAAAACACAGATGAAAAGCTCTTGAAGGTTAGCATACAGCATTAAGATGCATTCTTTAAAATTAAGACATTTCGGTAGTAATGTTTCACTATAACAACTCCCAAGTAAGTACTACTGAACTACTGTACAACTTTTTAAGGCTGACATCAGCAACGTTCTGACAGCTTAGAAAATGATGTCCTCATGCTAGCATAAATATTAATATCTTGCTGGCCTTTCTATACTCCCTCAAACTGCTCATTTGTCAAAAGAAAAAGGCAACTTGATCTTCAAATAACTTCAATGGGGAATATATCCATACATATGGCCTCTTCTCCCAAGTGACAGAGGACAGGACAAGGGGGAATGGCCTGAAACTCCGCCAGGGGAAGTTCAGGATGGATATCAGAAAAAAATTCTTCACAGGAAGAGTCACTGAGCACTGGCAGAGGCTGCCCAGGGAGGTGGTCAAATCGCCTTCCCTGGAGGTGTTTAATGGACGGGTGGATGAAGTGCTTAGGGACATGGTTTAAGGGAGTGTTAGGAATGGTTGGACTCGATGATCCAGTGGGTCCTTTCCAACCTGGTGATTCTATGATTCTATGACATCAGGTGAGGACCTGGGCTCCAACGCCCAATTGTCTTCTGAAGTTCTCCTAGACTCCAGCCAAAACACAAGCCAGTTTCTATATATATCTGCACGCAAATGGGAGACTTTTGTTTATTTGCACCTCTCTATCTAGTATTTAGAAACCAGCAGAGAGGAAGAAAGCAGCTCTGGCACAGATCGATCGCCAGTATTTTCCATTTTTTCTTACATTTCTTTACTCCTCTTTGTTTATCCCCCGTGTTCTTCCTCAGCCCTAGGAAGAGGAGGTGAGTGAGCCGAGAAAGGCCCAGCAAGTCTCCAGCTCTAATTCCATGCTTCAGCACGTGACTGCTGGATGTCCTAGGACAATTTTTACTCTAATATTGATAAAACCAACAGGAAACACCAGGCTGGGGGGGTCTGAGAGGTGCGTCCACACAGAAACTCCACTCTCATGCTGAAAAAGGGGTACAGCGGATGGGAAATGACCGAATCCCCGAGCAAAGGGGAGCGTTAGGTCTCTGATAGGAGGGAGGCAAAGCAAACGGGGCTCTGGGGAGCGGTGCGAGGGGCTCCGGCTCGGGCAGGCACAGCTCCTTCCCCAAGGAGCTGCGGGAGGCACAGCCCACCGTGGAGGGGCATTAAGCCCAAGGTCCTGCCGCACCTATCGCAGGTGCCTGCGGGCTCTGGAAGGCCAGGAGACCGGGAGGGCGACCAGCCTTCCCACCACGGCTCCTGCAGCCCCCGCGGGGCCCTGCTGCCCGGCTCCCGCTCCTCCTGTGCCGCCAGCCCTGCTCCCACCTGGCACTCACTCCGGCTCATGCTGCCACTCCAGCTCCCGCTCCGGCTGCGGCTCCAGCTCCCACCCAGCTCCTGCTTCTGCTCCGGCTCCCACTCCCGCTCGTGTTTCGTTTCTACTCCGGCTCCAGCTCCTACTTCTGCTCCCACTGGGTCCCACTCCGGCTCATGTTCTCACTCCCGCTCCCAGCTCCTGTTTCTGCTCCCTCTCCGGCTACAGCTCCTGCTCCCACCCAGCTCCAGCTTTTGCTCGGGCTCCCACTCCGGCTGCAGCTCCCGCTTCCAACCGGCTCCCGCTCCTGCTCCCACCGGCTCCTGCTCCCGCTCCCAAAGTCCCGCTCCCGCCCCGCTCCGGTCCCCCTCGGCTGGCGGCGGGCGGCGCTGCCCGGGGGGCGGGGAAGGGCACGCCGGGGAGGCGGCACCGCGCCCCCACCTGCCTCTCCCCCCTCCTCCCTCCGCCGCCGGCGAGGTTAGTGATGAGGCGGCCGCGGGGAGCAGCCGGAGGGGTTAGTTCGCCGCCTGCCCTCGCTTCCCCGATGCTCTGAGCCGGCGCCTCCTCCTCTCCCCGGCTCGGCCCGGGCTGGGTGCTCCGCAGCCGCTCCCCCGCCGCCCCGCAGGACATGGAGTCCCCCGCCGCCGCCGCCCCCCTGGACGCCACCCCGGACCCCGCTATCGTGCAGCCCCCCGGGGCCGGCCCGCCGCCGCCGCCCTCCCGGGAGCAGCAGGAGCAGCTGCGCATCGGGGAGAGTGGGCAGCTCGCCGAGGGGCTGGAGGACAGAGGTGAGCGCCCTCCGCCCCGAGATGCCCGACAGCTTCTCCTACACCCTCTCCCGGACCCGCACGCCTTCCCCGTCACCCCAAACTCACGGCGCATCCCGCCCCCTCTCCTGTCCCCGCACGGCTGCCCCGCTCCCCTCCGCTCCCCCTGCCTCTCCCCGCCGCCCTCCAGGCTTTCCCCCTTTTTTGCCTTCTCCTGCCGGCGCCCCGCGAGAGCTTTACGGTGCTTTTATCAACTCTGCTCGCCCCAGCGGCGGGGATGGGGATGCTCTCGGGGATGGAGGCACCGACGGGGCTTTCGGCAGCGTCTGCCGAGCGGGGAGACGGGGTCATTTCAGTGGTAGTGGCTGCAGCCCAGGCTGGAAGCTCCGGCAGGGCGCTGACCTGCCTCCCCGTCCCCCCCTTTACCCTACATCCCTCGTCCCCCTTTCCCTCTCCCCTGCCTTTTCCATTCCCCTGCTTCCGCTGTCCCTCCTTTCCCATTCCCCTCCCTCGTCTCCCCATTTTCGCTTGCCTCCCTCGTCCCCCCCTTTTCGCCTGCCTCCCTGTCCCGCCGTTTCCCTTTTCCCTGCCTCCCTGTCCTCTCTTTCCCCTTCCCTTGCCTCCTTTGTCCCCCCGTTTTCCCTTGCCTCCCTTGTCCCCCGCTTTTCACCTGCCTCCCTGTCCTCTCGTTTCCCTTTTCCCTGCCTCCCTGTCCTGTCTTTCCCATTCCCCTGCCTCCCTTGTCACCCCTTTTTGCCTACCTCCCTGTCCCCTCTTTCCCATTCCCCTGCCTCCCTGTCCTCTCTTTCCCATTCCACTGCCTCCCTTGTCCCCCTTTCCTACTGTGCAGGGCACTGCCACATAACTTGTTTGCTATTATTTGCCAAAATACCTGGCCAGGGATGGAAAGCTGCCTGCTCCCAAACTGCTTTGATGGGAAACACACCTATTTTGGACACTGGGTTACGATGCGTGAGGCACTCGCTTACCTGCTGCCCGTAAAGCCAGCTGCCATTTTAACCCTCCCCATTACCCTGTCCCCCACAACGCCTCCAGCCTCCCCTTCCACACTATTTGTCTCCATTTTTTGTTTCACGTATAGGCTTTTTGTAGCCTTTGCGCTTGCTTCTTCCGTTCCTTTTCTGCTTTCAGCATCCTGGAGTTCCTTTTGTGTTCTCAGTCTTCATCCCATCCTACACGTAGCTCCTGTTCTTCCCTCAGCTTTCCAAATGCTTGTGTTTGCCCACAAATTCTAGACATGAAGTAGAGCAGCGAGGGGTGAGAGCAGTCACCGTCTTCCCTGCGATGAGTTTCAGTTGCATCGGGGCTGGGGATGGCCCTTTGTCCAGGGGTATCCTCGCTGTCACTGCCAATGGCAGAGGACAGACGTTGCGACTGAGGGCAATTTGAGGCTTCAGTTGCGTTTTAAATAAGAACCAGGAGTTTTGATTATGGTTTAAACCTGGAAGTTTTACATTTTTTGCCCAGTATGACCAAGCTAAAGATAAAAGCTGTCCCTTTTGCCATTCGGGGTAATTCCGAAAGGATAGAGTGTTGTACCTAACCTGTCTCTTTGTAGGAGGGAGATAAGACTAAAGCAGCTGATTTTATTTTTCTTTGCCTTCACACTCTTTCTGTGGCCTTTGCAATAGCTTTCTTGTAGCCTCTCCTATAGTAACTGATTCCATTTACCAGAATAATTCGCAGTCATTATAGAGGAAAATCTGGTGTGTTTTTTGCAGGTTGTCCCTGATGAAATCATTACAGTCTGTCCTTTGAGCTTTTCTTATGAACCCTTCCAATGAATCATAGCAGATCCAGTTATAGAGATGATACTTCCATGTTTGCTAAAAATAAAAACTAACCCTAAATTTTGGAAGAAGATATTTGCTCTTTAAGAGCCAGACCCAAAATCGGTGATAATTTTGTGGATGAGGTCCTTAAATTAAGATCTTCATTTGAACAATTTTTCTGTTAGCCTTATCTCTTCCACAAATTCTAACTTGACATTTTAAAATGATCCCTTAGCCAAATAGAAAAGTACTTCTGGTAAGCCAGCATATGGTAAAGAATATCCTAGAATTACTTCACAAATATGCCAAGCTTGTGTTCTGCAACTGTTAGGCAGGTTTTTTCTCCTTCTGATTTTTTTTATGGGAAGAAAATCTGTTAATATATGAAGGTACTGAAAGATGAAAGAAAATCCAGTGGGTTTAACCAGCTCATAGTCCTTTCTTCACTTTGAGAATATCTATGTGCTAAATAAATTAGTGGCAATGAAATTAATCAGCATATTAGTTTCAGGGTGGAGGAATTTTATCAACGGATTCTATTTTTTTTGTTTTTGTAGCAATGCAGGTCGTACTGAAAGATTATCTTTCAGCCTCCTGTGGATGCTTACAACTTGTTTTCTCATGGTCAGTGTAAAAAATATGGAGGTTTACCTCGTGAATTGTGTTATTGTGTGTAAATTAATGAGCTGTTATTGTTTCTAAATATTTTTTGTGCTATGGGCTTGGTAGTCATGTGAATGAGTTTGTGGTTTTGTGTGCCGTCCCCTAGGACACTAGTAAGAATAACATAATCTTTCTCAGGGGTGAAAATGGTAAATACGGAAAATATATTTGAATTATTTGAGGAAGGAAGGGATCGCATCTCTAACAGCTAGAATATGCCAGCCATTTTGAGAGAGAGAGAAAGACAAACACACACACACGGCAGAAGTGGTTCAGTTTTATGAGGATCGCAGTCTGTCATACTGGACACGTGCTTGACATGTGAATAGTAATCAGCGGTGCTGCTCTAGCTGTGGGGCTTATTATTCAGTTCTAAATTTAATTAGGATATTATTTGATTTGTAAGTGTCAGGCGTGTATGTTGGACTTCCCAGACAATAGTGAGCCGTAGCCGTGAATTTAGGCTGTCTTTAAGGAAAGAAACAGGTGAGAAAGTCTTCCAGTCTGATCTATGTTCATCAGATTTGAAATACTGAGAATCCGAACTGGCTCAGAAAACCTTCTTTGCTTTACGTTCCAACAGAGTTGAGCTGTAATTTAAAATCTTTGGTTTGGGGATAGGGCAGGAGAGGTGACCACACAAAATGTTGAGAACTTGTGTTTTCTCTATGGTTATATGACTAGAAATCTCTTCCATATCACCATCTCCAAATATTGTTAAATTACCTTGTATCAGACAGTAATTAAACTGTGCATCGTTATATGTAGTGGCAGAAGATGGGCCAAACATTGGGGAGAAAACATTTTTTCCGACAAATGAAAGCTGTCTATGTGAGAAATAGGAGAGCAGTACTGTCAGTAAAGGACTCAAACCTTTCAAAGTTGTCATCTGGTAGTTTTCACGTATTAAACAGACAAAGCAAAGATATAATAAGAAACAGACATAATTTCAAATTGGGCCTAGTAATTCTCCTGCAAGCGAGTCTGCAAATTCTTTTCTGTTCATAAAGAGAGAATCGTTTAGCGCAGAAGGGGGATAATATTTTATGTTTTCTAAAACCACAGTAGAAGCGTGAAGTTCTCACGGTAGTTTTCTGAACTACCGTAAAGCAACTCTCTGCTTTATTGCAATTGGGGTGAAAAAAGCGTGAAGAGTTTTTCCAAAACAGCATGAATCCCATCAATTATGCTAGGATTAGAACCAGTAATTCTGACAGACTTCAAGTGGCAGAACAAAATCTGGTGGCTGGAATTGTTACCAGCCCTGGATGCCTGCCCCTCTGCTGACACATCACTGCCCCTGAGTTAGAGATGTCTGATTCACTTCTGAATCGATTCCAAAACCATTGCAGTTTTAGCCAGTGTATTACAGTCAGTAGAAATTAATATCTGATAATGCTAATAAACTTGGTCAAACGTGGTGTGAATTCAGTAGTACAAGGTGTCCCTGCCTTGGAAGTGGCAACAGCCATCAGAGAGAAAACTGAGGAAGGCGAGGATTGTTAACAACTTTAGCTGCTATGTTTTAATCTGCCACCAAGTTTGCAGGAGACCCTGTTCTCAACAGTTTGTCTAAGACGTTAGACCAGCTACTGAAAGGTTTTGCTCTTAAACCTGTGTCACTGTTCAATGTGTTCAGTGCAGGCAAGTCCCTCTGAAAAGTGATGGTCTCCTAAGAGGAACCACACAATGTTTCTGGTTATTCAATAAGAAAGTTAAAAGCCAATGGACTTTACAGTTAAGCAGATTTGAGCTGGAATTCGCTGGTGAAAAAGAGTGTATGTTTCAAGTTAGATGAATATATTAAGCACGAAACAATGTAAATTGGATAAACAAAGGGCAAATATGTTATGTTGTGAATGCATTTTAAAAATAGCTTAAGACACAGACTGAGAGAAGGAAAACCAAAGAATGTAACTATTTTTTTTTTTTATTTTTAACCTCGATTGTTCTCTGTGATTTGGGTGGATGAAAGACTTCCACAAATCCAAAGCATTGAAAAAAGAGAGAAAGCAATCCTGTTCCCTATGTTCAACAGAATTCTGAGCTGATTGCAATAAGGACAGAATTGGTTCTTCAGGTAGTTCTGTATGGGGATGTATTCTTACCTCACATGCTTCAAGAGGTTTTTTTTCAACTGTGATAGCTTTGATTCTAGATACGCCTGCTTCAACTTTGATGCTCAGTATGTGCAGTATATTCCTGTGCATCGGTAACTTATTTCACAATCTGGCGAACACGAGTTTTTCTCCTATGTTAATTATGATCAGGATCCTGAGGTGCTGAAATGAGTTTTGATCTGAGTGAGTATAGGACTGAGTCCTTTCTTGTGTACAAGTGGAGAGTGTAAGTGATTTGCATTTCCCTAACTGTTCTACAATTGCAGTGCTCCAAGTAACTGATGTAAGAGTCTTTTTATGGGAAATAAAAACGAGTTGTATGTGCTTTCCTTGTTTACTCGTATGTTTCTGGTGGCTTCAGTCACTTAACCTTATTAATGTGAGCAGGATTTCATTCTGTTTTGATTCTATATGTGATATAGACTGTAAATATGTGATCTAGGTCTGAACTAACACAGCTATGTTTTTAAAAGGAGCAATGTATTGTTCATACCCTCTTTGCTTATTGCTTATCAGGTTTACTAGAAAGCAGTACAAGGCTAAAACCTCATGAAGCTCAAAGCTACAGAAAGAAGGCATTGTGGGTTTCCTGGGTCTCCATTATTGTCACACTGGCTCTTGCAGTGGCTGCTTTCAGTGAGTATTGGGAATATTTTAAATCTTCACACCTCTTGTTTTCTTGTTTTCTTTTGGTCTCTCAGAATTTCTCTCTGTGGAAGCTTTCTCATGTTTTTTCTTCACAACTGCTAAAGAGGTTTCTCTCTAGACTGCTCGTGTCTGCATGGTGCTTATAAATTAGTAAAAGTGTTTTTTTTCTGCAGAGAATAGGGTTGTTGAAGGTCAGACAAAGAAACAGGAGATGTTGATTCCTGCTAGCATTTATGCATGTGGAACTCTTCGTTTTACAGAATAGTGTAAAATTCATAATGCAGTGGATTGCCTTTAACCAAAGAGGTCAGATATGACAAGTCTTAATTTACCTGGGATTTGTAGTGGGAATGCTGTAATAAAGAATAGGGAACTGTAAGGGAGAAATATGTAATTTATCTGTATTACGGTGGCAGATGCTGTAGCACAATGTTAATCTGAAGAAGAAATACCAGTTTCTTTCGAATCCAGTATTTTTAAGTTTCAAGGCCTTTCTGTAATTTACCTTTACACAAAGAATTTTTAAAAAAGGACCAAACCACTTTTATATGGAAAAAAATGAACTATATTTCTTTATTTCAAAATGGGGAAAAAATGTTACATTGTATAAATAAAGATATATTTTAGTCAAAGGAAATTTGTAACATACCATTTTTATATCTTGGTCAATTAAGTAACACTGTATTACTTTAAAGACAGAAAGAAATGTGGAATCTGGAACAAAATCTTCCAATGGCACATTCTCTGTTTAAAAAAAGGAAAAAACAGAAATAACTAGATTTATGTGTTTTATTTAAATAAAAAGAAAGCTCTGTCTAAGAGAGAAGACATCTGAAATGTCTCAGAACGTCATTCTTCCGCTTGATAAAGAGAAACTTGCTTTATTTTTCCTTATTTTTTTTTTTTTGAAGCCGCAGCAGCATGTTTTATTATTCTAATCTGCAGAGTAAGACCTGCTGCTGGAAGTTGGTGTCAGCTCCCAAGAGAGATTATTAGAATCTAACCAACTGGTCTCTGAAAACTCAACATATATTACTCAGAGCAATTTATATAGAAACACAGGTACCGTAACTTTCAAGAAGAAGCTCTTAGAAGCAGAAACTAGCACTGTAAAGAATTTGAATATTAACAAGAAAGTTGGACAGCTGAGTTTCCATTTTGTTCTGTTTCATGAAAATGCAACCGTCTATCTCTGCTCCTGAAGCAACGTAACAGTAAATACGGTGTTACAAAATAAGTGAATATTGAGAAATGGCTTAATTTTATTTTCACATTTTCATTTGTCAGAGTTGAAAGACCTAAGTATAATATGGGTAACTAAAACACACAATTTCTTTTAAAAAGGTCTGTTTAAACATTTTGTAAGATTAGTTAGGCTGTCTGAAAACTTTTATTTACTGTTTTTCTTATTTGTGACTTTCTGGTAGCATTAGAAACCCCACCGAAAAAACAGCAAAGAAGGTGGTCCTTGCCTGGTTATCTTGTAACTGCATACCCAGCTGGAGTGGATAGGCATTGAACTGCTGAAATCAGCTGTTGGGAGTAGGTTGATTACATGATTTGGGAATGTATCCTTCCTGGTGGTTTGAAGAGGCTAAAATGATGAAGATTAAAAAACAGATGAGCATGCTTACATATTAAATCTGTGTGGAATCTCTTAACAGACAGTTAACTTAGAAGCCACAAAAGCATTGCCAGGGCTTTTGATATGCTTAGCATTAAAACTTCTTAATGTTTAAGGAAAGTATGATGATTCTCCCAGAGTCACACTGCTCTCCTGTGCAATTTCAGCAGTTCTGCTCAGTTTGTTGTCTCACATTGACTGCTCTCTTCCTTTCTGCTGTCCTTTCAGCGGGTTCCTCTAGCCAATCCATGAGCTGGGAGACGTGCCAGGTGACCAGAGTTTGCTGCCTGTTAGATATATATGACTAGTTGTCACTTTGGGGTGTCTTGACACTGCCAGTTCTTTGCAAACACCTGCTATTTAAAGCATCCTGTTTCCGTTTTACCTCTTGTCTGTAATGGTAAAGTGTTAGAATACAGCCCTGATGTTCCTTTTTAGTGAAAAATGGGGACCTGCTGTGCTAATTGTCAGGCTATGCTGACTGTATTCTCACTGCTCTTTCTGATTCCCCTATACGTTCTTTCTGTAAATTTCTATTTTATCTTCTTATAGGCTTCAAACTACTTTCTTGAAAGTGTATGTTATGGTGCTGCTTTTGCAGCAGCATGTGATACAGTAAAGATTCTAGGCCAGGGAACAGACACTACGTGATAGCTGTAGTTGAAGAAATGAGGGACATGGAGGGTGAGAAAAATACCAAGGGGAACAATACCTGTGTACATGGTCTGTGTGGAGAATGGGGAAGTGATTCAGGAGCCTCCTTTTCCAACCAGATGTTTGTAAATAGCCTTCCTTTCCTTTTCTATGGTCTGCCCACTCCCTTGAGTGCTGCAGCTTGATCTGCATCCTTCCTTTCAAGACTAGTCTTGTTGCTTCCTAAGCTATATTTTTCTAGCATTAGAGGAAGCTGGAATGGTTTATCTTGACTGGTATGTTTTCTTTCAATGGGATTACGGTGATGTCCCAGCTGAACTCTCATCTTCTTTCACTAGGGAATATTGAAAGGTTGGTAAATCTCATGTTGATCTGAATACATGCAGTTGTTTCCTTTTTAGGTAATGATCTGTGGCACATGAGGTGTGAGATCCATTGGCCTGAACTCTGTGTGTTAGACTGATTATTAAAAAGAACCTATGCGTAGTGTATTATAATGGTGTATAAATTCAAAATGTGATATACCTATATATGTCACATATTTGCTGCATAACAGGTGTATGATGTGTATATGATGTGTATTCTCACTGGGATGGGCTGCTCTGTGGCCTGAAATACCAAAACACAGAAGATGAAATGCTGATGTGTATCAAAATGTGTTTGATCTCTTTAGGTTTGGAAAGCTAGACTAGACTGGACTTGATATGGAGCAAACGGCTGCTTAAAGGAAAATGAAGTTGTCATCTTTCATTCACTAATATTGAGAAATCGAACTTACACAAACGATACAATAAGCTTTTTTCCTTTAGCGGAAAGAGCAGATCTCGTACTATTGGGTACTTGAATACGTAATTTTACTACAGAGATGCTGTACTTGTAAAAGACATTTGTAACCTTCAGCTCCTGTCTTTAAATACATTTCCTGTGCTCTGTGGTAACAGTCATGGTTTCACTGGCTTTGAGTGCTGTTGAAGGCGTTGCTCTCCAGCATGTAATTGCACAGGGCTTCAGTAAAATCTTTATAGACTTAAATTTGTGAGGTCCTTGGGGTCAGTGGAACCCTCTGGTATCGTCTTCAGCAGCTGAAAGTTGGGCTCACTTAGAATCAGTTATGCACATGCTGACATTTGTGGTTTTGTGCAGTACTTTTATGGTCAGATACTGAGCAAAGCCTGACGAATAAGTTTAGTTCACTTTTCATTTTGATGCTACCTGAAATATGAAATGCTTGTAGAATTCTCAACAAGAGTGGATTTGGATTTTTATATATATAGTCATAAATTGAGACTGGACAGTAGCAAAATGAACCTTAATTTATTCCTTAGCACCTCAAGTCAGTATTGGAATAATAATTTTAGTATGTCTGATTGTTTTACAATAGTATAAGAATAGAATGCTACCATAAAATATTTTTTGCAGCATCTGTGTGTGCAGTATAAGGCTGCAGTCTAAATAATTTAATTATAAGAACTGTAACTTTTTTCCTATAGCTGCAGTATTGTAGGTTTGTACTGAGCCTAATTTCAGAATCAGAATAGAGGAACAGGAACTATTACAGGTGGAATGGAACTTTGGTATTTTGAAACACGTTATTCTTAGTAACATAAATGTCAAAAAACTGAAGCGTAATTCTGAAAGAAAAACAAACCCCAACCAAATATACCTTTTGCTGTTATAGTTTAATTTCTGCTCAAGTAGCCAGTCTCTGATAGTGTTGTCAAAGCAGAAAACAAACTCTCATTCTGTCCAGTATTTCTTGTCCAGTGTAGACTTGTGATTCACAGAGTGTAATTTGTTCATTCATCTCCCCAATTTGATTTGCTAAAATTGTTTCACAGTGAATAGAGCAGTCATATCAATACATCAAAACAATGTATAGGGCAAACTCGGCACTAAAAGCTCTCTTTGTAGTCAGAGGTTGGGTAAAGATGTAGAATGTATGCCTTTGTAAATGTAAGCTTTGTAAAAGGCTTTCATGAGGCAGCCGTTGAGATGGAGCTTGTCGACAGCCTGTCCCGGTGTGGTCAGAGCATGTCGGAACTGGCCCTGAATGCTAACGCGTCACGGGAAGGCTTGGCATGGGGCTGTTTGCAGAATGCCGGGGAAAGAGCAGGCAGGTTGTGGAATCTGTCCTCATGCTTTGGAGATCACTGCAGAGCGCTACGGGCGTATTTGAGGGTTTAGCTTTATAGAAATAACTGAAAACTTGAGTGCAACTAATACGTCATAGAATCATGGGATGGTTTGGGTTGGAAGGGACGTTAAAGATCATCCAGTTCCACCCCACCCCCCCGCTGTGGGCAGGGACACCTCCCGTGGGATCAGGTTGCTCAAAGCCCATCCAAATTGGCTTTGAACACCTTCAGGGATGGGGAAGCCATGACATCTCTGTGCAGCCTGTTCCGGTGCCTCACCACCCTCACAGTAACTAATTTCTTCCTAATATCGGATCTAAATCTCCCTTCTTTCAGCTGAAAACCATTCCCCCTCATCCTATCCCTGCACTCTGTGATCAAGTACCCCTTCCCCAGCTTTCCTCTAGGTTCATGATTTGAGGTCCTATCCTGGTAAGTGTTGAGTCTGCTGCAGTAAATATGCACTTTTGTCTTGAGAAAGTGAATTCTGTTAACCTGTACAGTATTTCAGGTGGAAACTTGGTAGATCTGTAAGTGGAAGTATTTTGTAGGGTTAGTTGGGCCCATTGATGAGATATTATAAGTAAATGCAAAGAAGCTGACATTCTGATTTTGTATGCAAAATCATTTGTCTTTCACAGTGAATTACTGAAAAATGATTTATTAAAGTGAGCTCCCACATACTGGGATTAGAGAGGTGTATTGTTTGAAATGTCTGGTCCATACTGTTAGCAATTTCAGGGTAGAGCTTTCTTTCAGCTTAAAGCTTCGTGCTAGTTCGTGTTCTAACAGACACATTCAAGTGCCAACAGACCTTAGAAAGTTTGGATCCAGGTCCACTTTCAGAATTAGAATTACTGAATTGAGCCGTAAAAATCTCATTTTGGTTGGCTGTAGAACACAACTGCTGATTTTTCTCCCCTTTTACGCTATTCTGGTTCATTGCAAATGGAGTTACATGGGACAAACATTGAGCAATTGAAGGTGTTATGCTCTGAATGCTTGGTTGTGGACGTATTGATGTAATCTGTCACTCCTCATTTCAGGCATACCACTCAGACTGCTGGGTTGGGGAGTGACTGTATTTATTTATTGATGAATATGTCATTTTCCCAGGGCGCCTTTCCTATCCTTGCTTGAAAAATTAAATACATGTGTGCTTTCCCTTATATTTGCACAACACTTAATATAACCTGGGCAGAGCTGTGAATACTACTGCTGCTGAAGAACAGAGGTGAAGGTTCGTGGTTCTGAGGCTCTTTATTTTGAATATCCAATTCAACATTCTTTAAAGGTCACTGAATTTCAGACAAGCGATGGGCATTCAGAACTCAGGCTGTTTCAGAGTATCTCAGCTGGTACCTAAACAGAGTTGTGCAGGATCGCTGACCACATGAGGAGTTTTGCTCTTTGCGCTTTCTCCTCCAGGACCTATACAGAATTGCATTTCTCATTCCTAAAGACCTGGGAGTATTTTTCTTTTTGCAGCAAAGCACTTTACATTTATTCAGAAAGTTACATTTCAAGTCACAGTACCATGCAGACACTTAAAACCAAATAAAGGATAGAAACAGAATGGAACTGCTGTGTGATAGTATGCAGATGCCTCATTTTGCGTATTTCCCAGTGCGTTTAATTGCATCAGTTACAGAAAGACGGATGCTTCAGTGTTGTAGTCTTGCAGAAGAGTTAATGAACTGTAGAACTTAAATTCTGAAGGTAGAGTTCTGATATTGGTGACAATTGTGCAACCCTGTCATCCTCAATACAGCTGTGCAACTACTGTCGAAAACAGAGGTTGGTCCTAACAATGTTATATGCAAGATCTAAAGGACAGAAAAGTCCAGTGCAGCACTAGCAAAAGGCAGCCTTTTGTATAGGTCAGCCTGCACTAAGTAACAACAAAATGCAATTTTCATCCCCTGGAAATGAAATGAGAGGCCAGTAAGGACTTGTCTTTTTTTAGTCGTAAAAAACTCTAAGTGACTTTCTTGGGAGGAGAAAATAGCATATGGATGTCAAGTTCAAGACTGATAGCTGCTGAACAGAAGTATGGGTCTAAAATCTGCAGTGCTTCACACATCATGAAATCTTTTCCTTAGTTGGCAGGCAAAATGATGATAGAAGTCTGTGAAATCTAGAACAGGCTATATAATGATCTTTGCCTATGTATTTGAACTGTAAACAACTTAAAAAATGGTTGCTGTGGTGGAATTTTATTAAAATAAATGAGTTTGTGTTCAAAATGCAGACTTTCAGAGCACACAAGCGTGTTGTATTTTTGCATTAAATTGCAATTTAATCATTCCTTGTTCTAAGTATTGAGTCCCTTCTCATGAGAGAACACCCCAAAGAATATTGAAATTGAGACAGGATGCTGATGTTGAGGGAAAACAAGCAGTATAACATCATTTCCTGAAGAATGAGGAACACAAGTATTTTAAGTCTAGGCTATTTGGTGTAAAAATCATAATTTCAAGTCTTTCCTTTGTTGTTTTGTTTTTCCTTTATGAGTGTGTGTGCATGCAAAAAAATATGTAATATCTAGATCAGTAAGAACAGTAATGCCATTTCAATTAATTAACAGCTATTTTATATTACATAATTTATGCCTTACAAATACATAGTATATACTTTTTAAGATATTTGTTTTATAGCAGGAGATTTTACACACTCAAAATTTGTTCATTTGTTTTGTCATCAGATCTTAGCTAAGGTTCCATTAAAGACAACTTTGTGTTTGGTGATTTAGAGGCTCCAACTATGAGAAGACCGTTGCATAGCAAGGTATGATACACAAATAAGTAAGGTAAATAACTAGGCAGTGTAAGTAATTGGGCTGCTGTCATGGATCCTGATCATACTCCTGAGAGAATGATACTGTGCCATTGGAGACAGTCGGAGGTAGAAGGTGAATTTTGCCTATGGAAAAAGAACTGAATGCTTAATGGGGAACCACTTGGCGATAACAGGGCAGTGTGGGAATGATGTGCAGCCATCCTAGCCTGTCGTGGGTGAAAAATTTGTATCTTGGCTAGAAGTAGATCAAAATAGTCAGAAAAGGAAAGAATACTAGGTTTATGGCATGTGATTGGTATTAACTCTCACCCATAAAAAACTGTTTGACTTTTCTGTCTAAAATTGAATTTAAATGATCCTCTAGTACATGGCTGAATTGCTGCTCTTGCTTTATTTGGTCTGTTACGTACGTAAGTGGCTGTACATCTGCCCTCTGAAGGAACAGCACGGCAGTCTTAAAAGTCAAATGTATTTTCAATCAGTTGCTGTAGTATCAGTTCCACAAAGTAGCACCTCAGCTGTTGCAGGCTTGCCTTTTGTGCAGAGGCACAAATGTGTTAACAGATTTCGTTATGAATGCCTGATATACCAGCAGAATTTAATTTTCATAGATCATGAGATATTTTTTCTGCTCTCCCAATTTAAAAAGGTGCTTTTTTGCTTATTGGCAAAGAGGAAGAGGTAATTCTTTGTATCTGGAGCTGAAAATCAAGATTAATGACAGCAAATGGATGTTTAATCTTCATTCTATGGTATCATTTGATTGTTTGAACTTAGTGAGGTTCTAAACTACTACTGAATTAAAACAAACTTCTCAAGTAGCAGTGAAAATCAGAACATAGTATTATTTTCCTTAGATTTTCTTTGCTTCTGCCAGAAATTTTAAAATATTGATCTGTTTTAACTTAGCAGACAACAAAATGCAAGCAAAAAATGTAAACTTCTACATGATTTAGTTGGTTTTTTTTACTAACATTTGTAACTTTTGCTTTACTGGCAAGGTTGATAGTGCTCAGTGTTTGGTGTTTTTTCCTTAGCGCTTAATCTCTGTGTTTTTTTCATTAACAGTGTTTGAGTTCCTTTCACTGGAAGTTGAAGCTTGTTAGGTTTAATGCTTTTTCAGTACAGAGTTCTATTTGCAGGTGACTCATCTTGCCTTGGTGTGCCTGCACTGCAGGAAGAGCTTAATAACAGTGAAATAATCACATAAATAATATCTGCTTCTTTACAGTGTGGTATAGCTCCCAGCAGGTCTCTCTCATGTTGCAGCAGAACATAGTTTGGGTTGGCTGACACGCACGTTTCCCTTTTGCCAACTCTGGTGAAGCAGTGGTATTGCTACATCAGCCATGAGACCATGTCAGAGACTGTGAATATATACAGAGTGGGCGCAGAGAAGATCTATTGTAACAGAACGTGGTGTTTCAACAGGTGGCACTGCCCCTTCTGAGGGTAATAACTCAGTATTAACTGAAGGACAATTTTATTTCTGATGATACCACCACCAAGGGCATGAGATTTATTCCCTAGTTACTGCTCTTTGTCACATGTCATGACAAAAGAAGAGAGTGAAAAGGCAAAATAATACGAATTTGTGAAAAAAAAAACCAATTTGGTAAATTAATCTACTATTTCATTTGAAAACATTATTATTAATCATAGCGATAGAACCTCATTATACTGTGATAAACAGCTGTGCTTGTCCACTCTCATGGTGCGCGTTTCTGGCACAGTGTAAAATGGTGCACATAGTGGTTTGATCAATCCCTGATTGCACCTTACTGAAAATATTTCACAAATATTAGTCTAAAGTAAAAACAGGAAAAAATACTGTGGAGGTGGTTTGCTTGGTGCTTTTTGGGGGTTTTATTTTTCCATTGAGGGTATGGTACTTGGATGATAAGGGTCTGTGGTTTTTTTGATCTGTGTTTGATGTTCACAGATTTTGACGTCTTGTCAAGCAACCACAGTGTCAGTTGGTCCAGTCATTTAGATTTAAAGATAGGAAAACTTTGATACATTGACCTAGTTGCATTGCACTTTTAATACAAATCAGTTTTTTTTTTTCAAATAAGGATTATCATAAGTGTTTGGTAAAAACTGAAAACAGAAGTCTGAAGATGGAGGAAGGCAAGATAACTTTTAGTAGAGACTAACCTTCATTTGCAAAGCAGCTTTCTCCAGAAAACACATGAAGAAATCCTAAAATCTCTTCCAGCTTTTCTGTATGACTCATTACCATTCTTTTTTTCCTTGGATGTGTTGAAAAAGGGACAGAAAACCTTAGCTTCATGGTTAGCAGAAGAAGATTAGTCAGTGCGTAGTCAAAGAAGAGTGACCAGAAATAGCCAGCTGGTATTTTTGCTAGACAGAAAAACTGCAGAGGAAGGGAGATAGTCTGACAGATACTGTAAAAACAGTTAGACAAGAGGCATCTGCCTTCCAGGAACTGCTGCAGAATAAGTGGCTTTTGGTACTTGTACCATGAACTCTGCTTTTCTGGAGAGATGTCTGGGCCATTTTCATGCTAACTGCAATGCCGAGGACATGAGTAACATCTACTGCAGAACAGGATCCTCGGCTGACTCCTAAATGAACGAATCTCATCAGATATGAAGACTGTTTTTCTTCTGCTGTTAAAGATTATGCATCAAGGAACTGTTAAGTATAATGCATCTTTTCAATATATCAAGGTGATGAAAATATACCTCTGAGTGTGTTGTCCTCCGGTCTCATTTTTTAATATAACATTTCTATGACCAAAGAATGACAATATTCCCCCAGGCTCATGAAAGAAAATTCTCAAATTTTGGAGGAAAGATTTATTATCAGTCAGCGGGAGATTTAATAGAATGGAAATGCAGTCTGCAGTGTCAACTAGGATGTGTAGCTGGGGAAAATGAAAGGAGCTTTGTGCATTCCCCTTCTGGTAAACAGCAGATAGGGAGGTAAACTTGAAATGCGCAAGTCCAGATTAGGAAGGAGGTCCTTAGAAGCAGTGTTTTGTGGAAACCACATAATGAATGTTACCTTGATCAAAAAGATGATTTGTGATCCTTCTGTGATAAGAATGCTCTTTCAAAGCAACAAATGGTTTCAGATATTTAATAACAGATCTGTGATGTTTCAATCAATTAAATTTGCATTTAGTATGAACTGAGTTAATCCCAGGAAAAAAGTTTCTAACCGTTCCATGGAAAACATAGGGCAGAGCCAAGGAACCAGCATCAGACCTGGCTAGCATCATGGAATCTAGTGACAAAACTGATAGTGGTTGCAGTGGTGACAGACCACTTCCTTGCTGCATGGCTGAGGAGTTATGAGAAAACTGCTAAACAGTACAAGAAGAAAACAGACAGCTTGTGCTAGCGTTGATTTATGTTGATCAATTTGTTTGTGTAACTACATGCTGCTGGGGGTACGGAAAGGCAGATGAAAGGCATCAGTCTTGGCCTGTTGCTCTGTAAGAGAGTGAATGAGGGCTGTATGTGTGCTTGGAGGATTGTTGTCTACCTCCCGGCTTGATAGACATCGTTGTTCTCTGACTTTCTGCTGCAGCTAACATACATCAGCCTATAATGTCTAACTATGTGGAACTAATAGTACCCCAAAGAGCCTATTCATTTGCCCATTTTTGTGGCACATTAGAAACTAATAACAAACCTTGTCTCCTTTTTATTTAGCATGACTTAATATTTTTCTATGCAATTAACTGCAACAAGAAAAGGAGAGGTTGTTTAACAATTCTCTAGCCAGGAAGAAATAGGTCAGCAAATTAGTTTTTACAGACTGTTAGATTTTACAGATTGTAAGGAAGTAAAATTCACAGCCTTTTACCATGTGAGTTCTGATTGAGTAAAAACTGTAGTTACTGCTCATACATGTGCAAAAATGTGCATGTACATCTAATGTTGAGATGTGGGCAGGAAGACGATCCAGTTTTGTTATTTTTGAATCCTGGTGAACACTTGAGCAAACCTTTCTCCAAGGGAGGTTTCCTGTTACTCTCCTAATAAGAGATACTTGTTGGGTTATTGTGTGTACATTTCCCTGCTGAGAAGCATCTGGTGGATGAAAACAAGACTTGGATTTAAGGGACAATGTTGCAAGTAGCGTTTAATGGCTTATGGAATCTTTAGACTTGAAATCTCCTAAATAGGCTTAATGTAGTTTATAGGGACGGATCTTCAGCTGGAGTGTGCATAGATTTGTTGACTTCCACAAGATTGTTTCATTTTTGAAACAGATAAGCATCTGGCCCTAAAGCTTACAGCAAATGATATGATGAACTGGCAGCAGATGAAGTGTTTTCAGGCTTGTATCTCCTTCTAGCATTGTCTTGTTCCTTTGATAGTTGCTGTTGTTTTGTCCCTCATTTTTGTGAGATAATATTTGCTTAAGGCAGGCTGTTTGAATTTTCACAAGCATTTTTATATGCTGAGAAAGAAAGGTGAATTAGTGCTAGCTCAGATCCTGCTAGGTTCATAGAGACAGGGCCAAGAATTAGCTCCAGGGACTATTCTAATCCTTGGCACAGCTCAAGATTTCCTTGTAGCCTTGGGAAAATGATTTTACTGCCGTAAGGTTGTTCTCCATCTGTATGTGTCAGGTTTTGATACATGAAAAAGTAATTGCATTTTCTGCCAAAAAATTGCCGTGTTTTACTATAAAGTAGTTGACTCCTTTGTGTGTATCCTAAGTCTTCCATAGTGAAAACATGCTCTGAGTTTTGCAGGTACAGTTCTAGTCAGGTATCGCAGGCTGCTTTGTCTCAGTACCAGACTTAACTGATTTGTGGGATAATTTCCATGGGTTGTTGTGATTTATCTTGTGAAAGCTCTAAGTCAGGATTTTTAATTCTCTAATACTTGTTTGTGATGGAGTGTGTTAAGATGTCATTGATCTCTTCTCTCTGGTGACCAATGATAGAACCTGAGGGAGTCTCTTGTTTACATTTTGGTGATGCAATTAGCGTGGTGCTGCTGACCTGGAACAGAGTAAAGTTCTGTTAGACTCTTAGGAGTCAGAGGACAGGACTATGCAGTTGTGTACGGTGGTGGCTGTTGGTGGGATAGCTTCACGTTGTGTAGTGCCTCTAGTCTCATGAGGTGAAGTACTATGGGACTTGGACCTTTCTCTTCATTTTCTTTTCTTCTTCTTTTTTTTTTTCCTCTTTTGTAGATGGTAGAGAACAGTAAATGCTATTAATGTTTGTTTTTCAGCACTGGAAAATGTGTTTCTTCTGTTTCTTTTTCTTTTTTGAGTCTTTTTCGTTGGTCAGATAGATGTTGGAAAGAGCTTTTTACAACATAAAACTGCTGTTGAACCACAGAGAAATAAAAGAAGACAGGAGAAAGCTAGGAAATAACCTGCCTTGAATTCAAAGTGTGTGAAGTTTTTGAGATCAATGAACAGATCCTTATGGAGGATGGTAGTTTGAAAAGATTTAAAGTGTCTTTGAGATACATCTAAGTTGGTTTTAACCATTGACGGTTGTTGAGAACGCATTAGTGAGGCCTTCACTTTCAAGGAAGAACTTACCTGTTTTAGCTGTATGCTTGACCCGCTGTTCAGCGTGACCTCTCATGTCAGCACAGATGTGATGTTATTTTTTGTGGAGCTATGCTAAGTTTGTTGCATGTACTTTTTGTTGTACTTTTAATTATTTTTGGGGGGGGGGGGGGGGTGTGAGCCTGAGATTTTGAAAACAGGAGGGTGTTTGTAATAAAGCTCAACACTCCACAGTTCAAAAGTGAGCTTTGAAAGCTGCCTCAAGAAAGGAGTTGGATTCCACGAGGTTACAAAATATTTTGTCCTTTGTTTTTTTCTCTTCTTCACTTTGCCAGGAGTTGATCAGACATTTGGGGTTTGGTTGGCTTCTGTGTGGCCTCCTAAAACTAGGTAAGTTAGGACTTTCTTAAAATATATAGACAGATTGGTCACTGCATTTACTACTCAGTAAGGATATGCTGATAATTTGTAATTGAGCTGTAAATGCTTTTCAGGGCATGACACAAGGAAGTGAAAACGGAGTCTAATAGGTCAGAATAGCTGCAGCATGTATGTCCCTGGAGATTGCTTTGTTTTTGGAGGATGTCCTGCTAATACTTATAGCTGGAAATCTAAGCATTTACGAAGGCTAAGGAAGTCTACCAACATGAATGTTGGTACTGTTGATAGCTGTGGTGGCCCCAACAGTTTTCTTAGGTGGCTGAATGTTTGTATTCACCTGTTTTAAAATGGACAAGACAGTCTTGCCACATAGTCTTAGAACCATAATAACCAACTTTCTGCATATAAAGTTTTACTTTATATCTCCTCCTGGTATGCTTAGAGTTCACTGTGAAATAAATGCTGGTTTGTGGAGGCTGTTAGGTGCTCTGGAGTTTAGTGGGGTTTGTGATTTGTTGCTTTTGCTATGTGCTGCATGCATTTTCTGCATAGGCTTCCTACTGCAATGCAGTTTTCTGCTGAGCAGAAAAAAACCCTGCTAAATTTTGCTCTTGCAAAAAAGCAAGCCAAAGTAATACGCAAACTTCTGTAGTACAGGGAAAAAATAAGTTTGCTAAAAGTGTTACTGATTCAAAACAAAACAAAAAAGCACCACAAACACTGTATTGTTTGTTTAAAAATTAAGACAGACAGTGCCTATCACTGATAACATCCTTTTTTCATGATCAAATGCACGTCATTTATTGAGTATACAGGGTACATGTTTCTGTGATGTATTGTTTTTTTCAGCCTGTTACACTTATTTTGGTGCCTGACATGGAGAGGAACTCCAGGTTGATGATTTGAGGAAGAGCTAGAAAAAATTGTTGTGCTGCCTAATCTTTGTAACTGTTGTAGCCTCATATGACATAGCATTTGAGGATGGGAATTAGGGAAGACATGCAGAAGAGTTCTTAGGGACAGAAGATTGCGTGCTAACAGTGAATCTGTTGGGTCTGCAGGTCGTCCTGGGGATAATTTTGGTGTCTGGTGTGTCACAAATTGTGGTTGGCAAGTCTTTGAAACAGACTTTGTTTCCAGAACTGTTCTCATTTACGCTGGCAATGCTCAATGTCTGTGTTGGGGTCCCTGCGATGGGGAAAAGCCAAAGGCTTTTCCAGTCATCATGTGGAAAGATGACTTGAGTGCTTTTAAAGATGGGAGTTTTTTAATTTTCCCTCTCCCCTTGCATGTTCTTGATTTTACTGTCTGTTGTCTAGAGGTGAGCACAAATCAGCCTTGTTTTTAATGACAGTCTTAAAAATGTAGGTGGACCTGAGGATTTCCATGAATTTCACCTAACTCGAGAAAGCAGATATACTTCTGGTTGGAAAGGAAGGATGGAATCTGGTGATGTCAATACTAAATATAGGTAGAAATGAACTCTTAAGTGGATCATCCAGGGTAAAACCCACTAAACTTGGCAATGCACCACTTTATAAGGAAGTGGTATTCAGTCATCCTGTCCTACGTAGCAGAGGGCAAATGGGAAAACAAATTGTATAATTGGGTTGCAAAGAGGGTGCAGGACTAATAAATTGGTCTGGATATGTAATGTAATGTATAAACATAAGGGTGCAGATGCTGTGGCTTAAAGCAAGAGCACAAACTGTGCGGTGTCTTGCTAAGGTACTGTGTGATAAGGAGCTGGATTGAGTGGAGGCAGTGTTTCTGAAAATGTGTTCTCAGTTTCAGACAAAATGGGCTCTTAAGATTGCTGGGGAAGCTGAGGGATAAAGGTTATAAAACCAGGCTTGTACTCCTCTGTACTACAGCAGTTCCCTTGCTGCTTGGCACAGTGCTTATGGCAGATAATGATACAAAACTGATTTAATTCAGGAGGAGAGCGCCCCAGACTGTCAGTTTTTGAAACACTCAGAAATCTTTGGAGAAAAGGCATTTTTGAAGGTAAAGAGCTGCGTTTGCTGATGCTCGTGGTGTTCAGCTGTGTCTTTTTTTAAGAACTTCTCATGCAAGTATAAATAGGTTATTCATCAGAAGCAGAGGACACGTGAGGATCTGACCTTTGCTTGTAATGAATCTATTTAACTGTCGTCCAAGTGATGCATTTCACAGTTAACTTTAGTTTAAGAAGTGCTATTGCTACCTATGCTTTACAGGCAGTTTTGCAATTATGCGACAGTTTTATTCCGAAAAGCAGCAGATTTGATCTTCAATTTGGATGTGTCTGTGTCTGGGGTACAATTATGCCAATGGTGTGCTTTTCCTTTCGTGGTGGCCTGGGCTTCACATTTGCAGTGAGCTGAATCTGCAAAAAGTATTCGTTACTGCATGGTGCAATAAGGCTTTTTAGACAGAAAGGTTTACAACCTATTTTCTACCCTGTAACTTTTTGTCTGCCTGTGCAATGGTTTTACTTGGAGGTTAGGCAAGATGCAGGGAAATTAAGAAAATATATCCCATTAGCGATGGTGTGTAGCTCTTCTGCTCATGCGTATGTATCTGCCTTGATTTCACTTTGGCAACTGTAATCAGAATTGATTTTTACCTTTGTGTGCTGTGGTATGTGTCTTGTGATACTGAAAAAATTGAAATAAAGGAAGTCAACATCCTGCGTCAGCAGAGGATACTGAGAGTTTTGTTTGGAAGATGCTTGGCATTCATTGTCTTCACTGCAATCAATAGAAATCCTTTGATGTAGGGTGTCATCGCTAGATGGGAAGATGTGACTTGTCAAAAAAGTGCATGAAACACAGAGAATGAGAATATATAAAAGAGCAAGTTATGTTGTGTTTTCCAGTTTGCTGTTGCATAGGTGCCACAAAATAAAATGCAACCAATAAGCATGCAGGGTAAGTGTGGTACCACACCCTCAGCATTGTTTGGAAACAGCAGACTAATGAACCTAAGAGTTGGTCTAATTCAAAGACAGACATTCCCATGGTGAAGAGACTTCCAGAGAGCCCTTGTTCATGCTTTAGAGGTGGGATTTTCACTGAAGCAATCAAGCTCTGTAAATCCTGATACTGTGGTTTAAGAAGTTATCTCGAAATGTAGTCTGTCCCTTTGCCTCTAGACACTGTCCTTGCAACAGAGTCAGCAGGACAGGGTGTATTCATTTACTACCTTGTAAAGTCCTGTGGTTTTCTTAATGCAAGTAAATTGTTCTAGCTTAGGCAAATGTTAAACTCTAGAAAATTTAAAGTCACTTTCTAGTTCTGGTTTAGGTAGGTTGCTTAGTTTTCCTGTCACCACATTGCATTTGGATTTTGAGGACTGCACTCACTTCTAGTCATTCTGATTTGAGATGGAGAATTATCAATAAAACAGAAATTAGAACTTTAAATGAGTGATGTAATTGTTCATTTTGTTCTCATTAAGATTATTCATTAGTATTCATAAGCCTTAGTAAGTTCATGATTTTAGGCTTTGAGAGTTTCAGAACATAATATCTTTTTCTAAGTGCTGGTGTAGTGTGGAATGTAGTATAGAGTTCTACCAGTTTTAAGTAAAAATGACAGTGCTAGGGTATCACAGAGATACAGAAGAAGGTACCTAGGACCTTGAAAGAGGTTTTAATGAGGTTGCATGTGGTTATGTAGGATTTCCTCATCTTAGCTTAATCTATTAAAAAAAAAAAAAATCAAGATGGTTCAGAATTCTAAGGCTTCTTTTTAGATCATCTTCAGTCCTCCTAATGAAGTTGTGTGGGCTGGGATCAAAGCTTCATGCTTGCATGCCACCTGTTGGAATAACTCTAAAATTTGAAGTGGGAATGAAAATCCTGGCCCCGGTGAAGCTTTTATAGGATTTTTCCTTTGTTCAATAGGTCCACAATATTATTTGCCAATAGGATTAATGATTCTGTGGAGTGTTTGTTTTTCTATGTTAAAAACATTCAGCTTGGCTTTTTGGAATGTTTTTTTTTGCCTTTAATTGCTATGATGAAATCTATAACTTGACTATAATGTTCTGTTCATGAATAATTTGTTAATCTTCTTGTGTTCAAATTCAGTGGTGGTGTTCAGCTCGAAGTGGAAGAACAAAACCTGACCCTTTATGTTCCACAATTATATTTAGCAGTGCTTTGTCTCTGTTGTCTCATCTGTGTCCATTCTTATTTGAGGAGAAATCTAATGGCTACTTAGAAAAACATTGCTTTTTTAGTGTCTTGCTCTCTGGAAGGACAAAAGGTTAGAGCCAAGGAGGATTGTATGTTAGTACAGGAGCAATTCTGTTGTGTTACAGTGTCTGGAAGCAAGGGATTGGAAAAATTGGAAAAAGCAAATTCAGACTCTGAAATTGGAGTGAATTCCTGTGGTTTATAGTGGGCTGTGATTTTATGGAATGTCTGAAAATTAAACTTACCTTATTTTTCCGTGGAAACAGAAATGATATGGAGTGGAATGCTGCATGTGAGGCAGTGGGTGCAAAAAACACCCTTTGCCTTTAGGTTCTGGGATTTTAAGTGCAAATTTAGGTCTGTTTTGAACGGCTTATAATATTTGATATATAATGGTGTTCACTGAGAACCAGAGAAGAAGCAGTAGCCACTGTTGAAAATGTAGCTATTCAGTTTATATATTTTTTTTCACGCAGAGAATATTAAAACTAGGACGTTTTTCTTTTTTGTACACAGTAAGACTGACTTTCTTACCTATAGGAAGAAGCATCACATTTCACTTTTGTCGTACACTCTCATGCTCTGCTTTCTAGGCCAAGTTTTTACATTGTCTGTTGCCTTTTTTCTGATAGGGAATGGAAATAATAATGTTTTATTTCTGTTTTAAGAGAGTGATGTGCTAAACCCCATTAGCACTGTCCTGTAAGAAAAATGCTTCAGGTTCCAGGCAAAGGGAGAAAGCTGCATTGCTGTACAGTTCATTTTTGTCTTTGCTCCCATCCCTACAGCCATTCAGATAAATTGCTGTTAAAGAAGTATATCAGTGCACATAAAATGCTGGAAGAAGAGACCTGCATGACCTAGACTGCAGATACTGTTCAGATGACGTCTTGGAAGTGTTGGCTTGTTGGGGGGGCTGCTTGTTTGGGGGCGCTGTGCTGAGAATTAAGCAGGTGGTCTGTTTTGCTGTGTGCACCTTAGTGTGTGGTGCACAGCTTGCCTTGTCACTTAAATTAATGTTCTTTTCCTGCAAAATGAAAGTTAAGGCTGGTGTTTTCAAAGGTGTCTCCATCCTGGAAAAAAATACGCTCTTCTGGAATTCAGTATCTTTTTGATAAATTAATATTATTCTGATTAAAAAATATGAGGTCTGTTTGTTGCCAGTATTTGCTAATAACTTTCAAAGCTTTAATTATTATTTGTTTAGAAAATGAGATGCAATATAGGCATTTTTATATTGGTATTATTTATTCTATTTTTCATATGAAAATAGCTACTTCAGGGTACAATGTATTTGATTTTAAATATTTATATAAGGAAATCGCAACGGTTTGTTTATAGCATTTAGTAGTATACAGTTTTATTTACATTATTTAGGAGTATCCTAGGCATATCCTTTATCCTCGCCAGACCCATGTACATAGGCTGTTTGAAAATCTAAGCGTAAAAATACTGCTGGATGCTGTTTTCAGTGGCTAACAGCAGTACAGACGTGTTGCAAGCCTAATTGCTGCCTTAGTCCATACGGAGGAAAGCTTTTGTCTGCTTGGCAGATGGAAAGATGACAAAGTTTGATCACTGACAGTTATTAATCTTCTCCATTTTTTATTCACCTTCTTGTTGGCAAGGGCTACTGTATTTTATTTCACGTAGGCTGTGATCCTGAATCATGTACGTAGTGTCTGCCCCTAGTGCCGTGCCCACTTCCACAGATATTGATGAAGGATACAGAACATTATGTTACTTTTCTGTTTTGTGAAATGATGATTAAATCTGAGCTGTTTTAGAAAATAACATAGTGATTCATAACGCTGCACATAGCACTTGTTGAATTTTGAGATAAGTAAAAATAGCAGGGGTAGCTGCTTTGAACAACTGTCAAGTTTGTGAGTCCAAAATTAATTGACAGTTTCTTGTCTTCTCTCCTGATTTTCTTGGATTATAGAAAGGCAGAATTTAGCTTCAGGGGATGGTGTGAAAGCAGCAGAAACTGGAAACGTGAATTCTGCATGCATTTCCATAGAATCATAGAACCGTAGAGTGCTTTGTGTTGCAAGGGACCTTAAAAATCATCCAACCTCTCTGCCATGGGCAGAGACACCTCTCACCAGACTAGGCTGCCCAAGCCCCATCCAACCTGACCTTAAATACCTCCGGGGATAGGGCAGCCACAACTTCTCGGGGAAACCTATTCCAGTGCCTCTCTACCCTCACAGTAAAAAATTTCTTCCTAATATCTGATCTAAATCTGCCTTCTTTCAGCTTAAAACCATTTCACCTAATCTTGTCCCTGCACTTCTTGCTAGAAATCCCCTACCAGCTTTCCTGTAGCCGCCTTTAACTACTGGAAGGTCGCTATAAGGTCTCCCTGGAGCCTTCTCTTCTCTAGGCTGAACAACCCCAACTCTCTCAGCCTGTCCTCATATGAAACCCTTCTTCAAATCAGAGAAGTTTCTTAGCATTTTTTTTAAATGGAAAGACAGTTTATCTGGAAAATTAAGAATATTAATTTTCCTCCTCTCTTCTGTGCTCACTGTAGGGTTAATGATGTGATATTTCATGGTGCGAGTCTGTTTTACTGATGTAGTTCGTACAGTTAATTGCCTTTAGTTGGAGTTAGCTCAGACTTCTAACTAGTGGGCTTCAAAGCAGCAGACATTTGTTTGAATGGTTTTCAGTCCCAAGCAGCTGAATAGCTTCTCGTCTTAAAAACTTTAATTGAGCTTTCCAGAAGTACTTGAGAAAGCAATTGTTTTGTTATTGAGGTTTAAAATTGAAAATGAAAGGTTGGCGAAGGAGAAGCAATCTTATTCTGGAAAAGAACGTTACCCTAAATGTGATTGTTTGAGTGAGAGATTAACGGTCCTAAGAAAGACAGGAATTGTGTTTGTCTGTACTTCAGCCTCTGGTGGAGTACACAAGTAGCAGACTTCTGCTCTTCTCTCCTCACTGGAGAAAATGAGAAAATTGATGCAGTCCGAGTTTCAGTTTTCTGTTGTGACACTACTTATTCTTAAAGTAAGATGAATGCAAATACAGAGTTGGATTTGGTGGACATAGAATCATAGAATCATTAAGGTTGGAAAAGATCTGTAAGATCACAAAGTCAAACTGTCAGTCTAACACTACCATGCCTACTAAACCATGTCCCAATGTGCCACATCTACATGATTTTTGAACACTTCCAGGGATGGTGACTCCATCAGTTCCTTGGGCAGCCTGTTCCAATGCTTCACCGCTCTTTCAGTAAAGAAAGTCTTTTTAATATCCAGTCTAAACCTCTCCTGATGTGACTTGAAGCAATTTCCTCTGGTCGTCTCAGTTGTTACTTGGATGAAAAGACCAGCACCCACCTCACTACAACCTCCTTTCAGGTAGCTGTAGAGCGTGAGAAGGTCTCCCCTGAACTTCCTCTTCTCCAGACAATTACATGAAGTCCAACATGTCCTATTGTACTGTTTTTTGTCTGAGGGAGTTAGTATTTATTCATAGTAGTTTGTATGGGGCTATATTTTGGGCTTACGCTGAAAACAATGGAAGGAGGCACAGGGTACGTGGCACCTGGGATTCAGTGATATCCTCATTTTCTTACCTGGATCAGTTCTGTGCTTGCATATTGACTAAGCCCCAGCCGAGAGCAGAAATTCGTGTTACTAATTGTGGGTGCAAGAAGGTTTGGTTCTGTTGCTGCTCTCCTGCTGAATGATCTCCCTGCCCTTATCTCCACCCACAAGATAACTTGGATAATCTGTCCTCTCTGATTATTCTTCTTCTGTTTATCTGTCTGTCTATGTATCTATTTATTTATTTATTTATTTCTGTGGGTATAAATCTTCTGAAAACTAGTGAAAAATCTTTTCAGTCTGTCAATTCCTTTAGCCTTTAGACTAAAACTTCCATTAGAATTAAATTACTTGCTTAATAATTTAAGATACTATTTTAGAAGTTGTAAAACTTAAGAGCTTATATTGTTTTTCTCTTTGACTCCGTTCCCTTTTTTCCCTATTCTTGGTTGTTTTTTTATAAAGTGCCCATTTTTTGAGGTCTCAAACTATTCTTTGTTCCAGTGTTTGAAACCATTCTGATTACTCAACAGTACGCATCTAATTATATTTTTCATCATTCTTAATTAAAAGTCAGCTGTCTAGGTTTATATATACAATGATTATTGACTTTAGGGGCAGATACCTCTTCTTAGGCTGTTACTTGGCTTTAAATAAAGTTAACATTGATAACCTTGCCATGTGGTTTCAAGGGCATTTTAACCAGGTCCACTTTGCTTCTGTGGTTTCCCTGGACCTGACTCTTTTGTTGGCTTGATCTTTCCTCAGACCTACAGATTTGGATCTTGTATCCTAAATCTGTACTATATTGCAGTATTTTATGGTTTTGGTTTATTATTTATTACTAGCAATGTAATGCCTGTAAATCGGATCATATTTACTATTCCATGTCACTGGGGAGGTTACACTGAGAAAGAATATTTGAATACTAATTTCAGAGGCCTAATTTTGACTCTTAGTATCTCAGATCACCTCTTTGAATGTTCTCCCAGCGGAGAGTTTTGCATTACATGATGTTTTCTTTAAACTCTTTGAGTTGTTATAGAAATATTACAACTTCTTTCTTCATTTTGAGGGAAATTTGTCTGTAATATTTCCAAAATTGTATTTATATTTATTAATTCCCAAGCTTTCGTAGTCCAGGACAGTGATCTTCAGTCAGGTTTGTTGTTTTCAAACCTAACCCATTGTATGGTGGGGGTTAGTGACTCAGGATTTCAAACCAATGCAGTTTAACATTGTGTTTGTCATGGTGTGCCCTGGGTTAACCGGAAATTTTTGACATTTAAGAAGTTAGGTTTTGAAGTTTATGAAGTTTTGAAGTTTGTATCGATCCTCAGTAAGCGTTTGAATATGAGTAGGAAGCCTGTGAGCATTACTGAAGAGATTGCTTAACAACCGTTTGTGAGGCATGGTTTTGCAACAAATATCTTGGAGAAACACAAAATGTTAGTTGAAGCACATTTCATTAGAATCAAAGATGAAAAGCTTGTTGTGTTGCTGAGAATCATACTGGTTAATTACTAACAAATATTTATGTATAGTCAGCATCTGAGCTGTTCTCTGCTTTGGGCATGTGTTGATTTTCCATGTGTAACAACACTACAATTATCAGAAAGAAGACAGAGGATGGTAATAGTCCTCATGGGTACTTCCAATAATAAATATAATTGAGTTCGGCTGAATAGTAGTCCTAAATGTGCATTGGTTATTGAAAAGAGGAAGAAATAGCAAAATTATTTCCAATGAAATATTTATTGTATCAGTGCAAGGGTTCAGAAGGAATCTTATAAATTTACAGCCCTGCTTTGAAGCAATCAACTGGGAGAAATTGTGATTTTAAAAAACTAAACCATGAGTTAAATTTATACAACTCAAAACACCAAACTATCTTAACAAGCTCTGTGCTGTATAAATGAATGGATTAAAGCTATGTTTGTGTCAGAACCCGGGGGTGCTGCTACTGTGGAGTTCTACACCATCAGCTTTCACACGTCACACGTCAGCTGGGTAGAATGCTATTAGATCTGCAAGACTATCAAAGGAAGTGCCTTTGAGGTGTCTGATCTGTTTCATCTGATAATTAAATGATAATTATGCAACAAACCATTCATGTGAAAGACTTTGGTTAAGGCAGTGTTGGAAATGAACAGCTTATATAGAACTAGAGGCTTCTTTGGGGGCACTGTGTACTTTCTTGATCCCCAAAATTGCATTTATCAACAAAAGGGTGTTTGTAGACATAAATTAAGAAAGACTGTGGAAAGAAATTGTGTAGAAATTTCCGAAGTAACATGGGAATCCATGAGAGGATTATAGGGAAACTTCTGTCAAGCTGTTGTCAGTGGTTCCAATGTCTGGCATAGGACTTTCTGCTAGTAAATGTCATTTTAAAATTCCATTCTTTGAAACATCTCATCGCACTAGAGAGAAAAAAAAAATCAAGAGCCTACTCTGGGTTCCATACCACATAGTGTGTGAAACATCTTTCATGCAGAAATATTGGACCTAGAGGATCTAATGCATGAGGGTTGAAAGCCCTCCTTATTGATGGATATTTTATAAACTCGATACTGGTTGGATACTGTGTAAAATCTGTATACCCAAGAATAGATCCTATTTCCCCTACTGCAATATGAGAATGTATATGTTTCACTCTGTAATGAATTCTGTCTGTTTTATCTCCCTGATGCAGTGTTTATACTGGATAAATTTAAGTTAGCCTAAGTTTTTCATATGTTTGTTTCCTAATATTGACTTTTTATCATCATATACATATATATATATAGTCTTTTAAGACCAATCGCATACTTGTACCAGAAGGGAATGGTTGTATTGGGCTTTGCTGCACTAGTGACTTCATAGCAGGAGCTATTCTGCTTCTGATTTTGCAAGTCAAAAACATTTGGAGGAACTTGTAAATCTCACTTATATTTTTGGTAGCTAATATTTTGCCTAAAGGGAACAGTTCTTTCCATCTTATGCAGTGATTATTTCCTATCCTGGAATACTGCCTTCTGATGTCTTAGCATTTGGAAGTACAAGTGATACTTGATATAAATTATTCAGTGTTCTTGCAATATAATTTATAACATAATACAGTATAGTGTTACTGGTGACTGTATGATATACTTGGCCTCTGGGCTTGCTTTGTGCAGACGTGGACCAGAAGTACTGGAAAGAGCAATGAAACAGCAAATAGCATGGGAAGAGATGCTTCCTTGCTGCTCAGCTACCTGTAGCAATTTTCTGGTTTCCTACTTATTTTGTCCCTTTGGACATTGACCATTCATTCCTCTAAAGCTGGGTGGCTGCGTATGAGCCATGACTGCTGAACTGATTGCCATGTTGGCAAAGAGAGTTTTAAGCTTCATTAGAAAAAAACTTGCTCGGTGGATCTGTTACGCTGATGACACTTTATTTACGTTTATGAGAAAATGCATTTTTGGCTCTTTGACATGTATTTGCTTGTGCAGGTCTGGCTATGTACTCACAGAAAGAGGTGTTTGACTCATTTGTGTAGCTGTAAGGAGTCCAACTAACTGTAATTTGATCTGAAGGGTCTGTTAGGACAGCACTGGTTCTTCAGGCAATCCAGAAATTACTAAGTGACAATATCTGAAGTTCTTGTCTTTTGTAGAATAATGTTCTGCTTTGAAGAAAGACACATATCAAAGTCGTTGATGAGTGGGCGCGCCGTTTCTGAAGTAGCTATGAATTAAAACTTAGCCTATGAACTCAGGTATCCAATGTCAATCAATTGGGCAGGAGGAATCTGAGTACTTTTCAGCCTTTGCTCTTCTAATGCCTTTAAATCCATAAAAATCTGATGGAGTTACTCAGGCAGCCCTTAGATTGTTGGCATGATTGTTTATGGATCATGATCTTCAGGCATTTTTTGATAGCTGAGCTTTATATTTTTGCTGATGGGATAGTACTGGGTAATGCATGAATTGCCCTGTTATCATTAGTGGTCTGTAGAAGAGCACAAAAGCCACAAATACAAAACATATACGTCAATGGAATTGTTTTATTGAGGCTCATTTAACTGTATTTAATGTTAGAGGGACCACTTATAAAAGGTTGTAGATTATTTCTTTTATGGTTGGTGCTTTGACTGTTTTTCTTGGAAGAAGCTGCTCTTTGTAAGCATAAACACATTTTCTGCTTTAAAAAAGTATTTAAAGCTAACCAAGAATTGAACATAATCCTTTGCTAACACTCAAGTGAGAGACTATAGTAGAAAATTTTCAAGTTTGCTGGTGTCTTCTTGGACTGCACACAACACGGTTAATTGGATTTAGGACACCACCAAAATTGTAGCCTAGAGCATTTTCTCTCTCTTGCTTCCCCCTTGCTCCCCATCTCCATCCCAATTTCAGCATCCTTGTGGTAATTACGAGTGCCCTGGCATGACTATAATTCACTATAGGACTTGCTAATGTATGACATCTACTAATGTTTCCAAAAAGAAGAGAACTGGAACATCTCACAGTAACAAACAGAAGACAGTTGCTATAGGACCCACTGCCTTTCCTCCTTCCTGCTAAGGGTTTTCTTTTGCGTCAGGGTGAGTCACCGAGAACCATGTAGTATATACCTCGTTTGCTCAGGTTCATCAGTGGTACGACACAAGATGGCATTTGGTTGTCTGGTTGACAGACTTCATGCTATTGCTTATTAGAAGCTTCCCTTTAGCTTTTTATTTAGCCGTTTACCCTAACGGTATTTTGAGTGGTGCATTTTTAATGTGACACAGCCGAGCCATCAATAGCATTAAAATGCATTTTAAGGAACAGCTATTGAATGATTTATTCAGAAGATGCTGAGCACGGACAGGAGATCGCTGTCCCTTGCCTCTGTAAAGCTCACATTCTAACCATGAAATCCAATGGCAATAAGAAATCCCAGGATTTGCAGTTATTGCTATTAATCTTTCTTAATGAATGCAAGGGGTTTTATACCTTAGTTATGTAAAAACCATTTTCAGATAGAAAGATAGTGAATTATTCATGTTGCAGTCATGCATCAACATGAATATGGGTCCCTTGAGGAACCGGTGCTGTGTATTCTACTGTTCGTTATTTTTGGTTTTGTTTTGTCAATGTTTTTATGGGGAGACCGGCAATTAGTAAAGCAGAATGACTGAAAACTGCTCTTGTAATAATAGACATGGGAAAGATGTAGTGTGACCCATTGGAAAGGATTATGTTTAAAACGTATTTGGATTTTTTTTTCTACTTTTTTATCTCCCTGTTGATTTCTTTGTTGTTATCTTTTAAATAAAATCAGCTGTAATAGGCTTTACAGATCCATTGAAATACATTTCAGCAGACTCTGCTCATAATGGCTGTTGCTATGCCATGCAGTATCATCTCAAACAGAGGAGATCCCAAAGATTCTTGGTGGTGCATTGAACTTAAAAAGCACTTTTCGCAGTGGTGACTGCAACACTGTTTAGTGTTCATTTATTAGAGCGTGGACTCTCTCCCAGCCATGGCAAAGTACTGTATGAATAGAGCACAAAAATACAAAAGCCTTTCAATAGTTTGGATGGATAATGGTATGCAGCAATACAATGTCAGCCTGGATTTAAGTGTGTAGGGAGTTATCGTGGATCTGGAGAGCACTGCTGTTCTGTCTGGAAATGCTGTCTGCGCTGGAGCTCTCCATCTATGTTGTGGCCCACCAAGGAATTTTTCATTTGGGCATGTTTAAGGCAATAGTGACTTCTGGGTTTCTTTCTACAGCAACACTCAGTTTGAATGCCGGTTGCAGTGACAAACTTCTCAGTTAACACAGATTAAATCAAACAAGGATCAAAGTGGTTTATAGACTCATTAATGACATCTAATTAACTCGTAATCAGTAAATTGTACATTAAGGATCAGTAATAGTAATGCAATGGATAAACCACAATATTAGACACTTAGGACATACTGACATGCGACAGCACTTTTCTAAATACTCTTTTATAACTAACCCTCATCTCCCCAGGGTTACAGGTGCACACCTGTCCCCTCATGACAAAAAGAAAGGGTAATGAGAACATGTCTTCTCTGGGCATTTGCAGGGCCTGTCACACACCCCTCCAGGTGGAGATGTATCCGTATTGCTTTATGTATCTGCTGTCCCACATCCTTGGGCACCCTGCAAGGTCATACACATGGAGAATCTCAAAATTTAAGTTGGAAAAGACCTTTAAGATCATCAAGTCCAACCGTAAACCTAACACTGCCAAGTCCACTACTAAACCATGTCCCTAAATGCCACAGATGTGTGTCTTTTAAATCCCTCCAGGGATGGGGACTCAGCCACTTCACTGGACATCCTGTTCCAGTGCTTGACAGCCCTTCCAGTTGTACCCCACAGCTCAGAGAACTGGCTCCTCCCGGGCTCTGACAAGGAGGTGGCTCTGTAGCTCTTGGGCAGAGGGCGCAGTGCTGGTGGGTGACTGCTGAAGGTGCCATACCTGGTTCTGAGTGCTGCTGTTCCCACCACTGCTTCCCTGCTGTTCTTACAAAAGCTTATGCTCCTTTGTTTCAAAAGTTTCTTCACGCCTCCCCTTATGTCATCTCCTGTAGCATAGTCAGTTTTGGGCTGACGATTTGTTTCTATCTGCCTTCTCAACACTGTGATCCTGACTCGAATCCTGACATTTTCTTCTCTCAGACAAGGAACACTGAGGTTTCATCCCCTTTCAAGTAAGGGTTTCAAAGGCAGATAGATGTTTCTTATTCTCTCTGTTATGAGTTCATAAAGGCAATCCAAAATGTACTGAGCTGATTGGGTCCTACAGGGATCTTTACATTCTACATTTTGTATTATAGTCTCTGAAGTCACAGAGTCAGTCAGTAGCAGAGCTGGAAATGGGTCCCAGAGATTGGCCTACAAGCTTCTGTTCTAAGCGATAGTCAGAGACGTCTTTTCCTTTTTGCTCTGGAATTCCTACCTATCCCAGCCTACTCGAGTTTGAAGTTCAGGCTATGATAAGCATTAAAGTTATGAAAATAATCAGTATTATATTTAGCATGTGTACATCTTTCTTCTTTGCATGAAAGTCTCCGAGCAGTTTTTTTCCTTTCAGTAATAGCTTGAAGTTTAATAGGTTTCATGTGGATATCCACCTGGGAAGGGACCTGAAAAAATATAATTGTAGAAAAAGAGTTGTTCTTGGGCTTTGGTTCTTTGTGTTAAGGAGTAAGAATTGCAGCTTTCAGCAATTCTGGAAACCCTGGGAGGTGTAAGCGTTGGCTTAGCTAAAAAGCTGAGTAATTCACTCAGAAAACAGTGAACAGTCTGCAGAGTGGTGGTGGTTTTTTTCCCTCCTCTGAGCTCTGCCAATGTATGTTATGGAAAAATAGCTAAATGAGGAAACTCATGAAAACATTTCCTCAATTCACACCTCCCACTCAACTGACAGTTCAAAAACTGAGTCAGAAGGGCTAAGAATTGCTCAAAAGTACTGTCGGAATTTGGCATGAACTTTGGAGCCAGGATTTCATCCTCAGTTTGTAGTATAACACCCACTGCTGTCATTAGCTGCTGTAAAACTTGACCAGTGGAGGTCCCTCATTGAAGATTAATGGTTCCAAGTCAGTTATATTTTCTCACCTCTTATTCAGATTTTTGATTTTGGGAATCCTTTGAGGCTTGATTTTGGCAGAGTAGTAGCTAACAGCTGTTGTGCTAAAATTCAACTTCCTCTAGTTGTTACATGTTTTAATAGATTGTGTTTAACCATACTGTCCATGGCTGTAGTTGTCTCAAGAAATGAAAAACTAATGGCCAGGTAATGGTAAAAAATAAGTGTTAATACTGTGAGCACTGAGAGGCAGTTTTACTCCGAGGTGCAGGTGTTTTGTAGGCTGGTGTCTGTATAACACCCCATCCTATAGAATAAGATGTAACAACTGCTGCCTGTCAGAATTGCAGCAGCTAAAAATCAGACATGGGAGATTCTGAACTTTGAACTGCCCCAAACAGCTTTGGCTTACTATAAAACTGAGTTAAAAATACTTAGAATCACAGAATAGAATCACAGAATGGTTTGAGTTGGAAGGGATCTTGTAGATCACCCAGTTGAACAGGGAACAGACTGACTGCAACAATACAGTGGTTCTAAAACACTAAAACCATCCAATATTATTGGGAGACTGTAGTGAGTATTTCCAAAAACCCTTATTTATGAGGTGAGTTTTTACATTATTTTCTAAATTATATTACTATGCTACAGTGCATGATTGGTGTCCTAAATTGCATCTATTTGGCCCACATTTGCTATAAATACAAATTATTTTTATTGTTGACATTGATATGCGTGTTTCATGGTCTGCAGTTGTAGTAGGAAATTTGCCAGGGAAAATGCAGTCTGTTCCAGGGCTGCTCACATGCAACTTTGTACCCATTGTTTTATTCCAGTCATTTTAAAAATAGAAACCAAGCAAGTTTCTGTGCGGTTTTTTTTTTAATATGCATATTGGCTCTCTTGCAAGGCCTTTTAGATTGCATTGCAGACAACTGGAAAAGGGAAAATAAAAATGCAAATGCTTCTGCTCTTTAAGCTTTATTGCCAGCAGTCTAAGGAACTCATAGTTTTGTGGCACTGTGATGCTGATAGAAACATAACAATTAAGCTTGGATACACACTAGATGCAGTCCTTCACAGCTATCCAGGATTCTGAAGCGTTACTATGTGCTCGCAGTGAAGAGAACCAATTTTGGCAGCAAATACCTGTACCAGAAAATTTAAATTAAAAGTGATTCTTGTAGTGGTGATGCCGAGATTAGCAACGTACCCTCCCCTTGACCTTAGCGGTACTAGGAGAGAAGAACAGCTGAACCTTTAGTTGCACATTCATTAATGTGGGACGTTGTTTTGCTTAAATATACTGTCCAGATGGCCCTTCCCCGTTTACTTTGCTTGCTCTGGGAATTCTGTGGCTATGACAGTATGCTGACCTCATCTGTAATATCCACAGAATACCCACCAGATTTACTCATGGGCCGTTCAGATGTGTACCACAGACAGTGTGACAATTCCATATTATGTGTTATAGTTCTCTTTTCCTTTTTTAGAACCAAATGTGTTTCCCTTTCTTGGAAGGCTGTTAGGTGAGTTAGACAACATTGTGTGAGTGTCCTGCTTTCAGATTGCTTGCATGATACCATAGAATCATAGAATGGTTTGGGTTGGAATCATCCAGTTCCAACCCCCCTGCCATGGGCACGGACACCTCCCGCTGGATCAGGCTGCTCGAAGCCCCATCCAACCTGGCCTCGAACACTTCCAGGGATGGGGCAGCCACAGCTTCCCTGGGCAACCTGTGCCAGGGCCCCACCACCCTCCCAGTAAAAAATTTCTTCCTCGTATCTAATCTAAATCTTCCCTTTTTCAGCTTAAAACCACTACCCCTTGTCCTGTTCCTAAACTCCCTGCTAAAGAGCCCCTCCCCAGCTTTCCTGCGGACCCTTGAAGTACTGGAAGGTCGCTATAAGGTCTCCTTGGAGCCTCCTCTATTCTAGGCTGAACAACTCCAATTCTCTCAGCCTGTTGCTGTATGGGAGGTGCTCTAGCACTCAGATCATCTTAGACAGACATACATTCATTTACCGAAGAAAGAGCAGTTGCCAATTTTTTAAGTTGGGCCACCAGAAGTGCATTAAATGTATGTGGTGGTGATCTATTTTCCTTTTCCAGACTGAATCCCTTACCCTTTGGTACTTGTGGATAACAGTGTCTGTTCTCAGAAATCTTCAGTGGGGTATAGTGAGAATAATCTATTTACAGCATATTTACATTTACATACAGTATTTACACACAGTATATTTATTTTGTGTAGTTACAAAATGTCCCTTGGATTTCTAAATGTTATCACAAGGGTTGATGTGCTGAATAACACGTATAACTTCAGTGGTGAGTTTGAAAATAGCAGGTGATTTTAAAAACAAAGATTTTGAAATGTAACATATGTTGACAGTTATTACTTCCCTGATAATTAAGAGAACATAAGATGGCTGTATCTTTTATTTCATTATTTTGACTTCAAAGCTAGGTGCCTTTCTTCTTTACAAAAACAATCCCTGAAGGGAGTATAGACAGCTCTGTGAGGTGCACTTTTAATTCAGATGTTTCTGAAGTGCTCTAAGAAAGTTGTCTTTCCTGGTAAGCCTTCAGCTCTTATTGAGCAGTTCATACATTTTTTTTCTTTCCTTTCTGTCAAACTAAAAAATATTCTCACTATCTCAGGAGGAGAAGGCTATATACAAGTGCTTACAGGCAGTAATATTTATCTTCTTCAGTAAACTCAGTCTACTGAAGACATCAGCACGTTCCACCAGAAATGCAACGTAAGAAGTATTTAGAAATCTCTTATAGGTAAGGGTTTTTACCTTTCTTTTCAATCACCAAAGGAGGCAGGCACTTTTTAATGCATAGGCGTGTCCAAAATATTTTTGTTCTGTTTCTCACCTATGCCCAAGACACCCAAATTCTCCAACCACATGAACAATGCTTGGCTCTCTTGACTTCCCTGACCAAAGTTTACATACAGTAAGTACTTGCAGGCTATTAAGCTTTGATATCTTTGTTAGGATTTTTGTGGCTCTAGAGTTGCTGGCAGGATGCTTCCACGCTGCTGGAACTTAAACACACTTGGCTGTGTCTGCTGCTGTCAAATATGCTGCAAATGCTTGACTCAGCAGCAGACAAGACTGTAGTCTGCAGCTGCCAGGACTGATCCATCGTTTTTTCCGGTTGCTGGATAGTTGGCTGACGTAGCACGTTGCTTATCTCAGTTGCTTGAAGTCGTGTGACTGCACATTGCTGCTCAGATCTTGGGTGGAGTAGAACCTGGAATTGAACTGGCAGTGCTGTGCCTTGGAAATAATGGAGGAGGATATGGCAGCAGCAAGTCGGAACAGTCAAGGACAGCAGCAGCCAAGACTCTTTCCATGTTTTGGTTGGCTGGGAGGAGGTGAAGGAATAAAATTGCTACTGCTAGGATAAGTCTGACAGCTCTCTCTTCCTGTTTCAGCCTTTTGGATTGCACATGTCTAACTTCTCAACAAAGTGGCAGTTTGGGGGAGATTCTCTGGTTATAGATGCAGTATCATTTGGTGGACATGTAGTAACCCAAATTCCAGAACTAGACAGCTTTTTATGCCGGCTGGTCATGCGAGTATCCCACAACTGTGGTTAAACTTTGTGGAAGAAAGTGAAGGACTGTGAAAGAAAGTCTGTGAAGCATGGATAGTTATAATTGCAAGCAGAAAAAAGAGGGTTTCTTCCAGCGCATACTGTCTGAGAGGGCTTGTTTATTACCACACGATCGGCTCAATGGAAGTAACAGTTTGGGGGGGCATGACGATGATCCGAGGGCTGGAGCACCTTTACTATGAGGACAGGCTGAGAGAGTTGGGGTTGTTCAGCCTGGAGAAGAGAAGGCTGCAGGGAGACCTTAGAGCAGCTTCCAGTACCTGAAGGGGCTACAGGAAAGCTGGGGAGGAACTTTTTGCAAGGCCATGGAGTGACAGGTCAAGGAGGAATGGCTTTAAATGAGGAGGGGGAAGATTTAGATTAGATGTTAGGAAGAAATTCCTCATGATGCTGTGTCTTTGGAAGCATTCAAGGCCAGGTTGGGTGAGGCCTTGATCAGCCTGTTATGGTGGGAGGTGTCCCTGCGCATGGCAGGAGGGTTGCAATGAGATGGTCTTTAAGGTCTCTTCCAACCCAAACCATTCTATGATTTAAAAAGCCCCAGCATATAGCCAAGAGTAAGGCTACCACAAATAGTATAGAAAGTTGCAAATGTATCTTGACTGAATTTGCTGTCAAAATTACAGGAAAAAGTGAGGAATTAAGGAATTCTTAGTAGGGAGGTTTATGAGCAAGCCTTTCTGTTTGGGAAGAGAGTGCTTGGAGAGCTTGCTTCATCTAAGAGTTGGTCTATGGTCTTTATAGGTGCTGTGTGGAGTTCCCATACTATGTCCCATATAACATGCCTGGTTCCTTAAAGACATCTCTCTTTGTGTTTTGTGGGTTTTTTTCCTGTGTATTTTTTCATATGCTGAAATCCTACTAATTAGCAAATAATCCTCTGAAAGATTATCTAATTAATAGAAAATTGGAGTGGTGCAACTTGGCTCTAGAGATGAAAGGGACTTATGTGTCTGTGTGCAACAATGGTGCTGTGTTATGTTTCCTTATTGGATTTCAGGAAGGCTCCAGATCTTTTTGTAATTAACCTGTAATCTGCTAAAAAAATGAGAGTTACTTGTGAGAATTTGGATAATCTTACCAGTTTAGATGAGATATTGAACACAGCTGAAATTGCCAATTTCTGTGGGGATTTACAGAATCAAGACTACTATTCAGTACTTATTTATTGTTGATGTTCGTAAGGATCTTTTCTTTAATGCGTATTATGACCAAATGACTTACTTATCACTGTTATCTTTTAAAGCAGCACACCATCTTAAGTGCCAGCAAATGCTGTGCTCGTAAGCTTGCCATTTTCAATTATAACGAACTTAATCAGAAAAAAGCATGCTGTGATTCAAAATTTCATTAATATGCTTAATAAAATCTTTATTTCAGTGATAATAATTAACATGCTTATATGGAAAAGGAGTCCTAATGGAGAAAATTGAAATCTGCCTTCCCACCAGCTGCTGCAGCTTTGCACACACCTCCTTTTGTAACTTGTGGGTTTGCAGTAGGTATAGATTTTCAACTGTGAATGAGATAATCCTCATTAGATGAAAACTAGGCATTGCAATACAGTTTGAGAATAACCCTATGCCCTTTTCCCCTCAATCTAAATCATATTATGGCATACACAGACTGTCACACTATTCAAACAGTAGACAAAGGCTAAATCTGATGCAGAGGCACATCTTCTTTATTCCAGAAGGATCAAGTGTTGATTGAACACATTTGCTGAACATCCGTTGGGCCATGGAGCTCTGTTTATAGTACTTGCCTTTGCTCTGGAGTGAACTGATTAACTCTTATTTAAATGCTACAGCAGCCACGAAAAGTGAGCCTAAAAGAGAAATGAGATGAAATATCTATCTGCCTATCTGTGAACAAAATACAGGGAGTGATTAACAATGAATTTAATCTTGCTGCATTTTCTCAGAGTTCACTACCATATTGCTGTGTATTTTGCAAACAAAGATACCCTATGACCCCGTGCCATCTTATTCTGGAGTATCTGTATATAAGAAAATGTACATATATGTTGTGAAATATTAGTAGAAGCTCCACATGCTCTGTACAGAAAGAAGAGCACAGGATCGAGAGCTGACACAAGGCTGATTTCCATTGTGTGTAAAGGAACTGAAGGATGTGGTTTTGTTAGGGTAGTAGAAATACACTGCTTCTAACGTTAACAGTGTCTGGTGCAGTATGTGCACTCCCAGTCCTATGAGGTACATTTAGTCCTAAATAAATTCATCCCTGTTTTGGAAATTATCAGCTTTGTCTGCAGAGACATAGGTCCACCCTGAGAAGACGGCCCTGTTGAAACAACAAGTCAGCATGAAAAGCAGGGATGTACACTCATAACAGCATATGAACTGGGTGCCGGTTTTACATCAGAATACCTACGTGAACGTGTTGATAGGCCTTTGCAGCGGAAAAGTACTTTTTTTTCTAAAGGGCTTCACTGCTCTTTCTTTCTCTTGGTGTATTTATTCTAAAATGTCTTTAATCAAGTAGAAAACTAGGAAGATCTAATTTATTTCCAGGTTTATCTCAAATGCTTTTATGAATGGAGAACAGTAAATAATGGCGTGGTTGCTATGGATTTCCATGTGCGTGTTAATAGAAGTTACATCTTTTTTACAAAGGTTTTTACTGATTCTTAAGTGCAGAATGTCCTGAGAGAAAGCAGGGCATCACAATTGTGCTCATACTGGAGACAAATGGAAGTGTTGTTATTCTAAGAAAATTTTCGGTCTTCATGAATCCCAAAGGAGTTAAAAATTAAAATATAAAAAAAAAATTAACTGAAAATCTCTGAAAAAGGTTCACTTGGAATATTGAAACATTCTTAAAATGTTCTTTTACTTGAGCTACCTTAAGTTTCTACATGGGAAATAAGTTATTGTGGAGGTCTTGAATTTTTCAGGACAGAAAATGTGATGAAACTGTCTGTTCCTGTGCTCAGGATGCAGAGAGCCTGACTGTACTACTTTACATAAAAAATACTAACATTATGCTAGGTTGGGTTGTTGAAATTTTTCAGTGCTCAGTGCAGAACAATATAACTGATCTGTATAATATTTCTTCCTCTAATAAAACTGAGGAGAGGAATGCTGCCCCCATTCCACAAACAATAGCGGCATGAGATATATGAAAGATTTATGTTCATTTATGCAATATTTAAACTAAGAGCACTTCACAGCACGGAGAGATGTCAGTGTTGTCATGGCAATAGCTGAAGATGTATCATAAATGGACAAAGCAGAAGTCTTAGGCTTCCCCAAGCTGAAGTCAACACCTCACCTATTTCTGAACCTGCAACCTGAATGTTGCTTCTCTTGTTTTGCTTTGGCGTCGTATATTGCATTTGATAGGAAAAGGAGTAGTTGTCTTTGAGTTTGAAGACTTTGTTTAAGCCTGCATTTAATTCCCTTTGCTCTCCTGCATTTGAAGCATTTTCTACTGGCGACACAAGGCTGGGTCCTGAGGAAGGAGCTGCTGGTGATGGATGGTGACAAATGTGGCTTTTCTTTCCTGCTCTTTGATGTTTTAGGCTGACTCTTCTTTTTCCAGCTTATCCTGCAGGCTGGCTCAGCATTGGAACCAGTCTGTGTTCCTCCAAACGTGTAGTGCATTGCCACATTTCACAGCTCAGTTTGGTTTATTTTCCCTCCTTCCAATGTGTGCATATATATACACAGAAAACACATGGAAGGATTTTTCGCTTTGCTGTGCTGAACTGGTCCTTTTCTTTAGTTGGCAGGTGTGTGCAAATGACTAGTTTGCATTTGTTTTGATTTGATGTGAAGTTTCTGTAATTCATTGTAACTTCTCAAATTCTTAGTAACGTGTAGGGACTGAGGGACTCGGTTTGGCCAGTTGTTTTTAGTGTGATTTTCATTAGTTGAGTAGCCTTGGGGATGGTGCTTGTTCTGTAGTAGTTCCAAAAAGCAAAGGAAAAATAACAATACATGCTTTTTTAAGTTTTGCATTCTAATAATAATATTATGTGTCACGTGAACATATTACACTAAAGTGCATGATAAAAGAGAGGACCTGCATCTCTGAAGTATACATAAAAGGTATATAATTAATTGACCAAATTCTTTAGGAAATCAGCTGATCATCTCTGCAGAACTTGCTATGCAGACATTTCTTCGTTGCATAACATTTTAAATAGTTATACAGATCTCTGTAGTAACATTATACAGGGTTTTCTTCAGCCAACACTTCTGTCTCATTTCTGTCTGGTTGTAAACTAAAAGGTAGTTACATACTGTTCTTCACGCTACATTAGTGTTTCGTTAAGAAGGAAAGGATATATTCGTTATTCTTGCTGTAATAAAATTTTAGGTGGATTCTTAAGTATTTCTTTTGAAGTTTAAGGATGAACCAGTACCTTGCTGATGTGCTTTAATTTGACATTTTGCCTATGGATCAGAATTTTTTACCTTTTGTGATTGTTTTTCATTTTTCTCCTTGTTTATCCAGTGGCAATGCTACATTAATCTTTCACAAACTACAGGAGCCACATAGAGCTGTGGTGAGTCATTCCAAGTCAAAAAGATTTTGTAAATACTGTGGTATAGAAGAGGGAGGCGAATCACAGAATCACTAGGTTGGAAAAGACCTCCAGGACCATTGAGTCCAACCATTCCTATCAACCGCTAAACCATGACCCTGAGTATCTCATCCACCTGTCCTTTAATTACCTCCAGGGATCGTGACTCAACCCCCTCCCTGGGCAGCCGATGCCAGTGCACAATGATCCTTTCTGTGAAACTTTTTTTTCTTTTGTCCAGTCTGAACTTCCCCTGGTGGTGCTTGAGGACATTTCTCTTTGTCCTGTCCCCTGTCACTTGGGAGAAGAGCCCAGCTCCCTCCTCTCTACAACTTCCTTTAACGTAGTTGTAGAGAGCAATAAGGTCTCCCTTCAGCCTCCTCTTCTCCAGGCTAAACAACCCCAGCTCTCCCAGCCACTCCTCATAAGACTTGTTCTCCAGCTCCCTCACCAGCTTCGTTGCTCTTCTCTGGACACGCTCCAGAGCCTCAACATCCTTCTTGTGGTGAGGGGCCCAGAACTGAACACAGTATTCGAGGTGCAGTCTCACCAGTGCCGAGTACAGAGGGAGAATAACCTCCCTGGACCTGCTGGTAACACCGTTTCTGATCCAAGCCAAGATGCCATTGGCCTTCTTGGCCACCTGGGCACACTGCTGGCTCATGTTCAGTTGGCTGTCAACCAACATCCCCAGGTCCTTTTCCTCTGTGCAGCTTTCTAGCCAGACTTCTCCTATTCTGTAGCACTGCACAGGGTTGTTGTGCCCCAAGTGCAGGACTCTGCACTTGGCCTTGTTAAACCTCATGCCATTGGTCTCATCCCATCAATCCAGCCTGTTCAGATCCCTTTGAAGAGCCTCCCTACCCTCAAGCAGATTGGCACTTCCACCCAGCGTAGTGTTAACCACAAACTTACTTAGGGTGCGCTCAATGCCCTCATCCAGGTCATTGATAAAGACATTGAACAGAGCTGGACCAGTACTGAGTCCTGAGGAACCCCACTTGTAACTGGCTTCCAGCTGGAGCTAACTCCATTGACTACCTCTCTCTGGACCATCCAACCAGTTTTTAACTCAGGAGAGTGTGCGCCTGTCCAGGCCAGAGGCAGACAGTTTCTAAAGCAGAATGCTGTGAGAAACTGTGTCAAAGGCTTTACTGAAGTCCAAAAAGACTACATTCACAGCCTTTCCCTCACCAGTAGTTGAGTCACTTTGTCATAGAAGGTGATCAGGTTAGTTTGGCAAGACCTGCCTTTCATGAACCCCTGTTGACTGGGCCTGATCACCCGGTTCTCTTGCGTATGCTTCGTGATAGCACTCAAGATCACCTGTTCCATGACTTTCCCCGGCACTGAGGTCAGACTGACAGGCCTGTAGTTTCCTGGGTCCTCCGTCCGACCCTTCTTGAAGATGGGTATAACATCAGCCAGCCTCCAGTCCAGTGGAAACTCCCTAGTCAGCCAGGACTGCTGGAAGATGATGGAAAGGGGTTTGGCAAGCAAGTCTGCCAGCTCCTTCAATACTCTTGGGTGGATCCCATCCGGCCTCATAGACTTGTGAGTGTCTAATTGGTCAAGTAAGTCACATAGAGTGATCAGTCTTTATAATTGTCAGTGGGTTTGCTTTGGAAAAGGCGTAGAAAAGGTGATGGGGTAGTATAGTATTCTTCAAAAAAACCCCAAACAACTCATCTTACGATATATAGGAATAAAAATTTTTCTTTCCAACAGCCATATAAAGGTAATTAAGTATTTAGAGTTCTTTATTTAAATCTGTGTTTTTATGGTGAGATTTTTTTTTACAGTAGAAAGTATGTTTTTTTGGTATGGAACGTGGTGCTGAGAGGAAACAGATGCTGTGCAGCCACTTTGGGTCAGCTGCAAAACAAATTTAAAACCTAGCACCAGTAGAATGGTTTCTCTGAGAGTTTTTCTGAATGTCAGACAGAGCGTTAAAGTCCTAGCTGTTCTGCTGTGACCAGTTTCAGGTCCGAAATCACAAATAATCAAAGTTACAGTGATTATTTAACCTTTTCATACAGTTTAAAAATCAGAATCTGTGGATCGATGAATGCTGCTTCAGATTGCTGCACAAATCGGACAGATTAGTTGTTTCAGTAGATGGTAAAGACTGTGCATTTTAGATAGATGGAACCTGAATTATCATAGAATCATAAAATGGTTTGGGTCAGATGGGCCCTTAAAGATCATCTAGTTCTAACCCCCTTGCCTTGGAGAAAAAGGGAAAATGAGACTGGCATTTTCAGCCAATTTGAATAAATTTTAACTCTCTAATTTAAGGAGTATTTATAAAATTGTTTTGATTTGTTTCATTTGAATATTCTTCTGGCTGTCTCAATGAAATTTTCTCTTTGGAACTGCTTTCTGTGGTACCTGTGAAATTAATCATCTGGTTTGTGTCCAGTACCACGGCTCCCAAATGCCAACACCTGTTTTTACAAATTCTTTCCTAGAAGAACTTAAAAATTCATTGATTCCAGTCACATCAGTATAAAGTTGCAGATTTTTAACCCAGAATTTAAGAAAGATATCAAAGACAGGGATCACTTTTGCATTGTTGTTCCATGTCGTAGAGTACTAGTCGAAACAACTGAGGAAGTAATTTCTTTGGAGCTATATACAGCATCAACAAAAACCATTCACAATTTTATTCAAAGTTCTTGCCATTGTATTTACTTACTAACTCCTGATCAGCACCTTTTGTTCCTTGATTGTATTTGCTATTGCGAAAACATTCATTTTCTGACAAAAGTAACAACTTGTCAGAAGTAATTATGGAGTTATTCATGAATTATTTTGGACCCTAGTTTAGCAGTATGCATACACCAGTAAGTCATCATCTATTGAGGCTTTTACCTTGAAAATATTTTCAGTTAAATAAATGTTAATGAAAATGTTCTATAAATGCGTGTGAATCAGTTGTTATCAGGAATAACCTGTGAGGTCCCATATGAAAGGTATAAAAGAGGTATATAGCATCTTATAAAAGATGCTAAGGAGGCCAGAAATAAATTATGATTTTCTTTGGAAAATATGAGCCTGCGTAATATATGCAAAGCTTAAAGGTTGGTTTCTGTATCATAAGGGCTTTCTGGCAAAGAACAGATATTATTTGCCTTAACTTATTGCAAATCCATTTTACAAATATTAGTAGGGCTAACTGCCTACAGTGTATATGTACAGAATGATCACCTCCTTCCGCATGCAAAGATACACTCCTTATGCAGAGAACTTTCAGAATTGTTCTAAAGTCCTTTCAAGACTTTCCGTGTGTGGTGTGACTAATTGCATGGTTTCCATCAGATGCGGCTGTGTCATTCCTGCATCCTACCCCAGAGGAGCCTCAGCTCTGGCTCTGAATTAATCTTTTCTCCCTGGCTGTTCCTTTCAGTTGCCTTTTCTTAGTTGTATCCTTTGGTAGTATGAAGAAGTGGATGGCAGGCTATTTTTTAAAAGTTAGTATGCAAAAGGGAATTATGTTTTAAGATATTTGAGAAGCTCTTACAAATTCACATTTGAAGAAAGGATGTCATCTTTCCAGCATTTCAAAAATACGCTTGCAAAATAATGTTTTCAATTGTAAGTAGTATTTTATCCTGCAGTATCAAGTTATCTCAATGATTTCCATGGAAATTTTTGGACTTCTTTACCATGCTCTGTTCAAAATGGGAAATCTGTAAATTTAGGCTGTTACAAGCACAGTCTATTACGTGAAGGCTTGATAATCAAGTAGTATAGATAAGCACATCTGAAGAACATGATGTAAATTTACAGAGTCTGAAACTCTGGGCTCTCATCTCCCAAGTATGCAATCAAGGTACCATGAAATAAACTGTGAGGTGGATTTACGGTACTCCAAGGCTCAGTAATTTTCTTTGCACAGTCAATAAAAAGTAGCTTGCTCTTTCCTCTTTCCAAAAGCAAGCTACTTTTCTAATATGATATTATTTAGTATACTAATATAGCGTACTTCTTTGAATGCTGCAATATCTTCAGACTTGAGAGTTGAGCCTCTTAGGGGTAAAGGGAAAATCTTTCTTAGGCTGTTCTATAATGCCACTACAAAGATACTGAAATTCTGTTCTTACACATTTCGGATAATTCACATTAGTTTTACGCTGCTGATTTTAACAGTGAAACTGTTAAACAGGGAAAACAATACAGTGACTTGTAAACTTTAATGGGTGCCTTACTGGGGAGGGAGATGAGAGGTCACCAAAAGCGGTGAATAAGTTAACATAATTAGAGCTGTAATTGAATATGAAATACCTATTTTGGCTTGGAAGGCTTTGCAAAGAGAACATCTTTTCTTCATCAGGCAGCAGGCAGCTGAAATCACTAGGGACAGTGGGCTTTGTGTCAGAAAGGGAGTCGGGCTGGTGCTGTATTGGTGCATCAGGCCAAGAAAATTCAAAGCCTTTCCTCACAATGGAAGGAAAACTGGAAGTCTGGCACAGTGGGAATAGTGAGCAAGACTTCTTTGGCAGACATGAAATGCTCCAGTAGTGTAACAACTCTCAGCCTACCAGTTCTAATAAATTAATCTCAGACTCAAGGATCTGGATTGGTTACTACAAATTAAGACCACTAAGTATTTTAAATGCAAGTCCAGCATTCCGGTACCAGTAATTCTAGGTTTCTTCTTTTATAACTAAGCAAGTATTCTCAACATGATTTACAAATGAGGAAATAAAAGCATCATTACTTTATGCATGAAGCCAGAGGATGACTAGAAACTGGCTGATATCTAAAAGCAAAGAAGATGAGGACCTAAGAATGATGAAAATGTGTTTTGTTTTTTTTTACTTTCTGAAGCAATGTTTCTAAAAATATATCATTGCCAACAACAATTTTTAAAACTGCTGGTGTAATAATTGAGGTTAAGCCGTTTATCTCAGTTTTCAGAAGTGCTGCTGGCAGAAAACTTGAGACTGGGTTTTCTGAGACTAAGCTTACCATTTTAGAAAAATTAAATCAGGGTATTTTGAGTGACTCTATGGATTGTTGGTGCTTAGAGTCTTCCGCTTAAAAGTATTTTTGATTGCAAATCAGGTACATGTCATCTCTGATTTAAACATTCCCTGTATACTGAAAGGTAGACGTTTTCTTCTTAGTTTCAGTGCTTTTTCATGCCAAAAATAGGATAAAACCTGTGAATACATTTCTAACACTTTTCAAGAGCGTGTTCCTTGGAGCATGTTATGCATGGAACACAAAAAAGATAATTGATGTGGTTTGAATTTTACAGACATGATTACATGTTGTAAATAGCTATGTGCATCTTTGCAATATTCTCTTGCCTTATCACATTTTTTTCTGAAGTTGCCTGGACTATTTTTGTCCAAATAAATTAAGCTTATCTCAGAGACAGGACTGGAAGTTTGCTGTTACTTTGATCAGAATTAGCAGTAGATATGTCAAGCTAATTACTCTAAAATTAGTCAGACACAAAGTAGCGTGGTATGTCCATCATTTGCTGGTTTTGCTTTTAGTTTTGGAACTCTGCATCCTCCGGGGAAGCTGTTACAATCTTCCCGATCTTGTGAACTGCTGAGTAGGATTTCCTGCTGCTACCCCTTTTCAAGACTGGGCAACTGGAAGGCAACCATAACAGTTGTAAAATGTTTTTGTTAGAAAAACAGCATTACACGTTTCCAAAGAACTTTATTTAGAATTATTGCCTGTAAAAGCTACTACTGAAGTTTAATTAAAAATACAGACCTAAGAATATTTGTTATTAAGACTCACATAATTGTAATGTTTCCTTAATGACTTGGAGCCTGCAGCTGGCTTAGTGCAGCGGGTTTGCTCTCAAGTTGTATACTGAGCCTGACAGCAGTGCTGTTTTCTGTGTACAGTGTGTCCGTGTCATCCTTGCTAGCAGAGTGACTTCTTTTTGCAGCACTGAGGTAGGATTGATGACAGGCTGCTTTATGGCAGCCCTTCGCAATAGATTGTTAAGATTAGCACATTGTCTGAGGGAGAGATTTGTCTGAAGGGCTTTCGATTCCTTCCTACAGTTAAATTCAACACAGAACTATCAGCCAGTTGCTTCTCTCCCTAGAAGGTTTATTTATATTTTGACCTGGTGAGATAAAAAAAGATAACAGACAGGATTTCCTTTTTTTCTTCCTGACTTTTTATTTATTTAGCAGAACTGGTTGCGTTCAGAACTTGAATATTTAATTAAATTTGCGTAAGAAGGGTGGATTTTCTTTGCTTGGTAATTTGTATTAAATGAGCATTAAAAGTCCAGTTCGGATTTTAAGAATTGTTTACATTCCAGCAGCTGTGTGAGAAGTAAAGCAAGCGTGTGCTGTCTTTTAGCTGTTGAGTTGAAATCTTGCTAACAAAACATATAGATACCTTTTAGTTAAAAAAGTGTAGGAAAAGAAGCTCCAGCAAAGAAAGAGTCTTCTGGACTTGCACACTTTAAAGTGTATTTGGGAATAGAAAAGAATAAAATTATTATACAGAAATGAACCAAAATGCCTTCCGTTGAAGGTGATGCTAAAATAAAACTAAGAGTGGCCAGCTTCTGTAGAATGAGAGCTATCGGGACTGCCTGTCTTAAAGATTCGTACTTGTATGGCTTCCTACCTTCTCTCTTGGGCTTGCCAAACAGCTTTCATCAAGAAGCAACCAGGAAACAGCCTTTCCTTTGTGCTTAGAGGACTCAAATGGTTTTCTACCTATTAGATAGTAGTTTCATAATTTATTTTGTGAGTGAAGCTCTTTTGTCCCTCAGAGCCCTGTTGACTTGGGGGAGAGTCGGTATGTTCATCAGTTTGCTTACACACAGTAAATAGAAATACATAAACTTGTAATTTCTTCCCTTCTTTACCAACGCATTTTAGTTGCAGTTACCTGGACTATTTAAATACTTTATGCAAATAATTGTCCGTAATACAGACAGGAATGTAAGTTAAATGTCACTTTCATCAGAACCCATGGTACAATATACTGAAATAGATGAGAAAATCTGCCAGTCTGTCTGAACGAACAAGAAGGTAATGTTTTCAGTCCTGTCTTGCTTTCTAGTTATCTGACCACAGAAATGAGTTTGTGGTGTAAGAATCTAGGTGATAAACTGCTACAGACTATCTAACAATACAGTAAAGGTAGATAAATGTAGATAGGGCAGTACTGAAATAAGATTAAATTATGAAATCATTTGGTGATTCGGAAATACTGTAGTTGTCTGGGTATCTTCTATGCTTATTAGCAAAACTGATCAGTAAAGTTGTGACAGTTTTCCCAATTTACTCTCAGTTCCAAAATAAATATTACCTTATTCCAATATGCATCTACCACATTCAAATTTTAGTGCTTTGTCAAATATGCCACATAGAGGAATTCTGGAACATACAGACTAGTAAAAGGACTACAAGTGGTTTTACATTTTTTTAAACTGCAGTTTCTTGGAGTGTAAGAATGCCTCTCTGAGGGTTTTAAGTGTTTAAATGTTAAATGGCAGGAATTACTCTTCGCTTGTAAAAACTGAAGATTAAATGGAGGGATTTAATGGAGTATGGAATAGCTTTTTTCCTGTCTGGGAGTATGTAGAGGTTCCTGTAGCATGACATGCTCTGTGCTGAACATCTCCACTTCTGAGAAGAGGACTTCAGGCTCCTGCATGCTAAAACTGGCTGCATGTCTGCAGCTGGAAAAGTCTTTGCATGCCCTGTCGCACAGTGGAGGTATCTAAAACTTCTTACACCAAACTGCAACTTTAAGTTGGAATTCCGGTTTTTAAAAGTGTGTATAAATCCAAGTTTTAAAGTTTCACTGCTAATTTGCTGAGGTCTTGGGGATGTTTTGCATTCTAGATCTCATTTTGTAAAAAGAAAGCCTCTGTCTTATTGTACTATATTCTGGCAGTCTGCTTAATTGTATTTGGCAGCTTGTGTTGGTTCTGGAGCAGCTCACTGGCCATCTAATTAAGATGGGGGGAGGGTATTGTGATATGTTTCTTGTCTCTGAAATGGATAAGGATGATGAAAAAAGCTGTGAAGATGACTAATTATTTTTCAATGACCAAAGCTTTTCAGTTCAAATCTTCCCTGGTTTTCATATTTCTAAAGTCATTAAAATGCTCAGAGAACAAACGTTTAGTAGGAGACTAAATGTTACGAGTGTGAATTTCTTCTGGTCTTCTCTTCAAATACTGTGTTCCATTCTTTGTACGTGCAGGGAAGCCATGTATAGAGAAATGAATATAAGCCTCCTTTTTCCTTTTTGTATTATTATAAGGGAAACCTGTCAATCTCTGTTATTATGCTCCTCTCTTGTGGTGTTCTTAGTGACGACAGAGGGGCTCAGTTGTGCCATTAGCCATGGGCTGGTGTGGGAAGTGCTGGGAAAGGCACTGATAGAGAAAAACAGATGATTCCAGAGAAATTCCCTGCTGTACAGCTGTGTGGGACAGATCTGCATCCGGAGATGCTCTCTGCCCTCCAGCTTCTAGGTCAGAGCGGCCCAGGATCTGTTGAACGAGGCTTAGTCGTGGATGGGCTCCAGCTGGAGTAGCAGTTCTGGCTTTCTAGATCACAAATGTGTACACACAGAGAATTTATTCCAATTCTCTTTATCCTTCTCAGGAACAGAATTGCAGGATTTAACCACTTGTTAGTTGAGGGAGGAGTCACACAAAAATACTGAGGAAAGCGCCAAGCAAATATCTTATTTTTCGTTTGTTCCTTCTGACAGATTTCGTGTTGCATTTGTGTGACTTTTTTTGCAACTCCCCGTCAAAACACAAGAGAAATCATTATGCTAGAAATTGTTTGGTTGTTTGTTTTTTCCTTTTTCTTACAAAAGCATCAGCCTGTCTTTATGTTCTCGCTTACCTGAGTTTGAAGGTTGTTTTTAATAGCTCTCTCATAATTATTTTCAGTGTCTTCATTATTAGGTGACAATTTTGTGTGGACTCGTTTTTCTGTGTTCCTAATTCAGAACTGTGAAAGGTATGAAAAATGAAGGGTGCTTAAAATAATCACCTTTGTGTTCATGGGTCTCCCTGTATTTGTATTCTAGAGCCTTCAGGAAGAGAAAAATGAGCTTCTAATGACCCGGTAATAGGGGTGCACAAGTCACATCAGTTTCAGTAGTTATAATTACATTAGACTAATGCAAGTTAAAGGGCAATACAGAAGTATTTTCAGTGTGAATGTTTTTTCAGCACTAATATACCTCTGAAGTATAAAAGGAAGTCTGCTTTGATTTTTAGAGTCAGTTTAAATACTTGTAGTATAAAAATAAAGTATCTTACTGCTGTTAAACTATGTGAATACTGTGAAGACCATGCAGATAATTTCCAATTGGGTTACCATTTTCAGTAGTTAAAGTCTGCACTGCCAGAAGTTAAGGCAGTGATTGGAGAATATGAAATATCGTAAAAGGCAGATCATAATAATATTTTATTCAAATAGGTAAGAGATTTGTGATGCCTGCTGTCACTCTGCAGAATTGCTAAATGCTTCCATATGGTACAATGATTTTTCCTGTGTATAACATCCTGAAGCGTGGAAGTACTTTTATCCCCTTTTATAGATAAGAACTTTAAAAAGGGAATACTTAAGGGCTTTTTTCAAGAGTTACTTAGTAAGACAGTATGATGTGTGAGACTGTGCCAACCACCCAGACGTAGCTGCCTTCTCAAACAATTATTCTGTCTTTTCAGAGCTGGGTTGTTCTGGCTCTTAAACTTATTCTGGATCCCTGATCTTCAAATATCTCCTGAGACCCCGATCCAGTTCTGTTTGCTTGTCTGTGAAATAGTGAGACTACTGTAAAGGGTTTGTTTTTTTGAAGTAATTGTAAATATAGTTACGTGACTATAATGACATCAAAATATATAACTCTCCCCCACACATGCCGAATGTCCCTGCCCATTGCAGGGGGGTTGGAACTAGATCTTTAAGGTCCCTTCCAACCCAAACTATTCTATGATTCTGTGATTCTGTGAATGAAAAAATTGAAATTCATCAAATAAAAAAGTAGTTTCTAATTTATTTGGAAAATTTTCTATGGTAAATACAAAATGTGTCTGGTATCACTGAACGTTTCTGATCATACGTGGCTTTTTTTTGCCAAGGGCAAAGCCGTCTCCTGTCCAGGGCCAAACCGCTTCCTTTGGCTTTGGAAGTTAGTTTCAGGCTCAAAATTACAAAGCCTGTAGATTGTATGAGCTGCAGAAGCTTCCTTGGCAGATGTACGATAACAGGAATTTGCAGCATTCTAGCCCGTTTCAGTTGTTAAATTTGGACTTGAGGCATCAATAATACATGGTTGCATTAAAAGATAATGTGCTTCACTGTTGTGCACTGAGTTATTTCAGGCGATTCAAGTGACCCCATTTGGAATATAACAGGCTGAACTATGCACCTGTATATTGAATTGCAGAGAGTTTGCACCATGTGCCTGGAAGTAAAACTAGTATGGTTCTTGCAGACTTTCCAGTTTTATTATTCCTATTCTTAAATTTAGTATCCTGATAAAGCTCAACTGGAGCTGTAACATATGTGCCCTCCTTTTAGTTCCTGCCCCCTGGAAAGGCAAAACTAAACAAAAAATACCACTCCTCCTTTTCTCTAATTTATTTGCATTCTTTTTTTTAAGATGATCTTGTTTGAAAACATAAGGTTGGCACCTGAGAAAGGAAGCATGGGACTGTGTGAAGCAGTGGGGTGCTGGACAGGAGGGGTCCTGCTTTCTCGTGGGACCGGCACTGCAGTGCAGTGCTCTGCACAGTGCTCGGGCAGTCTGTCATATCACCCCATATCACCTGGACTTCTGAGCTACCCTGGAAACTGCTGTTCACTCTGCCTTGTTGGAGTCACTTGCTTTCTGGCTTTAGAAAATAGCTGTCCCTAAACAAATGGTTTCTCGTGTTCACCTCTAGCTGTGCTGGAAAGAGTGCCATACAAAATTGACTGCTTTGGTCTGTTCTGCTGACCGTTTTTTAGTGTAATGCTCACTGAAGGGTGGCAGTGGAGGCTTGTTGTATACAGAATTAATTTCGGCAGCTGTTAAAAGAGAGACTGGACATTTTTTATTCTGAAATCAGGAACAGATTTACCCTCAGTGTGTGTGTGTGTGTCTATTATTCAGTGTTTCCTTGGGTTGTTTAATATTCTGGTATGCTCTTGGGGACTGTTTACTGTGTATTGTAGGGAAAGCTAGTTCAGTTTTCTCCATGTGGATAGTTTTTTCATCATTCAATAAGTAATACCTTGTTTGTTTTTTTTTGCAGTAGGATTGTTTCAGAGCTCAAGATTGCACAGTCCTGCTTGGCTGCCCAGTCTGTTCATTTGTGAGACACATCAGTGGAGGCATGGGTGCTTTTTCAGTGCTAAATGGAAAGATGAAAGCGAATTAAATGTGAATCAGGAGACTAAGTGAGCGTTAGGACTAAGATGCTTTGCTAATCTTTGAGATTGCTGCTATTGGTAGCACTGATAGAGCAAGTCCAGAGGAGGACCAGAAAAACAATCCGAGGGCTGGAACATGTCCCTTGTGAGGACAGCCTGAGAGAGTTGGGTTTGCTTAGCTTAGAGAAGGCTATGGGGAAACCTTACAACAGCGCTCCAGTACTGAAAGGGGCTACAGAAAAGCTGGGAGGGTCTCTTTGTCAGGAATTGCAGCGATGGGATGAGGGGGAATGGCTTAAGCTGAATGAGGGTAGAGACTTAGGTCAGTTATGAGGAAGAAATGTTTTACTGTGAGGTTGGTGAGGCACTGGAAGAGGCTGCACAGAGATGTCGTGGCTGCCTCATCCCTTCCAGATGGGGGTTTGAGCAGCCTGATCCAGTGGGAGGTGTCCCTGCCCATGGCAGGGGAGTTGGAACTGGATGATCTTTAAGTACCCTTCCATCCCAAACCATTCCATGACTCTATATGACTCTTCCATGCTGTAATGAATACAGTTTGGGAAAACTGCACCCATGCTGCCTGTGTGTAAGCCAGTGCTGTGAATATTTAACTCCTGAAATGGAAGACTTCTATCTTTTACCATGAGACACTGGTACAGCCACAAGACAAATATAATCAGAAAACATGTAAACAAAGGAATTAGCAGAGAAATTATGTTTAATTCTTGGCGAGAACCACCAAAAATATTTTTTTAAAAGTTCTGAAATTTTGAAACATTGAGAAATTAATGATTTACAATAGAAAATCCTGAAGTGAGAGATAATATTTTTTTTTGTTAACATGTCTGCAAACTGGAAAAAACGGTTGGATTAGACACAAAGGAAAACTTTAGCACAAAGCTGTGATATTGTACTCTTTCTTTAATAAGAAATGGGGAGTAGCTTTAACTGATATATACTGTTGTAGTTCATTGAAGACGACAAAGCTATGGAATTAGCTTTATAGCTTTGTACACGTTTAGAAGCCAGGAGGTTGATCCCTGCTTGCAGTCCAGGTGATGGCAGATACAGACTGGGAGATGCAGTTTTTTTAGAATTTGTATGTTAAAAAAATCAGAAATTGGGAAAATTAAAAGCTGGAGAAGAGTAGCATTGTGGCTTAAGAGTTGTACCCCATGTAGTGGCAGAGCTGAGGGCATGATGTCAGCCTTGTTCACTGAGTCACACTGCAAATCCCACAGGTGAGTTGTCCCCAAGGACAGGAATTTCATTGTACTATGCCGCAGTTCATTCTGCACAGGCTTGCTAGGACACCGTTCAGACGGTAGGAAAAAAAGAACCCTCTTAGGTACTTATCTTACAAATTGATCATAAATTCTAATGAGATCAAGATCCAGATTTAATATGCCTTAAATTCATGATTCCACTTGGTGGATACATACGTAACATTGTAATGGCATTGCCCAGTTCTTTACCATGTTGATGCAATTATAAAGTGGGAAAATGAGCTGAACATCTTGTGCAGAATGGACTTGGTACAGTTTTGCCAGTAACTTTGGGATAGAAATATGGGTGTAGGAACGTGACACTGCTGGCTAGGACTGGACCTGTCTATATAGGTTACATTTCTAGCAGACTCAAGTCTGAGGGATAGGATGCTTAGAGCCATTTGTAGCTACTGTGCTGATTGTAGAAATTTTATGCACATGCATAAAACTCTTTAAATTTTGCTCTACAGAAATTTCAGCATGGGGTGGAGGTGCCTGGGGAGGTGTATGTGTATCTATTGGTCCTGGTCCATACCTTTCATTACCAGTATATTGGAGCCTGTTCTTTGCTTTCTGTTGTTGTTGCCTTCAGGGATTTTTGTGGTGGATTTTTAAAAAAGCATTACTCATTTTTGGTTTTCTGTGCTTGGAATGGATTTATTTCAAAATATTTATTATAACATTAGTTTTTGATGTTTTACCAACATGGCAATGAAAACAGACTGTATTTCAGTTTCACTTCTGATTCAATACAACTTCCAACTCCTGTTTTTTGTGACTCTGTACAACCCAAAGGATACATACAGTAATATTAGTAGAAATAAACCCAGCACTTTCAGTGATGTTAACATTGTCCATCTAATTTCTGCTGGGTGCAGCTCATGCTTTGAAGCCATGACATTATATGTGCTGACATCCATCCTTTCAAAAAATCTAATTTCAAAGTGAACACGATGGAGTGGTTGTCCCATCAAGAGGAGCTTCCTAAAAGTAGGTTTTCCCTGAGTAGGTAAAAGGGGGTTTTATGACAGATGGAGGAGCTGTTTGGATGTACCCTCCCTCATTTGTAGCCAGATTCATCCCAAAGATTTCTGTTTGGGAGAGCTGGAGTCAGAGTTAATCCCCTGTCCTATTTCTTGCTTCCTGCGTTTGCACAAAAAGGTACCAGAGTGCTCTCCCAACACAGAGAAGGAGGTGAGAGGCTCAGGCTCATGGCAGGGTCCTGGCTTCCCAGGAATACGTTTTAGATGGATTAAACCTGGCAAAGGCTGATGGGAGACTAGAGGGCTGAAGAATTAAACTGGGGTGATTTTGTAGGGTTAGGACCCTAGTCATATAGTTTTTCCTGAGGCGCATGGAAATGAGGGTAGAATGTGTGGGAAATAGGGTATTTTTCTTTATTTGGAATCACTTTAGAGGAGGTGAAGGAATTACTGAAAACCCTCACTTATGGGCTGGCAAACTTCACAAATCGATGTCACTGTGCAGGTGGAAGCAGTGTTAAATTTGTGCCTTACTGTGCTGGCTCTATTTTTAGTTTCTAACTGCTTGCAAGTTCCGTTTACAAATGTCAGGAAAATGCATTAGGATTATCTGCTTTGTTGTAGGGGTAATAAAATGCCGTCCAATTGAGCCAATAAAATAGCTAAAAGCAGGCTCCAGCTGTCCTGGCAGTGTAGCTGCTAAATGTAGACAGTGGCTCCATAGGACTTCTAAACTACGTGTGCTGCTCTGTCCTCATTGCTTATCTCCCACCATTGTACCATTGTGGAGATTAGGAATCTCTGGGATTTTTCTACATCAGAGGCTCATCTGGAGATAACTGAAAATGTGTATCTAGAATAAGGAAGGTGAGAGTTCAGCAAAAGCTCTATAATCCATTCTTGCAATACGGTACATTGCTCCTGGACCATGGTCATGATACTGGAGGCATGAGGACCACAGGTGATTCCTTTGCCAGAGTCTCAAGTTCTTGAATGCTAAGAAATATGTCCTTAAAAGTCCTTTCAGCTTCAGTGCCTGAAATGGGAATCAGTTGTTGACGTGAGAGCATGTGATCACTCTCTGGCAACTTGTGTCGGTTATAGAATCATAGAAGCATTTGGTTGGAAAAGACCTTTGAAATCATTGAATGCAACCGTACCTGCCCACTACTGAAACATATCCCTGAGCACCATGTTTACCTTTTAAACACCTTCAGGGATGGTGATTCAACCACCTCCCTGGGCAGCCTCTGCCAGTGCCTCATAACCCTTTCCGTGAAGAATTTTTTCCTGATGTCTAATCTGAACCTCCTCTGTAATGACTCAAGGCCATTCCCTCTTGTTCTATCACTTCTTACTTGGGATAAGAGACCAGCACCCACCTCACTACAACCTCCTTTCAGGCAGTTGTAGATAGTTTTAATGTCTCCCTCCAGCCTCCTTTTCTCCAAGCTGAACAACCCCAGTTCCTTCAGCTGCTCTTCATAAGACTTGTTCTCCAGACCCTTCACCAGCTTCGTTGCTCTTCTCTGGACACGCTTCAGAGCCTGAATGTCCTTCTTGTAGCGAGGGACCCAAAACTGAACACAGTATTCAGAGCTGATACCCTGTAAGCCGAGATTACAGTTGATTTCTCTGCCTTGGAGCCTGGGCTCATGGACAAACATCCCATTTAAGCTGGGTCAACTTACTGTCACTCTCTAATGTGAGCTTTATGACTGTGCTTGTCAGCTAGAAGTATTTATGCGCTCAAGTCAGGGCTGAAGGTCTTTAGTGTTGTTATTTGACCGTGAGAGAGGGACAAATGTGTTGGTTTTCCTATTAGAAAACTAGTATGTGAATAAGTAATAGATAAAGGTATCTCTCCAGTGCTTAAATGATCATTACTACTTTTAGTATGGCTTTTTACCACTAAAAGTTAGCATTGCAGGGTACGGGTGCTTGGAAAGTCTTGCCTCCAGTTGTGTTAGCAAAAGGGTTTCAGCAGTCTTATGGCACTGTTCATTAGTACTTGTTTTTCAGTACTGTTTTAGATAGCACAGGCCAAACAGATTGTGTGTTAACACCGTGGATGTTCACTGCGGTGGAATGCATAAGAATAAAACCAGTTCTTGTGCTAAAGACCTTATGCTTTAAATATAAAATATATCCCCTAAAGGTGTGACTGTCTGTATGCACTTCATCATTTCATGTAGAAACGATACATTCATTTTTAAGAGAACCATAGAGCTAATTTGTTTTGAAGTCTGGATTAGAGTGGGGAAAAATGCTGGCAATTTAGTAAAAACTGAGGAGTTAATTCCACTACAGATATAGGCTGGAAATAGAAGTAGGTGTAAAAGTGTGGCTTTGAACTGCAACATATGAAATCGGTAACGACAGGAACATTGCAGGCTATGTGTACCTGTGAATATCTGTGTTTTTTCTGATGCAACTTCTGCAGTTTCTGAAACTGTATGTCTCTAAGGAGACATACAATGAAAATTAGATAGGTAATATATTATTATGCAATGAATTGTTCAAATTTGCAGCTGGATCACCGCAAGCTACTGTCAGTTGTCAGGTGTAGCTCTTGTCTGGCTAGTCTGACCCAGAAATATAGTCTCTTTCTTAACCTAGGACATGATCAATGGTGATTTAACAATAAGAGGGAAATGTAAATCCATACTAAATGTTTCAGTACTCTTCAACTTTGAGAAAACGGAAATCTGGAAATGAACTTGATGAATTTTCATTGTGTTTTGGCCAACTGTAATGATAAAGTCCATATGTTTGTGATATCTGGTATGCACATGGCCGCAGCTAGGTATTATATCGAGAAGAAAAGTGTTATTTTTTTCCAAGATTTTGATTTCTGTTTGTCCAGATAAGTGCCACAGCACTTGCAGCTTGCTGTTACTGAAAAGAACAGTTGAACCATAGCGCCTCTGTTCTGCCAAGCTGTTCTAATGAATATGAATACTGCAAATTAGATATCGTGTTTGTCAGCCTAAGATTGACAAAGTCATTAATGAGTCTGGGTTTTTTTTCACTTGGAGCATTTTTATTTTTATAAAAATGTATTTTTCTTAGTAAGTTAGCTGATACATGTTCATAAAAGAGTAGTAAAATGGATCCCTTTGGACTTTATTCTGAGCTGTCTTAATATTTAAACTAGAGAGCTGTGTGTTCAGGGAGCACTGGTTCAATTAGTTCTCACTCGGCAGCCTACAAAACACAGCAAGAAGGCCAGAGCTGCAGAACTGGGAGCTCTGAGATGATAGAATCAAGACCCATGGAGTGAAATGATAAAAATGATAGTTCTTTCTAAATGGTAGAAGTCCATTATAAATAAATAAACCATAAATGGTTTATTTTTTGGAGGCAGTATGTAGCCAAAACTGGAGCTGCTCAAAATATTTCCTGCTGATGCTTTTTCCATTAGAAATCACTGATGTGATGGAATTTGAAGCATTTCTTGGGGCTGTGTGAATTACCCTTAGGCTTTTTGTCAAAAAGGTGGCAGTCAAGAAGTCTGGATGGACCTGCATAGTTTTCCGTCAGCCAGTTCAGGTGGACTTCTGTGCCCAGCTGGAGCAAGGAGCACTGTGAGACACCTGAAGTTTTCTAGCAGTCCGACATTGTGGTTTCAACATATTTTTACACAAAACTGCCTGTGAAATGCCGCATATTTCATAAACAGACTGTTTCTGAATGCTACGCTAAGGTCTGCCCCGTTATGGTTTGGGAAGGAAGAAAAGCATCTCTGGAATGACCTAACTCTCCTGCAGCACACACCTTTTCTGGTAGACCGTTTTTAAGCGTCGGTCAGGTTGTTCTAGTGAGAAGGGGATGACACTAAGCCCATGTGCTGAAACTAATTTTGTAGCTCTCAGATAAGATAAGGGAAAAGGATGAAAAAAATTAAAGTGATTCTAAATAATACTTTCTTTCCTTTAGCTGTCTCCGTAATGAGATACAGCGCGTCATCCTTTGGATTTGCTGTAAGTAGAGATACAATTTAAATATTCTCTACCATTTTCCATTTTTTCTTTTTCTGACTGTGAAATAATGTATTTTTCTCTTATCATAAGGTCATGGCAAGGTGTGCTTAAGTAAATGATGGGATAGAAAAAATGTTCAAATCATGCCTTAGAAAAGATAGTAAAGATACTTTCATTATAATTCTTCAGTTTCTGCCTAGTAAGTCCTGTACTGGTGTTAATATCAATGCTTCTCTCTCATCATTGATAGATACCATCCACTGCATATGGGTTTCTTCTACAAAATCTCCCAGCCTAATCAGTTCCGTTGTTGAGCTTGACCCAAATGCTGAAGTTTCCTCCTGAACTTTGCGTGACTCTTTTCCTATGGAGGTCTATGGTAAAACTCCTACTGAATTTGGGAAGACAGCTTTCCTCTCTCGTAATTGCTGTGACTATCCCAATTTATGGCAGAGCAAAAAATTTCTAATGACAAGCAAAATGACTAATTTCAAACAATTTGACCTTTTGCTTTCAAATTTGAAGGTTGGATTGACCCTGTAGAAAGCTTGACTTGAGAGTAGAAGTTCTTATAGTGGGACAAGACTAGTGTTACCTGACATCATGCCTTCATTTACTGGAAATACAAACCTGTGAGATTTGCTGATGATATGAAATCTGGATGCAATGGGATTTTGGAAAAAAGCTAATATTGCTTTGAAACAAAACCTTCTATGGCAGAAGATTTGTGGGTTTGCAGGAAAAAGAAATGTTCGACAGGTGTTTTTGAACATGTTTATTAATAATCTTTGACTAAGAATCATGTTAGTAATTTAACTCTTGTGGTCTCACCGTGGCTGATTGTTTAAGTTTGGTGTTGTTTTTTATTTCAACTTCTCCACAGGTGATGGATTACAAATAAATGCTTTTATCCTTTGATTGACTTACTGAGTTCTGAATTGTATCATTGTGCAATAATGCATGGCAAAAACGTGATCAATTTAATAAATGTAAATCCTGCTTTCATTAGAATTATTTATTTGAAGTAGCTTTCTGCCTGTGCAGAATAGTAAATGCATTGCTGTTAGTACGTTTAATGGCCCCCAAAACAGTTGACTCTGTGTGTCTTTCAGTTTGATGCTACCCTGGATGTTTTGTCATCAGCGATAGTTTTGTGGCGTTACAGCAACGCAGCTGCTGTGCATTCTGCACACAGGGAGTACATGTAAGTACACTTAATTACTTTTGGCTTTGGTGGAGACCTGCAGAGCTTTTGCTGTCAAGCTGTGATGCTACAGGTTCCAGAGCTTTGACACAAAGCATTTTGTCATGTCAGCAAGTATTCTTTCCTTCTGCCAACTTACCGTTTGGTCCCAAACATACAGCCTTTCCTTGGGCAAACCTTCATGTGATTGTGATTTCCAGTCTCCTTTTTGCCAAGGTAGCAATTGTTAGGGCTTTTTGATTTTATTTTTCTCCTTGCAGCATCTGTATCAAATTAACTGCATTAGTCTGTGATGGGTTTGTAAGTCTTTTATTTTGTGTCTTCCTCCATTATTCTTACTAGCATATATTTTTACAATTGATGCTTTTATTATATTTGTGCTTCCCTTAACGAGATTGGAATATGAGCCCCTTCTATTTCAATGTAAATCATTTCAATTGCTAGTCATATTAATAGGAGTTGAGATTACAAAACATCTGATAAGATTGAGCCTTGACATGATAGCAGGGTGACACAGTTTATTGTACTGCTGTACAAAGATGGGGATAGACACACCCTTTTTATTACAGAGCTATTGCTGTTTTGCTAAGTAAGATTGTATCAGTTGTTGCATGTCTTTTTTAATGGAAAATAGTGTATTTTGCAAAGTAAGCTTTTTTTAGTGGTTGCTATGTAGATTCTAGGGCGAAAAAAAGTCTTTAATTTGCAGTGCAGTATTGATCATAGTGGAAATTATATTCTGCATCATTATGCATCGTGCAGTGTTTCTTTTCGCAATGCGTGCAGTAGCTGAAAAGATCAGGTGGAGATTTGCCCAAGAATTTTCCAGCTAGTGTATAAAGATGACTTTATCCTCCTACTCAAATTTTGGGTACCTCTTGGTGAAGAATTGCGATACACTTATCTGCTTTGGGCTTGTTCTGTGCTGCCATTGCTAGCAGTATCCCATCTGGCTTGTTTGAAAATAGTTTGTCTCCTGGAATGGACTACAATTTTACAGTAAAGGGGAATAAGGTAGTTTTTGTTCTGAAACACCTCTAATAAACTCCCTTCTACAAGAAGGGAAGCCTGATGGCACCGAGCTTTTACGTAGCTGGAAGAATCAAGTGAAAAAAAAAAAAAAAAAGAAAAAGGCACATGGAGAGGATTATAAGTTGTCTTCATAGTCCTTTAGTCCTTCCATAAAAACTAAGAAAAGAGTAAGCAGTATTTTTACATGCATTAACTGGGGCTCATGCAACAGCTTGCCAGCGCTGAGTTCCTTTCTGGCAGGTCTCCATACATAACAGTTTGGACTAAAAGGCCACAGAAGAATGACTGGCATTGATTCATAAAAATAAATCCAGAAATATGTGATTAAAATTAGTCTTCCTGCACAAATTTGGAGATCTTAACAGACATTTCCCCGAGTATCTTGCTTTTGTGGGTGTCCATAGAGATTCCTGTCAACATTCAATTAACATATTTTTGAAATCTCCTTCTGCTGAGCTTTTTCAAGTCAACCTTGTAAAGCACTTTATAGAGAAATTAAATCCCAATACAAAAGAAGAATCAGCATATCCCTATGGCTAAGCCAGCAAAGTGAACAAGCAAAGTGGCAAACATATTTTCCTGCTTTTTAAAATTTGCTTTCATATAATCCCTCTGCTTTACATAAAGCTAAATTGAGTCAATGAATTACTTGCCATGCCCTCTAGTTGAAGATAGTGAAGGTTACACCATGAGATCAGTACTGAGTGAAAGAGTGTTACCATATGCTGGGAATATGAATCACTAGATAGGCAGTCTGGTTATGCCTCCATTTCTACAATTGATAGGAGAATCATCATCGTGCCAGCAAGTGAAGAGATGGTCGCGTCCCTTAGGGCAATTCTTACTGTGTCAGATTTTGGGGGAGGCACATTTTGAATTTCCTGTTGTGTTTAATCAATCTCTTGCTTAAAAAACTGCATGTAATTATTTTTCCTCTACACAGGGAGAATGTTGCATGCTGCCTGCTGGCTGCTTTCTTGCCTTATAAGTAACCTGTGCATCATATGTGCCTATAACTTCACCTGGTCTTTCATATTCCTTGTTTTCTGTGTGCCAGGGCCTCAGTGAGAAGCCTACTCTCAGACTCCTGGACATTTTGGTGCAAATACATGGAGGTGCTTTGATCATGCTGTGTGTTATTCCCGTTTCTGTGCTCCAAGCCATACTTTGCCTTAGCGTAGGAGCCCAGCGAAAGCTTTGGGTTTCTGCAAAAGCATTGCTACTGTTTACGAGAGTAAGATGTGCCAGAAGGACTTAATTTTTCTTATGTAGTTGTAGATCTATCTCTTTTTTATATAAATACTACATTTGTCTGTATATCCTAATGTATCTGAAACTAACCTGAGCTTATATTGGAATTGCCTATTAATTATGTATTGCAAATCTGTAAAACGTCCCGTTTCTTAAACTTGTCAGCGAGAGACTGGTCCAAAATCTGTTGAAATCAGTGGAAAGCTCTTACGAAAGGGCAGCATTAAACCCAGTCTTGACTGTTGGGCGTCATTGAGAAAGAACATAAAGATAGAATGAAAAACAACCTCCCCAAAAAACCCACGGAGAATACAGCTTGACTCATGATGCACTATAAATTAAATACTTAGAATAAAATGCTAAGATGTAAAAGAACTGCGTAATCTTACTTAAGATGTAGCCATATGGAAGTTAGAGATGCAACATTTCATGGGCTGGTACTCAGAATGCACAGTACAAAACTGCTTGCTGTGCCAAGTTCTGCTAAGCTGAACCAATGCATTTCCATTTGACTTCAGGGGAAATGTAGTGTTGAAACTATCATGAAAATTTCTCCTGCTGAGTTTTAACTCGGTTTAATGGGTTTCATTTTTACTAGTTCGTTTGATTTCTCTCATTTCCTGGGGCTAAATAAGAAGGTACTTTTTCAGTGTCCGTGACCAAGGTTGTACAATGAATGTCTTTGTTGATGCTCATGGTGGTTCACAAACAATAACTGCAAAATATATTTTAACTTAACGTCTGTGATTTGCCCTTCTTGAAAATTCTTTGATGGCTTGAAAAGCTAAAGCTGGCAGGCATTTTGACTCTTTTCTTGATGAGAATTTGTCTTAAGACATTGTAAAAAGCTTTATCAGGTTATGTTCAAGGTATGTCTTAGATTATGATGACGTTTTTATGCTTTATTTTTAAATATACCATGTGAATTTGAAAATATCATGAATATTCACGAATATTAGGCATAAACCACTGTAATATTGTAGGCCATATGAAACTGCTTGATTCTGCCTAGCTGGCTTGTTAATGGAAGAGTAGGTAGGAGTGGGATGGATATTTGATGTGTTTGTTGCTGGTACTTTTTGGAGAGTTTTGCACTTCGCCATCTTTCTGTTTTGACAGACAAAAAAAAAAGAGGGTAAAACCAGGCTACTACATTTTCATGTAATTTAGTAGACAATTGTATGTCTTGAGGCAATGGAAGAATTGGGAAGGAGTACAGATACCTGGCGAGAGAGTCAGAGTACGTAGTTCATGAGTCCTTGGCTTGCTCAGCGTCATCTGCTGGGTTGCAAGTTGACATGCAGGAAACTTAGAGGTGCTGAACAAATCATCAACAAAGCAACGGTCATGAAATCCAAGGAAGAAAAAACCGAAATAACTTGAGAAATAATTCTGAATCTCAACAAAAGATGAAAATTTATGACCAAAATAAAAATTTACAATTCCCTATTTTTCTTTGTAAGAGGAGAAACATACTCTGATGTAGCTGATAAACCAGAAACTCTAGAAATATAGTAGACCCTCTGCTTGTGTACTTTGGGCCAGGTACAGCTTATTACTTCATAGTGTTTTGTGCTGTGCTGTAGGATGGCTGGGGCCAGCAGGAACCTCTGGAGGTCAGCAGTCCAATGTCCTTCTCAAAGCAGGGTCGATTAGAGCAAATTGTCAGGTTAAAAGTCTGAATCCAATCTGTTTTGTGATTTGAACACTGAACCATCACTGAGCCAGTTAGGGCGCACATAGAAATGGGAATTATCCCCTTCCTGCTCTCCATAATCAGTGCACAAATATTCTTTTAGTAAAACTTCATTGACATAATAGCTTCTTCTTGGGCTGCTGAAGCAAAGCTGAATTCTGCTGAAAGAAGAAATGTATTGAAATTGATGTAACAGTGATTGTTCACGTGCATAAAAATAAACCCAGTAAATAGCAGCAGAAGTGATTTCTTAATAGAAGACCAAAGAATTAAGGACGTGAAAAAACATGTTATGAGAGGTTGAACTAGTAATTAGCTATACAACCAAAGGCTATCTCTTGGACTGGTTAAATTCAGAAGTGAAGGGCTTGGATTGGAGTGCTGGAACTGTGTGTGAGGAGAAAGTGAGAAATACCACTCTAAAAGGAAAGATGGAGGAAACAGAATAACAAACTTCAGGAACACAGCCTTGTGCAAAAGCTGTGAAAGATGGAGCTTTTAAAGTATAGTTGGTTGGAAAGATCTCAAAACTGTGAACTGTGAATCTCTTCTTTCATTCCCTCTGCTCAGGAAAACAGGGCTTTGCTCACGGTGAGTTAATGGAGTTAGCCGGCAGCCTGCTCAGGTCAAATGGAGTGAATGGAATAGTGCTACTTCTTAGGCTATAAAGCAGCATCCCTGTTGTTACAGCATGGAGCTACAACCCTGCATTTCTGTGCAATGTAGCACAGGACTGAGTACCTGCTCATGCCTGAAGGCTGCATTGCTCCTAGGATTTTTTTGCCTCTTGGGTTTTGTTTAAGCCTGTACGTTCAGTATTGCAAAACCTAACTCTCTACAGCATATTTAACATAGTGATTCTTGACAGTTGCAGCTGGTGTTTATTATATATTATTTTGTTGATAGTACCAAGTTAAATTCTGTTTCCCAAGTACCAGTCTGTCAACATCTTTCTTAACCCAGTGCCAGAGTAAATAGGAAACCTTACTCATAATGAGCATTCTGGATTATGCCAAGAACATTTCTTTCACTAGTGGGTTGGTTTTTTTTTTTGTGTTATTGCATATGTCAGACTCCAGTTTGTCTGTCCTTCATTACCATAATAAGAAAATTAAATTGAATCATAGGCAAATAATTTCTAATGAACTTGTGATGCCCTGTCTTGCCATGACATAATACGTAATGAAGGCACATATGCCTTTTTTTTTTCTTATATTGGAGAAGCTGTCATCCCAAACATTGGCAGTAATACTAAAATAACAAGAATTAGATAGTCTACTGTGTGGCAGAAAAGGGTGCAGATGTCTGTCATACCTCTGTCTGCTTCTGAGAAAGCTTTTTGCCAGGAGAAAACAGTCATTCCTGTCCTCGGTGGGGCAGCATATGATTCTGGAGTGCTCCCTCTTTGTGGGTAAAATGATGCTTTACTTGCAGCAGTAAGTGGCTTCAGTTATGTCTGCTCATGTATTTATTTTGCATGTCTTTTCTCACCTTATACTAGGTTTAAGAAAAATGGATCAAGGATTGGGAAGGTCTTGCTTGCAGTCTTTTGCAGATATTAGCTAAAAACTTTGCCATGTGTCTGTGACTTCACTTTCATTTCTATTGATTATACCTCAGCTGTGGCAGCTGGGTCTGATACTGTCAAAGTGCTGAACCCACTGGCCAAGTGAAAAATGCCTGCCCTGAGGATGTGATTCTTAATAGAGTCTTAAATTATATAGAGAATGAACCAGTATTCTTATTTGTTTTGACATCCAGAAGAGCACAACTGTGAGAGCTTAATCCAAGAATTTCTAACTTAGTTTGAGCTAAAAGCAATCTCTAAGAAAGATATTTGGCTGCTTCTCAGGGATGGAGTAAATAGAAAATCTGACACGTGATTAGAATGCTGGATACAACAACCGGAAAGGCTCTTACATCCCTCACCGCCCTACCCCTGTGTTTAATTAAGCTCAATGGTAAAGTTGTACATCTTTCTTCTAATCTGTGTGTATATATATAGCTTCAGTTTATAAGCGCATTGCGTTGTTTTGCCTTTTTCCTGTCTGATGAAAGAAGACTCTCCGGGTGGTTCACCGGGGTTTTCAGTTGTCAGATGACTCTAGGAATCCACTATATGGGTATCCCTGTGTAAGGATTGCCTATCACATAGGGAGATGTAACGAAGAGAAGGGAGGAGAGAATGAAACAAATAAAGATATTCTGACCCTCTCCTAGGATTTCATACGCTAGGTTGGAAACTTATGGCTATTTAACAGTATAACATGGGAATTAGGATATTTAAAAAATCATGTGAAGCATATTAATGATATCGACAACTATTCTATAATACCCAATGAGTACAATGTTACCATCTTACAAAGCTATTTCCTTAGTTGCTTGATAGCCTCCTGGGTAGGTCCTCTCTGTCAGTTAACTTTTCACAGAGGATGTCTTGCATTCAGTTTTTGATTGCAAGTAGCCTCTTCAGGTAAAGGGGGCAGAATAGCAAGTAGGCATGTTAGTGTTTCAAGTACTGCCACAACTCAGTGAGTGTTTATTAAGTAGAAGGCTACAGATTTGAACAGTTTTTCTTTTGTAACCTTACATTTTCTTAGGCATGTGACCTTTGGAGAAGCCTAGTTGTGATTAGAAACCCTTACCAGTTGCTTAGTTACCTTCTTCTGGAATTTAGACTGAAGTAAACAGCAATAATAAAGTCATTTGTACAACTCTGTACAGTACACTCAGTCTGAATTGAAGGTACTTGAAGGAACAGTCCTTTGCTGTAGTGTTTGCTTTGTCAGCATAGGTATCTTATGGATAAATATTCTTTTTGACACCTTGTTCTCCGGCTCTTTACTTTCTGGTACAGTTAATTTTTGGGAGACAGGGGAAATGGGATATGTACATGATATCCTTCTTCAAGGGAAAAGTGCTGTATGGCTTCACGCGATGATGTCTTATTGCTTTGCACTATGTTATCTCTTCGAATTGCAAATCTGCTTTTGCTCCGTACTCTTTTGTCCAGTTGCTTATGGTCTAGTCCAGGGCACACTGGAGGCTTTCATCCTGCCAGTGATTTTTGCTCTGAGGGCGATCATTGGAATTGCCCTATATTACTTTATTGCTGCCCTGTGGGGGTTCTGTAGAAAGCCATCACCATTGCTGCCTCTGGCAGAGCCGCATCTGCGAGTGGAGGACTTTGACACCTCTGTGTGGCTGCAGGGAGTTAGTGGTCATTGAGTTTGGGTAAAAGCTTCTTTCTTACTGAGCAAATGTGATGACAGGTGAGACCCTAAGACAGAGTGAACCTGTCCCTCCAGAGGAATTGTAGCCCTTTTTTCCCTCTTGCACATGTTTAGATGACACCACTTCAGGATATTCACCCCAGGGTCTGGTCATGGGGAGCCTAGTGGAAGTTATGTTATATATATGTGTATTACGTTTAGGCACACAATATGGGGATTGTAACGTATCCTATTCTTGCACCGAAAGCTTAAAAGAATTAGAAACCACCTTCTATAGGAGGAAACGGCTGTGATACTACTAGGTTAGCTCTGGCTCTTCTTTCTTTCCCTCTGGTTCAAATAAGAGAGCGTACTGATCTCTGTGGTTATGAGGTATATTCTCTCTTGTTTCGCAGAATTAAAAAGCCTTATTTTTTCAGTATTAGCACTGTGTTTATATTTCCTTGTGCGGTTTGGCTCTGCTGTACTGGTTAGTCTGACTAAATGAGCACTGTCTATTTAGGTAGTGTTGAATGAAAATAATCCTCCCAATTCAGACCCAACATATCAGTCACATTGAAAAAACTGTGGATAATTTTATCTATGCCATACATACGAAAGAGACGTTAAGCACAGATGGCAAAATCCACACCTACCCACAGTTCAGGGCAAACCTGTGGCTGGAGGAAAAGCTCCTTTGCGATGAGTGAATGGAATAGTTAAGTGATCTGGAAAAATGTCTAATGCATAGAGGTAGCCTGCAAAACACTAATAAGCAAAGAACCTGTCTCTGCAGCTCATGTTTAGTTCTCATCTACCATGAGTTGGTCCTCACATAGCACATTCATGTCTCTCCTATCTAGTAGGACAGTGCAGAGTTTGCAAAAGAAGTGTTCACCTATGCTTAGATATCTGCTTTAAAGGAGGAGAAATACAGTTTCTTTTTAACCACACTGAGAATTTCTAAACCATTCTTTGTTCTGAAATGCTTAGTCAAAATACTACATCCAGGTACAGTGCTAGATACAATTTTTAGAGGAGCTTCATTAGGCTGAATGATATATTTCTCCATAAATCCTTTATCCACTATTCAGGTAATAGTGAAACAATCATAAATTTTTGGTCTTATCCAGGGAGAAATGCGTGGATAGATACATTTATGCACGCACACACACAAGATCCTCACATATAGAATTTATATTAAATATGAAATAGCAAATGTGTATATTTATACATTCTAAAATCTGTTTCTGAAAGTGTGGCATCTGTAGACTTGGCAATGATTTTACTGGAGCTAGATCCAAAGTCTATTTAATTTATGAAAGCTTTCCTTTTACTTCACTGGTGAGCTTTTGTATATAACACCTAATATTTACACATAGATAGATATAGAAGGTCCAGGTTTTGTGTTGGTCTGTATTGGAATTTGATAGTCACCATAAAAATAAGTATTACAGAAATTCTCAAAAGGCTTATTCCAGCTTCAGGGGAATGGCAGAATCTCCAGTCACCTGCTGCAATGCTAGGAGCAGCTCTTCACAAGCCAGGAAGGTGGTTATAAGGCAAACGGACCATATGTGCAGTTGTACAGGCTGTGCAGACCAGGAACTAGAAAATAGGTCATAAGAGTTTTGAAAATCTCCGAGTTGTAGAAATATCTCTTAGCTTTTATTGGCAGATATTTAATACCTGGAGAATCAATTTATTTATGGAGCTGATGCCCCAGTTCAGCTGCCCGATTTTAAAGGATGTAAATACCCTGTTCTGCAGTGACTAGTTGAACTCTCGAGTATAATAAAAGTTTTAGAAGGCCTATAACATTTTCAACATGAAATGGATCCCTAGCATAGCTAATCTGAGTCTTAGATATAAACAGCATTTCCTCTGCATGCTCCTTAATAAGAGATCAGACTATGTGATAGCGTAGTATATTTTTTTATATATGGAGAAATTGGCTTTCAGTGGTAATTTGGACTATTACTTATATTCTCTTTACTTCCTAGTCTGTTTTGGGGCTTGGTGAGAAAAAGGAGTAGCTGTAATGATACTGATCTGGATTCTGGCAGTTGGAGGTGGATTATGGAACATGTTTGATGAACAGTGAGCCCACTGTGTTCCTTTTAAATTGCATCTTAAAGTGACTCTATTCCCTCTTCACCGAGCTCCAGGCAGGTGTGAATACTCCGAACAGCTGTGATTCTTTGCAGTCTGGTGTATGAGCCCTTCTCAGTAACTAAGCCTGATAATAGATAAGCTACACTGCAAACATAAACAAGCAATATAAATGTCTAATTAGACACAAAGAGGCTTAAGGTTAGCAGCAGAGCATGACAAAGAAGCAGGAATCCCAAGACTGAGGCTGATACTGCATCTTTTGCCCGTGTCTTACAGTAATACGCCACAGTGGCTCGTAATCGGTCTCTTTGGAGTAAGCCCTTTAACGGATTTAAGAGGCAGATTTTTACAGTCTTCACAGTTCTGGATGTCAGTCTTATGAAAAACGTGGCTAGAATTATCTCAGCAATATTGCAGAATGGGTAGCAAAGAACAAATGTTAGTGAACAGCTGCATGGTGTTAATAATTTTAGTTCTTCATTGTAAAATAACGAGCAGCAGAGCTGTGCTTGTGGCACAGGGTGCAGCAGACAAACAGGCTCTTTCCTGACGCAGAGATGCTGTACCCATAGCGATTTCCCTGTCACCTGCCCCTGCTGTGTCTGGGGGTGTGCGGGGGCACTTGTTGCTGTGCAGGCAGTCGTTCCTAGTATGGCTACTCAGACCTCTACCCTGCTGCTTTATGTACCCTTTCTGCGTGGCAGGAGTGGTCCTTGCACAATTCCTCCTATTCCTCGTGGTGGGTTAGAATGTGTGGATAGCAAACAGAGGCTGCTGTGGGGGAGAAGGTGGCTGTGAGGAGAAGAAAAGCTATGGGTCTTGGAAAAACAGGGATTGCAGTTGCGATCAAAGGCAGAGAAGGGAAAGATTGGTCCACCTCTGTGACATCCCCAGCTGTCTCTTGGTGCCCCAAATGTTCTGATTTGCAGTCACAAACACTTTCAACCCTTTCTCTCAAACATCCTCTGACTTTTCCCCTTTCTGCATTCTGAGTCCACTGACTCCTCATATTGACATTTGCACTGGTGAGACTGCACCTTGAGTACAGTGTTCAGTTCTGGGCCTCTCACCACAAGAAGGATGTTGAGGCTCTGGAGTGTGTCCAGAGAAGAGCAACGAAGCTGGTAAGGGGGCTGGAGAACAAGTCTTATGAGGAGTGGCTGGGAGAGTGTTTAGCCTGGAGAAGAGGAGGCTGAGGGGAGACCTTATTACTCTCTACAACTACCTGAAAGGAGGTTGTGGAGAGGAGGGAGCTGGGCTCTTCTCCCAAGTGACAGGGGACAGGACAAGGGGGAATGGCCTCAAGCTCCAGGGGAAGGAACCAGGAGAAGTTCAGGCTGGATATCAGAAAAAAGTGTTTCACGGAAAGAGTCATCGGGCACTGGCAGAGGCTGCCCAGGGAGGTGGTCGAGTTGCCTTCCCTGGAGGTGTTTAAGAAACGGGTGGATGAAGTGCTTAGGGACATGGTTTAAGGGAGTGTTAGGAATGGTTGGATTCGATGATCCAGTGGGTCCTTTCCAACTTGGTGATTCTATGATTCTATGATTTTGCCTGTGCTTGAGAAACCTTGGGCTGGCTGTGACTGGAATTACACCCTTGGTTACTGGAATCAGAATTTAAGAACTGCCATAATGCAAATTTTAAGTGAAAGTAGGCCTGGCTTTGCTTGAACAGGCTGTGTGCCTCTCATCTAGAAGAAATATGGTGCAGATTATTGCATTATTGCTCCAATTTACTAATGAACGAGCAGTCACAGAATGTAATTTGTATTTGGTAATGGGAAGAAATAATGAAAACATGAGTACCAGCAAAGCAAAGAGATACAAAAGGGTTCCTGTCGTGTGGTTAGACACCAAAGATAATTTAGGAAAATTTATAGAGAGGTACGGAGTGATTCTCATTCTGTGAGAGAATACTGTATGCTCAAATATATTTTCCTAACTCCTGACACAGCAGAAACTCCTTGGGCGGTTGCCTCCCATGTTGTGCCATGAGACTTCCCTTTAGTGATTCCATATACGCTATTCACTCTGTCACCCACTAATAAGAAAATCCGTTCAAATAATAGGGAAATGGGAATTAAAACACTTATAGTTTTATTAAATTAATCATTTTTATCATATATTTTCTTTCTTACTTAAGCTCCAGAGGTTTCATTAGAGGGTTTATTCAGAGATTAAATCCTCTGTATGTCATAAAACAGATTTGCTCAGTTTTGCTGAAAAAGCTCACATTACTTCTAGGCTTAGAGCTCCTATTACTTTTATTGACCTGCAGCTCATTTTAATGCTAAGTTATGGTTCCTTGCAAAGTAATAGTTTTAACGCTACTGCTTCACTCCAGCGGTGAAAAGAGCCAGTAGAGATTTTAACATTTCCTTTTCTGTGGGCTATTAGGAGCCATTAGTGCTGAAAGGTCTTGACAGAGCCTGCAGAGAGAAAGATTTTAGAATAAAAATGCATAGAATCATAGGATAATTCAGGTTGGAAGAGGCCTCCGGAGGTCTCTAGCCCAGGCTCTTGCTCAAAGCGGAGTCAGCTGTGAGATCAGAGTAGGTTACTCAGAACTTTATCCAGTCATGACTTGAACACTTCCAAGGATGGAGACTCTGCAGTCTTTCTGGGCAAACTATTCCACTGTTTCCCATGGTGGAAAACTCGTTTCTCCTAGCAATATATATCCCAGTAAGGTTCTTAACAACCATGAAAATACAGAATTAAACTAAACTAGAGTAGACAGGCTCTTGGAAGATGACAGATGCATGTAGGAATTGGGAATATTGTCTTTTATTTATAGTATTATAGCTGCCAGAGAACTGGATGAGGAACTGAAGTGTGTTTTTGTGGCAGCTTTGTGAATGTGCAAATATAGTTTTTACCCCAAGAATATAAATACAAATGCTAGTAGTTTATAATTACTTTTCTCACAGTTCTCTTTGTCACATTTATCTCTGTAGCTTTATTAAAATGTTTTCCATGAATAAGGTAAGTAATCTTGATACAAGAAAAAAATTTTTTACAGTGAGAACATTTGATCACTGGAACAACATCGCTGGGGATATGATGGAGACCCCGTCAAGGGAGGTTTTCAATATGCAATTGGACAGGGTGCTAGATAATCTCATATAGGCTCCCTTTCCTGTGGAAGGTTGGACCAGATGACTTTGAGGTCCCTTCTAACTTGGGCTGTTCTATGGTTCTTGGGCTGTTCTATGGTTCTGTGAGGTTTACAACAGTAGAAGTAATAAAAACCCAAATAACCCATGTGATCAAAAAGGATCAAGTAGTCTGAGATACAGAAAGTAATAAAAATTGTGGGAGAATAGAGCAGTATTTGACAATAAGGTTAGGTTTTTAATACTACATTTTAAGTGTATCATATGTTAACAAAACTGGGAAGTAATTAGAATGCTACTGACAATCTTGTTTTCTTCTACATGGTGTCATCACATTTTAGGAACTTTCTTAATGAACTTTAGGCGTGGTGAAATAGGTTCCAGGATGTAACAGACATACTACCAAGTACGCGAGACCCCTTTCCCTCTCCACGGCCCCGAGAGAACACTCTCTGTAAGATGCTAAGAGAAACTTAACACATTTTTGCAGATCGTATTTTTATGCATAACTAATTTATTCTGAATACTTAATTCTGTTGCACCACCTTTGCTGTGTATGACAGCAGATTGACTTGTGTAACCAAGAGCTTCATTACAAACTGTCATTGGTATTCCATTTGCCAGAAAGACAGCAGGATGATAATTAAGAAGGGAAGCCTCTTGCAGTGGCTATTTTATAGTAGTTAATTGATATGATGAAACCTCTGTTATTGGTCACCCTTGTGCAGTTTACCACAGATCCCTTTGGGGTAGCAGGGCCTGTTGTGGTAGGCCAAAGGGTAATGGCTTTAAGCCAAAAGACGGTAGATTCAGGCTAGATATAAGGGTCAAATTTTTTTACTGTGAGGCACTGGAACAGGTTGCCTAGAGAAGTTGTGGATGCCCCATCCATGGAAGCGTTGATCTCTAGGTTGGATAGGGCTTTGAGCATCCTGAACTACTGAAAGGTGTCCCCGCCCATGGCTAGGGGTTTAGAACTGGATGGTCTTTAAGTTCCCTTCCATCTCAAACTACCCTATGATTTTGTGTAAAGAGTAGTCAGTGTGCAAGAGCCAGGCACAAGGTAAAATGGCTTTATTGTGATGATTAGTCACCATAAAGATCTGGGTGAAGTTAGCCGTTAGTTCTATGATGGAAATATTGCAGAATTTTAGTCTTGTCTCTTGTGACCTGTAGGGAGAATTGTCAAATAATTACAAATGTAGGGCAGAATTAAAGCTAAATCTATGAATTAGAAGGCTGTTTTGTTGTTTCTGCTACATGTAAATAAACTGAATAGCTGGACTTTTTCTCCTTAGGACATTAATCTTGTGATAAAAAGAGGAAAAAAATGTTAACTTACTGATAGCAGCTTGAAAATTCTCTGTTTGCAGAAATGGAACTCTCTGAATCTTGGTACTTTTCAAAACCACTTGCTTAAAAGCCATTGTCTTATGCAAAGTAAGAAATCTTTGATTAAGGGAAAGACTATCAGGTGCTTACAGTGATAGATTTCCTTCTCTGGTTTCCTGATGAGTTGGGAGAATTTGTCATCAAAATGAAGAATCATGTCTATTAGAACTCCATACAGGGAATATGTTGTGGAAAAGATGAGGTGGCAGCTATATGTCATGTAATACAGTTACACTGATCTTATTTTGATAGGTATGAGTGTAAATATCCAGAGCTGATGTGATGCAGAATGACTATTTACAGGGCTGTATAAATATAAATAAATGGATTGTCTTTGTGTTGTAGCACCACTTTCAGAAGAATGTCTTTTGGGAATTGTCAGGTAGCACACCCAGAATCAAGCATAGACTGGAGACATGAGTTTATTTTTCAAGATTTCTGAATTCCCCTAGAAGTGAACTAGCAGTCTGTAGCTCAAAAACTGTACAAAGTCTTTGGCAGTTTTGAAAGTCCAAATAATATTATTCTCAATACCTGAGGCTGCAGTATAACCGATTTAACAGTATTTGTCATCTGTGACAAAAATATATTGAAAAGCTGACAAAGTTGATGAGTTCATTTTTTAATAAAATGAATTATACTCTATTATCTTCTGGATTCTCAGATTGAAATACTGCATCAAAAGCACATCAAGAAGTATCTTCAGCAGACCGTGACCTGCTACCAAGACCCTACAGCAAAGTAAAGAAGATTGGTGGTTTCCCTATTAAAATTGTAATATTAAATTCTCCTTACTGACAACTTAGTGATGTAGCTTTAATTACTCTTACATTCCAAGTGCCGTTGCTCTAAGAAAAACACCTTTGGAAGTTTGAGTTTATTGACCTAGAACCTGATTATCCTCTAGATACCTTGTCCTTTCTGAATCAGTCTTTTATTCTTTAAACCATACTATATTCTAAAAGATTCAAATCATGGTTTTCCATTATGTTTTAAAATATTTTGACTAAATTATCTCTGTTCCTCTTTCTTTTTAGAAGCAGAATATTACATGGAACTGAGAGAAATTTCAGTTTCGTGCATTCTTCATTAGACCTTTCTGTTGCCTGTCAAACATGTAGTGATCACCTGTGGTGATTTTGCTTTATAGATCAATTTTATTCGTGGTGTTGTAGTGGATATTTCGTGGGCAAGTCTTCTACTAACTCACGTAGAAATGACTGTAAAATAAGTACATGGTCTCCAATAGCTGCTGGAGGTGTAAGTGGTACTGGGGGCACATGATACATGGACATGTGTTTATCGTGAGTGTCACTGGACAGAGAATACCCTCATATTTTAGCGAGAAGATACCAGTGTTCTGGAATATGAAGGCATTAGGTGAGTCAGCAGTTACTTACGAGTGTCTGATTTGCTGTCAGTGATCACAGGGGAGCTGGAGGTTGAGGAGATTTATTACACTATGGTGATTCCAGGCCAGGTGTATCTATAAAGTCTAACACTAGGTTTTCAGCAAAACCTCATTTCTGTATCACTCTTCCATTAATTTTTATGGGTGCTTTTGAGTTGACTTGAACTTATTTGGAAACGGCAGTTGGCTCATCTAATTTAATTTAATGGTATTAATGAAGTTGCATTTGCCAACAAACTTGGCACTAACAGCCTTCGTGTGCCTTTGGAAACACTATTTAGTTATGAAGCACTTGAGTAATTATTAGCAGATGGAAGTTAACGGGCTTGTATTACAGTTTTCATTGTCTAATAGCTTAAAAATAAAGCAAGCTTACAATAACCAATTTCAGTTTGTCTATTATGCACCACCATTAACATTTCAGATTAATTTTTGTAGGTTTCTTATTTTATACATTTGTATATGAACTTTGCGTGATTTGCAGTCTAGATAGAAATTATTTTCTGGTAAATAAGATTGAAAGAGATGCAATGCAGCATTTTGTTCTAGTGGTTTTGCAGATAAATTGATACACACAAGAAGACAAGAAACATGTATTTTAAAGTACTGTGCCATTACTCATGAATTTTGCATGGCTGCCGATTTGAAAAGCCAGCATATACAGGAGATGCTAGGCTTGCTAAATATGATGACTGAATGCTGATTCAACCCTCAGACTACGTTTCTGCCTGCTATTAATACCCTTGCCACTGTTATGAACAGCTTCCTGTTTTCTTTCTACTTTTAGCTATTTCTGGTAAAGTAAGTGTATGGGAATGCTGTTGACAAAGTAGAACTTACCTGGGGAATATGTGAAGAGCTCAAGATTGCTGAAGTCATTACTTACCTGCTGGCATAGGCAAAGATGCGAGATATTTGCTGTTATGCTTGAGTGGCTGGAGAGCTTACTGAGATCAGAACAGCCCCAAACTCTCCAACATACTTGAGAACCAAATCCCTCCAGTAGTCAAGGCACTTGCTGGTTTCCTGGGTCCATCAGACTTGTGCCAGCGAGGCTCCTGTCAAGCCCTTAGGGAACGTTTGCTTGTCTTTCTCAGAAGATGTGTGCAGGGAATAGAAGGTGTGCTCAGGGAAGTTGATGACACTTCACTCTCTTTCCCATACCCTTGGCATTCCACAATATGTATTGGCATAAGGAAGTTTAATCTGTTGTTTCCAACTCAGATTTGTGGCTATGTTGCTTTAAGTCTGCTGGAAATGATACAAAAGCTTTACTTTCAGAGTTGCTTTCAGACAAAATGTCAGCATATTCTTCCAGGAAATGCATATATCTTATGTCAACCTGTCACTGGCTCAGCAAATGGCTTTAGGCAAGTCAGCCACCTTTTGTGGACCAGTTCAGTGTTCAAGTTACCTAACGCCTGCATTTGTCCTCGGTAAATCAGCACAACTGTTGGAATAGAAATTTCTATACCTCATCCAAAAGATATAAAATTATTATTACAACAGAATCTATTGTCAAGGATTGTGCAGTACAAGCTTCTTGGGTTATGGCAGTGCTAAATATAGTAATATAGAAAGATGGTACTGAAAAGTGGATCTCTCTGTGGTGATCCAGTCAGATAGAGAAAAACTGGAAATCTCTAAAAGGAATCTGTTGCAGGACAGGGACCTGCTTGCAAATATGCAAAATATGGAAAATGGAGTGTCCTCTTTTTACAATAGATTATGTTCAACAGGAATGAGGGCTGTGTTGCAATTTACTGCAGAGGAGTTAAACATCTGTCTTCAAATAAGTATAGCAGTTTTACTTACCTGAGATGAGTACATCACCTAGCATACCAGTCTGTTGCTAGGAAGGGTGTTAGATTCTGTGTTGTCTGTACTCCTCTGTAGAAAGGCAGTCCCTTTACTAGGACTTGGAGATCCGTGACAAGTGGTGTCCCTCAGGGGTCCATACTGGGACCAGTGCTGTTCAATATCTTTATCAATGACAGCGAGATTGAGTGCACCCTCAGCAAGTTTGCAGGTGACACCAAGCTGGGTGGTGTAGTTGCCACACCAGAAGGATGGGATGTCATCCAAAGGGACCTGGACAGACTGGAGAAGTAGGACTCTGAGAACCTCATGAGGTTCAACAAGGCCAAGTGTAGGCCAAGTGTAAGGTCCTGCACCTGGATTAGGGCAATCCCTGTTTTCAGTACACGATGGGGGATGACGTGCTTGAAACCAGCCCTGCAGAGAAGGACTTGGGGGTGCTGGTCGATGCTGGTCGATGAGAAGCTTGACATGAGCCGGCAGTGTGTGCTCGCAGCCCAGAAGACCAACAGTGTCCTGGGCTGTATCAAAAGAAGCGTGGCCAGCAGGGCGAGGAGAGGGGATTCTGCCCCTCTATTCCTCTCTTGTGAGACCTCATCTGGAGTATTGTATCCAGTTCTGGAATCCTCAACGTAAGAAGGATATGGAGCTGTTGGAATGGGTCCAGAGAAGGGCTACAACGATGATCAGTGGGCTGGAGCACCTTCCCTACAAGGACAGGCTGAGAGTTGGACTTGTTCAGCCTGGAGAAGAGAAGGCTCAGAGGAGATCTTATAGCGACCTTCCAGTACCTGAAAGGGCTGTAGGAAAGCTGGAGAGGGGCTATTCGTAAAGGCTTGTGGGGATAGGATGAGGGGGAACGGGTATAAACCGGAGAGGGGCAGGTTTGGACTAGATATTAGGAAGAATTTCTTCACCATGAGAGTGGTGAGGCACTGGCACAGGTTGCCCAGGGAAGTTGTGGCTGCCCCATCCCTGGAGGTGTTCAAGGCCAGGTTGGATGGGCCTTGGGCAGCCTGATGTAGTGGGATGTCCCTGCCCATGGCAGAGGGGCTGGAACTGGATGATCTTTAAGGTCCCTTCCAACCCAAAATATTCTATGATTTTGTGACTTATATGTAGGATTATGTGTGGTTTAGTGTTGCATGTGTTGAGGAATAAAATAACCAGCTACTTATTTGTGCTGCTGCTGCAGCTGCTTTTTCTGACCTAGGCAGAGCAATGCCAGTTCAACTGCAGTCTCTAGATTGAGCTTGACGTGAATATTTCATGTGCTGCCAACCACCAGATGGCCTGATGGCTGAATTTTTGAAAACAGTAGCATGCTACTGGAATAATTATAGCCTCCGTAAACTGAGCTAAGAGGTGGGTACTGAATGATCATAGGATGGTTTGCATTGGAACAGGGGACCTTTAAAGATCTTGTAGTCCTAATTCCCTGCAGTGAACAGGGACATCTTCAACTTGATCAAATTGCCCAGAGCCCTGTCCAACCTGACCTTGAAAGTTTCCAGGGATGAGACTTCTACCGACTCCCTGAGCAACCTGTACCAGTGTTTCTTGAACCTCATTGTAAAATATTTTTCTCATAACTAGCCTAAATCTACCTCATTTCGCTTTAAAACCCTTTCCCCTCATCCTTGCAACAGACCCTACTGAAAAGTTTGTCCCCATCATTCTTCTGGGCCCCTTTAGGTATTGAAAAACTGCAATAAGGTCTCCCCAAAGCCTTCTTTTCTCCAGGCTGAACAACCTCAACTCTCAGCTTTTTCTTTATAGGAGAGGTGATCCATTCCTCTGATAATTTTTGTGGTCTCCTTTGGACCCACTCTAACAGTTCCATGTCTTTCCTGTGCTGAGGGTTCCAGAACTGGACACAGGACTCCAGGTGGGGGTGTCACCAGGGAGAAATAGAGGGGCAGAATTACCTCTCTTTAGAAGATCATGCTTCTTCTGATGCAGCCCAGAAGTTTATCTTCTGGGCTGCAAGTGCACATTGCCAGCCCATGTCCAGCTTTTCATTAACCAGTACCCCCTAGTCGTTCTTGACAGGGCTGCTCTCAATCCCTTCATCCCCTGTCTATATTGATACTTGTCCCTGATCTCCATCTGGACTTTGAGCCATTGACCACTGCCATCTGGATGTGACCATCCAACCAGTTCCTGATCCATCAAGCAGTCCACCCATCAAACCCGTATGTCTCCAATTGACAAAGGATGTTGTAGGGGACTGTGTCAAAGGCCTTTCAGAAGTCTAGACAGATGACATCCATAGCTTTTCTGTTGTCCAGTGATGCCATCACTCCATCATAGAAGGCTGTTAGTTTGTTCAGGCTGAACTTGCCCTTGGTGAAGCCATGCTAGCAGTCTCAAATTGCCTCCCTGTCCTACATGTGCTTTAGCATAACTTCTAGGAGGATTTGTGCCATGATCTTCCCTGGCTCAGAGGTGAGGCTGAGAAGTTGGTAGTTCCCACAGTCATCTTTTTTACCCTTTTTAAAAATAGGTACGATGCATTTTTCCAGTCACCAGAGGTTTCACCTGATTGCCATGATTTTCAAATATCATGGAGAGTGGCTTGGCAACCACATCAGCCAGTTCCCTCAGGACCCTGGGATGCATCTCATCAGGTCCCATAGACTTACATATATTCCGGTTCCTCAGGTGGTCATGGACTTGATCTTGTTTTGCAGTGGGGAGGGACTTTCTTCCCCCAGACCTTTTCTTGTGGGACTTCCCATGTGAGTGGTGTGGGAAGAATGGTTGCCAGTGAAGACTGAGGCAAAAAAGTTGTTGAGTACCTCAGCCTTTTCCTTATCCATTGTTGCCAGCTGGCCAGTCTTGCTCATCAGGTGGGTACACTTTCTTGTGTAGAAAGCAAAATCTTTACCCCTCCTTCCTCAACTGTCCCTTGACGAATAACAAACAAAGAAAATACAACATTTGAAAAAAAAAAGTATGTATAGATATCTCTTCTTAACTATTTCATGTTTTAAACATTAAAATTGCTCTTACTATATTTCTGACTATTGTAATAGAATTTTTATTTTTTTAGTAATGAATTATTAGTAAAGTGGAGTTACGGATCTATCCATAACATAATACTGTAATAGGCTGTCTATAACTGTTTGTTTAGAGGAAATCAAAGCCTTATATCCTATAGTGTGTCATGGCAAGAAGACCTCCATCTCAGGACGGATGGGTGTTTAACCTCAGGTCTGTATGGTTAAACAAAAGCAGGAGTTTTCGCTTTCACTATGAAGTTCTAGGTGTGTGTTACATGCTTTGTAAGCCTCATTTTAACTTAAATTATTCCCTTTTAAACATTCTCTGTTGCTTTGCCTTCTCTTCATTAACCAGTTTGTTTGCTGTTTACAAGTCTGGATCGTAAGCTCTGCAGGACAGCAGTAGATTCTGATTCTGATGAGACTGTGATTCTTATTTAGGAATTGAGGGACCCTTTGACAACCTACAAGATGATGCACCTAACCTGCTGATTGTTATTTTAATATATGTACTTAAACTCTTTTTTTCTTGGAGATTTGAGAAACAAACAGATGTTTCAGGTTCTGTTTAGGCTACTGACCAGATTTCCCAAACATCTGTCCTGGTTTGATAAAGAGAATTAAGGTCCCCTGATTATTTCGCATGCAAGATCCTAGCAAAACAAGCAATGAGAAACAGATCTCTAGAGGACTCTATGATAAATCATCAGGAGCAGAAGATGTGTATCTTTCTCTTTCACTCTGAAACATCATCTGGTCTGCTTTGTTTTCTCATATATAATCTGGATTTTAAGAACTAGAGAGGAACCGGACATTTCTTTTCATTCTCTTCTTTAACTCAAGTCTCTATATTTACCTTCTGAAGATGTTTTTATTGTTAATAGTCTATTGTGTGTTACCCTTCAGCAGTGGGAGAGTTGACAAAGCTGAATATGTTCATAACATTCCTTTTTATTTTTCTCTTTTTTTCTTCCCAGAGCTTGTGTTATCTTGGGTGTCATATTCCTCCTGTCATCTATATGTATTGTGATCAAAGCCATCCATGATCTTGCGAAGAAGGTGCTTCCAGAAGTGGTAAGGTGATTCATGTTCTTTAAAATGTTCTCTTTATTCCCAACACTGCGAGTGAGACTGAGAAAGGCCAGCATCTCCTTTCAACCAGCCCTGGCAATGCTGTAGCAGGTGTGTAACCCGCCTGGCTGCACGTACCAGTCCTAGTCTTCAGGCAGTACTTTTTCCTTATGTGATGGAGTCTAGTGTTTATGGGTTTTTATAGCCTTGGCCCCGTCTTTTCATCTGCATGGTTACCTTTATGGACCAAATCCTTCTCAGTGTTATCACTTAAAGCTTTTATACAGGACTGTAAGAGTTCATTTACAGAGAGAAGGTAACTGGCAGAATTTTATGAGAAGAATACCTGCTCCAGTGGCTTAGTATTTTATTTTTAATGTGGAAAAAATGTATTTTTGGATTCTATTTTTTTGTTTTCCAGCTCTTGCCTCCAATTCCAGAGCCATGTACAAGTAGCAGGAATGAAACAGGTGAGGGGAGCATGCTGGGTGAAAGAGCTCGCTTTTCAGTTGGCTCAACAGAGAGCATCACAATGGGCTTTTCTCCTGGTCTCTGCTTTCTTTTGGTTATGAAAGCCAGCCCCTACTTTGAACATCTTTTGCCAACGGCCTCTCTCTCAGCTCTGCTCTGTCCTGTCCTGCTTGCTTCCTTTCACTAGTGGATATTAACTTCCCTGAGCAATTCTTATCCAAACCGATTACTCACTGGGAGGGCCATTCAGCCACGGTTCCACTCCCTGAAGGCTATTCCTAATGTAGTCAAACAAAATGAGGCGTCAGTTCAGGTATTGTGTAGACAATCTGACTTGGACCTTTTTTATTGAGCCTTCGTGAAGTGCATGCAGACTTTTGCATCAAGGCTTCACCCTGCCAAGTACCATTCTCAACACATTGCTAGAAAGAAACCTAAGCCCCTCACTTTCAGTCAGGAGATGGAGGCAGAGCTGGAAAAAAAAAAAGCCCAAGTGGAATTTCAGCTTGTTACTTGTAAGCAGTGCAACTGACCTACTGAATCCTGTGCTCCCATGGAAACTTCCAAGCAGTTGGACAACTACAGAAACTTATTTTCAGTAGTTTAGGGAAATTCAAGCAACGATGAGTAGCATCACACAAGCCCATGCACTAACACATTACTGAATTGCAACCAGATGCATTGTTCGGCTGCAGGTGATTCACGTCCTCTTTGCATTTTTCTTTTTCTTTTTTTTTCCAGTCTTTATCTTTACTGCCTCAGCTCTGCCAGCATAACACCATTTTCAGTTCTTCACCACCCTGGTTCTGTCAAAATTGTCTAGGTTAGCCTAAACACTTTTAATAGTCAGTTCTTAAACCCAACCAAAACATTTTGACAGAACTGGGTTGGGGAGTGAGCATGGATGCCATTGTGCCAGCAAGTGAGATTCTGATAAGGGTGAGGGGAGACCCTATGATGATGGCCAGCGAAAGGACAACCTCCGAACTTAGTTGTACCCAAACAGCGCAGCTGGCTACTGTTTGACTGCTGTTTGGTGAGAAAATGAAATATATAGTCTTGACTTTGTGAAGCAAAGGTACAGTAAAAAGGGAGGCTGTAATGATAATTAAAACACCCATTTGATGAGTTTGTGGTAGCATAGATGAGATTAATCTGGACGTTTCAGTCTAGTTCATTGAGGACAAATGCCCTAATAAGTCCAGCAGTAGGAACACAAGTTCAAACGGTGTAACATCTGTACCTTACTCTTCCATCATTACAAGTACTGGCTACAGGTGAGGTCTCTATTGCTTACATGGAGAGAAATGTCTCCTATTTGTAGCATCAACATTATCTATGACTTGCAGACAGGTGGTACTTCCTCGTTTTATTTTTTGAAATGAATTTACAGCAGGAAAACATATGAAAGCAGAGCTACAGAAAGGTATCCCTAAAGAGAATTTCCCATTACATTTCAAGGGTCCTGCAAGAATAATTTGTACAGATCCATTTAGTCACAGATTGCCTTGAACCCACCCTTTGGTGAGCTAAAACTGTGTTGAGTACGTAAAAGCTAGGGTGGATGCTGCTTATATTTGACCCAGTATGAGGATAAGTAGATAATTTTGTTCATGTCACATCAGGCTGACAGTTCTCGCTTGTTTAGGCACTCGAGTACTATCAGCCGTTTGAAAGATGTAGCTGGCAGGGCACAGACTGTGGCTGGCTAATGGCAGGGCAAAAGCCACACGCATATACGTAAAGGATTTTCATACCTTGCAATTCTGCCTTTAAAGTAGGCTAGAGCAAGGGATGAAAAAAGATGGTGCTTCTGTTCTGTGTCTCTTAAATGGTATGGCAAGGACTCTCGTTTCAAAGTCTTTCAGTACATCTCCCTGTGGGAAACTGATTCAGGACGGGTTGCATGATGGGTGAAATATCGCTGTGTAAACTAAGAATAACACTGAAAATAAAACAGGGAGACTTTTTTTAGCTCCTTTTAGATCATTCAGGGAGCATTATAGCCAAGATACGACTGCAAGTTATGGCCAGTGAGGTATTATGCCTGAGAGCTGCTACCTTAAAAATATTTTGGAGAAAAGGGTGTTGTTTAGTAGGCAACTTTTCGATTGCTTTAGCTGTGCTTGAATCTGATGCTGACTTTCTGTTTGTATAATGCTTTGTTAGGGGCTCCATCTCAGCAGAAACAGTCATTTTTCCCAGTTTGGGTCTTTGCTGGTTGAGCATGTTCCCAGCTAACCTGCAGCTGCCAGGCAATATCATGAGCATCTTAGAAGAGTGGAAATCTGCTCAAATTAAATCAGTGAGGGGCAAAGTTTCTGCTTCTGCTCTTTTATCTAGGGTGCTGTCTTCTACTTCTTGAACCACCAACGAATGGTTGCCAATAGAAATAATGTCTGTGCTATGTTATTGTGTAATTTAGCTGAGATAGATGGGAGAAAAATAAAGCAGCATTTTCTCTTAATGGGTTTTTGCATATCAGTGAAGTAACCAGTTCTGCATAAAAATAGTGACCCAAAATATTTTCTGACGGTGATCGCTGTATTACTGAGATTTCACATTAACGTGATGCTCTGATACCAGGGAAGTATCCTAGTGGTGTGTGCACAAACAGAACATTAAGATGAAGGAAAGGTAGTGTAATTCTACTGGAGTCCCAGGCTGGTGTAACACTGGAGTGAAGAGCTCTGTCCTAGGTTAAGAGGATGTATGCTTCAGTATCAGTTTCACATGTGAGTCATAGTCTCAGGGTTGGTTTTTTTGTACAATTTGTGTCTTTGTTAGTCTTCCTTGAAACAAAGGTCATTGAAATGTGGGTACTTCAAAGCATCTTGTGAAACGTTGGGATGTGTGACTTCAGTCTTAGGAGAGATCATGTGGATAAAACCCAACTGAAGAATGTTCCTGGTGTTCAGGTGCTGAACACAAAGCTAATGTTGTCAGTCTCAAAGGCAGAAATGTTTTGGAATACATTGCTCTACTGTTTGTGGGGGATTCAGTTATAACAAAATTAGTGCAGAGCAACATGACTGACTGCATTGGAGTCTGAAGTCTCTTTTTACATCTTAATTTCTGGTAAACTTCAGTGACTTTTTCAGAATTGAAAAGTGGAAACATAATTTCTCTTGTTCATTTTAATTTGTGTAAACAAATTAAAAAACAAATTAGGAGAAAATAGTATGATATAGACAAGTTTAAGAAATGAAACGGATCAAGCAATAAAGTATCCACCTGCTAATTGTAAAACACTGTAATTAAAATCCTGAAATTGTAGTCAGTCACTTCTGAATCTTTCTGGATTAATCACACAAAGCTCATTGTATTTCTTGTGGTGTAAAAGATACATTGGTTACTTACTCTTAATATGCACGTATCAAGAAAGAGGTTTCCTTGGAAAGAATTTGAGATCTGTAATGTAGAGATTCAGTTGTCCTTGAATTGGATCTCAGAAGAGTTGCTTTCATGAAAATACTGCCAGTGAGAAAGGTATTATAAAATTAACACGACTGGGAAATCATTTGAAATTCATTTTCAAATGTTTTGAACACAGATTTTATTTTAATTATGTGGACATTCAGAACCAGCAGTTTCCAGTGTTGTTGTCATTTCATAGGACGATTTCGGCCACAGGTCTGACAGTCCTCAGCGGGATCCAGAGAACCAAAAGGAGAATGACAGCTTTACACATTAGTGGCGTTTCCAGCTCGAGCCCCCCCATCATGTAAATGTCCACAGTTTCTTGTTAGACTGCAGAGAGGAGCTTAATTTACAGGACAGGAGCTCAGGTTTAGCTCAGTCAAGTATTTTTCATTCACCTATTTGAATTATCTTTTGTACTCCATGCTGAATGTAATTTTGCTGAAACACTGCGAATGACAGCACTCCTGATCTGCACTGGCATAAAGGAGAGGTCAGTTAGAGCTCCCCACTATCTGCATTTCTTAATACTGCTTCGGCCTTTCTTCTCTGCTTTTGTTCATTTTAGCACTTTCTTGTGTTAAGTGAAAAGAAGGAATACGCGGTGTATGTCACTACACATGCTTTCAGCACAGGCGGACTTTTCTGTAATTGTTTTAAACGCTTCAAAACCTTGGGAATACACAGAATACACAGAAATGGTGTATTTCTCATTTTAGTTCCTTTGCTTGATACACCAAGGACTGTTGTTACCTTTGAAATAGCCTGTAAGGAAGGATATGGATGGCTAGATAAATTACTTGGTTTAAAGTATGGATGATTTACATGGTGAACATTTGGAATTTTGACTCCTGGTAGTGTTTGTGCTTTCTATATACAACAGCCACCATGGCCACACCTGTCTTTGGTCATTACTGACTTTCCTCATACCTTTTTTTTTTTGTTATCTTATCTCCATTTTCAGATGGGGACGCCTCAAGAGCCCACAGGATTAGGGGTCACCAGGGATTTATACAGTGTGTCCATTCTTGCAAATTACCTTTGAGTACTCTGTTGATATTTTTACAGTGCTTTAAATGGAGATTCCATCTCCTGTAGTTAATAGTGAGTTCAGAAATTGTCACTGTTAGGAAAGCTTAAGGTTTTCCCTGTGCACAGTACTTTGTATAATAATTAAAGAGAAGCTTGCCCTGAAGAATGACATATAGTGTCAGGAGAGTTGGCCAGTGAATTAATTATACACTTACTATATAATTCTATATTTATATTAATTCTAAACTACTTACTGTCATGGGGCAAAGCTTCCTTCCAAGTAATTGAGATATATATTAATACTCCGAGTTCAGAACACAATCCCTTTTGTGAGCATTTTCAGTATTTGGATTGTAGAGCAGTGGTTTCCAACAACTGATCCAAAGAATTGTATTGCTTTTTTGTGTTTTTAAATGAAATAATTCATGAAGAGATGAGCTACAGTGTTGATGATAAGGGAGATATAGGAGAAATATTGTGCCTGAAGGGATCTGAAGGGCTCAACTGAAGTCTGGAAACTGCCAATATTGAATATATACAGTGTGAAGTGTAATGGATTTTTTTTCTCTCACGTTTTCTAAGCTTTGGACATTTAGTGAGCGTTAGAAAACATATTATGGATCTCTGATTTTTAGACAGAGAACTGAACAATGAGAGTAAAGCTTTCATGTCCCTTCCAGAGAGGATCGGTCTGTCATCTAACCTTACCTTGTATTTGCAGAAATGCATAATTTTCCTTTAGAGGAGAATCTGTGTGTGTAGATGCAGTTTCTGCATGCATCAACACCCGGGTGTAAGTCGCTGTATCAGCTGTGACCTCCATTCCCATTTGCCTGAAAATATTTTTAATTAAAGCTTCCTTATTTTATGAAGTTAGAGATGTGATGACATTTTCCACTTGTCTTGGGACATGTTGGGGTTGGAGGAAATCTTACTATTTCTCTCCTATTCTTATCATATATCCAGGATGCTGAGATCTTTGGGTCCTGTAAGAAAGGAGATAGACGCGTGCTGTGTGGAGCCCACACACTGCCCCCAGCCCTCTCCACAATTTGAGTGACGCTGTCTTAGTCTTTCTGTGCATGTGCTCTACAGTGGAACTGCCCGAACACTCTGCACATGTTTGCAGTGAGGAGTAGCTGTGAACACTCTGTTGTACACCTGGAAAACTTGAAAAAATATGGAAAGATCACAAAATCCAAAGAAAACAATTTTTTTTTGTTTTGTTACAGGAAAGAGAGATGTACCCTTAATGTGTGGGAACTTTATAGCTATGAATTCCACTTCTTTCATGTTCTATTTTTATATAGCTGTGAATCTCTTCTATAGCTGTGAATCTTTATTCTTTGAGGGTCTGCTTCAGCGTGACATGCTGCAGTTATTATTTCAGTTTCATGTCATTGACCCCTAAGGAAATATTTTTCACTGATCAGCTTTTTCTCCCTCCTCCCTCCGCCCTGTTCTGTTTTTCTTTGTTCCTAGCACACTTGCTGGAAGTGTTAGAAGAAGTAGGCCAGCTGCTCTTCTTTCTGGGGTGTTTGGAATTAAGATTTTAGCTGTTGTTCAAAACACCTAATTTACAAAGCTAATCAGTATTTGGCATCTGGAATATAAAACCTTTGTTCTCTTTACCCTTTGACTTAACTTTAAATGAATATTTCTCAGATCGTGTAATTTAAGGGGTTTTTTCCTACTACGTTGAGTGTTGAACCTAAAATAGAATCGCTTCTTGTTGGCTCAGAAATGATTTACTATGTTTTTTTTTCCACTAGCAATCAGATTCAGAATTTCCCCCTATCATTACTCACAGCATTTGTTCTTCAACCTATGTTAGCTGTAATAAGATAATTCCCACTAGGAAAAGGAATTACCATTCCTTTATTGATGTTTCAGTGAGCTACATGCACAGCCAGCACTGACCCTGAGGATTTGGTATGCAGACGTTTCATTACAAACGAGGAGGGGAAGCAATATCGCATGTGGTTGGTGACTTCATGCTTGGCTTTCTGTGTAGATCTTAGCGATATTTTTGATGTTTTCTTAACAGAGAGATGTTTTGTTAATCGAGAATAGACTTTGATGCTCAAATTAAGCCTAGGTTTTGAGCATTGTTTTGCGTTTGCTAATGTTAATTCTTGCCATCTCCCCAAGAAAAATCCTCTTTCGATTCCCCCTTTACCTTCTTCATGTCCATTACTGAATATTCTTGGATGGTATAAATATAATTTAAGAGTACATGGTGTATTTTGTTTTGAATGTTGCTACAAAGAATTTGCAAACCTTTTCTTGTTTATAAAGGGGGCTAAAAGAGCCCAATCACACTGAAAATGACCATTTTAATTTCACCTGGGGTTGTAAATCAATATCCATTTACTATTTTGTTACTGCTTGCATTTCCCTAGGTAATAGTATAACACATGTAATGTCAATGCAGTTTGGCATTTGTCCTCATTAGTATGGCAAAGGACACTGTTTTTTTTGTGAGAGTTAAGCAAGCTTCATGCCATATTTCTGACATTTCTTGCAGAACAAAGAAGGAAAAATGTAATCGGTTTGTGTACAAAAGACGTGCAGCACATCTGATGTGGCACCTCCCATGCTTTTACAGATGAAATCACTGGAAAGATTAGGCCGCATGTAATTCTATCATATGGTATTGATCACAGCTGAAGTGGGAAGCTATGGGTGGCACAGTGCAGTTTTATGAATTCTAATTGATTTAATAGTTCAATAGTTCATAATAAATATATCATAAATATATTTTACAATGTCAACAGTTGAATTATAGGTCAATAGAAATATAGCAAATAATTCGTGTGATTATGTACACATAATATATGGCCTTTTACATACTTCCCTATACGTTTCTGGTCTCATATATATAAATAATTTATTGCTTACCATAGAATCATGGTTTGTGCTGGAAGGGACCTTAAGGATCATCCAGTTCAAATCAAAGTACCATATACATTGATTATACCTTAGCATCCTGTATTGTAATTTTTACCTATTACATAGATTTGGGTGTTTGCCTTAAACGATTGATTTAATCCTAAGACACTTGTGCTTCTTACAGGGTTGTGGATGAATGTTGTGGACAAATGTTGTGGATGCTTGAGCTAGTTGGTAAGCCAGGGTTAGGAAAACCATACCAACTACACTTCACTCTTGGTTCAAGTTATTGGTGGCAAGTCTTGTTTTCAGACTGCACCACATGGCGATAAGAAAGAAAAGTTGGCAACTGCTCGCTGCTTGATAGGATGGGTGAAATGTATTGCAGTCCCCTACGAGTTGGAGAAATGGCAGTGTCACTGGGGAGACACTTCTGAGGTGGACAAATACCATTTTAAACGATGTTTTATAGCTGTTTGATGCTAAAACAATGTAAATGAATTCTAGGAAAATGGACAGCACAAGTGATCTCAGAGTTTTAGAACAGAGCCTTTCCAAGAGCCCTAAGGTCACCTAAGATAGTTCCCTGGAGTCCATAGCCCCATGATTCCCGACCCTGGTGGCCCTGCTGCAGCATTCGGCACAGCCAGTCTTTGTCATCTGTTTCTTGAAGAAGTGTTCTGCGCTGTGCAATTGCTTTGTCACAGCACTTCAGCACCCAAGGTACGAGTTTAAACATTCATAGGATTTTCTTTTATACTAATAATAGATCTTTATATCTCCATGTGAAGAGACAGTCTCCTGCTTGAGTCAGACACTGGGCTGTAGGTTTGTTTTCTGACAGCAAAGTGCAATTAAAACTCTTGTCCCTTTTGAAGTTAGCTGGTGAGAGAGACCCTCCGGCTTCCCAGCAGCTCCTTCTAGACTGATTACATAAACTATTTATTACTTCAGAGAAGGTATGGTAGAGGTTTGGACCTTTTTTTTTCTTTTTTTAAAATGTTTTTTAAGTGTTTATATTAGAAACATCTCTGTTACTGTCTATATAAATAGAATCCTTCTGGGGGAATCGGGGCAGAGGGGAACCAGTCCTTTTTGGTTAAGTAACGTGCTGTGCAGAGTGACTTTCGGTGATCTCAGATGAGGTGAGAGCTTCTGAGGGACCTGGAGGGGCAGGAGGCAGTGGAAAGCGAGTGGGGATGGGGAGCGAGGTGGCAGCATGACCTGACAGGCACTGCAGAGGATGGTGACCAGTCACCTGGACTGAAGAAGGGTCATTGGCAGGACCTGTGAGACAGATGGCGAGTAGCAGAGATGGGCAAAATGAATATTTAACAACATGAACTCTGTTCAGTTAGGGCTAGCCAGGACAGTGCTTCTGCCAACAGCACCACTAGTGTTCCAGAAATGTGTCCCTACCTTCTCTGCCAAGATGAGGGGAGCTCAGCAAGAGAAGACGTGCAACACCAAGAGATATCGGCTTCTCTGTGAGGGAGAAAAGTGGCCTGATAAAGATGGTACCAGTAATTCCCAGCTCCTAGGGGAGTGGAGAGGTGGTTCAGCCTCTGGCTGGTTCACAGAGGAAGCTGAGGAGACGGCAGAAGAGCAGAAAGAAACCTGCAATTGTTGAGGGGCAGGAGAAGCTTATTTTGAGGTCACACTAGAATGAGCTGCCAAGGAGGGCCAGAGAGGAGGATTGTACGTAGTTTTTAATCGTAATATTGTATGTTATGACCACTGAGGAGGGGCACTGAACATGCCTTCTTCCTCCCATACCACTGAATATCTCCCATGCAGACTGAACTTCAGGTAAAATGAGAACATTTTTGTATCCCAAAAGTAGAAATGGAAGGGCTGTGATTAAAGGAGAGGGGCTGGAAGGGAACTGATGTAAATAATATATGAAATCATGGCAATGTTTTAGGGTCAGAATTAGAGAGATGCATTCTAGGAAAAGATTAGGAGCACAAATGAGCTTGGGTTTAGTGACTAGGCTGGGAGTTGGGTTAAAATATCTCTACCTAACAAGCCTGGCGCTGAAGCATTCCTTGCGGCTTTTTTTTAGTTTCTACAACAGATTCAGAAATAGATCAAAGTCACAACATTATAATCAACAAATTTGCCTTAAGCCTTAAGGTTACTGCTGCTTTTAGTGAAATCTTTGAAAGTGGTGACAGAAATGTTGTCACATTTTTGCAGACCCCTCTTTGTCAGCTGCACTGGTGGGGACAATGGGTTTGGGTATAGTGTAGGAAAGCTGCCTGCTGATTGTTATTGTTCCTTTCCTAGGATTGAAGAAAAGAGCATCCTAAGAAAGCTTTCTCTTGGGAAACTATCATGGCATAGAATTTTGCATAAAATAAATCTTGCAGCTGGTAGAGTCCAGGATGGGCACCTCGCTTTATGTACAATGCTGTTTTATACATGAAGCCATCTACAAGATATGTGCCCTTTAATTGATGCCTCATATACAGTGTAGTAGTAATGAGGGAATATGATGAAAAGAAATGAAAAGGAAAGAGCTTTATTTACCACACTGAGAAGCCTTTATCATATGGAAATGATCAGAATTTAGATTTTTATCATCTGTCACAATTTGCTGCTGCTTTAATTAAAGTAACACCGAGGATGTGTACAGTGAGCCTGGCTGGATGGGTTTCGTGCTCTTAATGACTGTCAGATGGGAAGGCAGGGGTACAGAGAGGGCAGGGCTGCAGGAAGATCCGGAGGGAGACGGTGCCAGATGGCCAGGCTTATTTTATTAATTTAGATCTCCATTATGGCTTCTCTTTTCTTCATTTCTCCAAAGGATGAGTTAGTTTAATGGGAATCATTTCGCAGCCGCGGTATGACTTGTTTAACTCTTTGGAGACCACAGCTGTGCTTAGCTCACAGCAGCCCTCCCTCAGGGAATCTGTTGGATCCCACCATCCTAAACCAGTTCCAGCTTCTGATCATAGCAGCAAAGCAGCACCAAGACAGGGGTTTGAGCCGTTTCTCTCCTGTCACTGCCTCAATCTGACCGCGCGTTGCAGGGCATCACTCCCCATTTTGGGCTGATCTCTTAACATCTGCAAAACCTTCTTGCTAGTAGCAATTACCCTTGGTCATCTTATTCCAGCTCTTGGGTGCCTGGACACCTAGAAAGTGGAACAAAGTACGGAGGAAAGTGAATTTAAAAGATTTTTTTTTTTTTTTTCGTTTTCGATTTTGCCTTCATGCAGTGTGTGCTGAGTTTCTGCGGCATCTGTCGCCTCCCCGCGGTGGTACTACAGAGATCTGCAGCTTGAGAGATGAAAGAAAGGAATAACATCTTCTACAAACCTGTTCGGCACAGTCTAGAGCCAGAAGCTGCTGAGGTGTTGCATTAAGAGCAGGAGGTTTAATTTCTTCCCTGTGATAACAAGGGAGTTCTGAGTTGTCAGGACGACTTCTGCCTTATAAGTGGTTATTGGATTAGTTTTAGCAACAGCATGACTTTGTCTTCTACCATTCAATTAAAAAAAAAACCCCAAACTTATGATGAAGGCTTTCAAGTTCCCGAATCCCTTATAAAAAGCCTGCTCATTAATTCAATTTATCAGTTGATTCAGAAATTTGTATCACATTTAAGTCACTCTTGGATTCTAGCTAATATAGGCAGAACAAGGGGCAAGATGCATTTCTATATACCATGAGTTTCGTGACACACGCAGGAAAAAAAATCTGAATTCACACCCAAAATCTATAGTGTGTGCCATGACGAGAAAAACAAATCAGCTGAAAATCTCGTGCCATGCACAGGATGAAATCTTGCACTTTGGCACAGGGAATGAAACGTAACATTTTAAAAATTGTGAAATAATGTGTTTTGAGCATCTGTATCAATAATTTTTGAAATCTCTAATACTGGGATTCATATTTTTTTTCCAAACTGTGAATTTGCTACTGTTTGCAGGTCCATCCCCTCATAGCTCATGTGAGCAGGAAAACTGCATTTTGTCAGCCTAAGGCTGATGGTAAAATAGCTTTTGATAGCAAAACAACTTATGATGTCACCTCCACTGGGTCTAGATTGTTCAGTTCTGTGTTAATGACAAAGCTTGTCCTTTGCTGAAGGGTAAGACAAAGGCAAGAGGTAGGGATGCCTGGGAACCGTCAGTAAGATTTTGGAGAGTCTGTGGGGTGATGGTGAAATAGTCATTGAGCATTGGCAAGTGAGATGCAAGAGAAACAGTGTTGAACTGTCGATTCCTCTGTTGAGCATTCACCCAACACTTGGTGCCTGTGGAAAGCTGGGGCAGCCACTGTCCTTCGCTCGGCTGAGAGCACATCCCTTTGCATTGCTCTTCTCATCCTTTCCTCGCTCATCATTTAGTGAGTGAGGAGCCTTCATGCCCGTGAGAGCACCAAGAGCAAGTTTGCTTGCCACGTTTACTGATGATTAAAGGAAAAAACAAATTCACTCATCTATGGGAAGCTCCCATTCCATACAATAGTGTGGGAATGGCACTCTGAATGCTGATTTGGCAGGTTGGGATAGAGATGACTAGGTTGATGGAGAATGTAGTTCTGCTTCAGATTATTCCAAAGTCTTACACATATACGGTGTGTTAAATATTACGTAAAATATCTAATATTTTATTAGATGAGATTAGATAAAATCTCAAGACCAATCCGAATTTGACAGACTATCAAAGTTAAGTCTTTGGGCGTAGTTAATATACATTTTTGAGAAAGATGCACACAATTTAGATACATGAATTTGACAAGGATCTCAGATTTCGAGTGATTTTTGCAAAGCTTATCCAGACTTTTTGAGGGTTGTTGTTATTTCAGATCTGAATGCTCCCAGCTTCTCTTGTTCGGCTGTCAGCAAGCAAATATTCCCAGTCCTTCCTCAGTCCTTGCCTACCATTCAAAATTGCCTGGGTATTTTCTAGTTATTTAGTTAGAATAATTTTACAAATGCTTTTTTTTTCTTACCTTTACCCAGTGCTTGAGTTCTGTGTTCTCACTGCTTCTATTTTACTCTCTTTCCCTCAGTACATTTTGTCTTAATAATCAATATTGTACCAGGAGGAGAGAGAGGATGAGAGAATGACTGACAGCGAATGAAGTAGACTTTGAAAATTATATGACATAAAAAATGGTATAAAACTATATTGGATGATTTATTTAGGGATGTGAGTGCATTATACCAGTAATCTAATTCCCTGTATCTTCCTAAGCAGCTTTCAAAACCATTTTTTTTTATTTCTTTGAGTTTTGAATTGCTGCTAAAATAATGAAAATGGATGGAGCTGATGATGAATCATCATGACAATGTTTACTATCAATGGGGATTTTTGCCAGAGTGTTTTAATCAGTAACAAGGTCCCAATGGCACTGGCCCACTTAGACCTGCAGATAAAGAAATAAATATATATATTCTTGCTATTTTCTTCATTTGAACTGATGTTACAACAGCTTAAATTAAAGCTTCTGTTAAGAGCAATAAATTAATCTGTTTCCAAGCTCCGTGGTTAGCTGGCAGGCAATCACGCCAAGAGCTTGCTTTAGTGTCTCTGTAGACCATGAGCTGATGTACCTCTGGGGGAAGAAGGCACAGGGACTCCCTTTACACATTTTTTATTCCAGTGCCAGTGTTTCAGTGCCCAGGAGTGTTTCCTCTGAACACAAAAGAGTCAGCAGAAAGAGGTAGGTGCCTCTAGATGAGATTTAGCAAAATGTGTGTTGAACAGTAATTACTCTTACTTGCTCTACATAGACGCACAGCTTTCTGTGGAGCCTGTGAGCCTCTGTTACACATTCAAATTAAGCAATGTGGGTATTTCTGTAGCTGTGAAATGAAAAAATGGAAAATTTCTTTCCTATGAGAGCCAAACCTGACTCTGCACATGAGTATCAAAAGCCTTATGGCTTTATAGCTTGGACCAGGCTTTACCTTAGGAAAAAGGAAACCAAACAAAACCAAAGCAAGTGCAGAAACAATATTAAACGGTTATTTCTCGCACAAAACATCAACAAAGGGACAGTCAGTGGGATTCTACTCTCAGGTCTTTATTCTGCGTGTGGTGACGTTGTTACTGATTATATTAGACACTAAAAGACCAAGCGCTCTGCAGTCAGCCCTGCAGGTACATAACCTCCTGATTCTGAGGAGTTTGGGTTAATTCAGAACTTGTTGGTTGGACCTGTCATTAATTATGTTTGCAAAAGCAATTACAGACAGCAATATAAGCAAAATGAGCACCAGCTGTTGTGGAATTAATAACTCAGAATATCTTTTTCTCAGGTGGTATGCTGGCCCAAATAATTGCATAATAACTAGGTCTGTTTGTCATTTAATATCTGGGGCATGGCCAGAAGACAAACTAATATCTGACATCTTTTCTTTCAGGATGATTTTCTGTATAGTGTCTCCGTTTTAAGTGGAATCCTTTGCACTGTCTTGGCAGTAATCAAATTTATGCTGGGAAAGGTCCTTACAAGCAGAGCGCTGATAACCGATGGTGAGTGTGAAGTTGATCCTGCTTCATTTATTAACTCTTCCAGGGAATGTTGTAGACAGAAAGGATATGAGTCACCCTCACACGCTGGAAACTGTGAAAGCACTGAAATGAGAAGGCCACTGGGAGACAGAAAGAAAAAAAACAAAACCCAAACTCAGCATAGACACTTCAGCTGAGGTTTGTCTGGAGGAAGTCGAACAGTTAATGTAAGCAATAATAGTGAGTCAGAGGTAAATTAGGTGTGTATTAGTCAGTTAGACTTCAGAGCAGGGCTATGACACCAATTTACGTAGGTTTCATTAAGTCACCTCTGTCCTCACTGCCTATCCCTGGTAAACAAGTTTATCCCTGCAGTTGAAAAGCTGCAAGCTTGTTGCAGACAACGCCTGCCTGCCTGGAGCAGGAATCACAGCCACCATTCATACAAACCCCTGTAGATGTCATTTGCCACTGCTTCTCGCTCAGTAGAGCTGCTGAAGCATCATGAGTGTGAGCCAAACCTTTGCCTGCCCACTTGACTACGCTCCTCTGGCCCTGCCAAACACAAGGTGCTGTGTCCTTAGAAGACCTCACTGCCACTACCGTGTTGGCTCAGGTGTTTGTAAAGGCATGTTTTAAAGGTAGGTTCAGGTGAGCCTCTTATGGACAAGGCTCAAACTTGTGCATCTTCACAAAGCCCCTGGGATCTGCTCTGCAAACAGGTGAGGCCACGGTGACGGTGGAGCATCACCACAGCACCCCACAACCCCCTACCAGATTTTATCTGCAAGCACAGGACAATTTAATGCCTGTAAGCATGCACGGTAAGGTGTGAATGATTCATGGGTTGTGGCACATAAGTTATTTTTCTCTGCTAAAGATTTCACTTTAAAGAAATTCAATTTTTGGCTTACTATAGGGATACAATTGCTTTATTTTAAGTAATTTAAACATGCTCAAAAATTTTTTGGTGATGTCTGGTAGCACATATTACCATAAAATCAAAGAATCATAGAATAGTTTGGGTTGGCAGGGACCTCAAAGATCATCTAGTTCCAACCCCTCTGCCATGGGCAGAGACACATCCCACCAGATCAGGCGTTACTAGATTATGAATATGTATGTTTTATGCCATCCCACTTCTGTGAATACTTCGTAAGCATTTATTTATTTTAAGTACAAAATAAGTGAAAAAGGCATCAAAATAGCAGTGTGGGGGTTACAACTCAGCTACTTAAGGCTCAGCTACTGCCTCCCTGCATTTGTGATTCTCTCCCAACAGACCACACTATCCAGTGAACTTATTCTTTACGATGGACTCTGCCACCCTAGACATATGAAACAAAAAGGAACCCCGACCTGTTAAAAGGATTCTAGAAAGGGTCCTGGGAGCTACAGAGCAGTGAATCTGTCAAGGTGTAAGTGGGACATGTGGCTGTTTCAGAATGGCATCTAGGCAGGCAAATTATTAACCCTCCTTTTTAAAAAATGCAGTTTGTTTTTAAAATAGAGCAGTTTTTTTTTTTTCAGACAAAACATTGGCTGAAAAACTCTTCAATAACTCGAGCTCTGAATCAGTCTCCTGTCTGACACGAAAATATCTTCCCCCATAATTACATCCTTGTGCTAATTATATTGCTACTAAGCTGGAGATGGCTCATTCTTTGGTTAAAAAATTTAGGGAATAAAGTATACAATTACCTCGGTCTGAGTTTTATCTCTCTTTTCTCTCCTTCACGACTACTTTAGCAAATGTAGGAGGCTGATCTTAACTGTGTGTGGTTAAATATCTTCTTTCACAAGATATATTTACATATATACTTGATTTATTAACAATTGGGAGGAGACAATGTGATTCAGCAGCTGAGACAGATTCAGCATTCCCTTGCATATCTTTTCATGGGTTTTTCTGTTTCCTACTAATTTACCTCCTGCAGTCTCTGGCCGCAGACCAACAAACTGCTTAGAGTAACGAAACCATACATTTTTCTTCCTGAAAAATAGGTTTAATTTTCAAAACAGCAAATTCTCTCTTATGTCTATCAATCTCTACTAATGATTTTTTAAATGATGATTTTGTTTTACGGCAGAGCATGACAACAATATCTCTGTAAAGCCTAAAGGTATGAATTCTAGAAAGGCAAAATGTTATTTGTACAATTTGTTTTTAGCAAAAGCTCATGGCCTTTTGGATAATGGAAGCAGACATTTCCTATCTTGAATTTTGTAACAGCTTGGAGGACAAATGTAGATACATGTCAGGAGATGTCAGCCAACTTCCCTGTAAGTTTTTAGATACCTGTTTCCTTCTCAGGTTTAGCCACCTGTTTTTTCCTGTGCCAGCCTAACGCTCAGAACAGAGTGTATGGATGAATATCTGCAGCTGTTACATGATTTCCTGCCACACCAGCAAAGAAAAGTTTGACTGGATGACAGTCAGGAAGAAAAGACAATTTCCTTTGGAAGCAGCTTTTAGATCATTTGGAACCATCAGCCAATAAGGGCAAGAAAATGTATTATTCCTGCCTTTTCATATCGTGTTGCTGAGTTCTGACTGAAGATGGAGCAGGGGACACTGCTTTAAATGTATAGTTAATTAAGTTATACTTAATATTCTTTATACTTAATATTCTTTATACACACTATACGTATATGTGCATTAGCAGTATAAATTACATTGCCTGGGATAAAAGAGGGTCAGGATTCTTCTAGACTAGAGTGATGACAGAGTAACTGTGCCTGTAGTAGTTTAACATTCCTGGTATAATTGATCCAATAATCAAGAACTGACATGCAGTGCCTGTGATACCAACTGCAGAAAGCACTGTCACAGCCCTCCAAAAAACCCAGCTCCCTTTTTCTTTGCAGGGCTTGAAGCCCAACGCCTTTGTGTGCCCCATTCTGCCGCAGACTTGCGATGTAACATGTTCTTCTCTGCCAGGGTTTCCTTTGCATTGAAGTACCTCCTGACAGGGATCTGCTGAATCTTTATCACGGTGTTGATGGTTTATACAAGTATTTCAGCTACAGGTACACCTAAGAAAGGTCAATTTTTAGCTACATCTTTCAGAAAGGCTTAATGTAATTTAGGTAAGGACTGGCTGTGAGAGGTCTGGATCAGAGGAGACGTTTGGGAATAAGTATCATGTATGGAATTGTTAGCAGTCATGCAGAACTGGAAAAAAAACACTGGCAAAGTGCTGTAAGAAGCAGCTGACCACCAAGCAATACAGAATATTTCGAGTTTGATTTTTCATTTGCCAGCTAGGTAAATATTACATGTATCTACCAAATGAATGCATCATCAATGACTTTTTTTTTCGCAGAACAACAGTGCTGCCTTCTGGGTTATCGAGACAAAAAGATTCAGAAAAAGGGAATTTGGGGGGAAAAAATTAATATGAGCGTTCACTTAAAAAATCCTAAACAATAACCAATCAAACAAGAGTTGAAGGGAAAATGGCATTAATTAAATGCTGTGGGAAAAATTTGAAGGGACAATTTGGAGACAAAGAGTTAAAAAAGGAAAGACATCTAAAAGGGTGTTCATAAAAATTGTGAATAATAGGTAGGATCTGTCTAAGGCATAAATGGAAAATATTCCTAGGCTTGTCCTGTATGTTTTTTCCTAATGCATTCAGCGGTCTATGCAGGTTTAAGCTATATTCCAAATCCATGTAAATAAATACATGGAATGGGGTAAAAAGCTACACGAGAAGGTGTCTGAAATGTTACTGGGCAAAACCATTTTCCTTTTCCTGAGCTGCTGGGGCTCCTGGAGTCCCACTTGCTGATTTTTAGAGAAAGTGAGAGCCTTTGGGTACCTTACAAAGTGGCCTTGGAAGTTCTAATCGGGAATATTAGCACATGCAGCAAATGTACGTGAATTAGGAAGAGGTTCTTGGAAGATAACTGGGATGCAGCCGTTGTACTCAGGGCTGCAGCCAGCTGGCTGCTCTTACAGCAAAAAGATACTTCATTCCTGACAATAAGCTACAGAGAGAGAAGTGCTTGACTGTCAGAGGCAACATGCCATGGGTCCAGCAGTTTGAAGGAATATTGCAATTTGGAAAATAAGCATCAAGAGGTAAAAGCCATATGAACCAAACAGCAGCTAAGATTAGGATTTGGAACTAAACAAAGGATGGAAAAATCAGGATTGACCAAATCAAGACACACAGTACTGGGAAATAATTGTGGAGTTATTTCTATCAGTCGGGACAAGTGACAATGCTTAAACGCTGGTCAGACACCAGGTATTCTGCATTTGATTGACCTCTGGCTAGTTGCATGTGAACAAATTGCACCGCTCTCTCCTTTGCACAGTGCAGGAGTGCGTAGGCGCCGCTGTGTCACGGCTGCCAGGGGTCTGTCTCCTGTCTGGTGGTACTGGTATAATAACACCTTGCCTCCCTACACGATGGTTAAAGCAAATTCCTTGAGATCTGGATCTTTCTTTAATTATTTTTTCCCCCTTTCTAGGTTTCAACTCTCTTGTAGGTGGAATAATGGGATTTTCCATCCTTCTTAGTGCAGAAGTTTTTAAACACAATTCTTCTGTCTGGTATCTGGATGGCAGTATAGGAGTTTTAATTGGACTTACAATATTTGCCTATGGAATCAAGTGAGTATCTCCTGCTAGCAGGTATTTCAGTGTGTACAGCGAAGTAATAAGCCATAGCTCTTAAAGGCTTATACAACTCCAGTAAAATCAGTCCCTGGAATTTATTAATCTAGATGCCAATACTGAAGCAGAGTGTGTGGAAAGGGGTAAAAGATTGTGTGTCTCGTGTCAGTTGGAAAGAACCTGGGACATAAAAAGAAATTAGAATACTTTTTAGAAAAGTTTTGAATACCTGAATTTGGAAATACAAGCTGTGAAGTAGTTGAAAAATTATCACAAATCTCTAATAAAAATGACTCTGTGCTGCTTTTATGGTACATTTCTAAGCAGTGGTTTTTCTCCAGAGAAAGTCTACGTTAAAGGTAAGGTGCCCAAATTTAAAGAGTGACCTTCATGGTGATTTCCATCCTGGAAATTGTGAAAACCTTCCTGGAAGGTTAGCGAGTTGTGTTTCAAATGCTGTTTTTATTGAATTTTAAGATACTTTCTTGATTCCTGACATCAGAAATAGAATAAAATCAAATGAAGCTCTGCTACCCACTTCATTGTTGCTATGATTTCCTGTGGCTACATGGAATCTGGAATCATAAGAGAAAGGAGGATATGTAGCATCTTATTTAATTGGAGTAGTGCCTGTTCAGAAGCAGACCTTGGCCAGACTGTAGCAATCTGGAAGCTGTGTGGCTTTTTTTTTCTTTTTTAAAACTGGAAAATTAAATTAACATTTTAATGAGGAATACCATTCTTGGAAAAATCACTGTGGTCACTCTTTCCATTGTAAAACCAGCTGTCCTGGAAAACCACAGAGGCAAATCCATACAAAAGTATTTCTTTAAACATACCAAGCAGCATCAGAAATGGTCTGTACAGCCACTGGAACTCATGCTGCAAACGTGCCGTCAGTCTGCTCGACTGTGCACTCAGCCTTTGTGACACCAGGACGCGGTGAAGCCTAATGAAGTATAAAATGAAATTTGTTTTGGCAACTACCTGATTGTGATGCTACTGCAAATCTTTTCTACCATAAGATACCTTCTTCCAGCAGCCTGGAGTGAGACAGGTTGATGCAACAGTCCCTTTTCCACTCATCCCTTCATGGCTTCTCCCCCCAAAAGGGACTTCTGCCATGCATTCAAAGTCTCTAAAGGAGAGCCTCTCACCATACAGTTTGTTTTACTTTTGGGCAGGCCTTTTGGGCAGGATTGATCATGGGGAGGAGTTAATGCTGATTAGGAGAAGGCAAGATAAGGCTGTTACTACATCTGAGTTTGGTTTTGTTTATAAAATAAATCAATAAGCACATGGAACACCCCGGTTTGGGGGCTCTGCTGTGTCTCTATACCCACGCTCTTGTCCTTTCCTCTGCAGGTTGCTTATTGACATGGTACCCCGCGTGAGGCAAACGCGCCACTATGAAATGTTTGAGTGAAGGCAAACGCGCCACTATGAAATGTTTGAGTGAAGGTGCCGCCCTCTCCTCTGTAAGGACTGTAAAACTACAGCATCGTACGTTTTGGCAAGTGGTGCCAATGGTATTTTACTAAATATGCAGTTTGTTTCCCGTGGTCTGTTTTTGTTGGAGTTTGTTTTAATGGGAAATCTCTCTGTAAAACTGGCATATGTGCACCCTGCTTGCAATTCAGCGCGACAGCAGCATTTTTTTTTTCCAGTATGCTATTGATTCGTGTGACGATAGAAAGCCTGCAGTTTGCAGTTTTCACCCAGCTGCCATGTTGTATATTGCAGAGTGAAAGTGTTCTTAATGGTGTGATAAGCCTGTGGGTAAAGAAGTGCCGGGTTCGGATCTTGTTTTCTTATTTTTCCTCTGGCCTGTATTTTCCCAAACGCGTGCTGTAGCAGAAGTCCAACCCTTGCTAACCTCTTCGGCTGACAGAGTATCCTGTGTAGAGTCTGGACACCAAGAGCTGTGTTGCTTCAAACACTTCGGTAGCTACTTCCAACCCCCCTCCCCATTCAAATAGACACACAGAAAGAGCAGGCACAGACCTTTCTGTGATCAGAGGGATGCTTCAGTTTAATCCTAAATTAACTGAAATGATACCTCTTCAATTTAAATTCTATTTTTTTTTTCTTACCAAGACACCGTTCATAGCTTTGCATGGACCAATCAAGCACACACAGTATTACTGTACAGACCAAAGCCAAAGAGTCGTGCAAGGAAGAGGAGCTGCTTAAAGAATGGGATTCTCGTCTTCTGTTATATTGTATGCAGATGTACCAGCGTGTGTGACTGTGTGGTTGCTCTGTAGTCTGACGACGGCACAGCAGTGGCTCAATCTGGTGGTGAGATACAGATCTATTTATTAGATTTAGATTGTCCCGTAAAGTGTTGCTCACCTTCCATCACACATCTATTACTTGATAGGAGGTTAAATTATCAAAGAATCTTGATGTATAATCAATAAAACTGGTATCTATTTTATACAGTATCTGTAAGTAACATTTAAAAACTATTTCCAGAATGTATCATAGAACAAAGTCTTCCTGTATAGCAGCCTATTAAACTGGATTCTCTGGCTATATCCATTTTCTCTTTATTTTAAATGTTCCAGGCTGGTTTTCACAGCATAGACCAGTATTGTTGCTTCTGTTTATACAGGTGGATAAAACAAAAATAAGACAGTGCCTTGCAGAGTTTGAAATAGGACTGTGGTAAGTAGCCAAGCAGCTAGGAAAGGGCATTTCTAGTGATGGGACAATAGCTACATAAACTAGAGTACATTACAATGAGTCTGTTCAGTGGGAACACTGATATTTTATACTGGTGCCTTTTGATGCTAAAATCATATTTCCCACTGTATGCCACTTAGCAAGTTCTCAGCCAGATCATTAAGGATCTTTAGTAAAAGCTGACTCCAAATGAGATGTGTAGGAAGAGACCACCCAGTGGTTTCACTGTCCCGACAGTGACTATACGAGGTGCACAATATTGGAAAGATGATGCTTAGATCTGCTTGAAACAGAAAATTCTTTATGGCAAAATTAATTTTGTTCTGCTGCTACAGCTTCTTGAAGTATTTTGGATCAACTAGAAAATTTGTATAGATAGTTGTATGCAAACTTGATAATGTTGGTGTCAGTGCTGATGCTGCTTGTGCCTTCCTGTCACAGGACGATGTTAGAGCCATCACATGTCACTCAGCAGTAAGATAAAAGTAAGTACAATGCCTGACAAGATAAAGGAGGTGTTTCATAAATGCATTCAGCAAGGACTCCAGAAAGACTGTAAAGTATAGAAGTCGTCACTGTCCTCATCACAGGTGGATTTTAAAATATCAAGTACCACCCCAACCCCTTTTCTTCCTACGCAGCTTCCTAATTTGTTATGGTTTTGCTTAGTCCTGGTATTTTCCCTTTGTATTTCTTCTCAAACTTAATTCCACGAAGTGAGCTGTGGAACAGAGATTTCCCCATGGCTTAACTACCTTTTGTCAAGCATCCTGAAGATCCTCAGAATCCCAGAGCCAGAGCCTGAATGTAGCTGTATTAGGCAGTTTTGTTAGTCTTATTAGTACTGTTTACCCTCTTCCACCTCTCCAGGGGCTTTATTAGTTCTCCAGTCCCATGGCTGGTCATTAGAATGGTGCTTGGCAGCAACTAGAAGTGTTGCTCTGCAGGGCTCTGCGCTCCAGCAGCCTCTTTGTAGCAGAGGCCGGTGCCAACTGCTTCTGAAGGAAAGCAAGAGGGTGAAATTGGTTGTGGCAAGATACTTGCCTCCTGCTGTAACCTTTGCAACACGCGAATCCCAGACCACTGAAAATACAGAGGACATTGAAACCCACACCCAGGCCGAACATGAAATAATTCTGTTAAAAAGCTGAAGGTGAATAGGAGCACAGGACTGTGCCGATGTGTGCATGCACGAAGCAAGGTTAAACACCAAGTAAACAAAACATTTCTTTTGGGAATTCCAGCGTGCTCTTAGAGGATGTTTGTAAGTACAGGCTCCAGCTGCGTAGCCTTTGAAAAGGAGATGTGGTTACACAAGTTAATTGTACTTTTCTCTTATCATCAGATTAATTTAAAGCAATTGCAGGAACTTTTCAGTTACCACAGATACTTCAAAGCATTTCTGATATTAGCAGGTACATACAAGAAAATAATGGGAATCCTTGTGATACTTAAAAGGAAAAAGACCAGGAAATAATGATACTCAGAAATGAAGGCAAATACCTGCTGATGAAACCTTATAGCATCAGGGAGACTTCGTGTGGTACTTTACAATAGGAAAGAAAGTAACCGCTCACCAGTCTCCTGGGACACGCTGCTCTGGCCAGTCACCCCTCAAAGGTAACAGTTTCTGTCATAGTTTTCTTTACTGAATGTCTGTGCCAGTTGATTTTTCAGACTATGAGATAACAAAGAGTGCTTCCAGCTAAGCTAAGCGAGGGTGGACTTTTCAAAAGCTGAATTAGCTCACAAGCACTTTGACTAATCACCTGAAACTTGGCACCAGCCAGCCTCGCGCTTTGCTTGGTGATCCCAGGGCACAGACACTTGTCAGCACTGCCAGCTTCCCTTTGTTGTGCACAGGGCACAAGGAAAGAAGCTTCAGCGTTCCTACAAGGAACAACAGTGGCCAGCACAAAGACTGCAAACTGGCACTTATTAAAGCCCGGCCAAACTCAGAACTGCAAATTAATCCCGGAAAGTGGTTATGAATCTGAGCAGATGCTTTGAATTTAGCTATTGTTCAGCTGAGAAGGAAGATATCAAAGCCCCTCTCGTCAAGGATTACACCAGCTGCAGTCCTGAATCCCAAGCCCTGCCCCACATACACCAGGTGGGTATGAGGTGTATTTTAATAATGGGAGATGATAATGTTCCACTTAAAGCTAGAAGCAAGATTTTATGAACCTGGGTTGTTATCAGAAAATCGCCAGACTACCGCCCCACTGCACTCATAGGGGTAGCAGGGAAGCCATAAATAGTTGTCATTCAACCACAATGGAAAAAAAGGACTCTCAAAAGAAGCTCCTTGCTGAAAATGATGTTTTAGAACTGGACCTGAAGCAAAGGTCCCAGAGAAGAAGCCTCTCATGTGTGGGCAAATCTAGGTTTAGGTGTCACGACAGCTGGGAGCGTACCACAGGGTGCCCCACTGCCAATAATGCCATTTGCACTGCTGCAATCCCGGCTGCCTGGGAAAAGTGTTGACGTTTCTGGCATCCTTTATTTGTGGCCCAGCTCATGGAGGTGCCAGGTAACGAGAAAAGCATTAAGCCTTACTAATACACAAAGCAGTTTTTTGTATTCCCAACCTGGCAATGCATTTTTCCTCGACAGTCAGATTTATACTCCAGAAATGTCTTTACTAACCATTTTCTTTTTAAGTTTTTGAGGATGGACTATTAAACAGGAGGCCAGGATAGCAGCAGAGATAAGGAAATGCTGAGGCAACTACACCAGAGATTATCCCTGGGGTGCATGGACTTGTGTAGATGCTTCATCCAGTGTTTGCTGGTAGGAAAGTGTTTTGCTGTGCTCGCAGCAGTTGAAATTTCTCACTGCTCCTCAAGAGTCTGCTGCTGCTGGTCTGTGCTGAGTGTGCTGCCACAGAGTGGTGCTGAGACACAGCACATCTCCGAGCGTGCGCCTGCTCATCCAGGACCAGGAACGAAGCAGGAGTAGCACACGGCATCACATTCCTGTGGCCTGGCATGTGGGTCCAGGTTACGCAATTGGAGAGCAGAACCAAATCAAACAGCAGCCAACCCAAGGATATTTCCCTCTCCTGTTCCTCCCACATTTGGGAGCTGATGTTTTCCTATCAGACACAAGGTCGGTATTTGAGGCAGCACTGAACGGTTCCTGCATTTTGCCTCTTTGGTGCTGCTCTCTCTGGTCAGCGTGGTGGCTCCTCCGGGAGCCTCTACCCGGCTCAGAGGAGGAGAACCTTGGTGTGCGGGTCCAGCAGGGTCTGGCACAGGAACCAGCTCCCACTTGGACGCAGTGAGGCTGAAAGTACATTTTATCCAAAGCCTACGCAGAAGGGCTACTCCTCTGTTCGACAACTAGGATACAAAAGTATCCCACTTTGTCAGATGATGCTGACAGCCGTGTGCCACCAAGCTGTGTGTTTTCCTTCAGGACTGTCACCCTTTACCTCACCAATGAGCACGGAGTGAAGGTGACACCTATTCCACAATGCCCCAGTGACGAGCACTGCCAACCTCCGTGAGGAAAGACCTTGGGACCAAGGGGCCACCAGGCCCAGCAGGACATAGAGCGAACCTGAACAGATGGAGTCCATTCAGTGCAAACAGTATTCAGTTTTTTTGGCAACAAAGATTTACTACCAGGATTTTAGTTAAATACAATCTCCATAGTCAGTAAAATGATAAAATGCCCATGTGCCAACACTCATTAACATAAATACGGGGCATCGTAAGGCAGCAAACCGGGGTGCTCCATCTCTTGCACACTGAAAGGCATGTGTTGGTGTGAGGTGTGGCTTTTGAGAGCTGCAGAAAGTCCCAGCAAAATGTTTCCATCTGTGGACTCTGCCAGATGGGGTTTGACTGAAACCCAGTCTAAGTGTGTGAGAGTTGAAGTACTTAGTGCTCAAGGTCCCCCAATTGGCTTTCCAATACAGCTGCATGACGTGTCTGTTTTTTATTCCAAGTTCTATTTTTCATACGTGGTTTTTCCATTATGTGACTGCAGCACAGCCCACATCTGCCTCCAGCTGCTCACCACGTTGCAGATGTCTCCTCATAACAAACCATTAGGGGAACGAAACAGGAAGGCAAAAGTTTCCAGGAATAATCAGAACAAGTGACTGAATGAGCAGTGGCCTCCCCTAATTCATTTTGATGTGAGGAAACATTTGGGAATTGCAGTGCTGCATAGCGACTCAGAACCAGCAGAATTTTCACCCATTTTAGCCTGAGGTGAAGTACACCAAGAAAATGCCTATAAAAAGGGTGGCAGGTGAAGGCCATTCCTGTACTTCACCTCGCTGGAACAGCAGGAAGAGCCAATTGCAGAAACACGGCCAGGAACGTGCAGCAGAAACCCATCCTAATAAAACTAAACCCCCTAATTCTGGCAGGGAACAGATATGTGACTGAATATCCAAACCCCAGTCACAAACCCTCTCCCGACCTGTAGGCATTTCACATTCCCCTTTATATCTGGAATTTTTATTTATGCTATTGCTTACCCGGGTTTTGTGACATCAGTTGGGATGTGGGGAAAGAAAGGATCCCAAGTTGATAGCTGCTGACTTCTATACTATTCTGGTTTTGCATCCCTCGGCCTTGTGAGGCCACATGAAGAAAAGCATACAGAAAACTTGGGAAAAGGTATTGCAGGAAGAACGTAAACAGTGTTTCTCTCCAGTGTAGAGTTCAGAAGTACACACAACCATCTTACACGTGACGCTTCTAGAACAGATAAAGAGCTGTTGGTTGGGTTTTTTATAGTCATCTTACTACTGAATGCTGCTTCTGTGGTAACTGCTCTGTCACTCTTGGGAACCTCCACCAAAACCTCTCCACATTCCCAGCAGAAGCTGACACCCAGGGAGCCTTCCCTCAGGCTCAGCTGGGCTAACAAACATCGAGGGGGCAGAAAGAGCCTCTCAGCAGAACAGGTGCCTCTGAAATAAATCAGAATCGTTAGGCTGGAAAAGACCTTAGAGATCACCAACTCCAACCGTACCTGTCCATGACTAAATCAGGTCCTCAAGCACCTCATCTACCCGCCTTTTAAACACCTCCAAGGATGGTGAGTGAGTCCACCACCTCCCCAGGCAGCCTCTGCCAGGGCCCGAGAACCCTTTCTGCTAAGTTTTTCCTGATGTCCAATCTAAACTTCTGCTGACACAGCTTAAGGCCATTCCCTCTTGTCCTGTCCCCTGGGAGACGAGGCCAACAGCTACCTCACTACAACCTTTCAGGTAGTTGTAGAGAGCAATAATGTCTCCCCTCAGCCTCCTCTTCTCCAGGCTAAACAACCCCAGCTCCCTCAGCTGCTCCTCATAAGACTTGGGCTCCAGACCTTTCACCAGTTTCCTCTGAACACGCTTCAGGACCAGAATGTCTTTCTTTTATCAAGGAGCCCAAAACTGAACACAATACTCAAGGTGCAGCCTCAGCACTGCAGAGTATAGAGGAAGAATCCCTTCTGTGGTCCTGCTGGCCACACTGTTTTTGATACAAGCCAACATGTTGTTCATTGCTCCTCAGAAGTCAGAGTAAGAGGACGTTGATATTGTACGTCGTCTTTGATAGATCTGCTTACAATCTCTGAGGAGATTTAATGAGGTAACCACCAAATGTACTGACTGCACACACCACTCCCCTAATACAGAATGTCCCCTCTCACACAATTCCAGCATGGAGATGCTCTGGGCACCTCCCAGGTGGTGGTTCCTGCAGCACCAGCTGCTGTCAACCACCAAACCTCCACCTGGTGAGGAAGCGATGCTGAATAAACCCAGGCAGGCACATAGGACAGAGTTCCACACTTGATTTCTTGTTCCACATGCACGGATCTCACAACCCATCCATGTTCTCTGCATTTAAACTTGGATCTTGAAGAACACTACCCTCCAACGCTGTTATTTCACACAACGTAGCTTATATTTTGGAACTTCATAGTCTATTGTGTCAGTAAGTTGCAGATATCCATGTGCCACTGTGCAGTTCCACAGTCTTCCCAGGGTTCTGGAAAGTTCTAGGATACCAAGAATTCCTAACTACAACTGCGGAAAAACTACCCTCCTAAAATGAGCCTTGATTTTATCCAACTTAAATTTCAAATGAAACAAAGTAAAAAGATAATTACTTGCCTGTTGTTCCTGTGGCTGAGATGTGGTAGAGGGGCTTTCTGCGCTCCCCTCGAAGAGGCGGCCAGCAACAGGGATGCCCGGCTGAAAAATCGCAAGGAGAAGCCACACAAATGCTATCTTGGAGAAACAGCAGCTCACAGACCTCCCGTTTAAGCACAAAGCAATCATAAATCCAAATCACACAAGAAAAAGGTTTATTGAAAAATAAAGTTCTCCCTAGTTTTTCTCTACAATAGTGAAAACAAAGCATTTTTCTATGCCATTAAAGTACAGACAGTTACTTCTCTAAAAAGAAAAAAAAAAAGAAATTCAAATTAAAAAAATCTCATCCTGTTGAACCCCAGTAACTTCACAGGAGCTGAACCGCCGTGTCCTGTTCTTTCTGAATCAAACTGCTTGAACATAATATAGTGGAACACAACCATTTAAATAAGACAAAGGATCAGCCTCTTAGGAGAGAACGCAAACCAAACACATACAGTACCAGCCTGACCCTGAAGTTCTCCTGTACATATAAAAACTCTAATCAACTCCAAATTATTGCTGCAAAAAAAGCAGCAATCTGCAGATTTCTCTAATTTTTCTTTTCGATTTACAGTGCCACAGGGATTATTTGCACTTTGATCCCCTTCGCCCATGGAAAGACTCCTCTTGGAATGATTCAGCACAGAAACCAAAGAGCTGCCCCAGACTGGGCTCTCTCAGCAAGCTCTGGGAGATCAACTTCTCCAAGCTCAAATTAGCTTTGTAAATATTCCCATTCTGTTTTTCTTTTAGCTTTCTCAGAATCTTCAGGGCAATTTTTATCTTCTCATAAAACTTACTTTTTTTTTTTTCCCCTTTGGTAAAACCCGCTGTCTCCTCCTCCTCTCCTGTATTCCTTCGTGAAAACCAAATAAACCCGTGACTTCTTAAACATGGTTTTCACTGTCCCTGTACTGCAACAGCCCTGTTAGTGAACACAACACAGCAGTAGAACGCAGGTAGAACCCTTCAGACAGCAGCTGACCTTGATTTATTGTGTACCTATTTGAGACTTCAAACCGCTTTGCACTGCTGGAGCCCAAGCCGGGCCGTGCCGCGTGCGCTCTGCCAAGTGCTTGGGTGGCTCCAGGAAATGCCACAGCGTTATTTCCACGCTCTCCTAAAGCCCAGGGCTTTGCTGGCTCCCGCAGCACCGAGCCCCTGCCGTGTCAGGCCCTGAGCGGAGCAGCGCTGACCCACGGCTCCTATTTGCAGGTACGACAGCGCAGCGTCGCAACAGACATGTCTTCCTGCGCCGAGAAGCAGCCGCATTGTTATCAACCCCTGCTGTGAACCGTGAGGACAGCAGCGTCCACAATGCTTCACATCTGCTGACAAATTCTGCTCCCGCGTAACCAGCAGACAGAAGGGCACGACTCGCTCCCTCGTAACTGCATTCTTGCAAAGCAGTTTCTGTGCACAGAAGGTGGAGTTATTACTCATTTCATCAAACCTTTGAGGACCTGAAGTTCTTTACCCACTTAACACACAGGTGGCTCAGTGCTGTTGAGGTCTGCGGAAGAAAACCATACTGTCGTGTGTTCAATTCTATGGATATGAAAGGATTACAGCTATGAAAGCGAGACACTCTGGCAACGATTGCACTTTGTTATTTTTTCCCTGGAAGAAAGAACACGAACGATGCCTCCCATCAGAGGCAGCCTGGGGTTCAGCCTCTGGTATTTGCAACACATCCCTCCAGTAAACTTCTTATCCTTGACCCATGGGAGTTTGCTGTTTACACATTCCATTTAAAAAGAATATTTGGAAATTACAAACTAATTTGAAAAGGAAACCCCCCAACCCTATAGAGCCACTTAAAAATATGAAGACAAGATTTAAGTCACTGCCCATAAAACAGTATGTTCTGATGTTACATTTACAGCAAAATAAAGTATATCTCATTGAAGCCAGATCTGTCCCTGGCCTTTCCAGCCTAAACAAACGCACACATCTGTCAGTGCATTGTCCTCCTCGCCTTTGCTGTGGTCCCTAAGATGATGGGACCAAAGGAGAACTACAAATGGAAGAGATCACAAGTCAAAAGCTGAACAAATAGCAGCTGTAGGACAAAGCTCCCAAAAAAAACCAGTCATGTTGACATGTTAGCACCCTGGAAAAAAGGCTGTGAGATAGGAAACTGGTAACTAATGAAAATGGGTAACTAACAGTCCCTTCAAAACCAACCAAGCAACGCCCACCCACCCCTCCCATTCCAGACTGCAAATAAATAGCTATTTAACCAAGTTTTCAATTGATGCCTTAAGAAGTAACAACTCAGTAGAGATAATACGTGCTGTAACAGCGAACAAACCTGGTTGCTGATATGTGTACAATATGACCTGCAAGGGTTTGGCCTTTATCTTGTAAACTACAGTGCTTTCTGTCTATTAAGAAAGGGAGAGCTGCTTTATTAATTCGAAGAAAAATTCATGGAGGAGTTCTGCTATCGGTGCAGGCAGTGGGAGTCAGGAAGTTAATTAGTCTTGGATAAGATCGTATCGAGCCCGATTCATCCCTTTTAATTTATTTTACTAGCAAAACCTGGTCCTGAAATGCCCTCCAAGCAAAATACATACCTGAGAAAGCAATCGGGATTTTGTTTATGTGGAAAGTGCTGTGAAGTCATAAATCAACTTTGTAATTTAGATGGGCCACTCATTTAGGGGAGGGGAGGGCACGTCTTTCATACTGAGGGGAAACCAAGGACCTTGGCTAGGATTTTAAAGGACAGTCCTGCAACATGAATTAAGTGAGAAGACATCAGCTAACAACCCCATCTGTGGCTGCCACCAACAGGAACTTTCAGCACGCCTAAATGCTTGTCGAAAGGCAAGCGGCAAAAGCCGGCACAAGTTGTTGGGAGCAAAGCCGAGTAGAGTCCTGGCTCCGTCCGCAGCCCTGTTCTGCATCTCCAGCTGAAACTTGAACGGCAACGATCCTGCAAAATATTCTTGCAGCAAAGCAGTAGCATTAAAAAGAAGAACATCTGCAATAAGCTGAATATCTTGAGTTGCCTTCCCCACTGGGAGTCGTAAATTCAGGTATCATAAAAAGACGCTATTAGCCGGTAGCACCAGGAACTGCCCCGTGCACTGCCATGGACAGGTGCCTTTACCCGAAAACCCAACACCTAACAAATTTTAACGTTGGTCTTCAGCTTTGCTGCTGATCAAATCAGATATGGCTGTTTGGGGAGGTTTTTGGTTACAATTGTCTCCTCGGGGAATCTAACCATTAGTTCGCTCTCTGGTCATCAGACAGACATCCCGTGCCAGAGGAGCTCTCGTGTCAGATCAGACAGATGCACTAAAGGGTATTTTGCTGCAGAAGCAACATTTTGCAAAAATTACTATAGTTTTATCTTATTAACCCTTACCTCATAGTTTTAGAACAGATTTCTCCACTACTTAAAACACATTCAATATTCATGCTGCTAAGTCGTAGTCATGAAAGCACAATTTTCACCTGCAATTAGTGTTCCAATATACTTGTTCAGACAGTGCCCGTATTCCAAACACTCATCCGAACCCCAAAGAAAGTAAAAAAAAGGCACATAAACATTAAATATTTGTAGGAGAAACAATCTGATATAAACAAGCAAACACGCAGCTGCAACTATAAATTACAAAAAGAAACATAGAAACTAAGCAAAAAATGCAAACAGCAACTCTATTTATACATGTGCAAATCAACTTGCATATATGAAATAAATGAGGTTTTTATTGGCATTTTCAAACAGTGTGTATTTACCAACTTTACCTTTCAAAGGCAAGCCTTTCATGTTAATTTTAATAAATACGTAACTGCTTCTCTCAAGTTCTCTAATCTCGTAGGAACAAGATTTTTGAAAAAAAACTAGGTCACATACAAAAATACAAAATTTTAAAACAAAGAATGTCTTGATATGAGAGATATGTTTAAAAGCTTGTCAAGTGTTTTTATATTCAACTTTTGACATTTTTGCCCATCAATTGCGGATCAATATATTCAAATGCAAGTCATGCAAAAAAACCTGATTTCTGAGTAAAGGAAGCTGCAAACTTTACTGTCAGACCAAAAACCAGTAGCGCAGTCCCAACTCAAATACCTTTGTTTAAGTGCAATAACTGGAGTACACCTTTATGCCTTAATTAGGAAGGAAAACAGTTATGGAACTTGGACGGAAGGCCACCCTCTATCCTGAAATGTAGGTATATATTATAGATTTTAGTAAATCATTCAGACTTTTACATAGCCCCACATGGATCTGTCCCAGTGCTCAGCTACGGAAGGACGTGCTGATTTATCACGGCATCAACAAACCCTGCGGTGAGACAGGGAGGGCCGGATCGGGGTTTGCGAGCAAGGAAAGTTGATGCACTTTCAGTTCCGATAGGACAGTCCGCTCGCACAGAAACCGAGACTCAAGCTGTATTTCATAAAAGCGGTATTTCTTCTGAATAGGGAGTTTAAAATAAAGAGGCCTATGGAATTATATTGATTATTTTTTCTCTAGGATTAATGAGGCTTCTCATTAATCAGAGATACAGATTTCAGTGGGAATAGGATCGGCCTCAACTGATGCTAAGGCCGATTCAGATGTTTGGTCCCTGGCTGAAATGCAAGTGGTGTTGCTGTTTGCCGTTCCATTTTTGCCGGTACGCAGTAATTCAGTTCAGTAGACTAAGAAACAGTGTTCCAGCATGAAATAACCAGAGCTTTTAACAGACTCTCCCTGCTGCGGTAAAGGCAAACTTAGCATTGAGCAAAGCACTAGACCAGAAAATCTTGCAATAACAAATCCCAAACCTCTCCCATCTTTAAAGGCTTAGAGGGAAAATAAAACGCCGTATGCTATGTGGGCTATACAGTGGGGGGAAACAAGCAAAGATGTATTTACAGCAAAGAATTAAACTACAGCAAAACCTATGTGTTTTGCGGTTTTTAAGTGCACAAATACAAATCTTTGTTTCCGACGTAGTTCTGTGATACCTCATTCCCAACAAAATTCCTGCAGAACCTCCGGCTGAGCTGGTAAAGACAAGCTCTGCTGTTGCCTTTACTTGCAGCACCGGGCAGTCCTTATGCTTCCATAGGCAGGAGTTTCCAGCCGCACAAATATACACAGGTATGGGGGGGAATATTTTCTATAAATACAAAAGGAATTGCTGTGCCTGCTCAGAGCCATTTCCAAGCCTCCTCCCCCAGCTCTTCCAGGGTATTAAAACTATTGCAAACGACATTTGTGCTGACTGAAGCAAATACTGAGCTATGGTAACAGTAAGGATTTTTGTACTAGTTTGTGTTTGTTTTCTTTTCATACAGAAAGGTTGCCTCCTTTTACAGAATCCAGCTGTACTCCTTCTGCAAAATTACTCTAAAATTCAGCAGATTTTATCATCATCATCATCACAACCCAGTTACCGGTGACCCGGCTGTTCAACAGCTTTCAAATATCCTTTTTGGATACTCCACAATCTCTCAGGACAAAGATCCTTTGTAGTCCACAGCGATGTTATGGAATGTTACAGGATAACACTGTCAGGAGTGCTGAGGCAGGAAAGGAAAACTCGAAAAAGCTAATTCATTGCTTTTAAGTTGAAACTCTAAATGTATTCTGTTCTGTTCTCTGGTCTGGAGAATTTATCCACAACGAAACAGCATTTCCCTTGCTTGGTCTTTGGTAGCTCGAGAGAGACATCGATATTCACACACAGGTAATGAATGCCAGTTACAAGAAAAATTGGAACCAACCAGCTATGTCCAAGAAAGGAAAATTTAAACTCGCTATGCTTTTCCTTATTCCCTGGTGATGTTTGTTATTCTTTATGAAAAAACCCTTCGCGTCGATTTGATGCTTTAGTCAGTCCAGTCAGAGCACATCCAAACTGTGAACCTGGAGACTAGGACTGCTTTCAAAATTCACTGCAGATTTGTTTCTCGCTACTCTTGGTATAGCGTTCCCTGACTACAAACGGTGCTGTCAAGCATGCCACCTTCTGCTGAAAATAACAAAAATTACCTCTAGAATAAGAAGGTGGTTTAGAAGATTTAACTTGCTGCTCTGAAAAAATGAAGTTTGATTTGGATTCCAAACTCTTGAATAGTTTTATTCTAAATCTGTAACTGGTCTGCCTGCTAAGAACCAACAAAAAAAGAACACCCCACCTCCCCAAACACGAAACCAAAGAACCCACGAGACTGATCAATGCTTTTCTTAGCAGTTGTTTGTCTCCTCTTACTTGTTCTTTAGAAAAAAAAATTCTCTTTAAAAACCTAGCAATTTATGAAGACATTTTACATTTCTACCGTACAATAATTATAGTTATCTTAGTTTAACCTCTCTATGTCATTCAGCAACACTTTAACTACTGGAAGCCGTAGCAAACTGAGGCTCTAATGATAATATTGCTCCAATGATGCTGAATACTTTTTGCTTCACACAGTATCTCTAGTATACAGACTACAACAGAAGCATGGGCACACTCCAAGGATTACTCTCTATATGGGACCAGTAAACTGTGACAAGTCCATTCCAAAAATGGCAGTATGTTCTTGTAGCTTTTCCATACTGAAGAATGCAACAATCCACGTCAACTGTCAAGTGACCAAGATATGTCGCGCTGGCACCTGCCTGTTTGCTCCCTCACGACACTCGCTGTGCGGATTGCCCTGACGCGGCAGCCGCGGTGCAGATAATACCTTGTTGTATACAAAGATTTAAAAAAACCCAAAAAACCCCAAAGAACCGGGCCCAGATAACTCAATAACAGGGTACAGACCTATCTGGTGATTCCGAGTTCTTGTGAAGTAAACCACTTTATAGCTATTCAAGCTAAAGCAGTACCCAAAACAGTGCACCTAGAGAAAAACATTAGTCCTCCCTCCCCGGAACCCCCCTCCCTCAAGCACACTTTTTTCAGTGTTCTACTGGAATGAAGTTGAGATCCTTTAGCTCACCATGATGGGGAGTGTCCTAACTGTTAAAAAAATAGAAAACACTTCACCCAAACAACAAAAACCAGAAGATTGATGGGTCTGGGAATTTTCTACAAACTATTCTGTGCGGTCATCTTCAAAGCACTGTAGAACATGAAACTCCTTTCTCTTCGCAGACAGATGAAGGAATCTGAAGAGTTACACTGCAAATGTTCTTATAGGAATAAAAGATCAGTTAGCTGTTTGTTATGAATCCCTCCTGTCTCAGTAGATAATTCTGCCCAGCAATGACAGCTCTGCCTGCAGCGAAAAACCTGGACAAAAGTGCAGGAAGTAACAAGTAGCTCCTCTCAAAACTACTTACATTTGTCCTCAACTCAAAAGTAGCTCTGCTGCTGCTATAGGCAGTCTTTACAAAGCGCAACCTGCCCCTTAATATAGTCTCTGCAGGGGCAGATTCTTCTGTGGGTTGGGTGGGAGCCGGCACAGCTGAACAATAAGAGGTCACCTTGGAAAACACAGTGCTTCCTTCTTGCATCAAAAGAGGGGACCAGAATATCGTTTGCAGACTCCATGGTGAGACATTCGATATTATGCCTAAAAAGCAAAGCACATGATCTAAATCACAGTGGAGTTTACAGGAGTTCAGTACAGTTATCATCCTTAAAATAGAATGCTATATTACATCCTAAATCAAGTACATTTAGAACTGCAGATTTTCAGAACACAATTCTCATTTCGCCTGCAGAGATTCTCTCTGCAGAGGGCAGTACAGCCTTTCCAGCTTTACTGTTTCATAAGGATTAAGGAAAGAAGTTAAAAAGGAAAAAAAAAATAATGCTTTTGACTGTTCCCCAAAGCCTACTATTGAAATACGCCACGCATTTCTAGTAGGACAGAAAGAAGGAATCTGAAATCAGGAGATATTCCTAATGATTTCAGCAGGGATCTCCTCTACCAGGGGCAGCCGACAGCCAAACTGCGAGGAGGAGGCGATGCTGCGTTACTGCAGGAGCTGGGCAGCGGGACGCACCGCTCCGAGAGGCAGCCAGCGCCCGCCGCCTGAACAGAGGAAAGTGCCCGTTGCCATTTTCTGACCACAAAGCTTAAGCATGAGGGCAGCAATTCCAGCAGAGGCTTGTTTTTCACTTATTCTGGGAACATTGGTAGCTTTCAGCATTTAACAGACTTTTTTCCCCCGGAATTATAATTTTGTCTAGACAGCTAGAGAAGAAGCCTGACAAAGCTCTTCTGCAATCTGCTTCTGAACTCCACTGGAAATTACAACTTTTCAAACAAAATACAAATATAAAAACCTTCTACAATGTAAATCAGCAAAAAGTGGAGACAGAAAACCTAGAAAGCAGAATCTCTAGCAGCCATTTGCTGGAGGCGAGCTTTGAGTGCTTGGGTTACATTCTGAAAGACGCACAGGCATATCCCCCGAGAGGAGACCTTATGGATCTCTACAACTACCTAAAAGAAGGTTGTAGTGAGGTGAGGTTGATCTCTACTCCCTGGCAGCCAGTGACAGGACACGGGAAATGGCCTCAAGATGTGCCAGGGGAGATTTAGGTTGGGTATTAGGAATTTCTGCACTGACAGGGTTGTCAAGCATTGGCAGAGGCTGCCGAGGGAGGTGGGTGAGTCACCATCCCTGGAGGTGTTTAAAAGATGAGCAGATGTTGTACTTGGGGACACGGTCTAGTGGTGGACTTAGCAGGGCTGGATTGATGGTTGGACTCGATGATCTTAAAGGTCTTTTCCAACCCAAACCATTCTGTGGTTCTATGAACAGTAAATGGTGATTTCCTGTGAATACAGATGTTTCAGTACAGATTTTCATCATGACCCAAGAAGTAACTCAATAAATAAAAGTAAAGCAATGCTTTATAAGTGTTGTATTTAAAATCATGTGAACAACAACAATCACACAGTGCGTACAGAGTTCTATTTACTGCAACAAAAAGCATTTCATTTCTGACCCAGCTGACTGAGCACAGTTAGCACCGAGAGTTATGCAGGTTCACTAACTCTCAGAAGGATACAGCAAAAGCTACAGAATGGTGCACCTGCTCAGCCAGGGCCACAAAGGGTCCATCCAAACACAATTAGAGTCCTGGCACCTGCAACCCCTGCAGCACAAGCATCTCTGTTCAGTGCAAGCAAGCCATTCATCAAAGGGCACTGTACGGTGCACAGATGTAGGACGTGGAGGGGGAAGGAAGAGATGTAAATTTTTGGCTTCGGTGCTGTACTCCTCACCACAAAAATCACATGTGACGTGGAACGGTGCTCTCAGCACAGGAGGAACTTCTGCCATCTACTGCTAAGAAGGACTGGCAGCCAACCTCCCAGTTTGCTGCAGCCAGGACTCCTCTCCCCACCTTCCCTTCTCAAAGCATTCATCCACTTAAACTTCACGTGTGGCAACAAACAGGGCAATGAAATGAGACCAAATAATACATTTGTGCTTTTAAGCACTTACCTAAGCAGAGCTTTGTCCTTGTTGAGATGCTGGAAGAAGGAAGGCTCACAGATGAGCTGGCTTTCCTGACAAACTTGTTTACAGGATTTCCCAGGTTCAGCAATTTTTACTTGAAGGGCACTTAATGGGGGCCACATCACCTGCCCGTGGCAGAAATCCTGCAGTAACAGATCGTATTTTATTATGGTGCATCCAGTCCCTCAACAGCAATTCTTCCCATTAGTAAAACAAAGAGTTATCATCACTCAGGCACTCCTTTTGCAGCTCATTTTGGTCGCATTAAAATCAATAATTTAAGCACAATTTTAAAGAATTCTTTTTTTTTTGGCATGTGGGAATTACCACTTTTGATTGCTACTTGAAATGTGGTAGCATCATTCCTCCCAAAGAATCTTTTTCCCACCTTCACCTTTAATTTATCAGAAGCAGCTCTAGCTAGTCTCTGGGCTTCCACACACCCAACACATTTGGGCTTTCTCAGGGACTCCTGTTTCACTAACTCCGTGCTAGCAAAACTGTTTTCATAAGAGCACAAATCTCAGGAGGAAGTGCTGGCAGGAGAAGAATTCCAGAGGCCAGTTACTCTGTAGGTGAGAACCGTCTCAAGTGGCCCATGTGGAGCGCATCGCGGTGCTATGGACTGAGCTGAACTCCTAAAACTGAAGACTTCTATAAAGCAATCAGGATTCAAAGAGTTTGTTTACTCTTCTTGGTTCTACAGCTAATAACAGTGCGCTCCCAACACTGAAAAAATTGGCTATAAATAATGCACGCGGCCAACTGTCATCAGAGCGGAAAGTGGGAAGGAAGAAACGCTATCTAAACACACCTGCTAGCAAAAACCATTCAAAGGGAAATACTTATGGTTTTGACATTTAAAATGAGAAAAAGCAAAGTGAAAATTTTAATCACTGGCTTCAGGTAACATTCTACAATCCTCGGACACTGTTTTAACATCTGGCCACTCTCATCGGAAAATCTGGGCCCAGTCCCATCACGGTCTGCTTTCTCCTGACAAAGCCAATACCTGTATGAACAGGTTCCAAACCATGACCCCAAACTTAGAAAGGCTGAACTATCTGAAATTTTAATGAAGCCAAGACCCCGACTCATTCACCAGTTCTCAATAACAGTTTGGCTTTCTCCGTCTGTTTAGATTTCTTCTGCTGAAGAAGGAATTTTCATTCTCCTAGCTCTAACCATAAATTTAATATTAAACAATCATGAATCACAGAATATCCTGAGTTGGAAGAGACCCACGAAGATCAGAGTCCAACTCCTGCCTCCACACCGGGCAACCTAAAAGCTAAATCATGTATTTAAAAGCATTACTCAAAGGCACCCTGAACACTGACAGGCTTGGGGCTGTGATCACTTCTCTGGGGATGTTGTTGCAGTGCCTGACCACCCTCTCAGTGAAGAGCTTTTTCCCAGTATCCATTCTGAAATCCTCCTGATGCAGCTGTGAGCCATTCCCCCACGACACAGTCAAAAAAGCTGAGTAATTTTGGAGCCTATTTATGGCAGAATAATTTTAAGAGCATCTAAAAAGACAAGTTAGCAATAGATGGTTGGAGGTCCTTTTTAACGAGATTGTTTCAAAATGGTCATTTTGCTGTTTGTACTTCAAGTTCCCTGCTTATTCTGTGCTTCTATATATCAATACTTAAAATACTAGATGCAGGAGCAAATCTATCGAGGTTCAAAATCCAATCTAGTCCTGCAATATATAATAAATAATACCACAATATGTAATAATGTAATACATACAATAAAGTACTGTATTACTGGATTGAATTCAATATTCAATTCAAACAGCTAGTACAGGCAGAAGACAGTTTTTCAAAGACAGTGAATCACTTGGGAGGCTTTCCCGTGTGCTGGGGGTTTCAGCTTTAACTATGGCTTAGTTGAAAATTCTTCCCCCAAACTGGGGACAGCCTCCCACTTCCAGCCCACAGCTCGGTGGGAAACCTTCCTCAGCTCATGCCACCTCGAAACATGTCTCAGAGTACATCGCCTCCAGGGGCACCAGCACACAGGGTTGTGTTATGAGCTGCTGTCTCTGGGAAGTTTTCCTACAAACAACCTAAATCTGGCATCTTCCCCCCAGTCTATCTTGCCCCACAACCTTACATCCATAAAAGCAAAATCAAGATGTTATGCGAAACAGAAGGTTAAGCTTCACCAGAAACTGCGTTTCTGTTCGTTTTGCCTATAACCACAATTTCAAGGCAAGACAGGCTTAGCTCTGCTGACAAAGGTGGTGTCCTCCTCCCTCTGGCTTTCCTTGCTCTAGGATGTGTCCTCACTCCACTCTCTTCACCAAGCTGACCCTCTGCTGAGCCAAGTCAGTTTGCTAACCTACTAAAGCCCGGCCAAAAACATCTCCTGCCAGGTCTCCTCTTGACCACATCTTTCAAAGTCAGTGTGCCTGCTCCATCAGCCCCGCTTGCCTCATCCAACGGCTCCCAAGTTTGCAACAGGGAACCCTGTAGCTGCTTTGGCTGCAGCTGCCTGGCTGCTCCTTTGATGGCAGTGCCATTTAAGCAGGGCCACCCTTTGGTTCCCACCCCATGCTGCCGCTTTGCGGAGCCAACACAACTGTTTCTGCAGCCACAGAGTAAACGGGATCAAGGGATGGATCCAGCAGAGGGCACAGATGCACCTCACAGCCAGGCTGGGCCTGTGGTAGGAGCATTGCACCGGAAGGATGGAGAAACTCGGAGTGAAAGCTGTTTTAATCCAGTTGAAGGTGCCACTGCAAAATGTGAAACCACAGCTCACAGTAGTTCTCTTTCTTCAGACCCCAAACGCCTTCAGATCAGAGGCTGGATCTGAAGATTAAGGGAATTTACTAAACCTTTCCTGTGAACACTGTCCTTCCTCTTGATCCTGAGCCAAGACGCCAAAAGGGGAAGTCTGGACAACTCCTTTGGATTCTATAGTTCCTCTGCCCCATTTTACTTTCATGGTTAAAGCTCACCATCGCCTCTGAACCAGATTAACTCCACGTATCTTTGTTCCCGTTCCAAGGTTCTGCTTTCTCTGTTCTGCCTACCTCTCATCACAAACTCATCAAAATAAGGTCTCAATCTTTATTTGTGGTTCATCTGACACGTTAATCAGGCACATGCAGTGAATAGTGATGCTTGAGCATCCCGAGGGCTGTGAAATAAAACCAGCTTTCAGCAATTAGTCAAAGCAATGACAAAATGGCAATGCTGTATTTATTTCTGAGAAGCACGCAGTAGAGGCCAGGCCTCAGCTCTCAAGGAGGTCCAGAAGGAAAAGAGAATTTTACCCCACAGATGCTATCTCCAGATTATCTCTTTTTCTCCCTTACAATGAGCTCCATTTCTTCCTGTATTGGTAAAAGCTCTCAGTTATAGCTAACGCACATCGAAGAATCAAAAGAAGCAGAGATGCTTTTACAGGCTGTCATCGATACAGTAGCAAAAACCATCAAGTGTTTATTGGCAGGGAACTGGAAATAGCTGTTATGTTAACTGCACTTGCGATCTGAAGCTATGTTATTCTTTATTACTGTCCAGAATACCATCCTCTTTCAAAATCCGAGTACAGGAGCACGTGCAGTGCTTTTGAAAGAAATCCTGGAAGTTAATTGGCATAACAGAGAAAAAAGGTTTTTCCTATCCCTCTCCCGAGGCAGCCAGAACAAAAGGCAGAGCTGGCTGCTGCAAAGAATCTGCCCTTGGGCAGCAGTCCAAGAAAACACAGCTTCTAGAAATCAGGATCCCATGAAATCTCTGCAGGTTTTCACTCCGAATCAATATCTTCTGCTGCTCTCAGCTTGCAACAACTCATGGGGACCAAAAGACCTTTAAGGAACTGGTTTCCAAACCATTTAAAGATCTATTGATTGAAACTAAATACTTGAAAAATCCACCCAGAGGCTTTAGCCTAAGTGCAATCCTACCACAAAAGCATCTCTATATTTACATACTACTTCATGTCCCTAAGATTTTTTACGTGTATACAATTAAAGTAATCACATATACACTGAAAAATTACTTTGCCTTTCTGCTTTGAGGTAACAGAAGAAGGAAGGCTCTCTAAATCAATCAATTTTAATTTAAAAAAAAAACAATTAAGAGCTTCTCTAGCTCTTCAAATTCAGAAAAGTATATTCATTTTTGCAAAGACACGTGGTAAATCAGACACTTGCAGACGAATCAGAACCCAGTGGCAAACTGAGGAGCAGAACAAATATTCTGGTAGCCAGCACTTTGTTCTAATTCCTAGTCAGCCTCTTTACACATGAACCCCACCCCGGAGCCCTAACTGGAAGAAGCCTCCCAAGCCCCACATGGCCACACAGAAGGGAATCTCCGAGAACGAAGGGAACTTCATCTGAGCAAAGAACTGCCCAGACAAGGGCTGCACAGCTACTGCTTCTTCTTGAAAGGCAACAGCACTGAGAAGCTTTAAAATGGAAAATAACAAGATTCATTGACAATAAAAGTCCATACCTGTCTTTCAATAAAGGCATTCATCCTCTGGAGCATTCCCTCACATGTAAATTCATAGGGCAAGTAAGGGTCAATCTGTGAAAACACAGTACGTTAAGGTTAAAGGGTGTTTTGTTTAAGTGAACTTTTTGTGGTGTGCTGGGTGGTAGCAGCCTGCATTCCAAACCCTACATTACAGCTTAAGTAGCAACAATAAACTCATTAACAAATTGCAATTTCACAAAACCATCAGCAGTTTAAGCTGATTTTTGCTCCTTTGTCAAAGCAATAAAAGGTGCTCCGTGATTATCTGTAAGAAAGCTCAGGATAAACAGATATAAAGCCAGCCTGAGACCCTATGGGATTCCAGAGCTCCTGTTTTAACTAAGTTTTAGTTCTGGAGCTGGAGTAGAAAAAGAAAACAAAAAGAATGTGATACCTTTGAAAATTACTTCAAGCCTTTTTTCCCCCTTGAAGTGCCCTCATTACAATTCCACACTGTAAGTGCACAAGCACTTCAGCGGCGCTTGTGTCAAGGCTACAAAATCCGTTGGAAGAGTTGAGCATGCACGTGGACAGCCCATAATGCTTTAAGAATCAATAAGGAAACTTCCACACTGAACGCACAGAAAATAAAGATAGCTGTATAATTTATATATGAAATTCACATTTCTATACAAATTCACTCATGTTCCTTTTTTGACTGGTAAAAATTGGACATGCCCAGTACTAATGAATGATAAGCAGATACCACTGGGAGGTAATAACACATTTTTTCCCCAATATCTCACCGAAGTGCAGCACTTTGCTTTAATTAGACTAACATTAGGAAGCACTCTACATGCACTACGTAATAAATGCTCAAGTGTTGATGACAAACTGAGGATCTATTTCTCACCTTTTGATTCAAAATTGATTTCACAGCCTTCTCAACTTCAGAAAGATCATTGATATCTACAGTCCAGACATGGGGCTTCCCAATGTAAACTTCAGCATAAGGATGCTGAGATGTCAGCTGAAAGGAAGAAATGTTATTGGTAAAAATTTATGTGTTAAGATATCCTTCCCTTTCACCCTCTTTAACAGACTTTTGGATGAAATCATAGAATGGTTTGGGTGAGAAGGGACCCAAAGATCATCCAGTGCCATCCCCCTGCCTTGGGCAGGGACACAATGCACGAGGATAATGCAAGAATTCAGCTAGAATCCAACAGTCAGCGTCATTCCTTCTGAGTTATCTTTCAGATTTCCCAGTTTAAGGGTAAATTTAGTTGAAAAACTGAAAATTAGATAATAACGCAAATCACAAGTAACACTTACGCACCTCTCACTTGTGGCTTTGACCCTCATAATGACCCACACCACAGAAGACCTGATGCTTATTGAAATTACTTTTACGACGTGACCCTTCTTCCCCACAGCTCGTTCCCAGAGCAGCTCTGTGTTTTCACAACCCATAATTGCTACCAGTCCTGGTTAGACCGGCATGACTGGCTTCAGAAGATGTCATCCTCGCCCTGTCTCACCTTCAGACAACATTCTCGCCCCGTTTCTCCTTTAGATTTTAAACATTTCCAGGCTTCTGTAAGTAGCGGTGAATAAAGAATGATTTATATCACTTAGACAGATGACTTCTGACTCTCGCTGTTGATAGCACAAGAGTGGTTTGACCTCAGTCAGAGCGTTAACTGGTATTTCACTCACCACCTCGTCAGAAAACAAATTCAATAAATACCCACACAGACAACTAAGAAAAGTCATATTAGGGATTACTTTCAGAACTAGCAAGATGGCACTAAAAGTAATTTTTCTTGTAAAAGAACATGTAAAACATGTAAAAAAAAACACACAGAGAGGAAGAAAAAGCTGCAAAACAGAGGGGAGTGTTCTACAGTGGCCTCAGAAGAAAACTGCTTTCTAAATAAATAAAAAAAAACTTTCAGTAACAACAAAACTTCTATCGCATCTTTAAAAATATGAACATAAACCAGTGTTTTAAATCCCACGGCACTGTAGGAATTATACCTTAGACCACTCTTTCTCCACTACCTCCTACAAACGGCAACTTTAAAGCCAGATCTGGTCTGGAAGATGAACAACTAAACTTCTCAGACTAGTAGCTGTTTTAAGTATTAACAAGGATCATATTTTTAGTGCACCAATTATTCTACATCTTTACACTCAAAAAATATTAAGACTAAATCCTGATACTAAAATGCTTTAATTAGCTGAGGCTTTATGTCTTGGATATTCAGGAGATACTCCCTCTGTCTAAAATTAAGAATTCTTATAAATAGATTTGGAATTGATTTCTAATTTCAGTTCTTCCTAAAAGCAGGAAATGAAAGAAACCACACTCACCCACTCACCAAGTACACATTTCAGTGAGATTTAGCATAATGTGGTTTTTTCTGTTTTTTTTTTTTTTTGTGGAGAAGAAATATTGGTACAAACACTGCTACAAAAAATGCTGCTTGAAGGTTGTTTGTTGTTGTTTGTTGGTTTTTTTTCTTCCCCTCCCTGTCTCTTTTCCCAGCAAAATCATGGCCTAAGACAAAAAAAACTGCTGATCTAAAATGAAAATTGCAATTTCCAATTTTACACAGAAGCTTTACAACAGGACCCCATTCTGAAGGATAAGGAGGAACAGTTAATTCCCCCTTCCTCCTCCTCCAATAAATTCTACCTGGAAGAAGAGAGGAATAGTGAAATTCGAAAAAACTGAGAGAAGGCTTTTAGGACTTTCTTCAGCTCAGAGAACCAGTATGTGGATTACTGGCAATCGGATCTAAATGCAGTTGTGAAAACCAGTTAGAGAAAGTTTACTCTTGGGACAGGTTAGCAGAGCGTGTGAACACAGCAATACTCGTGATGAATGTTTGCTATCTTATTTTGTACTAAACCAGTCAATAGGGATTATTTCTCTGTGTAAGTCAGGTGTACAGCATTTCTGTCAGCGCTGACATGTGCCAGCGGGATTTAGCACAGCATTCTGAGCACTAAAATTCCTACTAAAGAGTTAGCTGGGTCCGGATTATTTACTGAGCTTGACCATTTATAGCGTCTGCGTGTAGAAAACTGGAAACGAGACCAACAGTTGAGCGACCCACAGAAGAAAAGCTTTGAAAGGTGCCAAGCCCGAGGAAAAAGTTTAAACAGATTTTTTTTTCCGTTATCACTATTCTCCTTTATGAGCAGTGCAAGCTGCGAGAAGGGGCGAGTTTGAACTCACATCCTATACCTACTGAATGTATAAAAAGCTGAAAGGTGATTACAGTCCTGGATCGTAAAGTCACAGGGAATTTATGTACCTGGTTTCAAATTGATTTTGCTCATCAACTCAGTATACAATTTATAGAGCCTGAATATAATCTGAATTGGGAAATATAGTTGTGTCAAGGCTCTCATCATCTTCACAGAATCATATAACGTCCTGAGCAGGAAGGGACACAGAAGGATCACTGAGTCCAACTCCTGTCCCTCCATAGGACAAGCTCAACATTCAGACCGTGTGTCTGAGGCTGTTGTCCAAATACTACTTGAATATCCTGGGGCTTGGCGCTGTGACTGCTTCCCTGGGGAGCTATTCCAGTGCTCCACCACCCTCTGAGCAAAGAACCTTTTCCCAATATCCAACCTAAATCAAAATGGCACATCTTTGTGCCATTCCCTTGGATCCTATCACAGGTCAGCAGAGAGAAGAGATCAGTGCCTGCTCCTTCTCCTCACCTTGTGAGGAAGCTGTAGACCACAAGGACCTGTGGTCAGAAAACTTTCCCTTCAGAGGAGTATGTAAAAAACCCAGATGCATACACCTACGAACAAGCCATGGTCACAGCCAAAACCACTAATGTCAGAGATGGCTACATGACTGTCGAATGCTGGCAAGCGGTATGGGCTGAATTTTACCTACACCGAAGAAGTAAAATGTTCCTAAGTCAGCGTCAAGACTAATTTACTTTGCCTCCTTTTTCTCTTACCCACGTCTAAGCACACAGACTGTTTTTAAAGCCTGAGGTTTGGTTTTCCTGTTCTCTTCAAGAGTCAGTTCTCCAAACATCTCAGTGTTTGACCACGACCCCGGTGGGCTGTGACTATTAACACCTTAATTCAACAGTGACTTAAGCAGGTCTTTTCTGGAGAAAAACAGTATCTCCCAAACACACACGGCCACCCACAAATGCCATTTTTATAATTTACTTAAACACCTATTTGCTTCCTGCACAGTACACAGCAGTGTTTGTTTCTTCAACAAAATAAAACCACTTTCTAAAGACACATCATCTATCAGATGACACAATCTGTTCCTGGGCAGGACATCAGGTTTTCAAGTGACACTTCAGTTTGTGATCTATCAGTAAGAAGCAGCAGAACATACACATAGGTGAATCTAAGGGTGAAGCATAACAGTATGTTAATGAAAAATTCCGATTATCCTATAAAAACAAGGACTGGTAGTCACATCAATGGCTGAAGAAAACAACAGTTGCACATTTTTTCCAACAAACTGTGAACACTAATGCGATTTTCCCTAAATTGTGTTACTAAAAAGATATCCCCAATAATTTTCAGTAAAGAAATTATGAAGACTGATACACTTACCTCTCGGAGTGTAGGTTTGCCTTTGAAAAATTCTGTGTTTTTGCTACTTTTTGGTGGGTTAAATCTTAAATTTAGAAAAGCACATCCGTTAGCAATAGCCTCTAAAGGAGCCGGCCCTTCATATGGAAATCCAAGACCAACGAACAGCTGGAAAATAGAACACAAGGACTATCTTAATGTTTGTTCTTTAAAAAAACTGAAAGCTAAGTGCTAACTCAAAAGAAACAATAACCCATTCTAAACATACCAGCCTAAAACCCTGCAATGCTAAGAAGAAAATGGGAGAAATTCAGCAGCTCACCCCCTCCTACCCAACCAGTAATGGAATGTCCTGTAAAACACACTTGACAATAATCTTCTGTAATGAGTTGAGGTGTTTTTTTCATGGAGCTGAGGCAACAACAGACCCTTTCAGTGATTTTGGGGGAAGAAAAGGTCATTTGGTGGTTTGATTGGTGGCAAAATGAAACTGCTGGGGCTCTTTTGCAGGTACAGGTTTTACTGCGACAGCCTCGTTGAACAGCTACACCACTGTTTTTCCCTCTCTCCCACACCAGCTAACCTGCTGGGATTGTCAATATGAACACGCTCCTGCCAAACTGATTAAGCCTTCTAATTAAAGCAGTAGATGGCAGCAAACATCAGCTGAAGAGACTGTACTTAGGCAGCAAGAGCTTACACAGGATTAAGAGGGTTCAACGCCTCCAAGGTAAATTGAAGGAGGAAAAATGCATCACAAAGCTATTCTTATATCAGCCGAGATTACAGGTGCTCTAGAAAAGGCAACGCTGTCCTCCAATGGAAAGAAATGTAATATTTTTTCAGAGTTGCCTGGCTTTTACCTGGATTTTGACCCTTTTCCTGACCCAACATAATTAAAAACCTTGAGTGAAATACAGGATTCATCATCTTTATTTGAACGTTTGTGAATAATGGGAGAATCATAAGCTTCGATTTGTGACTTAATGTATTTTTTTATATCTACATATAGCTACTGCTTTTTTCAAGAAAATGAACAACCTTCATAACTACTACGACCACGTATTTGGGATGCACGTATCCGAAGAGCTCAAACTACTTCATTCTCCACTGAATTTTCTGCAACACGAAAGCAAATTCTAGTAACAGAATATTCAAAACTGAAGGCCCCTTCTACAGCTAATTTTAACACCGATGCATAAACCTGCAGTCAGTACTGTCGTGAACACGCACTGCAGCATCAATCCCCTCCAACTCATGGCAAAATCAGTATAAATTCTGAGTTGGTTCATTTTAAACAGAAAGTTAATGCTTCTCAGCAGAACTGAGGACATGCAATTTTCACTGCGTTGAGCTGGATATTGTTATCCAGCTTTCAATTTTCAGGTTAAAATAGCTGCCCACTTGCAAAAAGTTTCTCAGCTACCTCAGATTTAAATCTTACAGGGAACGCTCCAGTGGCTGATATCGAAAAGAGATCTGGAAGAGCAAAAGATCTCCACCAAAATTAGATTATCTGAATTTGCTTTTTATACATCACATAAGGCATATTACCTTTCAGTCATAAAATATACATACTAACTTTCATCTCAGAAGAGGCTGAATTTAAAGAAATTAATGAATTACGGTCAAGAAACCATTCCATGCAATCTGCACAATGATATTTATTTAAACTACTCCTTAGTTCAGGCAGAAAACCAGCTGAGAACCAGCAATTAAAACCATCTGAAATATCAAGACTCCTATAATCCTGTGTTTGTCTGTTCTGTAGAGAATGCTGGGCTGTTTGTTTCGTTTTTCACTTTTTTAATAACCTGCTGCTGTGCACCGCTGAACAGTTCTGTGTCTGACTGGGCCGTTTATTTAGGAGGAAGCTCCAAGGAGAAAGAAACATGGTTTTATGTTTTGACAGCACAGAGCACACTGTCAACACTTTATCTATAATAAATAGCCTACCACCTGTTTCACATCCATTTTCCAACCTTACCTCAAAGCGGTACCATACCTTTGAAGAAAGAAGGAGGTTCTGACTGTTAGACTGGTGCATGTGTGTGTCAGCCGGAGGTTGCAGCCTGGCTCCCAGCTGCTCACAGCCCCCCCCAGCTCCTTCTTTTGACCCACCAAAATTTTCTATCACTCCGCATCACATCATCTTTATCGGATCACCTGAAATTCCCAAACTGAATCTAGACCCTGCTCCTGAAAATTGCCCTTTATTAATGTTCCGTGGTTAGGGAGCTAGTGTTTGTGTATGGGATAGAGAGCAAAACTAAGGAATATCTTAATTGCCTCTAGAGAGTGACATTCAATACGATTCAAAAAGCAAGCAAGAACACGGGTCATTTCTGCAACTCAGTCTTATGATGGTCTAATTTGCTAATCCTTTGAATTACGTGCAGCTTGTTATTTCCAAAAAGGCTACAACAATCTGTCAAGGTGCTTCCTAAAAGTGTGCGACGAATGCTGCAAATCACTAATTGAAAAAGGAGGAGAGGAGGAACGTAGAAATAACAGACAACAGTTTGTAGGTACCAGGGAAGTAAGCACCTATCCTCACTCCAGTTGAGGCTGTGTGGAAGACAAGGCGCTCTCTCTCACGAACCAGTGACAATTTAGAACACTATTTTTTGTGTGATATACACGTGCACTGCTGCCTCCACCACATAAGACACTGGCTATGGTTTTAAGGTACTCTTTCATCAGATGCTATGTTGGTAACGTGCTCCACCATGGAGGGGCACCTTCACCTTACGGCTGAAGATCATCAAAACTCCAAAATTAATAATGTCGGCAGTGTAACTATGGGCACAGATGGTTCAAAAATGAAAGCCCTGATCTTCCTTTGTTAGCTGCAGCAGAACTGCTATGAGAATAGAATTCCTTTATGTTTTACTGCTTGATTATCGTTTGAAACAATTTTATTTTCTGTTTGTGAACATTCTTCTCACCTTCCAAATGTTTTTGAAAGCCAGAACTGTTATTTTTTTGTAGAGTGCTTTAAGTGGGCACAGGCCACCATAGCCTCTGTATGTTATTACCCCATAAAACAAGACGATTGTCAGGAGGTATTTACAGTATAAAAGTGTATCTAAAGGAGATAACAGCAAAAAATACAGATGTAAAGCGATCACAGTAATGGTGGTGTGTTTTTCCTTAAAACCGTTTCCTTGTTTGCAAGTTCTGCCGCTCAGGTGTGTCTGTGCCTAAAGGTCTGCATGAATCAGAAGGAGAGATTCCTACCTGCAACCTCACTTGCCCAACTTGAGTAAAGCAGGTGTTGAAACCCTTCAGCAGGAACACATTGGTTTTTGGAGAAAGGCTCCTCAGGAACCTTTTCTGCCTTTGCAGTGAACTAACTGAACCCTGGTTTGGAATTTCAGGCTCTTGAGTTGGCCACCCAGCATCACAGCAGCCAAGACACCATTCTTTTCTGATCATAATGGAGGCACTCCTTTCATGCTGTAGCAGCTAAGTGGAAATTTCTCTGATGTGAAAAGTGCTTCACAACCACTTCCACAAAAGAACAGTGGGGTTTTGTTTTATTTTTTGGAAACCACCGACTTTCAGTTGACACTAAGCAATTTATTTGCGGAATTTACTGCACCAGATCAGACTAATAATAAAATGAGTACTTGAACAAACAGTTTTTCTAAATTATAGCCAAAAGTATAATGAAAGGAGTGCATATTTTACTTCACTGACTGTAATTCTGACTAGCTGAATATTTAAGAGAAAAAAAAAAAATCATATTCCAGAGATTAAATGCTACAGTTCCACAGACAGGCGTGTTTATCTTCTCCTTTCCCCTTTCTAACATCACTGCACTTTATCTAATTTATTCTGTTGGGTTGGTTCTTTATCACCACTTCTGTGTGCCTCCTTACTGAACTTAAATATTCTCTTCAGAACTACAGAAAAAGAAGTGCAGCAAAGGCTGTTGTTAACAATCTTGATATATTTTTCTCATGAATATAAAATACTTCCCAGAAAAGTCAATCCTTTTGTGATTGAAACAACCTTAGAATAGAATCCGTAGTTAAACACGCTTTCAGCTGATTTTGTGAAGCGTGGGGAAGTAAAAAATAAATTACTTAATAAAAGGCAATATGAAAAAAAATCAGTTTGTTTTCCTATTTCTGCTTAGCTAACATTACAACAGGATTTTTCCCAAACTATCTAAATAGAGTGTTGCTCCTACTTTTATTAATCATCATTCACAAACTGTAAATTCCACTGGGCAAAAGGATTTGGATTCCCTTAACAAATTACAGTGACTCGAAGAAAAAAAATCACATCTAAAACTTTCTTGAAAGGAAGAATATTTCTCAAGAATTCAGTACTAGCTCTACCAGGAGAGTCTGGTCCAACTCCTCCAGCTGCCCACTTGGCAAGAAGCCACGTTAAGTTGGCAGGAAGGCTGCCAGCTCGCCTACTCTATTTTCCTCTGACGTGATGAATGGCTTTACATCTTCTCATTAGGAACTGTTGATATGTCTCGTTTTTGTCATGCACTACACAGCTGAACTAGCCATGATGAATCTCAAACAGCTCCCTCCTGCTTGAAAAACGCACTTCTTCTGAAATGCGTTGCTTTATAATATACACTAGAATGAAACGGCAGCTGCACGCACTGAGAATAACCACATCCTACATCAATTATTGCAGAGAGACCAAATACATTTTGGAAAACGCAAAGCTCTGATCAAGGATCACAACTGAACCATCACCTATCGGTATTATGCCGTCTTTGGGCAAAAATGAAGCACTGCAACATCAACAGACACTTCGGAGTACACCGAGGTGTACTAGTTGCTAAATTGTTATTTAGCTCCAACTTCTGAAAACTACATCATCTGTCAGCTGACTGAATGGAACTTGCTTACAGGATGTTGAAATCACAAGCAATGAAAGACAATCCTTGCCCTTGGGCATAAAAACGTATATCTAGAAAAAGAAAAATCTTTCTGGAAGCTTAAAGACAAAGTTTGTTGCTTGGAGACAGCAAACAGCAAGCATGGATGGTTCAAGGGAGCATTGCATCCACAGATGTTACCAGCCTTGAGTTACGGCTCCAATTATTCACACACTATCAGCACACCGATTGTCTGGTGACAAAACCCCATAACTAAATTCATTATGGGGCTCCGGTCATGTTGCCTAGCGATTAAAGTGATTACGATCAAAAAGTGTCCTTGAACATCACTGGATGCATGTGCATACATACATGAGGCTCCTCAGGGCACAAAGCTCCTATTCAAGTCAGCTTGATTCTTGTGGAAAACCTGCACTTATTTTAGCAATTCAATCCATGATCCATTCGATACAAACACAATTGACCCCTACACGCAGCAGATGGCCGGCAGAGACAGGTGAGTGCTGGTTTATGCTAAGCTAGGTTAAAGTATTGTCTCTTAAGGGACATAAAAATCTGAAACTGTGAATGCACAGGCAACAAGATGACTTAAAACAAGTACGTCTGCTGAGCAACACTGAGAGGCAACCATATGCTAAGGCAGCACGGCCAGTGTACCTAATGAGATACTGAGCATCAGCCAGCCCAAAAAATCCTCACAAAGGCAACCCAAAAATCCACCACAAACTGAAAAGTCCAAACCAATTACATGGTAAATCTCAGTTTCCACTTTCCATGTCAGGACGCTGTTGTTTGACTGTTAAACTAGATGCATTGGGACAAGTAAGTATTAGACAGGAATAATAACTGAAATTCATGACACAGTAAGCCATACTACCTTTCATTTTGTTGCAACATCAGAAACTCACTGCACTCCTATTTGCCTAACAACAGGTAAGTAACAAGAGATGCAGAAGGACACTTAACTGCTTAACATCAGATCAAAGTTTTGCCAGGCGGGCTGCAAAATAATTGCCTAAAAAGGAACACGGCTTTTCTCATTTGCAAATCTGCTAACAGGAGTTCAGAAAAGCCATAGGAAAACACTATTTGCAACTTAAAAGAAATCAGTTTATTAAGAAAGACTGTATCAAATAGATAATGCGATAAAAGCACTGCCTTCCTGACACAGAGTTCTGAAACACTGCGTTTCGCATTGCCATCTCCTAAGAAATGCAGTAAATTCTTGAAGGATTTCTCCTGATGTTAGGAAGGAATAAGAAAAGAAAAAAAGCAGAGCAATAGAATAGAACATAATTATAGTCTAAAATGCTTGTAGGATTCTGAAAATAGTACAGTGTAAATCCATGCTTTTCACAAACGTAGAGTTTGTGAGAAATAAGCAACTTGCTGTTCTCAGGAGTACCCCACAGTCCCATGATAGTATCTTCCATCTGATATTGCAATTACTTGTCAGAAACTTGGTGAAACCACTCTGGTTACTTCCTGTGTCACAAACCCCATGTAATCACCCTGTAATGAGGCACATAATATGTATGTATCAACCTGAATTTGTCCTAAACCGAATGTGTCCTTACACTGCACCTTACGGCACCACAAATACAACCAATAACAACTAGATGAGCCATCTACTTAATACTGGAAACGAAGCTTTGTAGGGTAATACAAGTACGATGTCTGATAAAGAATTAGGGGAAGAGTCAAACGTAATTGCTATTATGAACTGTACTTTGTAAATTGTGAGGACTTCAGTTATTCTACAGGAAGTCTATCAGCTTATTTTACTATTCCAGTGAGTAAGACCCATTTTTTTCCAGAAAGAAGTCACTGTTTGTGCTTGGGGTTATTACAATGTCAATATTCTTCCCACGTTAGTACTATGATTAACGCAGTGATTTCATACTTCACGCAGGCAAAAGCTGTGTAATCTCAGCATTATCTATGATGAAAGTAAATGTTGACTTTTTAATCTGCAACATTATGTGCATCTGTATGCATCAAGTACATACACACAGTGGTTGCCTTTAAAAGTCATAATTTGCCAACAGCTGTCACATGGAGATGTCAAATTACCATCATTTTTCCAAATATTAAAAAAAAAAGATCTCTGCAGTCGTGTGGGAAGGCTGGGAGGTGCTTGCTTTTTCCTTTTCCTTTTGTAATAGATTCTTCTGTAGAAGTGCACAGCAAGAAACTATCAACAATGGGGAGTAAGTGGTACAGTTCCACACATTTTGCTAATTTTAAACAGAAAAAAAACACTTCTTTGACCAACTGAAAGTTAAACATTCTATTTAAATGTAATCTACTAAAGTGTTTTAAAGTGCCACAAAGATTATGGGAATGGCACAGAAAACCCTACAAAGCGTTCTACCTACAGGGACAAAAGTTTATTTATCTCAATGTATATAATGTCCCTTATCTCGAGTTCCCTTGACTGTGGGGCCACAGGCGAGGCACACCACAAAAAGCACACTCTTTTGCTCACTCTCTCTGCACAACTAAAGTAAAAGAAGGAGCTGAATGGTGAATGAAGTGCTTGCCTTTCTTCTTTTCTCCCCGGGGAGTAGGGTGACTCAAGGTTAAAGTCATCAGTAGGGCAGAGCCAGCAAGCCTATTGTACAGCTTTCAGATATTCCCCAAATATCACATCAGGGATATAAAACAAAGGACATTCTCAGCTGATAATCTTCCTGAGTTGAATATCGCATTTAAGGAATTGAAAAATGCATTTATCCATGTTTCTCAGGCTGCCTGTTAAATGTGGCTGTGACTATAGGTTGTCGTCTCAATTTTCTAATAATAGCTGTCAATCCACAAAACACGGAGATGACTGAAAACGTATTCTTAGCAGACAGAGGAAAGCGTAAGCTCCTTTACATTTGGTCATTTATTTTACCCATCGCTTTTTAAATTATGAGGTCATTCACAGGAAGCACCTCAGATACTGCCTATCTGTAACTATTTTTGCCAACTACTCCCTCTTAACAAACTTACTTTGGTTTCTCTCAGTAGAAACTGCAAATCCCGCCCACTGAGTATACCATGGTTTTTCACGTAGCCGGGAATATACATGGTGCTTGTCCCATGAACAGTTCCATGGACTTCCATATAGTTGTGGATGACGTCCAGATAAGCCTTCTTATCCTGTAATAGCAACGACAACATATTTTCAGTCTTTACACACTTCAAGCAGCTGTGTTCAATCAAGAGGGTTTTTTTAATGTCATACACCATAAAAGCCAAAAAGAGAAGCAGTTCGTTCATTCATTCTTAAATGACTTCTTTTACTCTCTCATTACATTATTGGTTTTGTTTTCCACTAGACTGGAAGAAAACTGGAGCTTTTTTATTCATGATATAGGTATAAATTAATCAACACCAAGTTCCTATTAATTTCTAACTGGACAAAACCAGTTTACCATCAGACAGCTCTCATCTCAGCATGCCTAAACAGTATTGGCCTAACAATACTAACAAACTAATTTTGAAATTTCAACATTTTGCTCTTTTTTTGTCAGAGGTGCAAAATAACCAGGTATTGTTTATCTTCCTTGTGAAAGAAAGGGTGAATCTTACCTTAGTAACATGCACTCCTGCCAACTGAAAACCTGAATACACATCTTTTCTAAATACCCAGTATCTGAGTCCCGTGAGACACCCACAAATACTCTACTTATCTAAGTTCTAAAGGCACTTGGAAATGACCCAGAGAAGAGTAGTGGCTTTAGTGTTGAATTTTAAAAAAATAAAACTAGTAAACCATCCTAGTTTGCAAACAAGAACTACTTTAATTTTCAATGCCATATGTTTTTTGAGGTTTGAAGGCTACTGGCATTCCAGAAGCAATTAGCTGTAGACTGTATTTACAGCTAGCACGCAGCACAGATCAGAGAGACTTTCCATCAATATTTGCACATTCTAAATAATAGCTCTCAAATTGGGCAACATATTCTGTACTCCTTGGCAGCAAGAGAGTTTTAAAGAATTCTACTTTCTCTCACTACTTTTGTCATGCAAATTCTGTACACTGTTCCTTTGCAGCCCTCGGTGAAGGCTGGTCAACAACGTTACTGAAGTTCATTGAAAGGGCAAGTAGACTGGTGAAAACCCCACCTTCTCAAATCTTGAAGGAGCAATGAGGTATCAGGCCTAAGTAAATCACTAGCACTTCTTAAAACTTCTTTGCTAAATTAATTATTGGTCTATGTTCGAATACACAGGCTTCTAGCTCCAGCTTGTCCCACTGGTGATGGTGTTCCTGATGAAGTTGATTGACTGCCTCGTTACTCCATTGCCCTGCTTTGGCAGCTCTGCCAAGGCTGCACCAATGGGACAACGTGCTGGGCTAATTTTTATGTAAAACAGCCAAAAAAACGGGACAAAAGGGCTTTCTTGTTTGATGTGGTTGCCGTTATTGTTAATCAACACAAAAATATTTAAAAATATCTAAATATCTAAAAAATATTTAATAAACTAAAAGCTTGCTCTATTTCTTACTTATCTTTTTATTGCAAATTTGAATTACTCTGAAAGAGATATTTTTCCTATTACTAATAAAGTAAAACAGCATAATTAGAAACTGCTGAGAAGCTTTGTTAAGAGAAAACCCACGGTAGAACTTTTTCTTTACAAATGTACAGGAGAAATACAAATGGAACAGCTTGGTCGTGTTTCCAGAAAGGCAGCAGCGGTCTGTCGCGACAGGCACGCCTCAATCCCGCCTGCCTGCCTTTCCATACAAATGGATCCTATGGGTTAGGCTTTTGTGTTCTGAATGGGAAGAGATGACAGCGAAGCACAAGTACTATTGACACGATCTGCCTACAGTAAGAATACTAACGCACTTGCCTCAGATTTTATTAGCTCATATCACACAAACTGCTGGCATGAACGTACTCTAACTCAAGAAAAATATCAGCAACAGCTAGGAAGGACGAAAATAGGACTACCTACCATCGTATTACTTCTTTTAATGATGTCAATAACAATTTTACAAACCTGTTAATGAGTATTTAGCTGCTCTAAAACAAAATATTTGACATTAAAAATTATGTAGTGCCTACAGTCTTTCTAATGGTTCCTGAGGAACTGCAATATTCGCCGTAGGACTGTTGAGGGTTTTATATAGGTTCAAAAAGCAATTATGGAAGAAAATCTGTTAATCTATTATTGAATAGTCACACGACTTTTGGCTCAAGAAGCCAGTGAACTGCTTGTCTCCAGTGGCTGTGAAACAGGCCTGATTTTGCATCCTCTTTACACATCGAGTTCTGGCTCTTTTTGGAGTCAGAACACTGGACTAGATAAATCTTTGATCTCAACAAGCTTTGCTGCCATCTTATCGTCTTTATTAGCTCATCTTCAAAGATGAATATAAAATGGACCTAAAGAAATGGCTCCTGTTTATATGTGATGCCAATAAAAATCTAGTGGGATTCTTAAAAGTATCTGAAATTCATTGCTGAAATTCTGTGGAAACACTCTTTGATACACACAACAGACCTTGAATTTAGCCCAAAACATTCACCAAACTATCTTGTTAGTAACAAAGTGAATCTTTCTACTATATCCATGTGCTGTCTGCTGTATCAATATCAGCAGCTGATGAGTACAAACCAGGGAATATAGGATTAAAAAAAGAAAGGAGTATACTAAGACAGGATGAAAAGAATAGGCTTCCAGGCTGTATTTACATTAGTATTTTAAGGGGGCAGATAAAGTGTTTTTACTTAAATCCTTGAAGTTACAAAAATATATAATAAAAAATAATAAAAATTTCAAATCAACTGAGCGGACACGCAAATTATATTTAAAATTAATATATAACCAATCAATACAATTGAGGAAAACAAAGCAAAAGCAGTGATAAAATCAACATGTTTTAAGCATCTCTGCAAGTGCAAACTAAACATAAATTAACGATCCATAACCTTAACTGGGCACATTACTTATCCACATGACTGACTTCCTGATTCAGACTCTAAAACAGATAAAACATTTAGTATCCCGAACAACATAAATTCTTCCAGGGTAACTACTGTAAATTGTGCTGTAGAGTCTACAGAAGTGGTTTTTCTTCACAAAGGAACTTCTATAGATAGATAGGTGTAAGTAAAGGGATCAATATGCAAAAAATGTTAGGAATTGGTTTTCAAACGACAAGAGTAAAACAACATACACAAGCTGGGAAAAATCCACCATCCCTTAAAGGATCCCCTCCTTCTTTTAATCAAATGAAATTTTTTAAATAATAACTGGAACTGAGAGCAGCATCTTCCTTTTGTTCCTCTACATAAAACAATTGTTCTTAACTTTTCCAGAAGTCTTTCTTTCTGAACGAAAAAAAAAGAAGGCCCAAGCAAAAACTCAGAAAACACAAGCCACAGAACAATCACCGCTTTATTCCCTTATCCCTTTATTCCCTTGCCCATTTCCAGTCCAAAGCCACTGCTTTCATAATCATCTTTGAATTACCGTAAAAATACCATCAGTACCTTATCCCTTACCTAAATCTCACTAACATTTGTCTCCTCTTGCATTTAAGTATTTCTGAATGTCCACATTACTTGTGGAAAAGTGTTATTTTGGATCATAGAAGTATACATTGCAACAAGCTACTTCAACAAAGTAATGAGGGCACATATTTCAATTCTAAACATTAAAAATGCTGAATTAGAAAATGGGAGCACATAAACATGGCATTTATAAAAAGAAAGACTACAAGTAAATAAATCAAGATACATGATTTGCAAACAAAATATCAATACCCCTTCAACTGTTAATCCACTTCCTGAGTTTGCTTGGTTGGGGTGCATATATAAACATTCTTTTCTCTTAAATCATTTGACAGCAAACTTCAGATTTTTATTTCCTCCTAAATGAATTCAAAGAGACAAGATCATGGGCTGCTGGCTAGTAATGCAAAACCAACATTCTCTGCAGAGTCTGGATCAGCCGGTCCTCCTCACCCATGCCTGCTGTCCACACTGCAAAGCCAGACTCCGAGCACGGAAGGTAACCACGTGAGAAAAAAAAGCAAATAGTTTCTTCTCAGAATCAAATGGAAAAGTAACGGTGAAAAACTGTCATACAAACCTTTTCTGAAACAATTTTTTGGTAGCTAAAATAAACATGCCATTCAGGAAGGAACTTTTTGTTGATCATTAACTGCAGAGCTGTTATTACTGTTCATCAATTATTTCCACCTACTCCTACAAAATAGGCCTTTCTCATCAAAGAAATCAAATGTGAACTGTCTGATCAGTCTTTCCTTAAGTCAATGTTGACAAGAAGAGACAGTCTGAAGGGCTGAAATTTTAAGTTGGGTGGGAGAAAAGTTTAAGCAGCAAAAATACATGGTAGGAACAGTATGCAATAAGAACTAAACTCTGCTTCTAGTTTTCTTAATGAGGTAGTTGGTGGTAATGAACAATGCTGCTTTATCATCAGTCCACAGTCATCAGAGAATTCAGTTTTAGACCATTCAGGTACCCTCACAGAACATTAGAAATTCAGAAGTGAATGAAAGGAAGCACCACACACGCAGAATGCCAGGCCAACAGCAGTGCAGAAGAGCTCACCTCAGAGTCCTAAACTGCCCTATGGATTGAACATTTAAACAGCAAAATGTATGTAAAATAGCCTATAGAACTAGTCTCACTTCCTTACATTGAAAAAAATCAAAAGAAAACGGTTTTATGAAGCTTCACAGACGTAACTCAGAGAAGCAAGTACTGGGATACATCTTTCTGTATATTCTGAACGCATACCATTAAGTCTGGAAGTCTTAACATCTGGGTGCTCATATGCCAAAGCGTCAAGTCCAAGGTAAGCCAAAATCCATTGTATATGCAATGTATGAGAACTGAGATTGTGACACACACATAAGATTGGAAAACCTCTCTTTTCAAGAAGTGTCACATTCCCAAAGGCTTTTCAAGACATCCTTGAATAACAAAAATCCTGTCTACCAGGGAACTAGGAAAGAGCACAAACACTGGAGAATTCAATGTACAACAACACTGAGAGAGTTAAAGAGATACAGTGGTAAATCCCAAGGAGTAGATGACGCCTCATGGAGCTCAAATAGGAAACTTTCAGATTGCTAGTCAGGGAGTACTTAATGCAGAGTACTTAATTCATAAATAGATCTGGAGAGGATTCAGTGACCCAAGACCAGCACGTGTAAATTCTACACTGACCAACTTATCTGACACTTAAATAAAATATTAACTATACAACCACATAAACCCAACAAAATTACAGTAGTCAATTCTGTCTGTAGGAGGAAATTCTCTCACCATATTGGTAGCGTTCTCTGAAGAAGCCATTCAGCATGTAGAAACTCTTCTAAAGTTCTGAAAGGAACTAAGTTGCTTTGGGATAGAAGAGAATCACCCTTGTGAATGAACAGCCATCACATGGTAGAGAACAGAGAAGGGACAAAGCGTGCAGTCAACACATACCACCCAGAGTAGCAAAGTTGAAACTCTCTTCAAAATGTTCAAGAAAAACATTATGATACTGAACCCCCCTCCCGGGTTTTAAAGTATTTGAAAAGCTCCTTCAGTAGCCTAAGGGACTCAGTGTCTAGGAAATAGAATGACCAATAAATTCAATATAAAAAGTGATTCATGTGTTGAAAACCAGTCTCAGCTTCACATAAGAATAATGGACCCGAGCTAACCAGCACCACCGAAGAATGAAAAGTCTGCATTATGACAAAATATGATTATGGTCCAAGAAAAAAAGCAGTCCAATGTTCAGCAGCAGGCAGTCCACTCACCAACCAAGTAAATGATAGGAATTACTTGGAAAGGAATAGAGAAATAAAAAGAATATCAAACTGTTCCATATAAACACAATTGTCTCCCTTCTCAAACATTGTTGTGGTTCTGGCAAACAGAAGCCAAGAACATTAGATGCAGTTCTGAGAGAGGTAAAAAAGGATCCAAGCTACAGAACGGTTTCCATTCCTACATACGGAAACCTATAATGAATTCATTAACAATTCTTCACTTTGGAAAAGACAAGTTGGCAGAGCATGAGAGAGGCTTACGGTACCATAACTGGCACAAAGAAAACGGATAGTGACTGACCACGTGCTGACAGGAAGGCAAACAAAGCTAGTAGGAGGCAGGTTTAGAAAAAGCCAAAAGTTAATGGCTCCTCCTGCAACAGGTCACAGATTTGAGGGACTCCATGACACAGAACGTTGTGCACGCAAGAAAGTTTGCAAACGTTTGTGGTCAGAGAAGTGCTTTGAAGACAGCTCTTACTGATATCTCAAAAGTTTGTCAGCAGACAGTTAGCTTGTCAACAGACAAACCGATTCAGAAAACTGGCTAGCTACAATAACCTGGTTAGTGTGCACAGGTTAAAGCTAACCTCACCAACTGCCCAGCCATGCAGCAGAGCTGGGAATATGGGATTTCTAGCAAAGATGAAATGACAAGTAATTTGGCATCTTGTTTTCGTTTACAGGCATAGCCAGATGCAGCAAAGGACCCGTGTCCACAGCTATATAAAACCACGATGCAGGTAGCTATTCTAGTCTCACCCCCAGGGAACAAAAGTCCCGTGTATACCTCAGTTCCATTTCCAACTGCTTGGTTTAAAATGAAACAATTCAACAGCTATTCCCCAAGAGCACCCCAGTCTGGGGACTGGAACACTCTCCCCTTCACACTGTGCTTCTCTAATGACTGATTAGATCCAGCACTGACACGTGTATTCTGTGGAGATTACACTTTTTGTTAATTGGCCATGTTCAATATGAAGAAAAGGAGCAGGATAAGTAGATTAGTCTGGTCCTGTACAAGCCATGGTGGCAGATGAAAAGAGCACCGAACAGTGAAAACGAAGGAAACATGAAATAAGCACATTACACAGAGACAAGATTAGTTCAAGCTTTCTGTTGATCACAAGAATCGGATTTTATCAGTACAGATAAGACGTCTCACACTGTCATCACCAATTCAAAGCCTATCTGCAGCGACTGCACTTTATGTATCACTGCATATGGGCATGACTGCAGTTACAGTCTGCAAGTTACAGCTTTAATGTGCTTGATGTTACAAGCATACAGTAAGCATTTTAATACTCTCAGTTATTAAGTCACACATCCTAGAAGACACAAGACAGGCAATACTTAGAGAAATGGAGCAGTGACTTGATAGGCAGCAGTTATAAAAAAATATTACAAGGGCCTCAGCTGAGAAGTTGTCTAAACATGAGTTCCTAGGTATGTCTAACAAAGCATTCAGTATTTCTTTTTGATTTGGTGCTGGTATGGCCCACGTGCCCTTTGCTCACATTCACATTTGAAGAGGAATGTGAATAATCTTCAAAAGGCTGAGAGCAAACAGACACGTGAGAACACTTAAGGATTAGAAAAGCAGGACGCTCTCAGTGGTTCAGCATATACAGGCTTTCCAGGAGACAACTATGGGTTACCTGGACCTCAATCTACATCTTCCTATAGGGAAACAGAACACCAACACCATCAGTTCAGTAGACAAAATCTGTAACTGCAACTAAGACTGGAAATTAGCATTTGGAAATCTGGACAAGAAATAATACAAATTCTTAAGGGATAAGGCAATTACTCAAGCCTTTTACCAGGGGAAGTAGTGGGGTTTCCACCCTGTGCTACTTAAAAATCAGCATTGGATCTTCTTTTCCAAAAAGCCACGTTTTTGTCTTAGTCCATGAACATCCTGTGTGTCATACAGAATCTCGGACCAGGCAATCGCAAATCTCCCCTGTGGGCATATAAACTATTAATACATATTTCTGAATAAAACGAGAAAGTTATATGTCAGTGAAAAAAAACAAACCTCTGGTGACTAAGCAACTATCTTGTTCCTCAAATCCAGCCAGTATTCTATAGATCATTCTGCTGACATGCACTACAAACCAGGTCAGGTAGAGATGATTATTACGTGCAGCTGTTCCTGAGAGACTGATAAGGAGATCAGGAACTGAAAGTACAAGAGCCTTTGCTAGAACAGACCCGAGTGAAAAGGTCCCAGCTCTGCCCCACCATTCTGCAGAGACAAGAACAGACTGCAGGAGGGCGCATATCAAGTTGTTCTATCCCGTGAGCCAAACACAATAACTATCAGAGTATTTACTATGATGCAAAGCAAAATTTCCTTTCAAGACGCAGATTACATGGCTTACCGTGATAAGCCCAAATATAGACCTGAGAGACTGCAATCGAACACGCACAGCTACTTCACATATTTTTCTCAGCACAGTAGCCAAGAAGTAATCAGCTCTACCTTTTTGCAACCACTAGCAACGTTCTCTCATTTCGCTTAAGTTTATGTTTTGTTCTCACAGATAGACCAGTTACTTGTAGATCTTTTCAAGAATTTACTCTGTATGACCCGATTTATCAGTCAAAACGTTGGTTCTGTGGTTTGGAGAACTGTGTAAGACCAATATTCTCATGCCAAAGAAGAGAAAAGGACAGAAAGTGCAAGACTGCTGCTCTCGCACTGTCACATCACTTAGCCCTACATACGGCACAGCATTTACTGATCAGCTTCTTTTGCAGTTGACAAGAGGCTTAAAATAAGGTCTTTTTAGGCAGGAGGGAAGGCATACAGAGCTTATGGGCACACAGAGCTAGAAGTAAGCTGGAAGAAATCCAGTTATTAATAAGTAATCACTTTTCATTCAAAACTGCATTGAAACACACACTCCTAGGTGTGGCAGCCTGGAAGGAGCTCCGGAAAAGGACAGGGGACAAAAAGCAGAGACCACCGCGAGCTTAACAGCAAAATATACTTCAACTTGGTGAAAATACGACCGAACCTCAGTGTAGTTATTCTGCAGCTCTCATCTACAGATGGGAGACAATGCAGTAATTGCAATAGTTAGAGAAACAAAGCTCTGATATTATTTCGGGGAGAAAAAATGAGATTGAACGCTTCCAGGGTCTTTTGTGAAACACAACTTCCAGTTCAAAATGGAGCACGTTTTTGGTTGTAGATATAAGAAAATAACTGAAAGACATCTTTGCTTATGTCTGATCACAAAGCCTCTTACACCTTCAAATGCCCGTTACTTTTAACACCAGCTGCATTTTCCAAAACTACTGTGATATCAAGATGATAAAACCTTTTTATTCTATCAGAAAGGTGTGCCTAAATGTCAAAGGATCCACATAAATCTAGACAGAAGCTTCCTCATTAGAAAGCCTTAAAAATGTTTGGTTTAATTATTATGTTTATTTTCAGAAAAAAACCCAAACTTTAGACAGAAGAATTACTTTTAAATGTAGAGTTATTCTTTATCACATTGATCAAAATAAATTTGCTCAAATGAAAAAGAAAACTCACCTTCCAAAAATTATCCACTTTGCCATAAACAAGAGATTGATTCTGCCTTTTGATGTCGTTAATGTGTTTAATATCACTGGAATTCAGATGCTGCTCTACCACAAATCCAAGGAAGCTGTTATCCGGAGTGTGAGCTGTAATAAATAGAGCATATTCAAAACCTTTTAAATTATCAGTTAATGTTGCAAAAGCGTGAATGTTGTCAGAAAAGTAGGTGTAAGGAACGTATTGTTCAACAGACCACTTCCTTCACATTCATACTGAGAGCTACATTTGCTTGCTTTATTCTTGAGACTAGTTCTTATTAATTTTCAGTGCTGCTACATATGTTTACTGAAGTAAGCAGTTATTTTCTGGCTCATTTCTGGCAATAAAAATTCAGTAGCTGGACAAAGGCCAATGACGACCGTTTTTTGTGTGCTGAGCTTTATTTTATTATCAGAGGTAAGAGAATCAAAAGAAATCCAGCCAGACAACCTCAGAGACATGATTCAAGCAATGTGAAAAAAAATCCCGGAGTTCGGTTTGTTAACTAAGTGTACGTTGCTCAATGTTGTAACGATATTTTAGTAAATTTATAGAACCACAGAATCACAGAATAGTTTGAGTCAGAAGGGACCTTAAAGATCATCCAGTTCCAACTCCCTGCCATGGGCAGGGACATGTCCCACTGGATCAGGTTCTCAAAGCGCCATCCAACGTGGGCTTGAATTCAGAGATGTGGCATTCACAACTTCCCTTGGCAACCTGTGCCAGTGCCTCACCACCCTCACAGTATAAAATTTCTTCCTCATATCTAATCTAAATCTCCCTTCTTTCAGCTTAAAATCATTCATCTTCATCCTATCCCTGCAATCTTTGCTAAAGAGCCCCTCCTCAGCTTTCCTGTAGCCCTTTCAGTACTGGAAGCTGCTCTAAGGTCTCACTGCAGTCTTCTCTTCTCCAGGCTGAACAACGCCAACTCTCTCAGCCTGTCCTCATATGGGAGGTACTCCAGCCCTTGGATCATCTTCGTGGCCTCCTCTGGACTTGCTCTAAATTTCTTGGGGTCACCTCCTATACTGGAAGAGCTAACACCAACCACCCAACTCACAGCAGATTATGTATCCATGCTGGTTACTGGCCTACAAACTCACATCGTTCAGACCAGAACGTAAATCTTACTGTCTAATTCACGCAGATACATCTATTATTAAATATGGAAAGGTGACAGCTGAAGTCAGCAGGATCATGTTAATCTAGTGCCCAGTCAAATAAAGTGCATGCAAACGATACGCAATCTTCTCTTAGTTTTCTATGTTATTTTTAGCCTTTCTTGCTCTTCTTCTAGCGGTGACATCCAACAATATTCTTCTCCTATAAAGACGCAGACCTATAGGCTTATTAAAACAAGACCTGTTCAATTCCAGGGATGGGCTTCAACACTCAAGGCTTCAGGTAAAATACATCCCTACTATATAAAAATTACTCCAACATGTGGGATTTTGCACCCCTCTAAAAAGTGTCATAATCTTACAGGTTTACACAGAGACAGTCTGCAATAAACACCAAGATCTCATCTATAAGCCTCCCGTTTAAATCCTGGCACACAAGCTGACAGCTTCTTACCATGCACACTTTGCAATGTTAAAAAAAACCCCTAAAACATAAAAAAAACCCAAAGACAATGCCCCAGGAACCTATGATACAGGCAATGTAAACCTATGGTCAGAGTTCAAAAACAACATAAAATTCTGTTGCAATTATGAGGTTTTGCTTTTTAATTCCTGAAAATCAGCCAAGTGGATACTGCAGTAGAACAAGAGAAATCATATCCTGTGCTCACTTCCCTTTACTGTTACATTTCATCTTTCAAATGACAATTACTCTTTCTCACAAAAGATGCCCCAGCAACAGCAAATGAGACCCAAAAACTTCTTAGTATTTAACACAGCAAATGGCACGTTGCAAATATGCCTGAAAAGGGGCATTTTTCCATCCCTTCATATTTTTGGATGAGAAACTGCATTCAAAGGAGAGGCAAGGCAGCACACGCTCAAAAGAAAAATAAACTTTTGTTAAAGTTAGCACTTAGGGATTCAGTGCCTCAAACACCACTGACAGGAAGCACGTGGTTATTTAAGCAAGATCATGCAGTTTTCAAAGCACCAGTGCTGTTACTTTTCATAAAAGAATTAAAATTAAAAAAAAAAACAAAAAGAGAAAAAAGCCCTTCATGCTTCTGGAAAGCTCAGAGAACAGTAAAGCACTTGGTAATATGCCACAGGTTTGAACATGGCTAGCTTGTTGCTCAGTAATAATTTTCTGCCCTTCTAATCAGAGTTCTCAAAACATAATAGAGTCCTGGGATCTCGGGAAGCGGTCCAGGGTTCCAGTCTGCCGTAAAATATTTACTGATGCATAACATCCATTTTTAATCACCACCCCATAAAGATGGTGCTATCTCTGCAGCAGAGAACTAAAAGCAAAAATAAATTTCAAGTATCCCAGAACACTGGCTCTTCCGCACCTCGTACAAAAAGCAACAAAATTTCTGAACAAACTATAGCAGAGGAATCACTTCTGCTTCACAGAGAGGTTGCTTGCCATCTCTTTACCACTCTTCCTGCAAAGGAAAAGCAGCAGCCACCTCTGGTAGTAAAAACTGAAAATGGTTATTTACTGAAATTCCAATATATTCATACTCTTCTGAAAATTTGCTGTGATTTACCCAAAGACTGTAACAGTGATCTATACTGCCACAACAGAGATCTCCTCTAAAGAGAAATTCTTCTCCCCTGCATTTCATGGAGTAGGACTAAGGAGTGCATTCATGTAATGATTTTCCTCAACTGCATCATCACCCTTGGTGCTACCTTGAACAGGACCTCACACACAAACTTCCCAAGAGTTGGACTAAAATACAGCACGACTGAGCTTTCAGCTTCTTTTCCATTTAGGACATAAATCAATAAATACAAGCAAACCTTGTGGCTATGGAACAAACTCCGCTTACTCATGTCCAGACACAAATTCTGCAATCACTTCCAAGCCACATTTCCCCACCACACGTTTTGTTACTTGCCTTGAAACAACTGTGAATGCAGCCTTTCATCTTTAGAACAACCCTCACTTACATTTCTCTGGAAAAACTTGCACAGCAAACATTGACAGACAAAATATGCCTCTCTCAAGAATCTTACAGGGCAACTGAAATCAAAGCAAGTCAACCAGACTCTCTTCTGTGAAAAGCAAAGCTTGAAAGCCTTTCCTATGTAGTCTGATGAGAGAGAGTAGTACATACCCCAAACTTAGTGTCACAGGGACCACTTAACAGGGGAAGTTAAGCTGGTCACCAGCAAGTGTTTCTTTACAGCCTTGGGCTGAGAAATTGCTGCATACGACAGCATGCACTTTCTCTTTCCTAAGCTTCACTTACTCTCAAGCTAGCTGGCAGCAGGGACTCTTTCTGCACTTTTCAGAGACAGCAAACTTGAACCACTACAACGACATGCAAGAGAAAGATCCTTTGATTCTACAACCTAGTGCCGTAAAGTCAAAGACTAGAGCTGGAGCAGATCACTGTGATCGTTTAATCTGACCCAGTTTTATACAAAATTTAATTTCTTTTTCTGTTCTGTTTCTTTTTTTAGGTTAGTTTTTTTTAAAAAGATGCTGAACAGCACTTCAAAGATCCACAGCAATGATGAAATCTCCTACTTGTTTTTCAATAGTTTTATACAAAGCTGACAAAAAAAAACGTTAATCAGTTCACCACGGGATGAAGACACACCATGAGAACAAGCTAGGTGAAAATTTTAAAAGACCCACAAAAAAAATAGAGACAAAAATTGGTTTTGCTGTTTGCTACTTTATGAATGCGGCATAGAAGAAATAGCCAACTGTTGCTCAATTATTGGGAGGGAAAAAAGCAGAAATGCAACAGTCACAAACTTCAGTTTTAACATGATGAAATTTAAGAGTGCAGTTTATAAAAATGCCACTTAGCAAGTTCCTTAAAATCCTACTGCAGGATTTGAGAAGGCAAAACAAACAAAAGCAAACTCTCTGATGCTTGAATGAAAAGCCATTCGCCGGTTTTCACAGTTACCTTGAGAATAAAGTTCCCTTCTGTCATATTAAGTTGATATTGTTATTTTCTGATTGTTCGATGAAAACACGATATAACTTTTGCATAGTTCAGACACTGGCATTTACCATACTACCCATTTAACAGCTGCAATTTCTTAAACTGTTAACTTGTCTTTCATAATAAAAAAAAAAACTCAAATGATTTATAAACACAGGGATACTTACGGAACATTGTATAAAATTGCTGTGGATTAAGGTTCCATTTTCCCCATGGTGTCTTGTGGCCTTTAGACTGGGCATAGTGGGCATGGTTAAACTCTGGTTCAGTTCCAAAGGAATCCAGGACTCTCAGCATACACCTAAAAGAGAAAAGAAAAAATACCGTAGGTAATATACATGTACATATAAGCGTGTGTGTAGATATACATAGTTATAATTAAGAAGATGTATTTTGCTTTTATTTGCAACAGTGGATGATTTAGAAATCTAAGGTACATTTGAATTTCAAACATTTTTGTTCATAGCACATTTACAAAGACATTCCGATCAGCAAATTCAAGGATATATCAGACATTCAAATAGCAACCCTGGAGCTTATTTCAGGTTTCTTTGTTCTCGCAGAATGAAGCTATGCTTGAACACCCAAGTAGAGCTTATGAGAATGCTACTATGGTCACCTACATTCTTGGGGCTCTGAAGCAGAATCTAGGCAGAAGAGAGTATTATTAATCTATTTTATGATGTTCTCACTCATTACTACAAAATCAATGGAACATCCAAGGGCCACATGCCAATTAGAGCAGAATAGTACTTTGTCTTTAGACAATTGTATTTAGTCTCCAGGTTCTGACTTTTGGGTCTATCAGACCTACTGGAGAAGCACTGAAGAGTTTAATTTGTTGAATGTTTGCAGTCATTCAGGCCATTTATTTATTAATGAAACATTTTGTAACAGACTTTTGAAGAAACAATATAAAAGTCCAATAGGTGCAACAACCAGTCTACAACTGAGAGAAATCTTGGCACTGGCTTACAAAGGGTCTGGGATAAAAGAGTCACACAGTCCTTTATTTAAAGTCTTATTAATTCCTTAAGAAAAACATTATTTCTTTTACAAGGAGCTCCTTTCCAAGAAGACCCCAGAGTACACAAAAGAGAGAAAAAAGACACAATATGAATAAGAGGGCACACAGTATAGCATACAGATACCAGAAGTTATGGTTCCAGAATGCAGCCTGGCAAACCTTTGATACGGGTTGGACTGGAACTTTATGGCCGTCATACCGATCATTAGCTCCACTGCAAATGGAGTTTTATGCTTCACTACAATGGGTTTTATGGTGCTGACCCTACCACATCCTCTAGCTGCCCCCAAACTTAACTGAGAAGACTTACACAGGATGTGTTCCTACATCATCCAGTATCTGAAAGGGGCCTACGAGAAAGCTGAGGAGGGACTTTTTACAAAGGCTTGTAGTGATAGGACCAGGGGCAGTGGGTGTAAGCTGGAGAGAGGCACATTTACACTAGACATAAGGAGGAATTTCCTCACGATGAGAGTGGTGAGGCGCTGGCACAGGTTGCCCAAGAGTATTGTGCCTGCCACCCCATCCCTGGAGGTGTTTAAGACCAGGTTGGATGGGGCCTTGGGCAGCATGATCCAGTGGGATGTCCCTGTATCACTTGTCTGTACACACTACGGAAGGGACACAACTTCACAGGCAGCAGAGAAGAGAAGAAGCGGCAAAAGTTACCATTAAAAATAGCTAGATTTCTCAGCCTTCAACATTTCCTGTGCCCAAATCCCATGTATGTTCTGTTCGGTAACACATCAGGGTTTCACATCACGCTGTGAAAGTATTTGGCCCGCAAAAGGTGAAAGAACTTTGCTCCAACCACTTTCCAGCTTTAGAAGATAAAAGCATTTAGTTTCAAAATTATGTTTACATATTTCTCATATGTTGCTCCTTTCTCTAAAGCACCCTTTAAATTTGGAAATGGAAAAAACCAACAGGAACTTTTAAACTCTCATATGAAATGCCAGCTTTGTATTTGAAAATATAAATAGAGCAAATTTACTTCATTTTTAATCTTCAGAGAGATCTTCCAAGCAGAAGAAAGTCAAAATATACAACACATTATGATTCACGAAACAACAAAGCTGACAGATCAGTTTCTGTGCAATGTTTTATGTGAACTGTTCTCAATGAAAATATTTTACAACAGCGGCAATTATCTCTGCATCATACAAAATACTCCAGCAGGACCAAAACAACTTCTGCACTGATGAATCATTCAGTAATAAAAGCGCTCTTATTTCCTGGCAGGCCTTAAAACAAAATTCTTATCAAACATACAGCTCTTGGCCAGGTACTTGAGTACAGAGGAATGAAAAATGGGTGAAAGCTACTAAGAAACTGCAACATCACCGGAGTTTGTCAAGTTGTGCATGTAACCAGTGCTACATTGCTTGTGATCATTTCAAAGCGCTTTGTTTCCTTGCTTTTTCCTGTATGCAGATGTCAGGTACGTAGCACTAATTGTTCACAGAAAGATGTGGAACTTTGTCCACACATACTGGGTCTCTGGAGCAGGACAGGAAAGGTGATGCAACAGAAACGATGCTAAACCAGGAAGCAGGGAAACCAAAAACTATTTACATTACTCTGGCACAAAGTCAAGTCAGGAAAGAGAAGATCACAGCAGAAAGTACAAGCGTCTGCAGAAATGGTGTGAGAGATCAAAGTTTCAAGTGATGAATCTAATCCTGAAAATGTAGCAGAAAAGAAGTGGTATTGTGAACTGATATTTTCACATAGGTGGGAATACCTCAATTGTCTGCCCAGGTACCATATTATTCGTTTGTTCCACTTAGTGGTTTAAAACTCTTTCAATGGATCCATTTTAAAACAAAATCTTGATTTTACATCTAGTGTTTTAGCATTTCTGAAGTGAAAAAAAAAAAAAAATTGAAAATGGCAAATCAAGATCTTTATAAAGCAGGGATCTATTTTAAATAAAAATATTGATTTAGTATGATTTTAACTTCAGATTTTCACTCTGTTGCCCCCTCCATCCTAAAGTACCACCTTTCTTTAGCAGGAAGTTGCAAGGAATTACAGAATGCCTTGGAATTGGTGTCAGACCCATTAGCCTTTCCAATGACTAATTAAAAAGAGGATTGGTGGGTAGTGAACTGTGTATAGAAACATCCATTTAAAGTCTTCTTTCTTCTAACATATTAGAAGTGACAATTTTGGGGTCTTATGAAAAAAAAAATTCAAGGAAACCTAGGATTATCAAAATTTTTTAAGTGACTTTTTCCCATCAATATTGGGCATAAGCACAAGCACAGAATGGTTTGGGTTGGAAGGGAGCTTACAGAACATTGTGCTATAGGCAGGGACACCTTCCCCTGGATCAGGTTGCTCAAAAACCTCATCCAACCTGGCCTCGAACACCTCCAGGGATGGGGCTTCCACGACTTCTCTGGGCAACCTGTGCCAATGCCTCTCTACCCTCACAGTAAAACACTGCTTCCTTAAATATCTAACCTAAATCTCCCTTATTTCCTCTTAAACCCATTTCCCCTCATCCTATCCCTGCAATCCTTGATCAAGAGCCCCTCCCCAGCTTTCCTGCAGGCCCCATCAGAACTGGGCTGTCTTAGTGGACATGTTTATACCCACTTAGTCACATCCTTGTCCCATATGAGGTTATAATTTTACTCTACTTAGACACGCTTCATATTTGTCTACACAAGAATGTTGTCCAGCAACAGCCATCGCTGTCAGCAATTGGTGCCTATGCCAGCATAAACGGTTAAATAAAGGGTACCGATATGCCAGTGCTTGCAAACATCTTCCTGGGAGCAGGCTGGTCAAAACTCAACTGATTCTGGTTTGTAAGCTTTGTAGGTGCATTGAGCTGAGCCACAGTTCCGCAGACTCCAGACTGTTCTGGCTTATGTCCCAGCCAGCTCAGATCACGAGCAGTCTGTATCTGCCCATCGAAATCCTTGCAGATGCACGCATTAACCTTCAGGTCACTCGGTACTTGCATTTAAAAATGCAAAAACTTAATCAGAAAATAATCCTCCTAAACCCAGATGTATGCTAGAGAGCATGTAAGCAGCAGGAATGTTGCTCATTTTTCAGGATAGCTGTCATGTTAATTTATTTCAAGAATAAAGCCAGTTGGATTTTCAGCATATGGGAATGAGTCATTGCGAGAGAGACTGCAGAAAAATGAAAAAAACACCAGATTCTTATATGCTGGATGGAGGATGCGGGTGCTAAGAAAGGCAATGAGCTGCATGCCTCAAACTATATTAAGCTACTAATTTTTACGTTGCTTCATTGCACATAAACTGCAAAACAATCAGACTTCAGAAGTGAAAAATACAGCACGTCCAGGCATTCTACAGCTTGAAAACAAGGTGCACTCAAAAATGAGATCTGTTTTGCTCTACTCATGCTATTTACAGCACCAATTCTACCACAGATAAAGCATATAATATCAAGAGTCAACGGCACTACAGATCTCCAGTGTACAAAGCAGTATTTCAGTTGTTCTGAAATGCTCCCCCCTCGGAGTAGCAGGATTACCCTTCTGAGTTAGCAGTTCTTGATTTGTTATCACCAAAAACTTCCTCAGTGCTCAAGTTCAGTTGCAAAGATTATAAACGTCACTCTTACCAAGAGACTGTTTTGAAGGCATAGGTGTACTCGACCACTTGATTCCAATATTAAGTGAATAAACAAGTCTTTCTTTGTTTTTTTGAGTCTAGTCTGCATAAACCAGACTGAGCAGACCAGTACATCTGCTGAAAAACTCTATGGCATAAAGCAAAATACTTCTTTCAAGGCAAAGAACTATTTCTACTGACATTAAATACAACTGCCTAAAAAAGCCAAGTTTGTAAAGAACAAGGGATATAACGGAGTTTCAGTTGCGATAATGTTTATTTTACTGGAATGAATTAAACAAAACTATGTAATTATGCTCTTACGCTGGAGTTTGATGACAATATTTATCAGGTAACTCAGGATGCTGAGAAAAAAAAAAACCCTGATTGCAAGAGAATCTTTGAGCAGGAGACAGCTTGCACGAAGCTACAAATTAATTGTTCTGCTCTAATCAATTCTGGTAATCTTTGCTACACTGTAGAAGTCGTTTCGTATACTGAACTTGAGGAACAGTATCGAGTAATTAGAGAGAATGCCAACAAATGCACTGAGTTTGGTGAAAGGTCTACAAAATCTGAATTCTAAGGAGTGATCCGAGCCCTGAATTTACTGTGAAAAAGAGCAAACTGAAGGAAAGTTCAGTACATAAGATGTTCTAGAGGTTGCCAGAGAGGGGAAAGAAGCAATTTCTTCCCCAGAATCATAACTGAATAAACAGCGATGAGAAGTTTGCAAGAAATCAGGTCAAGAAAAACATTTTAAAGAAAAGCTTAACAATATAAAACAATGGCTGGGCCATCTTTTGGAGTCTTCAGTAAAAGATTAGGCAAATAATAAGGACAAACACACCCAATCTACTTTTCAGCAAGGATATGAATTAAATGAGGTCTGCTTCCATCCCATAAAATCCAGTGTTGTAGAACACAGGCATTAAGTAATTTTTATCTTCTTCAAAAGGCTAACAGTAACTCCTACAGTACCCTAAGGTATTTATTTAGAGTTAAATTTGATTCTGTTCTCCTAAACCATGAAAAGTCAGTCATTACCACAAATTAAGAATCAATGAAAAACAGACTAATAACTTAAGATTCAATGACTCATGAAATAAGCAAGAAAAATTGAAGAGCTAAGCCAATAATCTCCATGTCATGGTGTATTTCTGTATCTTCATTACCAAATATATCAAATAGGAAATTCAAAGTAAAAAGGGAAGAACATTTTAAATTTCTAAGTATGGTTTTGTATCCTGACCACAATGCTGTGTGTGATCACCTAGTGACAATTACATCTGGCAGACAGACAACCAACTGTAGCTCAGTGGAAAATGGGATTATCTTTATTAGCAGGCTCCTAAAAACCAGAATATCCATTTACTCCTTTGCTTCAAAAAAGAGATTAAGACTAATCTAATCTGAAACATTGATCACAGTACTGTCATTTACAATTACACTGAAAAGATCCAATATTATAGAAAATCCTAAGGTTGAGAGAAAACAATTTTTCTGCCAGCAGTGAACACCTTTCAATGCTTTCCTTCAAGTAGGATTGACTGGACTTTACAGATCATGAAACACAGCTAATTTGATTAGGTATAGGAAAATCAAAGTCAGTAATTTAGATTTGGTTTTGCTTCATGTTGATGTGTGTTTGTACAACACACGGGATGCTCGCTGATTTAAAGTTATTGACAAGAACAAGTGTGGTTCTAAAACTGCAGACACTAAGGAGACCATACAAAGTAATTTCTTGTGATTAACATCTTCCATTTCTAATGGAAAGATGCTTATAGATTTCAGAAGGAACAGCAACTACCGTTACCAGCAGGTTTATTCTTTAGACCTACCCTTGAATCCAACTCTCTGCTCAGCACCTTAAGAGACGTAACAGAAAAAATTGCATTGCTGTTGTTGGGCAATGCAATCAGCAAAGACAAATTTTCATAGTCACCAGCCCAGCATGGGTACAAACATCGACAAGCAAAACGTACCTTTGGTATTCAAACTAAACAACAAAATCCAACAGCCTCTCAGCTCACCTACTAATTTATATAACAAAAGCGTGGAGGGGGGGGGAGAATGCAAAGAAGGGAGAGAAAGAAACACAAAGATGACTCAGTAAATAATATAATTAATTAAGGTTAAAAACGTTTGAATCCAAGAATCCCAAACTTGCTGGAGTGGATAAAGATGGCACACAACAAACAGGTAATAATCCCTTTATTAATAAGAATGAAAGACAACAGAGCACTAAAATTTATTTTTAAATAAATTCAATTTCACATGGATGTACTCATCTCGGTATTTTGGCATGTGTTAATCAACAAAAGCTCTTTAACAAAGCAGTTAAGAGGTCAAATAAGCGTTACACTTACTGGTAATGTACCCACGACGGACCAAGGGTTTTCTTAAACTGGGTGAGTCCCACGATATCAATGTAAATGAGTTCTACAACTTTATCTCCTTGGGTGGGGCAGCCAGATCTGTTACCCACAACCTTCTTCATAATCCTAAAAAAAGAAAGAAGGAATATGGAAAAGTATTACTTTCCAAATACCTTGAATAAATGCTGTAATACTATATATACACCAATAATTCCCCTTTCCAAAAAAAACCCCTTACTCTTATCTTTTCCAAATCAGGAACATTCACATGCTAAAGATGCTCAGCATTTATTAAAGAGCTGTTTATACATCAGTAAAGTGCTCATTTTCACTAAAAACCTCATCTAGTTTAAACAAGAAAGTAATATGGTTGGAATGTTTAAAAATAGTGTGCTTTGACATGATTTTAAATAATTTCTGACTACTATTGACAGCTTTATAGCATAAGAGCTCTCTATAAAATGATGCTGTCATATTTGTTATAAGAAAACGAGAGCTAGAGAAAATGTGCATGTGCTCAAGCTTAAAACGGATGTTTTATGCCTAAAACTGAACTAGTGTGCAAAGAAAGACAAAGATGAGCGAGGCAGTAATTTGACCTAATATAAGCAATTAACTACATCAAATGTAATGTGTTTAAAGGATTCAAATCTTTATCTTAAAAATCATATACTGAGTGGAGAATAGCAGAAACTGAAGATGAGGACACAGAACTAGGTTGTTCTGTAATATTTCCCATTGCAGCTGGTTAAAGCTCTTGGAATGTTGAGGAATAAGCCGCTTAACTGAATTTTACAACATTCATTTATGAACTCTCAGGAGCCTGAAGCTACAATGAAAACACATTATCCTTTTCACAGCACATATACTTAGCTCATGAAAATAATCTTATCGTCTGTTTAGTGAATTATCATTTTCCTTTTATGCTTCAAGAAATTATACACTGTTAATAGAAGCTTCAAGAGTTTACAATTCATTTTTTTTCGCATTCCAGTTTCAAAAGTGAAAGTAATCTCCTTACTCCTTGAGCTCTGCCAGTGAAGCTGAAATCCTGATGTCATGGCCCAGTAAGTAGAGAGATGTAATTAAATCACTCCACTGGACTAATTCACCAAGTGGGCCACCGCTAAACGCATTTTCTGCAATCTTGAATCCAGATTCTTTTGTCAAAAGCCCCAGATGAACAAGAATCTGGAAAGGAAAGTCATATGTTAGTTATCTGCATTAAATGTGCAGCTAGCATACCTCATGGCATTTTTTGTTTCTACTAAATTCCAACTGTGGGAAAAAAATCACCCCAATAACTTCATTTTGCAAAGGATCTCTAGAACAGCAGCTACACAAATGTTACAGTATTGCTTTGCCCCATTATATGCCATCAGATCAGTAATGAAACAGTGGTGCTATTCACAAAATAATCTATAATTCTGCACAGGAAGTTGTGGCTCACATTATTTTATTCTGCTTGAATAACTCCTTATATTCTGAGGTAGGATATACGTGCTTATGCAAGACAGCACGGTTAAGGAAGGGTACTCTGCAGGCCAGGTTGGATGGGGGCCTGAGCAGCCTAGTCTGGTGGGAGGTGACCCTTCCTAGGTCAGAGGCAATCAGTACTGGATGATCTTTAAGGTCGCTTCCAACCCAAACCATTCTATGATTCTAACTTGGAAGGACTGCGTAATAATAACAGGATGCTTTCCCAACCTCTCATCTTCATTACCGCTGCAGGAGAGTTTTCCCTTTAGCGCCTTGAAATCTACACTTGCCTCTCTAAGGAAGCACAAAAGTTGAGTTCAAAACACTTCAGTACATACCTGGACTGTTAATTGAGTGTGGGTACATACAGTGCCAACCACAAAAACTCCCAAACACCAAAACCCTTTCCCCCAGCTCTTTAAGAAGGAGTAACATTCAAAAAACCATTTTTGCTGTAATGTCTCACAGGTCCCAGAATTGGATGTACTAAAATGAGACCATTTTATGTTTTACAGAGCAACCTTAAAGGAGTGAATAAGTGAATAAAAGCTGTGAATAAGCACTAGAGCATCCCATCAAAACCACCTGTGCTGGACAATACAGCTTCTGTGTATTCTTGAGTTTAAGTACTCTCATATTCTATTCCTTTAATAAAACAGATTGGAGGGCTGCTTGAAAGAGAAGGGTTGCTCTGTGACAGAGGGTGAGCCTACTCAAGGACTGTAGTACGTGACAAACATCAGAGCTGCAATGTAGAATCACAGAACAGTTGGAGTTGGAAGGGACCTCAAGGATCATCTAGTTCCAAATCCCCTGTCATGGGCAGAGCCCAGATCTCATACGAGGACGGAGAACCTCAAGCAAGGAGCTGAGCTGCAGCCAGCCAGGCTTTAGAGACAGTAGAAACGTAACTGTGCAAGGCCTGTTGTCAGGCAGGACTGGCTCCAGTAAGAACAAAGCAGGAAGAGAAACCAGTGTTGACATTACAGCTTTTGGCTTTATCATAACTAGATGAGATAATTAAAAAAACCCCAGAAATTCAATCAAATAAAACAGAACTTTTCACTTTGAGAAACTCATGGGTTTTAAATTGAACTTGTTACAGGAGGCCTAAATTGATCCAATCCAAAGTCATGGTCAACTTTAATTCTACTCAAATCCAAACCAGAAATTCGTCGTTTGAAGTCTCAATTTTGGAAAAAACCATGTACAATTGTTGTTTTCTATGACAGCGGACTGCAGTCATCAGCTTGCAGTAAATTCACAGTTTTCCCCTTTAGAAACTCTCTATGTTATCCAAAATTAAAGATGTTAGAAAATTTACTCAAAGATTGACTCAAGGAAAGTATGTAAAAGTATTTGTAACGCAAATATCCATTGTAACAGTAATTTCAAACAGTAAGATACTTCTTGAAAAGAGGGACAAGGAAAAACATGAGCCTTTTAAACATATCTTGTATTTCCACCCTGAAGTCACTTCAGAAACAAGAAGTTTAAAAGAGCCTGTATGCCTGCAAGAGGCAGGAATGAAAAATGTTTACATTTACCTTTTTCCGTTTTCTCTTCTCCAAATTCTGTTTTTCTGCAAGTGATTTAATTGCTTCAATCCAGATATTAGCCATTCGTCTGATGCGCAACATCATCCACCTGAATTCCTCATGCCTTGACATCATTTTGTAGAGATTATCAAAGTTGATACGAATTTCAGCCTGCAATTAAAGCATTAAAAAAACCCTCAATATATTATTCTTCAAATAGTATACTTTCCAGCAGTGACAAAACTTCTCATATGTAAAGTCTGTGCTTTACATTCTTTTTTTTTTTAAGATACATTTCTAACGCTAATGTCAAGGTGACTTTAGTTCATTTAAGATACCTTTGAACAGACATTTCTAAGCATATAAATCACTGTTATTTTTATTAGTAGTGTTTTGTAGCCCCAGAACACGTTTGCAATGTTTCATAATGTCTTTATTTCTGCAATACAAGGTTTGGTTTTGTTCAAGTGCTTCAAAATGAGGTTGAAGTATCTCTAAGACACAAAATAAAATCGGAACAGCATACCATGGATTCAGGTATATCATGAATCTTCCAATTACAAAGAAGTCTCCCATTATACCATTGAAGGAAGAAACACTATTAGAGTACAGATTTTAAATGAAATAGTCATTTTAAAGCTAGACTGATCTAAGAACAAACGGTTTTACAAATTGAGATATCCTATATCTAAATTATGTAAGCAATGCTCATATACAGCCCAGCAATTGTCTTACAACATCTAAGTGCTACACAATTAGGCTATAACATTTTAGAAACAACCCTATATTAAAGAAAAGAAATGAGGAGTAATCAAAATGTTACTACAAAACTGAAATATATATAAGCCATGTAGGTTAAGACACTTTTATATATAAGATGGATCAATAAAAATGGACATTTTCATATATGGTCACTTAAAACGGGTAAACAGTCCATGAATTCGTCATTTTTCTCAGTATCTGCACAAAATATTTTATGTATTTAAACACAGAAATGTTTTTAATGGGAATCGACCGCCAAGACTGCAGTGTGATAAAATGACTGGAGACAATAAACACACAATAAGCCACATATATACAGTCAAGGATGTTTCCCTTCAGTTTTGAGGAGCTGAGGAATAAAAATGGCAAATCCTAGTCTTGTTAGCATTTATGTGGCAGAGGATTCCAGAATCTTTTGCACAAATCTCAATTGCTGAATTATTTCTCATGTTTTAACATTGTTCTTACCACTGATTTCTGATCGGTTTCTTCATTGGGATGTTTTGCTCTCCAAGGTAAACGAGGACACCAATTTTCAACCTGTAAAACAGTCATATGAAAAATAAATCATTCTATTCTACTTTCAGCCGTTCTATCAAAGTCTCTCACTGCCATTATATCACACTTTTCTATGGCTTAAATAATGCATCAGCTGATTAGCAAGTCACTGTAAGATAAAACTGCTTTTTTTTCAAGAAAAGCTCAAAAGACTTTTTGCAGTTCAATACTATTTTAACCTTGCAAATCTGGAACCAAAAGTTGCGTTGAGATATTCATTCATGATAATGAATACAGCAGATAAAGCCCTTTCAAGACAGAGGTCAGTTGATAAATGCTCTAAATGCAGTTTCTCCAAGCAGTTCCTAAATGTTTTGAAAAAGCATTCAGGTTTTTTAGGCTTCTAGACCTTAAAATGTATGTATTTTGGAACATTTCCCATCTCCCTAGAACATCTTTATTAAAAGGCAAATCCTGATGAAAATCAAGGATCAAAGTTCTGCCTTGGAGCAATCTAGACAAAACACCAAAAGACTAAAACCAAATCCACTCTATTTGAAGGATGTAAGTAACAGAACTAAAACACAGAATCATAGAATGGTTTGGGTTGGAAGGGACCTTAAAGATCACCCAGTTCCAATGCCTCCTGCCATGGGCAGGGACACCTCCCACTGGATCAGGTTGCTCAAACCCTCATCCAACCTGGCCTTGAACACCTCCAGGGACGGGGCAGCCACAACTTCTCTGGGCAACCTGTGCCAGGGCCTCACCATCCTCATAGGAAAAGAATTCTTCCTAATATCAAAACTAAATCTCTCTTTCAGCTTAAAATTGTTACCCCTCATCTTATCCCTGCACTCCCCGATAAAGAGCCCCTCCCCAGCTTTCTTATAGGCCCTCTTAAGTACTGGAAGGCTGATATATGGTCTCCGAGAGCCTTCTCTTCTGCAGGCTGAACAACCCCAACTCTCTCAGTCTGTCCTCATATGGGAGATGCTCCAGCCCTCTGAGCACCTTTGTGGACTCCTTTGGACTTGCTCTAACGTAAGTAACAATACCCACAAGTACTAATAGTTGTAAAGGTTAAAGAAACGTCACCAGTGCTAATGTGATATTCCTACCATTGTCTATCAGGAGAAAAGGTACATCAGCTGGTAGCTAGGAAAGAAACAGCAAATGGATGCAAGTCACTGAAAGCTCTTGTGCTTTCCCCTAAGAATCTTGTCTTGCAGAATTTTCATTATTCACATGCCTATGAATTTAGCTCATTCACTTTGGGGAAGAAATCTCGCTGTTGGAGGCAAACTCATGGGAACAAAAACATAACTGTACTGTGAAAAGGGAGAAACACAAAACTTGGTAGGCCAGCTAAGACACCCCATCACTATGGATTAAGCTCACAACTCCCAGAGAATTTGAATTCACAGCTGCTCTTATGGTTCCCCCAGTCATAGACCTGTCAAAACACAATTTTAGCTTAATCATGCTGCAGTAAGCCTGGAGCAGTAGAGATTAAATGCTTAAGATCATACTGAATGATTGCCTAGAAGACCAATCATATGAAAATAAATTAATAGACATCTTAACCTCATTACAGAGAGGAAATGTATCAAGCTTAGGTTCCTCAGACAAATTATATAGAAGCATTAATTTCAGCACTGTGACTTAATCTACTCAATGTGTTTAATACAACATTTGAAGGCAGTGGCTTGATCAACCTTACTAGAAAACATCTCATTCTTCAGTGGTTTCCAACTCTGGAAATGTACTGGAAATTGTAGCAATTAACAATCCTAACTGTTATTATAATAAGTCATGGAATTGGTGGTAGAAAAGAGCTGCAAGCATCATATTACAAATCACGCACAGTTCTAAACTCTGTCTGTGTTTTTTTAATAGTATAAAAACTTTTGAATTATTCCTGCCATTAAAACTGATCTCTATTAAGAGATGACATTTCAAGGACTACTGTACGTGTCCCTTTTTTGCCTTCATGTATTTCACATTGCACCATCAGGCATACTAAAAGAACTGAAAATTTTTCAGAGCTGCCAAGGACAGTTAGCAGACGCCTCACTGACTGAAAAACAGATACAGGCTTTTTTTTGCTTTTAGAACTATTCCCACTAGTCTAAACTAAATTACAGCAATTCTAATCACAAATAAACACTTAAAGAGTAGACTCAAAGTAATATCAGCTTACATACCTGGTCTACCACTCATTTTTCCTTATTGATATTCACTCAATTCCTCTTTTCATTGCAATAACCAACTGAACCCACCAAAGGATTTTTAAACACATACTCTTCAAAGTACACCAGTTGTTTTGTTATTTTCTAGACTGATAAATACAGTGGGAAATACGCATGGGCATTCTCTCACAGAAAATGGAAAGAATCCTACTTATTTTTATAAGCCAATGGCTCAATGACCATGAGTTGTTAGATGAGGGGATAATAATTAACAAGAGCACCAAGAAAGCAAAGATGAAGCAAATTAATCTGACATACCTCGGGAAAAGGAAAGAAGAAAAACCTTATTAACTTACTGTTTTCACTCAAGAGAAAGAAAGGATGGTGAGGCACAATACTGACTGACAAACCAGCCAAACGAAGATTACTTTACTAGTGAAATTCAGGTATTGTTGGGCAAAAAAGATCAGGGGTATACATACCCCTAAGATGGAAACACTATGGTAGCAAAACTAGGCCAACACGCTAATACAACTTCTGTTGTTCAGAACATGAGTTAATCTTGCAGATAAGTAAAGAATCAACTGGAATTAAGTGATGGTTCCAAGAAAAATTGAGAGGAAAATCAGAATATGATTAGAGCGGTGGCAGAGGGCAGAACACTCAAACACTCAACGCTAAAGCACATGCTCCAGAAGTCACTTCTCAATCTCATCAGGCAGATACAGAGTAAAGAAAGCAGAAGTGAAAAACTGCTGCAGGGAAGTGTCCACAAGTTGTAACGTCTGTTTTTAGAGGTGCCTGGTAATCAAGAAACATCACAGCTCCAATAAAACCCAAGTCTTCAGTGGGAACAGACATATTTCTCTCCATCTCCAGTTGTTGCTCCACTGTTCACTGAGAGCTACAGGTGATCAACGGTCTATATGTGCTTTGGTAAAGGGGAGAGGGACTTCAACCTACATAACTACATGATATATCTAAGTCTACAAAGGCAGTCTTCGTAGAACCATTGAAAAAGGAAAAAAAATAGAGCTGATAGGCTTCTACTACAGAATTAAAAGGCTGCTGATTCAATGATTCATAAACAAGATAACTAGATGGCTGCTAAGTTTAATTGCTGTGATCCTCAAAAACTACAGCAACTGCATTTTTATATGTATTTCAAGTAAAAAAGCTTCCAGTTAACTGTATTTTTTGCATTGCACTATGGAAAAATAAGGTCCACAGTAGTACAAAGCCTCAGTAAAGACTGCTGATAAATCCTGTAAAGAAATAGTACTCACTATTTTGTGTCAGAACTAAAAGCAACAGTTTGCACTAACCAGACGAGCAGCAAAATGAACTATGGTTTCCTAACAGAGCAGTTCAGCAATCTCCCTGGTTGCCTTCCACAACGCAAACATGGCCCACAACAGTAGCTCTAGCTATGCTCATCATCTCTGAACACGTCCTGCAGCTGTTCTTGTCAGATTCAGACTATTAACCACTGCCATAGGAACTTCTTTGAAAACAAAGGTGGGCGTTAAGAGTTGTTGAAAAACGCAGGATGCTCATGAAATTATCTTTTTCCTAGCAAATACCAGCGAAAACAACCCATCTTTCCCACACTTAGTGATGTAAGGCAAGTACAGGTGGGTACTAACTTCCAATTATAGACACAGGAGAAAGAAAGGTAAAGAACAACTAAAACTGCTCTGATTGGCTTGGGGGGAAGCCTTCAAGCTCTGTGAAAATACCCGGTGCCCAGAACTTGCTTTTTCCCCTCTTGCTCCCAAATTGCCTAAAGAAAGCCTCTTCAAAGACTTTTGTTGAAACTAGTAGGGTTGAGACAGCGAGAGGGCAGGGAATGCGGAGGGAAGAATTACAGACTGTTTTACAAGACATTTTCTGGAAGCTCCTAATACAGAAGAGGGTGGCACGTGGGGGGACAAGATAGGATGGGATGGGACCTTTTTCAGGTTTATTTTGTATTGTATCACCTAACTCATAACAAAAGAGTTTGCACAAAACTCAACCATATTAACGTGTAAATGTTCCTGGCCCACACAAGTTATTATTAAATATCACGTACAATGGAGAAAAAAAATAGCATGTGTGTATACATAATGTGTGTATAAATGTGTATGTATATGATTATGAACGGTAAGATGATATGGCATGTGCTAGGGCTGCAGTACACAGTTACAAATCTGCTATTGTTCCACTCATATACAACTTTTCTGCATCATTGGCAATGATGACAGAAAGGATTATATCACTAAGACGAGTCTAGATGAAATCTCCATCAGAAATGTAAAAATACTTCAGCTTTGTATTTCCAGAATATCCACATGCAACAAGCCTTAAGTCTGAGCAATGGGAAGGAGGGCAGCAGCATTCATTTGGATCCTGCTCTTCACCTCGTTTATGCATTTTATTTGATCATTTAAGACAAACCACAGAAAATGTCTCCAAAGAAGAAACCAGGAATCCTCTTCCTCCTTTCTAGGACAACCTTCCTCTCCCTGGGTTAGCACCAGTTCTTTCTCTAGCTTATTTTCTCCATAGCAACCAACTGTTAGACTGTCATGACAAGATCTAATAGGAAGGATGTTGTATCAGACTACAGTTTAGCAGTAAAAGAAGATTGCTGGGAAGCAGCAAGTGCAGATTTGAAGCCTGACCATTTTTAGGATGAGTGACATAAACTCTAAGCTATTATTGAGAACACACTGTATTTATCTTTGTAGTATCACATTTTTGAATCAGACCAGCTGTGCCTCCTGTACCTACCGTTGAAATCCATGCTGATCTAATGCATTAGGTAGTCGTTGATAATGCTCAAGAAACTGGGCCTACCTGAGAAGTGAATTGCTCCCTACCTGGTTTTGAATTGCAGTAGACACAGCACTATCTAGAGCACAAGTAGCTCGCTCCATAAAGTTATGCTTCATTGTATTTCAGAAATCCAAAATTTAAGTGCTACATAATTCCAGAAACTCATGAAAAGTTGGTTTTGGGAACTGCTCTGGGCCATGAATGCCCAGATTATGCTTAAACTCTACTCGAGAGTTTCTCTAATCCCTTATTGTAGACAATCCACTCTCACAGGCACTTCACTTACTTGTAAGTTACTTAACTCCAAAAAAAGTCAAACTTAAGAAATTTGTAGAGTATGTTTTATAGAAGTTGTGCAGGTACCTGTTCCAATAACTCTTCCTCCAAAACACACGGAAATAGAAGGGAAGTCAAGATTGCAGCACCTGGCTACGTTGCAGAGCAAGGACTTCAAGTATAGCTACAAGAACCTGGCAAACATCTGCAGCACTGAGGTAGTCCGAGCCTCTTCCAAACTGAACGAAATTCTACTCTGCCAGCACCTCTCCATATCCAAAATTTCAGGAAGCTCTTTACGCCTTTGAAGAGTCATGATGGGAGTCTAATAAAGCAGCAGCTGAGAGGCGCTCTCTCTAAACACAGGGACTCTTCAGAAAGGCAGGTGCAGCCTATCCACTGGGAAACTGAAACACCTTTCTCTGCACATCAGGTGATCGGTGTTATCGTTCAGCGTAATTCCACCCACGGTGGAGTGCAGCTATTGAGTAGCTTATGTCAGTCTCAGAGCGGGAAATAAAAAACTAAACAAACAGTGCTGCAGTATCTGGGGCATACACATTACTTACTATGCATTATGAAAGCAAGCAGAAAAAGAACTCATTATGTTCACGTAGAAAAATGTATTTGAGAATTCACTGCGAAAGAACTGCTCCCACTGGGAAGGTGACATTCTCAATGCCTTTAGATGCTGTTTACTGTTTCCTCAGAAACAGGTATTCATTTTGAAGGTGCTACTAAACCTGTGGTGTGCAAGGTGACTGCCTGCCTGTTTAGTGAAATGGAGGAATATATAGATAACTTCGGATTTGAATCATAGAATCATTAGGTTGTAAAAGACCTTTGAGATCATCAACTCCAACCATACCTGTCTACTACTAAAATCACATCTGTAAAGCACTTCCATCTACCCACCTTCTAAACACCTCCAGGGACGGTGACTCAACCATCTCCCTGGGCAGTCTCTGGCAGTGCTTGACAACCCTTTCTGTGAAGAATTTTTTCCTAATGTCCAATCTGAACTTCCACTGATGCAGCTTAAGGCCATTCCCTCTTGTCCTACCACCTATCACTTGGTAGAAGAGACCAACACCCACCTCTCTACAATCTCCTTTTAAGTAGTTGTAGACTGTGGTTGTTTCCAAAGTTAATTCCATACACTGGGTGTTAGGTTTCCACAGTCCCAGTGGCACTGCATCAAAATTTTACACACAATCATCAACCAACACACGGGCTCTCTTCTAACTTCAGTAATGTGCACTAGATTTGATTCCTCTCTTACATCAGCTTCTATGCCTTTTCTAACAAGTATTCCAAAATACTAATCCCAGTTTAAAATGACCGAGATAGAAAAGATAACTATTGTCTAAATCCAGGCCAATGTGGTAATTGATGATTTGGGGACAAAATACTACCATTAGCATTTCAATTTCTTAGGGTCTAAGACGACTAAAGAAGTTTAAGTTCTTGCTGCTTTACATTTCAGACAACAATACCGGTTTTGTCAATTTTCTGAGTAATTGTGTGGAATTCAAAGGAGTTGAAGTTAAATTAAAATGAAGAAATGCATATCACTAATGCCAGAAATCAAATTTCACACGGTGTATAAGTTGTGGAAAGGGAGAGTTCCACTCAGATGCCAGGAAACCAGCAAAACCACAAGGATTTGGGGAACCTGTATAACTACAATTCCTAGGTGTTTTCCCTAAAATATGCCTCAGATTACAAATCAACATTTTAAACTACCCTCAGTTTGTATGTTTCTGCTACTTCTCTCAAAGCAGAAGTAACACTGTAAAGAAAAATATTACTGCAACCAAACCATGCATTCAGTTTCCATCAAGCCTGAAGGACTGAAAACAGATATTCTCTCCGGTGGTAGCAAGGGAGCAAGAGTCTCAAAGACTGATCTTTGAAACAGCTTAAATCTTTTCAAGTGCTGGATCCAATTCTAGATGGGTACCAAACATTACACTTGCAGCTAGCAGGCTAGCTGGAGGTCCACAGACGGGGATTGTAATGAGATCTGCCCAGCTCCAGCAGGTAAACATCAGCGTACTGACCCCTGGGCAGTGGTACTTTGCATCCCAGCTATGGGCAGAGCAGCAGGCACAGCATTAGTCCCGTTGCTGGGTGGCAGGCGGTTCTCCCTGAGGATGCACATATCTCGATGAAGAAAAAGAGCCATAAGACCTCTCCTTCTTTTTCTTTTTTTTTTTTTTTGCTAAGCTGAGAAACTGTGTGCAAAACACATTTTCTAGAAGATATTTTTAAAAGCTTCACTCTTCAACTGCAAAGTGACATTTTGCAGTGAAATATATTTTTGTGCTGTCTAGAAATTCATTTTTTCTCATCTCTCCCTGGGGGCAATGCCATCCGTGAAAATTATAACTGTGCTAGTGACATTACAGTGTTAAATAACTGCCTTTTCATAACTGAGTGGTAAGTTTAAAAGGAAGTAACTCTTCTCAATAGACAAGTTTATACTATGGTTTAAAGGAAACAAGTCCCAGCTATCCAGCAAGCTTACAGTTGGCTTGACTGGCCTTTCAGTTTTTGCTCCTTCTAATCCCTGCCTTCTCTGTTATTCAACAGAATATAAGTCTGGTTTCGCTATTCAGGCCATTTGTGTCTCCTCCAGTCTTTCAAACTCTCCAGCACAGTGAGTATTAGGAGGACTGCACAGTTGCGTATCATCCACAGGGGTGATCCCATGCCAGCAGCAAAGCAGCAAGATAGAACGACAAAATCCTTGCAGCTTCCTTTATCTGCAAGTCTGTACAGGACACAGCTTTAAATAATACACCACAAGTCTGAAAGTGCTGGATTGCTTCTTGCTTTCCGCACTTGCCTCTCATTCTGCTCAAGCAGCGAAGGCACAAGAAGGAAAGCAGAGAACTGTTCAGTGAGCTGTTCTTATGTTCCTGAGTGAGTGCCATCCAAAGCAAACCAGAGGAGGCAGAGCAGTCACTACTTGCACTTGTGCAGGCAGCTCGGAAAGCCTGGGGCAGCCTGCATTCTAGCTGTCTTTGTTCAAATTTGCAGACGTGTGGTGACAACGGAACAAGGGCACAGGGCAGATACACAGAGACTGGCTTTCATTCCAAGCTTAGTTTCTAAACCTTTGCATAAACTGTGGGCAAGTTATTTCGTGTCTCTGTGGTTCTGACCCACATTACAGCCCAAAAGGACGTATTTTGGGCTCCTTCTTTTATACATTTAAAATTGTATTATGAAGAGTACTATCTGAGTGTAACTTAATACACTAACTGAACTGCTTCAGAAGAAGAAAGATCCCAAAAGAGCATGAAAAAGCGCAAGCACTTGTCACGCTAGATCATAGGGATGATTTTAAGAGCAAAAGTAAACATATGCTCAATCTGATACATATTCTGTCTTTTCAAACTCAGGTTGTCCATAATTTGATGTACATATTGCCTGTTCAAACAGAGCACATACACCCAACCACCCTACTCCTACCCTGTAACCTCAAAGTAAAAAGAAAAATGTTAACAGGAATATCCTTCCAGCACTCTAATGCATTTTAATATTTTAAATCAGCAGTTTTGACTGGGGAACTCTGTAGACACATTTATCATTCAGCTATGCAACCATACTATAAACTGTCAACTCTTCATCTCTGTCCACTTTGACAAATTACTCTCGCAACAGCATTTCCAAGTTATCCTTAGCAGCCAACACACCTCATAAATCCACATCATTGTACTGTTATTAGAATTTCATTTCATGCTTGCATTCACAAACATTTAAGCTTTCAACCTCTGCTGCTGGGCATTAATCATGAAATTAATCATAGGATTCAGAATGCCAAATTTAAACTCAAGGTTAATAACAAGCTCACTCAATATTAGTTTTACATTCTGTCATGGGAAAAGACTTCGAAAAAAAATTACAAGACCTTTGTCTGAAGTTACTAAATATACACAGACTAATTGTACTGTTGTATCATCATGAAATGAGAAGTTGCCCAAATTCAATATTGCTGCTAAAAGAAAAAATGCAAATCCTTAGACCCCTGAAAAAAACAACCATTTGGCCTCTGTGAATCCATTTGCATTTTGCCACGAGGATGACCTGAAAGATCTATAATAAAAAAAAAGCTAACAGCATCAACTGGGTTTTCAAAACTGACGACTGGAGAAGATTGTCACAGAAAATACCGTAATTTAACAGAAATACAAACCAATAAATGTCATTAACAGTACTAGTTTCTCACATTCAGTTGACATGTATCTTCATTTCTGAGATACATCTGCATTAAAAACATGAAGCACCTGCTTGGGTGACTAACGCATAAATGTAACGCTGCTGATGCTAGAACATAACCTTTTAGTAGAAACTTAGATCAACTTCATGAAACTGCATCTCTAGATCCTATGATAAATAACAGGATAAACAATATAGTCGTACTGTACCTTTTCCTTCCCCAGCTTTATATCCCATAAATAAATCAACACTTGGTACCAACAGTGGAATGAGTCAGATCTGTGATTCAAACCACTCTTTTTTTATGTCTTCAGATACACGTTTCATATATGTATTTAACTATTACAAGCAGTGCCCCCAAAAGTTCCATAACAGTCAACTGAGTAAATTAACAAACTGCTTCCATTGCGACTGAGTTACTTATGTAAGGGACTTACTGTTTTAAATCTCAGATACCTAATTCAGAAACCCAGTCCCCCTGAGTGCTGCAGAAACTACAAAATTGATATTAGTTTGCAGTTCTGCAGATGCACTGGCTCCCGCAGTTCTTTGCAAGCAGCTGTACTCAACTGGGCTTTCAGTTCTGAGAGTACCAAAAGCTTTAGCCAATCTATCTGTAACTTCACTCAAAAATGTGGCTTTCAGCATTTTTTTTCTGGTAACTCCACAATTCATGAACAGTCTCCAAGCAGGAAGTTGGCCACGCTGCTTAGGAGGATGTACCTACCACCTAGTTCCACTTCCCAAATTTTACATACCAAATGTCTCCTCTAAAATACCTCCATATTACTAACTCAGTAATATTCATGCTCCAGTTTGACAGGACACCTAGCATGGATTCCCTGGAGAGTTGCTGCTTACATCACTTCAGTAGTAAAGATAAGAATTCTTCAGGCTGGAAACCCCTGAAGGACTTATGAATAACAGAATCATAGAATCACCAGGTTGGAAAAGACCTCTTGGATCATTGAGTCCAACCATTCCTATCTGCCACTAACCATTCCTATCTGCCACTAATTCCCTGGACTTCTGGTCTGCAAATGGAACAAACAATAGCAACACACTTAATAATTCTGTTTTAGTAGCTTTTCCCTCTATATAGAATTTTTCTGAAGAAAGTTACAATTCCTTTCGACAGAAGTTGGTAGTTACGAAAAATATCGGGGCACTATGATGTTCCCCTTCTGCAGATTAAAAGACTACTGACCTCACTGAGGTAAATAAAAAAGGAGCACGTGGACCCATCTACACCGTAACTTGCGTAACAGGGATCCGATCGCCACATATCTTTCATCCACTGTAAGAGAACAAAAAGACAGTCTGTTAGGTTTAAGTAATAACTCTACACTATTGCACGCTGAACTCAGCAATAACGGGAAAGCTGCAAGCGACTACGTTACAATCAGAGAAACATCACAACTAACAAAAAGGGAATTTTATTGCTATTTCACAGCATACTGCATCTCTGCATTCAGCTTTGTTGGGGAAGTAAGTGCATGCCAGACGTGATTACAGTTTATACAAACTGGTAGCCAGGCAAGCAGAGACAAATATCAAAAGGGGAACAGGATGAGTGTGCAGACGTATGGGTGTGGCTGGAGCCACTGCATTGCCCACCACCCGCTGTGTTAGGCTTGCTCTGGAATTTCACACATCATTTCAGTTACCAAGATTGAAATCTGCCTTGATTCTGCCAAGAATCTGCCATTTTTTCAGAAGTAATTAATTAAAATTCATATTTTAATATTTAAATAAGGCATTACCTAGTCACTAAGCAGCCAGTTTGTTAAAAATTAAAACGCAGACCAGAGATTTAAAACTTAAGAGAATAATTTTGTTTAAATACTAATGTCTAAGAATTTTTCTTTAGGAAAAAAGGCAACAATTTTATTGTTATGAAATTATAGTTATTTGTTTTCATTTTCAGAAGTAAACTGTAATATTTGACAATGATATTTAAGTGTCCAGCAATTCCACTTTTGGCCCCCAGTACAGCATCCTTATATTTGAAATGTATGTGGGGGGAAAAACACGCAAACCCACCCATCTCTGCAAATTTCGGGTTGAAGGGGTAGAGGGATTCGTCTCCTTTGCAACCAAAGTCTGATGGCTTTCAATATTTGGCCTTTCCAGCTGCATTATAGGACTTAGGCAGAACCAGGTGCAAATCCAGTTGTGATGCTTTTAACAGATAAGAGGAAGGAAGGAGCTGGACTGAGCCATTGGCAAAGCAGGGCAAGCGCTGTAAACAAGTGTTTGGCTGAAAACGGGGAAGGACTGGCGTGAGGTACACACAGAATCCCAGTCCTAGGGAAGAGTAACGCCAAGTGCCTCATAATGGGGAAGAAAAAAGGGCATTTCAAAAAGAAGTTCTGAATAACCAGACAGCAGTAATAATAAGGCATTTTATTAAATAATAAAGCATTTTAATATAATATGGCATTTTATGCCACTTTGTTTCTCTTTAGCAGTAGTGTTAAAGGCTTGAGGTGAACAGTGCTGTAGTGACACCCATTCCTAAATACTTTTTTCTTTTCTGACCCAGTTGTTCTTGTTTTACGCCACTGTCTGAGTAGTGACCTGTTAAAACAAGTTTAGTTTTTAAGAGAATGCACATAAAATTAAAACCAGTTCAGTTACCTTTATTTTCCCTTCACAGTGAGGAAAACCATCCATAGGAGGCAATTCACACTGCTCTTGGGCTCCATTTATGAGATCTAAAGAGAAACATAGACCATAACTGAATTTCATTTTACAGTTCTGACAGAAAGCCTAATGAATCCTCCCTTTTATTTTCATCAATCCACAACTCAGACTGACCAAAGAGCCCTACTGTGTAATATTTGTTATAACATTAAATCTCAGTGGGACTGTAGTAGAAAACGGATGCCTAGATTTCAACTCTGACTTGCAGTAAAAGTGCTGAATTACAGAAAATGGTCTATGAAAAACTTAAAAATTAAGCTAATCCATACTGAAAATAATAAAAAGCAGTGCGTCTTTCTAATCAAAGTGTGCTTAAACTACTAAATGGCAAGAATTTGTTTCCAACTGTGAAACATTTGTAAGATGTATATTGCTCTTCAACATAAAACCGAGATTTTCAAGTTCTGTTATCACTTTATCAAATACCCACAATCTGCAACTTGGCATCAGATTTATGACCCAATTAATAAATGTTGCAGTTTGATATAAATTTACAACTGAGTAGCACAACATCACATCATAAGAAAAATTTCCTATCGTCTCCCAAGAATTTTCTTCTTTTTTGCCTGTTTTAATATTTTATCATTCTAGAAATTCTTTTGCAATACATTGAAGAGTATAATATTGAGAAAGACTTCTTTCCTTGGCTCACAGGCTAGAAGAAGCAGCTTTAAAGGACATTACCACATCAACTCCCGGCTAGGACTTTCTTCTAAGAACTTAGCAGAACCCTCTAATGCAGGCATTTAAGGCAAGAAAACTGATTAACGTGGTGGAGAGATTCTTGCCAAAGGCAGTGGAGGATAAGGTTTACAATTTAGGTAGTTCATCCCAGAGTTATCTAAATTATACCTGCATCGTTTCTGGCTTTCCCCATGGGCAAGAATCAAGATAATTAAAGCCAGCCAGCCATCAACCTAGGAACATTTTATGCTACAGCACACAGAGTGCTCAACTTCACCCAAAATATGCTAACTCACAAAAAAAAATAGGCTGCAGCACTAGAAGGACAAAATAAAAGTTAGAGCATTGTATTATACACAAAGAAACATCTCCTGGTTTATTTGAATACTTTCCTTTTTTTTTTTCCCCAAATTATTTCTTTTAAAGATAAAATGTGAGCGAAGCATTGCAAAATGGAGTGAACGAGGAAAGAAGAATCATGGCAGGAAGAAGACACTTGGCAGTCTCTGCATAATTTGACAAACTGAGCTGTGCTGCCAACGACAATAACAGTGATGCAAAGCAGTTTTTAGGATGACTTCGTAATTTCAAATCAATAAACACTTTCAAAATAGTTTCCCTTATCTTCTTATCCTTATAGGATTCTTGCAGGCTAGATCATTGACATCTACGGCTCTAATTTCTGCTCCAAATAAGAAAATACGGAGCTTGCAGACAGATGTTAACAATCTAAAAGAATATCCTAAATTTAGCTAGATGACAATGACTTTTTGCTCTACTACAGCTCAGGAATCACTTTCCACTTGAATCACATTGAAGTCACTGCTTGAGATCAACCAGTAACAACCTTAAACCAAAAAAAAGGCATGGTTTAAAATGACAGCAAATTCTGGTAATCAATATAACACCATTAGAAGAGCTTTATGGTCTAAAATGCAGGGTATTCTGTCTTTCTGTGTTTTTTTTTTTTTTCTTGCAAACTCATATGCCTGAATACAAAATAAGTACAGATCTTCCTAAAATACAGACATCCTAAATCTATGATACATTCAACACGCAGACTTCATCTTTCAGCACCATACAGAACTTACAGTTCAAAATTTCGAATGTCTGGGCAATTCTAATCAATCGAGCAAGTCTTCCTATGAGTTTCAGCTGCATTTGGACAAGTTATAATTGCCATGGTCAAAGGTTGATTCCCCCCTCGTAGCTATTATACATAGAACAAACTAACTGTAATTAGCAATTTTCCGCAAGGTAAGAGACAGTTATTTAACCCTTACAGAGCAGATATTAACGGCATTCAACATGCATTTCCACACACCTTTTCTGCTGCAATCATGCCTTCTTAAGGGGTACCCTTCCTCAGTCACCACCCACTGCACCCCATGCCAGCACTACCATTCACTCAGCTCTTGGTTGAAACACTGGTATGGTACCAGTTAAAAATAGTTCATGCTCCAAAGCGTTACTTGAAAACAGAAACAATTTTTTGATTTGCATTAGAGAGGAAGCAGAGGTGGAATTGAATGACAGTCTCTCAGGGGCTACAGCTGCAGGAGGTGCTGCTGGCACAGCCTTGCAAAGCCACTTAAGAAAGCACAATATGCAGCCTTCTCACTGCTTGCTCTGGGCTACTGATCCTCCTCTGCAAGATGGTCATCTTGTCTCAGAAGAGATGTTACTCCTTCAGCGTCTTATTTGTCAAAAGCAGAAAAGTACTCAAAAGCCGCTCTTCTCCCCTTTCTGCTAATGGGAAGGTATAGCTTGCCAACATGAAGGATCCATGAACTTTGTCTTCTATCTCAAGCTAACTATGCTATCGTGTAATTGCTTTCCATTCTAAGGTTTAGTAGAGCAAACCCTCTCTTCTTCTGAGGTCCATTTAAGCACAGCGTAATACATAAGCTACAATTCTTTATTTTAGAGCATAAGTCAAGCTTATTGCCTACATCAGATTGCATTCTAATCGGCACCTTGAGATCCATCGATGAAAGGACAGATGGAGAAAAAAGCCACAAGACACAGAGAATGGTCTCATTTCTGGTAGTTACACAACTGTAGCCTAAGTATCTCCTTGCTTTTGTCACATGTAAACACATTTTCTGCATGCAAGTGTGTTTCTGTAGATGGGTAGTGATCTTTGCTACTGTTCATTGTTCAAAAGGTTTTATGGGATCCCTGTATTTGCAACATCTACTCACAAGAATAAAAATTGCCTTCTCACAGCAGTCACATATTGCACCCACCACGCACCGCAATAGCTCAGATCAGCTGGGGCAGTACTACACACAGGTACTTCCCAAGCAGAAAGCTAGCCCTCCCAGCTCTCCCTGTTCCTGCCCATTCCAAGAAGCAAAAAGCAAGAGCCAGACATTTATGGCAGTGTAAGATACAGATCTTCTCAGGCTTCTAGTGTCCCCAGTGGCCAGCTCCATTAGGGCTTTTCCAGAGCAGTCCCACTCTTGCTCTTCCACCGAGACGCTTTATATACAAACAGCGTACTGATCTCTCCAGGCTAATCTATACCTATGGGGAACACAGAATACTTAACACCCACCTTTATCACCTCTAGCCATGTTAACACTTAACCAAGTATTTTAAAGTCTGTAGTAATATTTCCAAGAGTATCTGGTATCTTACCTCTTCCTTGCCAGCAACAGTAAACACTCTTAGTATTCACCACCCTCAAACATGTTAATGTTTTTCTACCACTACAGACACCGAAGATGCTTCACGTGTTCACCATCTTCCCACTCAGCCTCACCATGGATCTACCTTAAACACCTAAACCAACTTTCACTTGCCTCATTCCCACCTACTAATCAATAATAATATAGTGAAAGCAATTCTATAAAGCTAAAATAGAAACTGTCCCGTGAAACAATTTCATAAAGTATTATACAGAGCAAGACAAAATGTAGCAATATATGTATACAAGATGAAATGAATGTGAAAGAACAGGAGAAGCAATAGAAACAAGCAACTCTGTTCTATCCAAGTACTCCCTCGAGGAGCAATCTTTCCTTCATGCCTGCAAACAAGAAGCTGGCTGATACAATAAGACTGGAAACATCCACATCAAGAGGAATTTTGTTCAAAGCAACACACCATCTGCAGAAATGGGGGAGTCTTGAACATACTGGTTTCCACACATCAGCCTCGGAATTAAGTCCAAAAGTCTGAATTAACTTGTGAATAATTTTGATGGTTCCAGTCAACTATTACTTGTGCTGAAGCCGCAGCCTTTCTCCTTGGTGAGTTCTAGGTTGAGAAATATCCCTCCCAATATATTTTGTTCCTTAATGATCAGAACCTGTACGAGGAACTATACTTCACTCCTCACAACTAGCCATGCATGGAGAGCGCCCTGGAGCCCGCTGTTAAGAGGAAGGAGCCTGTGGGCAACAAAAGGGCTCCTTTCCCCATCCTTACTAAACTACAGTTATAAATATGGAAGAAAACCTTGTAAAATATCTAAAGTGAAGGAAGTTGTGACCACTCTGTTTAAATACAAGTTCCTAGACACAGATTAACAGCCTGGTTTGCCTTCATCAAACCACTCTGCACGGCTGGACCAGTAGCGATGGAAGCAGCAATGGTTGGACAGGATTCCCTAGTGTGTATCTAGCTCATTGTGGGGTCATCCTGCCAAATCAGCTCACTCCCTTTTCCGTTCACAGCCTTTTTCATCCACACTAACCAGGAGCTGACTCTTCTTAAACAGGAATACAGAGGTGAACAAATCTGGTGTATCCCATGGACAGGTGGAACCAACCTCAACCAGATACCAGCAACTGACACTTCAGAATGGGTTACAAGGACAGGGAAGCAGAAGCAAGAACAACCCTGGGGATGGCGATCTACACATTTGGATCCTTCAAAGCATGGAAAGTAAGTATTAAAATACAAGTCAAGAGTTCAGAGTTTCTTTGTTATTTATAGATAATGAAAGAAACCAAACCCTAATATCTTGTGAAAATTCCTGTTAAGAAGGTCTGGATGCAAGTATTATGCTGCTACCAAATTCATGAAAGGGAAAAATACATTATTAAGCCAGACATGAATGTTAATTTTATTGAAAAACAGTACTTGAAAAACCATACGGAATTCTATCCTTAATTAAGATTAATGTAATTTAGAATGCAAGTTAGAACTTACAGCCAAAACAGTTAGAAATAGAGCAACTGTCAAGTCAGTACAAAGCAACAGTAGATAATACACACTATTTTCTCTTAAGCTTTGTGTGAGCCATGATATTAATTTCTATTTTACAGACACCTAAGTGTTTTTGAAGTCATGCACAGCTCATTTCCTCCTACCTCCTGTTATGCAAATACATAATTATTAAATATTTATCTCATATGATGTTCCATTACAAGTCAATGCATTGATAAACTGAAATATGAATGTGAGCATATTCTAAACCTAAGAGCACACAGTTGTTACAGATTATCCTGGATAAAGTGGAAAATATTGATAGAACACCAAGTGACTTTAGATTTTAAAAAAAATCTTTAAGTACAGCGCTCTGTTTGTGAGATCCTGGGATACTCCATATATAACTAACCAAAACTCCAACCCCACGTTTAGAAAGGAGCCATATGTTCACTTTGCAAATGTCTGTGGCTGTTCAAAGATACACAGCTCTGCATCAGAGATCGTTAGTGCACAGCAGGTGAAACCGAACTTGTGAACAATCATCAGCTATTTCAGTGCTAAGTCTGGCACCTTAGCATGAATGACTTGGCAGATTTAATCTAAGCCACCTAAACCTTGCACTGGAAAAGATACTTCTCCCTTGCTGCTCTATATGAGCAACTACACCGGCTGAAGTCCCATGCCTTTGACGCCACCTTCTTTAAACACCAGTTCACAGGTACAGGTCTTCATTGTCTCTTGCAATAAAACGCCATGCCCATGAGTTGAGTGTTTTAGTGAAGGTCTACAACACCCAAGAGAGAATTATGTGGTTAAAGGCACAATTGTGATAGAATTTTCTGTTTGCTTCCAAGTTACTCTTTAACAAAACAGTAAAATTAAGTAACTGAGTGCTATATACATATTTAGTCCCTTCCCCATACTGCACCATCCTTCAAATGACGTGCTTTGTAAACGGCTAAAAAAACCCTCTGCTTCAATTTTTCTCCATCAGACAGCCAGGAAGTCTAAAGTTAACCCATCAAGACAGTAAGCTGAGTAACAGTTATAATCAGTTACTCAGTAGTCAGTATTGTTTAATAGATATTCTATTTGTCATACAAGTTTTAAAATGACAAGAAAAAGAAAGTGCAAATGTAAAACCCACAATACTGTTGAAACTACGAACCGTGATAGCAGCAGCCTATCTAGACTGCTAAGGACCAACTCTTCATTCCTCAGAGAATGGAAACATCTTAAGAAGCTTAAACACTTTGGAACCTTGAGGGTAAACCCCAGATTTTTAGACCAGTGCAAAAAAGCCTATTAGAATATCTTCTGATGACATATAGCACAGATAATAGCTCAACTCAAAGTGCTTCCTGTCTTCAGATCTCATAAAATCAGGAACCTCTTTAGTATTAAAGGGTAGAGTAATCATCCCATCAAGTCTATTCACCAGTTTTCTCTCTTTTCGTTCTCTTCCTCATTTTGATCATTAAATAAAAGAACTATTCTTGCTTTAATTCATGGAACCTTTCATTTCTATTTCAGTTCTGAAATCTGGTATCTATGGTTAGACACAACGCTGTAGATAAGGCTGGTTTAGTTTGTCTAAGGTCTCCTTTCTCTTCTCCCACTAACTACCACATTCTCAACTGAAGTAAAATTTTTCATGTCCAGCTGGTAAGATTTCTTTAAAGACAGAATTTGCAGTGTGAGCCAAAAGCACCAGCAACACATTTAATGATAACGCGCTAAAAGTTTCAAGATTTTAAATGCAGAGTACAAAATGCTTTCTACTAACATTACAGAAACTTCAGTAGCAAGACACTGGTATGATTTAAAGAAAATTAACTTTTGTACTGCTAGTCCATCTCCACACCAGCTGTGCTGCTGTGTTGCATTAACACTACTGAAATCAATGCAGTGTTAGGAGAATTCAAGCAGTAGTCAAGTGGTTAATCAAAATGCAGCCCAGGGGACAACTAACAGCCCCCTTCGGCATTACTAATACAGCCTAACACTGCAGTGAAAAATATTCACGTGTGGTCTTCTGCATAGTCATTACGTTGTACTGCAACAGCAAGGCTTGAAAACACGCAGTGCTCCCCCGCTCCCTGCTACTGCCTTTGTGGGAGGCAGAGGGACAGCAAAATGGGAAAAGCTGCTTGGTATTATATACAGCACAGGAAAAGAATACAATGGATAAGGCACAATAAGTACAAGACAAAGCACAGCATTGCCCTGAGAGAGCTGTAATCTTGGCTATTAGAACCAGTGCATCCTACATCCTATTACAGCCAGTATACGCTGACATTCTGTGGGGACAACCAGCTTGTTTATCAAGGCATGACCATACAGAACACTGCACGTACTACGTTAGCTGAAGAAATGCCTGCTGTAGCCCCCTTAGGATATGAGGACAGCTTTGGAAATTTACAATAATATGCAGTATCTTAGATTATTTTTTTTAAAACCAGTTTGTCTCTACAAGCACAGAACTACAGGGTGAACTATGGTTGCAGACTGTTAAAACTTTCAAGGTTGATATAAGTGTAATAAAGTTAAAGGAAAAGAGAGTCATGGAAACAAATAAACTGATCATAGACTGGTTTTGGTTGGAAGAGACCTTAAAACCCATCCAGCTCCAAGCCCCCTGCTATGGGCAGGGACACTCCAACCAACCTGGCCTTGAACACCTCCAGGGATGAGGCAGCCACAACCTACCTGAGCAACTTGTGCCAGTGCCTCACCACCCTCATCATGAAGAATTTCTTCCCAACGTTTGATCTAAACCACCCCCCTTCCAATTTAAAGCCATTCCCCCTCATCCTGTCACTGCATGTCATTGTAAAAAGTCCCTCCTCAGCTCTCCTGAAGCCCTTTCAGGTACTGGAAAGTCACTATAAGGTCTCCTGGAGCCTTCTTTTCTCCAGGCTGAACAACCTCGACTCTCTCAGCGTGTTCTCATAGCAGAGCTGCTCCAGCCCTCTGATCATCTTCATGGCCCTCCTCTGGACCCATTTCAACAGTTCCATATCCTTCTTACGCTGGGGATTCCAGAACTGAACTCAGGGCTGCAGGTGGGGTCTCATGAGAGCCGAGTAGAGGGGCAGAATCCCCTCCTCGCCCTGCTGGCCACGCTGCTTTTGATGCAGCCCAGGACACAGTTGGCCTTCTGGGCTGTGAGCGCACATTGCCAGTTCACATCAGGCTTCTCATCCACCAGCACCCAAAGTCCTTCTCCGCAGGGCAGCTCTCAAGTCATGAAGTTACCCGAGTCTTCCTCCTCACCTCAAAGGCTCCAATGTGTCAGCCCCAAGTCTTTTAGGAAGAAGGACATGGAAATACCACGACAAAGGTCCTTTTCACCATAGCAACGCCAAAAAAATAAAAGCCTGCTTGCAGCACTGCCAAAGCTGACTTGTCAGCTTGCCTTGCTACATATTCAGGGAGGATGCCAGCTATCTGACAGGCATCCAAGCCATCGTGTCTGAGATGACAAGTAAATACTGAAGTCTGCATCCTAATGACTTCAAAGATGTTAACACTAAAGTTGTTAAAAGACAATTCAGGGGCCAATACAGCAGAACAAGTTAATGTGTAAGGCAGAAGAACTATGGAAACTTTGAATGGGCACACCAAAAATCTTCTCCCTCCCTCAGAAGCATTACATACAGCATCCTGATCCCTGACTGTTCTCAGTCTTAGAAATTAGAGTTCTCTCAGTACCTGCTACATGTGGGGGAGGATTTGCCATGAACCTTCACTTGCTCATTTTTATGGGATCAAAGGCACACAATTAAAATCTTCTGAAGTGACACTTTTCAAGGCGAAAGAACATTTTGTAAACAACCAGTGTGGCACAGTTTTTGGCGTAATCATACCCTCTGAAGTGTTAGATGGTTTTATTTATCTAAAACTTAGCTCTTCACTGAACGAGCATAGTACAGTGATGCCAGTGGCCTCAGAAGACCCCAGCCCTAGCTTTCAATCAACATTTTCATTTTAAAAACACAACATGCATATTTAGAATTAATACCGCTGTTATTTAGCAGTCTTTTAAAGCCTGAAGAATTGAAATGTTTTTTTTGAGTTTGCTTAAATCAAGTTTTTTCCCATGTTTTCAGAAGAACAGAACAAGAACTCACCATTCAGGGGACACACTCCTACCCTACCCCAAAATAAAGCCTAAACCAAACCCAACCCACAAACCCCACACCCCCTGCTTACCCAGAAAATCACATGATGAAAACAGAGGATTGATTCTTTGATTGTGTTTGTGCAAGAAGATTTCCCTACCCAATGAAATAGGCTTAGTACAATATTGTCTCACAAAAATAAAAGATTGCTTTCATAGTTATCTTAGAAAAGCATAACTGTTAAAAGCCACGTTGCCTAAACCAAACTGATCTTGTGCCTGTCACATGGAACCAAGGATTCAGCTACAACAGAAGCTGCCATGTAGATAAGCGCTGCTTGAAAGTGCCATGGTTTCATATTCCCCATTTCTGTGCGATAATCTCCAAAACAGCAATTTTAAATTTACCTAGAGTATTATTTGTAGCAGTGGCCCAAAGCTTCCTGTTCTAACGGCTGAAGAAAACTCTTACCCGCAAGGCACCCAAGGTTGCAATTAATACTTTCCTGAGCATATCGGAATATATTACTACCCACAAATGCTACCAAACATCTTAAAAGCTTTTCAGACACAACTTGGATAAAGACAGAGGAGGGAGAGAGAAGGGAAAAGGTCTTTATTGCTTCTGAAACCAATCAGCTGAAGCCTTACAAACATCTTTATTAACAATTCACTCTTTCAAAAATTAAATGGAGGTTCTGAAAAAGCAGTTGGAATTGTCAGTATCAAAACAAGCAGATTGTTTGATGCTTTTGAGGAGGGAAGAAGAAAAAGGAAATCATGCTTCCGATTTGACACATGATCTAAAGACAGGAAAAAAGAGACGTAACACCTAAGCTCCCAGACTACCCAAGGTGCTCCATGGCTTTGCTTTTTAACATAATCTATGCAGCCTCATCCTCTAGCACAGGCCCCATTGATAGATTCTTTGGAATTGGGATTAAAGATACATGTGACACTAAGAGCTCATGCTCTACTATCCTTTCACACAACCCAGAGGAGAAGAAAAGCTGGTTTGCTCTTGGGCTTCCGTCAGTGAAAGATTCTGCAAAACTAACTTCAGAGGAAGAAATCAGGTGTAGCACCATGCTACAAACATTAAACCTAAGCACAGTAATAACCAAATACACAGAACAGTCTACAAATCAACTCAAAATGCCAGCTGTTGGAGAGTCAGGAAAGGAAGAGAGTTATTTCTGGTCTCTAAAGGGGAACTCAAAAATAAATCAAATAGAAGTTTGAGTTCACCTATTGCAGAGACAGCTGAGTTACAGTCCTTGCTAAATCCTCAACATTTCCTCCTACGAACTGTTATCACCTTCTTATTATGAATGAGCATAATCCAGATGGATTTTCTTCAGACCCCTTTATCTGCCAAAAACTCTGCACACCGCCACAGAGCGATATTTTCCACCGCAGATTTCAACACTGCTGCCTCAGTTCTACACCACATTTAACAGCCAGAGGTGAAACAATTTGAAAAAAAGAACATAAAGAATAGAAGACCTCTCTTTTCTCCATGGCTGGCTAAATAAGGAGCATAACTGATGAAGTGTCCTTTGTAAAGTGATGAATACTTTTATTTCCAAACAGTCCCTACATGTTAAACACTGAGTCATGCTCTTAAGATGTTTGCACATTTGCCCAAAGTACAATTATAAATCTTGGTCAAAGAATATGTTTTGTTCACGCTAGGTAATCTCCAAATACCAGCATAACTCAGTTTTCAGTACAGTAAGGAAGAGGCTACTCTGCTGAAAGAAAAAGTCACGAGCTCTGCAACAAGTAATAGCTATCACATAAAGTGCTTGTTCAGGCTACAGTGGTGAAAGCACACGCTAGAAGTTCATCAAGACTGTTCTCAGCAAGCTAGAAATATTTCTATTAGACTGTTACAAGGCATAGAATAGCTATGATGGCTACTGTGTGGCCAGAGACATTCAACCTCTGGCTGTATTAATAAATCTAAAATAAAGACAGATATTTTTTTCCAAAGTGCTAACAGTTTGATTGTTTCCCATGCCAGTCCCTCCTTCCTTTGCTGACAGGCTCTTTTGGAGAGGGTATTCAGTCTTCCTTCATAAAGCGATTTATAATGGATTATCTTCGCATAATACTCCATGTTACAACCCCTCCTGGTCCTACACTTACCTAGATCTCCCCAGACTTTGTGGCTTACACTGCCTAACACCTTCCACAGTCAAATCACAGCCTCTTTGCTGAAGACTGTTATTTAAAAAACATCTTCGATAGCCAGGTACTTTCCTAATGTTTTTTTTCCTCATGGAACTGTCTTGCTCATCTTTCTGCTACTCGTGCTATAACGTATTCACCAGGAAAATCTACAGAGGTTGCTGATAAAAGTTGTAGACAGCATTTAGTAGCCCTTAAAATGACACCCTGAACATAAACGGTAGTTACAGTTGTTTTAAAAGGAGCCACAAGGTGACTCACTTATTAGGTCTTTGGTAATCCATCTAGCTCAGAGGAAATTTTCTATCTACATTTACAACTGTAAGGCTGCAAAAGCTCTGTACTTCTTCACTCACACCATTATTCAGTTACACGCAACCACCACCCCATAGCATGAAATAGATCTGTTCCTCAGAGGAACATGAACTTCTCCACAAAAAAAGTATTAAAAATAACAAAAACTACAGAGAAGGTTTTTATTTTTCTTCATTAGAAAGAAGGATTCTGTGTTGCAATATCACTGGACTGTGTTACTTGAAGGTGGTTCTAGCTCAACTGTAGCACAGCAGAAGTAGCAACCTTGCAATTTTATTAATTATAAGTAAGAAATTCCCAGGTCCAACAGACAAGATGCACACTGTGCAAAAAATAAACACCCTCTGAACTCAGTTGACTGAGAAATGTCAGCATCTTAGATTGATTTTTTCAACTACTTCATGACTAACAACCATTCTCTTTGTTTTTACCTGGATGACTTACATGGTCACATTCAAACTGGTATCTGAGCTAAGCTAAAATGTATGTATGAACTAAAGAAAACAGCCATATGTTCTAATCCTATATTGATGTTTTATATCGCTATCCTAGCTGTCTACACAGGAAAGGTAAACCAGAGTGGTTTGTTTTTTTTTTTTTTAAATACATATCTAGTCCAATTGCCAGTACCCTTATCTCAAAGAAAACACTTTTCCAATTCATAAATTTGAGTAATGGTCACACACTGGTTGTGCTTATTAACAAAACTATAATCTGGACTGACTTCAAAAACTTAACCCTGGAGCTATACCAGGATTGTAGCATTATCATGATCCACCTGTAGCATATGGGCACTGCTCTCAGGATGCTTTCTGAATACAGTAATGTACCTAATAAAAGAAAATTCCACTTGCAGAGAGGCTTTGGGATGAGAAACATTGACTAATCATCATCATGTCTGCTCTTCCCAGTTTGCAGGTAAAAGAATACTCCTTTTGCCACGGAAGCGTTACTAATACTTAAAATACACAACAAAGAAAAGCCCACAGCACGCGCAGATTGACAAGCCAGGCTTGCCATGATAGCTGGGTTAAAGCTATAAGAAAAATATTATGTTTTGCTCTTGCTTTTGTGTCCAGTCATAATCAAGAATGAGGACAAATATTTACAGCATAATCACCTTTTGTCATTCTTTTATGTATTATTTTATCACTTGTACCTACTCAGGTAGTCTAGAACACAAAGTAAAGTTTACACGAGGTCAGTGAGGACAAAACACAGATTTTGGGATGATTAGCAACTCTACTATTTACTACTAGGTTTTACAAGCAGTGTAAATATATGATAAGGTGCAGCTTATAGAATCACAGAATAGTTTGTGTCAGAAGGGACCTTAAAAGATCATCTAGTTCCAATGCCTCTTGCCATGGGCAGGGATGCCTCCCACAGGATCAGGCTGCTCAAAGCTCCATCCAATCTGGCCTTTAACACCTCCAGGGATGGGGCAGCCACTTCTCTTGGCAACCTGTGCCAGTGCCTCACCACCCTCAAAGCAAAAAAAATTCTTCCTAATAGCTAATCTAAATCACAGAATCACAGAATCACAAGGTTGGAAAGGACCCATTGGATCATCGAGTCCAACCATTCCTAGCACTCCCTAAACCATGTCCCTCAGGACTTCATCCACCCGTTCCTTAAACACCTCCAGGGAAGGCGACTCGACCACCTCCCTGGGCAGCCTGTTCCAGTACCCAATGACTCTTACTGTGAAGAATTTTTTTCTGATATCCAACCTGAACCTCCCCTGATGGAGCTTCAGGCCATTCCCTCTTGTCCTGTCCCCTGTCACTTGGGAGAAGAGGCCAGCTCCCTCCTCTCCACAACCTCCTTTCAGGTAGTTGTAGAGAGTAATAAAGTCTCCCCTCAGCCTCCTCTTCTCCAGGCTAAACAACCCCAGCTCTCTCAGCCGCTCCTCGTCAGACTTGTTCTCCAGCCCCTTCACCAGCTTCGTTGCTCTTCTCTGGACACACTCCAGAGCCTCAACATCCTTCTTGTGGTGAGTGGCCCAGAACTGAACACAGTATTCGAGGTGCGGTCTCACCAGTGCTGAGTACAGAGGGAGAATCACCTCCCTGGACCTGCTGGTGACCCCATTTCTGATACAAGCCAAGATGCCGTTGGCCTTCTTGGCCACCTGGGCACACTGCTGGCTCATGTTCAGTCGGCTGTCAACCAGCACCCCCAGGTCCTTCTCTTCCGTACAGCTCTCCAGCCATTCTTCCCCCAGTCTGTAGCGCTGCATAGGGTTGTTGTGCTCCAAGTGCAGGACCCGGCATTTGGCCTTGTTAAACCTCATCCCATTGGTCTCGGCCCAGCAGTCCAGCCTGTTCAGATCCCTTTGCAGAGCCTCCCTACCCTCCAGCAGATCGACACTTCCTCCCAGCTTGGTGTCATCTGCAAACTTGCTGAGGGTGCACTCAATGCCTTCATCCAGGTCATTGATAAAGACATTGAACAGAGCTGGACCCAGCACTGAGCCCTGAGGAACTCCACTTGTGACTGGCCTCCAGCTGGAGTTAACTCCATTGACCACCACTCTCTTTCAGCTTAAAAGCATTATCCCTCATCCTATTCCTGCACTCCTTGATAAAAAGCTTCTCCTCAGCTTTCTTACAGGCCCTCTTTAAGTACTGAAGTATGCTATATGGTCTCTCTGGACCTAGCTACTCCTCTCCAGGCTGAACAACCCCTGCTCTCACAGCCTATCCTCATACGGGAGGTGCTCCAGCCCTGGGATCATCTTCCTGGCTCTCCTCTGGACTTGTTCTAATATTCCTGCACGATGTTTCATTTATTTCAGAAAGGCTTGCCACAGATTAACAAACATGGTTACAGAGATTATAGAATCAGTCTCAGTGCACTGTGACAGCTCAAACCAAAAATAATAAATGCAAGAAGTAGCCCCACTGGAAGCAGGAGTCTTCTAGGAAAGTCTGCTAATGACACTGTGCTGTTGCACTGATGAATGAGGCTATAAAATGCTTAATTTATTTCAGGGTTTTATGCAGCGACTCTGAGTCGAAAAATATTTGCAAAAAAATAAACTCAAGAAGTCTATAAAAAACATTACTAAAAATATCAAACTTGATGTTCTTGGGATGCTCCATAAATACTGTGGTTGCCTGACAGAAAGAATGAAATTCCTAACAATAGCCTATATGAATTTGTCTAAAGTCAGCATTAAAATATTACAGCTGATAAAGACAGAAACAGCAATCCCAATGTTTGCTTTCTGTGATCACTTCACAGTGTAAGAACTGAATAAACAGGAAAACAATGGAAGTATCACATGTATACATACATGTTTCAGCTCCAGTAAAACCACAAACTGTTGGGTAACAAAACGCCTTTTCTGCAACAATTTTCAGAGTATCTCCACTGATCTAGCACAATAAAGGACGCTGTTGAAACATTACAGACAAAACCAACATGGTAGCCAGTGTTGCAACCACAATCTTTACTCACCTAGATTATTTCCTGAACAATTCCTTCCTAACAGAGAAGATATTTAGGTTATGATTTTACTGGAATCATAAGGCCTCCAGTGTTTGCTACTGTCAGGAACTGCTACGAAGACAGAAGCAGAGAGGGGTTTTTAATTTCCATTTGGCTGCCTCTGATCAGATGGATTTCCACTGATTGCTTCAAATGAATTAATTGTAGGTGCTTTAACACAAGGGTTAGCTTCAAGCTCTTTTCCACCCATTGGTATCATCCAGCCTGGAGGTACCCCAGCAGTAACATTATCCAAGCAGGCACCAGAACAATACATTAATCAAGCCTTAACAGACTGTTTCCTAAAGGTTTTTCTGTTGCTCTTTAATATCGCTGCTTTAGATATTTTAACCTTTGTGTACCAAGAGTCAAAAGGTAAAGAACTGAAGCTCTAGTAAGACAAATAGTGCTCTTTGCCAGAGAGCAAGCCTCAGGCAGCAAAAAGCTATGTAAGCAGCGCCAACTGCAAACTCCTACCAAGCTCCTTGAAGTTGCTTGTGAGCACTAAAATTGTGACTCTACCAAGCGCCAAGAATAACGAACAAAATTCAATTCACCCTAAGAACTGATAAGAGATGTTTCCTAGTCAGATAAGAACAAGGATCCTTTGCCTATAAACGTATAAACAAAAACACGAGTATGCTTTCTCCAATTATCTGCAAATCTCTTGAAATAACAGCATTGAGTCCCTCTTTTGTCCAGCTACAAAAATAAAAATATACAGGGATGTTTTCCACTTCATATATAGCCCAGAATCTCTAACAATACTGTATTAGCTCACTTTCCATTGAAGTGGAAGATCTTCCAACAAAGATCTTGTGTTGTATTCCCTGTGGTAGCAACATGGCTCACCCTGTTAGCAGTCTGCACGTGCTGTGCCTCTTCAGTTACTTGTTCCTAACCTGCCTTCAGTCTAATGAAGACAAGGGCCATGGGAAAAAAAAGGTAGCAAAACAAAGCAAACAACAGTAAACCATGCATTCAAAGAGCTGTTGTAAATGCCAATCAGCATACTTTTACAATGTGGTAAGACAGACGTAAAGGACTGTCTCACCAAGAGATAATACGCCTTTACCATCCTGGCAGGGACAAATGCAGTAGTTGACGCAGCAGCAACACTGGTGGACTGTTATCAGGTAATCATTTACACATCTGCTCTCCCAGGCTTCTTTTCAGCAGCATTACCCTACCATCGGTAGCATCTGCTTCCCTGTTTTGACAAATTTAAGAGGGTAACATCCTCTCAACAGAAGTATTTATTTTTTCAGGAAATCCAAGCACAAGCAAGAGGAGCATAGCTCTCAATCTATTTACCAGGCTGCCCTAACTCTTCCACTCTGCTCCCTTTCAGGGACTGCAAGGGCAGACTTGGACCTCCCTGTGGGTCAGGACAGCGAGCATCCATTTAGACCTGGTGGCAGAGCGAAATAGAGGGCAGTAGACCAGGAAGATTTATTCAGTGCACCAACCACATTTACAGCTGAGAAAACTAAAAGAACCGAGACATGCAGGTGAAGAGGCCAGCAAGGTGCTCTACCACCACAGGATGACTCAAATGCTTTGGGGAGTTTTAAGGGTAGCTAACAGTCCATTCACTGAAGACAAAATGAATGACTTAAATTAATATGTGTTTTAAAACATCATTTGAAGGTGAAGGCACCAGATAGGTCATATCTGTATGTCAAATCATAAGAGCTATTAATCAGAGTAGGGAAGGACATTTTTAAATCATTATCATTAACAAACATAGTAAACGTCTTCTCTCAGTTAATAACCAAAAAAGCCCATACGGTAGAAATGCACAGCAAATTAATACCAACCCAAGTAACCCAGCTTAGAGAGAAAATGTCTGCTCAGTTTAATCTTTCTAAAGTGCAACCATTTAAGGCACGAAACATCTATGATGAACAAGGTAGACTATATTGCTTTGGCAGAAAATTGGATTTTCTTCAGTGTGTTCAACTCACCATAGAAGGAATTCTTTCTCTGAGCTTGTAGAAGGCCATTGGACTTAAGATTGCCATTGATACAGCCTAGACTTTGAGTTTTGTTTTCTAAGACATTCCAAACATCTAACACTGAAAAATCATGTTGTGGACAACAGGGAAAAATACAGATTAAACAACCCATAAATATTTTAAACAGTTGCTATACTCACCTGCTACATTAAGCTTTTCAGCTGCTCCTAAGCTGGGAGCAGGAGTGGTAGTATTGTTGGTAGAGTTTGCCCCTGTTCCGTTAAGTACAAGATTTTCCACCTTGGACTCTAGCTTCCCAATGCGCTGCAAGATATTATCCAACAAGACAGCAAGTGTCTTCTTCAAATCTACAAATGAAAATGAAAAGTTAAATTGCTTAATAACACAATGCACACTGTCAGGCAGAATAAAAAAACCAAGACACTAGTATGAGACTGGAATACATACGATATTTTTCTCAGTGCAAATCATGGTCATTAGCAGTTCTATTAACTAATGTTCCCTACCTTGCTTAGCCTCTGATACAAATTTCCCTGGGCATGGAACTTATCTTCCTGTGTATTTTGTAAAGCACATTGCAACTGATACATTCATCTGTATTCAAGGCGAAATGTGCACCTTTATTGATACACAAATGGGAACAAAAAAACACATGCTTTTTAACAGCTCAAGTAATAATAAGTTGCTTAAATAATCATGAATCTAAACATAAATTCATATTTAAGCACTATCAGAAGAACAGTCTCTTAGAGGCTTGGTCACCTGGAAACAAAAATCTCCTTCCAAAAAGAAGGGCCAGCTCTGAGCCAGTCCTGCATCTCCTCTGCTACAATCAGGTTCTGCACTGGCAAAAACGTGAAGTTCAACATCTCTGTTGTATCTGCGAAGCACCGTAAATGACTTGTTTGGTGATTGCCTCTACCTACCTATTTGGTCTGACACAGCACTTCCTTCGTGTGGAAAGCAACAAACAGGAACAGGAATTTGTGTAACAAATGACACCCCAGAAAGTGCTCTCTGATACTTTTTCTTCCCCTTTTCTTTTGTTCAGATTTCTTGAAGTAACACAGACAGTTGGGCAAGCTAAAAGAACTGTGGGCAAGAGGGGAAAAACAGACCACTATCGGGCTAAACTGTATAATTACAGTGGCACCACGCCAATGAAGATGAAAGAAAGTGTTGTTCTTTGTATATTTACCCTTGTCTCAGGATTAAAGAATCTAGTGTGATCAATTTACATTATTTTCCCACTTAATTACGTAAAATAATTACATGTGCATATGCTTTCCACACCTTTAGAACCAAAAAACTTTCTGATCTGCAACAGAAAATTTCTCCATACATCTGAAGAGATTCCTCTGCCCAAACATCAGCTGCATTTTTGCCACACTTATTTTGTGCTCCCTTTTTTTTCCCCATGACTTGCCCAATTCTTGTGCAAATGAGAGAGTAATTAAGAAAGGGCTATTACATTTGGAAAGCTTATAATGCTTTTTTTTCCCAAATAAACGCAGTTATATATTTATTCAATGGAGGCACAAAGTAGATCTTTTTCTTTAAAACTGTGTGCTTTCCTTTGTCCCTTGAAGAAGATGGAATCTTAAGCACTAAGTGATCTGGACTCTTAAAAGGGGTCCAGAAGTCACTTTAAGGTATAATGCGTAGAAGAAAAGGAAACAGTGAAGCAGGAATTTAATGTGAACAAAACCATGCTACAAAAGGAGGAAAAAAAATCTAGCAAAAAAAGCAGTTAAAAAAAAAAAAAACAATTCAGGAAAGAATGAGGAAGAAACATAGCCTACATAAAGGCATACCAAGAATATCAAGAGAAAAATGGCTAAACATTGTAATTTTGTAGTACTGATACCAAACCACTGGTATGAGACTGCTTGCCAGGACAAAACAGCAAGTGGAGGCCAGTTGAGATGAGCAGGGCACAAGCACAGATTCATAATCATTTCTGCAAAACATCTGTTTACTGCTATAAAAATCTGATTCTCGCTGTGTATATTAGGACTGCAACTTTTAAAAGGAGAATGTTTGACCCATCTACCTGACAGGTCAATAGGTGGTAAAAAGAAAAAGTGAGAAAGCAAATGAGCTGTGCAATCATGAATACGGAATGACTGAAAGCCTCTTGGGTGGGTAAAAGCAGCCAAATCAAGCCAACTTAAAGCTTATTCTTGAACACGGACATCGTGACTGTGCTCACTAATAGCAATCAGAGGATAAGATTAAAAGAAAAAAAAAGGCTAAATAGCAAGAGTCTTAATTTTCAGAAAATAATGAACCAACTTCTACCCATTATCATTAACGTTAGTCATTAATGTGTTTATTCCTGAAGAGCTAACCTGATCGCTTGCTATCAACACGTCATTTGGTACACAAAATGGGACAAACTAATTTACTAAGTAAGTATTATCTTACTCAGTTTCGTAAAGTGTTATTTAAAATGGTGTTACTCACTCACCATGGCACCTTTCCCTCTAATACTTTAAACCAATATATTGCCATTATTCCAGACTCCTTAACTGAAAACACCTGTCCAAACTTGTCTTTAAACTTGAAATTCTTCTTAGCCATCAAACTTGAAATTTCTACACAGAACTAAACCTTTACCTCCACGAAAGTGCTACGAAGTTATTTCACCCATTTTCAAATGCAGTTTAACTTCTCCTGGGGAACCTGACCACTGTTTGGCGGCGAGTCAACTTACTCCTCAGTGGGATTTGGAGCAGGAAATGAATGCCTCAGGCAACAAGCTGCAGGGGAATCTTAGCTCAAGGATATCCTGTACCCTCAGACCCAGCTAGGGCACAGATTAATGCAGTTACCCTTCAACTGCTGGAGACAAATTTGGTTTGGTTTTCTGAGTCTTTTTCCTTCTTCAATTCGTACCAAGAACCCTGCCAAGATAATGGGACACTGACGATGGCCATATAGGGTTTGGTTTTAAGCCTATGCACACAAGTCTCTTAGGACCTCTGCTTGCTTAGAGATCTTCTATCTAAATTCTGATCTAGTACCACTCTTTTGCTTGTGTTGCTCTGTAAGATTACCATATCAATATAGTTCAAGATGAAGTTACAAATCAGTAGAATTTACAGAATACAGACTGCTTGCTATTTAAGCAACAAAGCAATATAATTATTAGCTCGGCTTGAGATGATAATCTCAGGCTTATGAGCAAGCACCTTCACACAAAGTCAAAAATCCTTTTTTTTTTAGAGGAAAACATTGGTAACAGAAACGAGACATGTAGAGAGCCTCCCAGCATGGTATTTTCATTACATGTGCCAAATGGTAAAGAGCATTAAGAGAAAACTAGAGGAAAAGGTGCAGCTATTATCTTCCGCACCCCAGTCCTTACTCTTTGTCTAAGCCTACAAAAGAAATCTATCCAACTTTTTTCAAAGCTGAATATTAAGGCAACTATAAAAAGAAACAAACCTAGATGGCCAATTAGCCTTCAACTTTCCAGATAGACTGAAAGTGCAAAGGTGATTAGGAAAGAAAGCAAATTTAAAAAATGCTAAACAAGTAAGGTGTATGATGTGGTCTTATCAAATTGAAAAAGGGCAACATCCAACTGAAATTGGACTATATTTATATTTTTACTTTCATAATATTTCCTGGTAATACACTTTGTGCTTGTCTGCATGCTTTCTCTCATACGTGCACATAAGCTTAACTCTCGCGTTGTACACAACGGAAGAGAGTAAGCATTAAAACCTACTGCCAAACAACGTGCTGAAACTCACAAAAGACTTTTCTACCCTGAGGCAAATATGAAATATTCAAGCTTAATTTAAGATTACTCCAGATACATAAACTTAAATGTTAAGTAAATTGACTGAACAAAGAAGTGAAATAGGGATAGTGAATAGGAGCAGATCTCTACCTTATCAGTAAGGCAGTTCTTCCACAACGGATTTCTTAGATCACTGATGCGCAAACTGAGAAGACTCTTCAGTTTCTCAAAAACAACAAAATGATTTTTTTTTTAAATGAAGTTCTAACAAATAACCTGAAGCATACCAGGTACAGGAACTAGACAGATGTAGGATAAATTAGCAGCCAATTTCATTTCCAAGTGACTGGAAATGTAAAATTTCTTCCATTTCATACTTATGAAGGAAGGCTGTTTTCTCCATCTGTGCAGAAAATCCACAGTGTAAAGCACTGTCAATTGAGCAGCATTATGAAGCAAAATGTTTGGACAACTTAGAAAAAACCTTAATCAGATTATCATGTAATCTAGAGCAAGCACTTACCGTATGCTGTCACTGTCCCAACGTAAGGCCCATCAACCACATTTTTATTTTCTTCAGCTAAGGCTTTGATGTACCTTTTGCTAAGGTCCAAAATTTGCTCACGCAGGACTGTACTGCTTTCATGTTGCGTTTGCTGCTGTATAGTAAAATGCAGAAGCATCATTCCCCAGATGAAACCAAAAGTCACCAGAAAAAAGCCGAGTTTCTGAGAGGACAGCTTCCATGGAGAGAATGCCATGGTTCTCAACAGTTCACACAGTTACTATGACAGTTCCTAAAGCATGAAGCCAAACAGCAAGTTCATGGTCCAGGTATATAAATATCACAGAGCAGGATTCCGTCTTATTCCAGCTCCTTAGTCAACGCATATCCGTATTTCAATTCCATTCTGTTGCAAGAGGAAAGAAAAGAAGCATTGGTTACCACAACACACTAGAAGTGTTCACCATCCATCCTAGGTCTTCACTCTGTCTGGTATAGAAGAGGAGCAGACAAGAGGCTTTCTTTGTAAATGTTTAATTTGTATGTATTAACATTGCACTGTTCCAGCCAGAGCACAAAGCAGCTGAGAAAAGCACTGGAAAAAGAACAAAGCGGGAGCAACGCGCCTGAGCAGGTATAGAACACTTCTCAGTATCTGGATCAAATTCAATGCTTGAAGTGGTTTCTAAGCTGAATTTCAATGTAAGGCTGCTTTTACATATTTCTGTGTGTGCACACAAAACTTTGTGATGCTGCCAGCACACCAGCGCAGCAACGTAAAGCAGTTTTCAACATAATTCAGTTCTCAGAAAACAAGTAATTTTAGCTGGCATTGACACTGCTCAGAGTTCCTGGCAAGAACCACAGCATATGGCTAGATAGGTGATCAGGAAATCAGACTCCCTCAGGGGTAAAGAGGAAAAGAGAAATCTACATTATTTAAGCCAATACACTCTCCTGCCTTACAGTGCGAGCAGTCAGGAGGCTGGAATAATCTCCTCTTGCTCCTGTGTGGCCTCTGCCGTGCACAGTTACTCCTTATTCATAAAATATAGCCCAATGATTTTGCTCTTTGCAATTTAGTTCAAAACGCGGACTTCCGAACGCTACAACATCTCTTGTATATAAAAGAAATATCTATGGAGCTTTTCACACACTAAAGAGAAAGAACTGTAATAACAGCCTTCAAGACACAGTAGGACCATCTCTTCATGGTAAACTCAAAGACAAAACCTCACATAAACAACCCAAAGGCAAGAAAGGCTCTGTGATGAGGGCTGGAGGCAGGGTCCTTAGCATAAAACCCAATGAGAAGAAAGGTAATTAAAAGGTAATTAAGTGTAACCTATGATGTTAAGAGACAGATTTGGTAAAATGTTATCCTTTTAACTTCATAAGGCTCCCAGACAGGATTAGAGAACATAATGTTCCCTGCCATTCTGCACTTGCACAGATAATGCAGATGCTGCTCTGTTTTAATAGGATAATTACACAGATGCCTGCTAGCAGTGCTCCTGTTCGTTAAAATCCCTCTTTAGATCTTCTGCTTTCAGTTGAACCAGCAGTTCTGCGAAGGACAGAAATACCTTCGGACTGCTTATCTTCCAAAACGTCTTATGTGTGCATTTAGCATTATTGATCACTATTGATTCTAGAAATGAATATGCATTACATAACAAACTAAAATCAGGCGAGGCAGCAATGGTACCATGCATTCAAGTTGCTAAAAGAATAATTTGTAGCCATCTTTTGTGTAAAGAGGAATGGTGCAAAAAAAATGAATTGCAAGTACAGTGAAAAAGATTATTACAACCCCTCAAGCTGACTTTTTCCAAACTTAAAATATCTCAACAAAGAAAATGGTTTCAACAGAGAAAATGAAAAACTCTGTTTAATGCTGCTCGCATAAACTTAAGTGAATTTTCCAAGAAATGGCAGAGGGAAGTTTCACTTCTTCCAGTTTATTTGACTACAGCCTTGTGACGCTCTTGGGCTGACTGAAAAGTGGAGTATTATTACTTCATTGAAGCTGAATGCTTTACTATTGTCTTGCAGTATTTGGTGTGATAAAATACAGAAAATCCCATACTTCAAAACAACATCACAACTTTAAAAAGAGACCTGAAATAGTCAATGTTAGCTCCCTCAACGACTGTTTCAAGTACAAATTAACAGCGTTCTCTCCAGCAATCAGATCTGTGGTTGTAACAGTCAACATTTCTTCCCCAATTATCAGTTGTTTGTGAAGTGGAAAACACTGAATAAAAAAGTAACCTTATCACCCTATCATGTTTTAACAGACAAGTGCTAACCATTTTTAATGACTGGTTGTCTAGCAAAAAAATCCCACAGAACATAACTATCATTAAAAACGGCAAATAAAAATGCAAGTATTTCACAGTCTTTTTTTTGTTTAAAGTTTTTTTGTTCTAGAACAGAAACAAGGATGATAATAAAAACTGGAGTTGTGTTTAACCTATGCGAATGATCTACTTTAACACAGCTGCTGACTTTTCTACTCTATCCATAGGAAAAAGCCCCCTCGAATCCACTCAAAACCTGTAAGAAGGCAGACAGCAAATATTAAAAGTTTTGCCGTAAGAAAGGACAAAAATTCATTGACAGACGGGAAAATGGTCCTCAGTACTTCAAACACTAAAAGCAAAAAAATAAACCCCAAACATCAGCCCCATTTTACTGCCATTTGCGCAGCCCCAGTAGCTCACAACTTGATGAATGCCCAACACCACATACTTATTAATTAACTTCACAGCACTGCTGGTGGTCGTGGAGGTTTGTAAAGCGCACAGGGGAGAAATCTCCGTGCTTCCCACCACTTCCATGACTGGATGCATACCCACACCGAGCTCTGTGTATGCATCCGTTGAAGCAATACAGACATTTGTCTGCTGTAATCACTCATCGACCCTGATGGTGCCTGCTGACTAGTTCTCTCTCTGCCCATACCAAGTAAACCACTCCCTAACTTAAAGTGGTAGAATATGTCCTTTATTCTCCCTCTTGGCTTGTAAATGTTCTCAAAGGAGCTGATCCTGTTAATTATTAGGGTCTTTTCCTAGTCTAGTCTCCAAAACGCACCATAAGTCACAGATAAAGGGGATATGGGAACACATATTCCTACACGCCTCTAAAGAATGACAGACATTTCAGGGTTTTTTAGGCTGTGGAAAGAGGTGACCTCACTCTAAGGCAGCCCTTGAGATAATTCCAGCACACCTCCAGGGACTGGATATGTCATAGTTGTGAAGTTGTTTGTGAAACTGCCAGGAAGATAATACCTCCTGATTTACTGAGAGTAGCTCATGTACCAAAACTAAGAGGCAAATGTGAAAAACAGTGTGAAAGTGAAGAGTAAAGGCAAGAAAACCTTTTAATAATGATCAGCTTTGTTACGTTCTTCCTTAAATTCAGCTCTAACCAGCCTAAATCTCACCACAACTGAACACTGGTGTTTTGTTTCGGTTTTCCAAACAGACCAGTTATACCCCTTGTGATAAAGGCCACAACTGAAGAGAATTGTCTCTACCCTTACCAAAAATTATTAGCATATTTCTTTGGATAAGGGTTGACCTTACACCCATTTCCATAGGTATTATAATAGCTTTTGTACTTTTAGTATTCCAAACAGCTTCACCAAAACCACATTTTTTCTCTTTTATATTTAATAAAATCCTGCTCAACAGCTTGTCAGTTCAGTAGTTATGGAGGATAAAGTTAACTTGCCTATTTCATCACAACAAAGAAAGGCTTATGCTAGTCAGAATCATATCAGGAAACTGAAATTGCCAGGGAAGGAGAACCTCAATCCATCCCACTCCTACCAGTTTGATGCCAGTGCCAGCAATAGATTCCCAGAGCCTGGAAAAGGAACACAGGTCAGCAAGGAGAGCACCTGAAGAGCAACACAAAGGACCTTCTGCCAGTCGGACAGCTTCATCTGGGCCCAGCTTCAGTTCCTTGATGCAAATGCACGTAGGGTGGGAGTAAAGAGGAGGAGTTAGAGATGTGCGCATGCCTGCAAGGCTATGATCTCATGGGCCTCGTGGAGAGGTGGTGGAAATATCTTGTGACTACAGTCTCAGAATTGAAAGATACAGACTCTTTCGGAAGAACAGGCAAGGGAGACAAGGGGGGCGTGTTGCCTTCTATATCAAGGACCTGCTGCAGTGCACGGAGCTTGACCAGGGGATGGATGAAGAGCTGACTGAGAGCCTATGGGTCAGGATTAAAAGGAAGGCAGGGACAGGTGACATTATTCTGGGGGTCTGCTACAGGTCACCGGACCAGGAAGAGTGAGCAGATGGGGCCCTCCCTATAGACAGACAAGCACAGCCTCATGTTTGCAAGTCCTGGTCGTCATGGGGGACTTCAGCCACCCTGGTATCTGTTAGAGGGACAAGACAGCAGGGCACAAGCAATCCAGGAGGTTCCTGGAGAGCTTGATGATGATTTCCTTCTCCAAGTGACAGAAAAGGTAATGAAGAAAGGTGCTACGCTGGATCCTGTTCTCACCAACAAGGGTCAGTGGGGAATGTAACACTCAAGGGAAGCCTTGGCTGCAATGACCATGAAATGGTGGAGTTCAAGATCCTTAGGGCAGCAGGGACGGTGCACAGCAAACACTCACTACCCTGGGCTTCAGGAGTGCAGGCTTTGGCCTCTTTAGGGATCTGCTCGGCAGGGTACCATGGGATGAAAGCCTAGAGGGAAGAGGAGCCCAAGAAAGCTGGTTACTATTCAAGGATCACCTTTGCTGAGGTCAGCAGCAATGCATTCCAACAAACATGAAGTCAGGCAAAAACCCCAGGAGGCCTGCATGGATGAACACCAGCTCAAACACAAAAAGGAAGCCTACAGAGGGTAGAAGCAAGGACAGGCAAATTGTTGCAGCAGCCAAGTTAGAAAAGCTAAAGCCCTGGCAGAATTAAATCTGGCCAAGAACAAATTCTGGCCTCTTATGCTTGTGGAATTATTAGAACTTTCTGTGTGAGCTACAGCTAGGTTCGTACTGCCTCTTGTTACAGCAAACAGCTTAGATATGAGATAAGAAGCAAGGCCTTGAAAATCCTGGCACGAGTAGAGAGCAGAGGCCCCAGCACTTAGTGATGGTCAATTATTAGGCACTGATGAAGTGCAACCTTGAGATTTGCACACACATCCCCCCACACATCTCCCTGGCTTTTCTTTCAACAAGCAGCAAAAGATGAAAAGGAGGACTAAAACTGTGAGGCAACAAGAAAAGGCACCTGTGACAGCCTCAAACATCTCACCATCGAGGCCCATCGCTATCAGTGCTAAATACATGGCACCAGCTCTGTGGTACTGTGTGCTCACAATTAATGAGATTGTTACAGACTAATTGCTTTGAATATGCAGTAGCGATGACGAGGAATGAGTAAGAACAAGCCATTAGCAACATGCATTATTAATGAGTATCAATCTGGTGAAGTTTTGTTATAAAGTTTAAAGCTGGTTTAAAACTGTTTTGTTTCCTCAGCCTTCTACACCTTCAGTCACAACAATCTCATTCTCTTCTTACATACATTTATACACAAACACCACCTATTCAGTCGCAACATCATGCCTGACCCCACACAATTTGTTATTGTATCACAACCAGCTCAAAGAGGTGCTCTTAAAAACCCACACATCAAGATCCTAAGGCAAATACTCATCTATTTTCCAGATTGTTTTCTGAAGAGGCCACGTTGCACCACTGTTCACAACCGTTTGACTCTGTAGAACAACTTGTTACAGACCAACAGAGGACAAACACAAAAATGTGAATTTCCTCTCTTCTGACAAAGGGTGTGTTAACCTAAAAGCTAACGATAATTCAAATGTCGGTCCAGTGGGCTGCCAACACACCAGAGCTACAGCCAGAAAACACAGTGGTGAGTGAAAACACCTGCCATATCCCAGCACTTCTCTGCTAAGAGATGCCAGGAGTCATGCTTCATGCAGAAGCTGACGTAATGTATCTTAAAAGGGAAAGGCAGCCCTCTAAATCCTTCTTTCTAGGCGTAATGCATAATGAGTCCAACTGGGACTGCTGGGTTTTAATAGTTTAAGTCAGACATGCTTCAACATATACATAAACTAGGATTTCAGGCTGATGTTAACCACTGTCTACTGCAGCTGCATTGCCTAAACAGATGTGCACTATACCCCAACTGAATGCAAATTAAGGATTTCCTGGTACTGCAGTTCTCTTCTCCTATGGGAATATCTCAGCAGATGTCACACCCCAGTTGGACAATCTGTGTTCTAAAACAGCGCAATTCCTGCTGAGGATACCCTCCCCCCCACCCTTTAATTTTACTTACTGCAAGATGTCGGCTTTCCTCAGTCCTCCTGGAGGCTGAATCCACCTTTCCTTCTTTCAATAAAAGCATTAACAATGGGATAAGCTACAGCTTACTACTCAATACAGTCCAGCGATAACAAAGAACAGGCCTACACTGTGTTGGTAGAAGATAAGAAAGGATAAACTAGATCAGAGAAGAACTATGAAGCCTGATTTCTGATAAGAATACTTGCATTTCAACATGGTCTCTGCTCATACCATATCAAGTAGCTCTGCACCATGTATGTACCTTTTCATTCCAGGAAAAAACAATAAACTTGGGAAATACGTTCTATCAACATGAAACCATCCACGCATCTAAAGAGAACTCTGGGCCCTCAACTGTAACCCTGAAAGTTCAGAAACAGTTTGGCTGCCGTTTAGTTGGTGACTGTGTCAAAGGCAGAAAGCGGAGGGCAGAGAGTAGGACAGTCAGAGGATGACTCCATACCTGCTTAGGGCAAGAAGGGCTGGATCTTGCCCTCCCAGCCCGACTGGCTTGTGGCAACAAAGACAGAAAACTATAGCCTTGCAACCCTCTGAGAACTTACATGAGCTGCTATTTTTTTTTTTTTTTCCTTCAAAGAGATAAAGTCAGCAATATAACATTTTAAAAGACCTCAGAAGAAATGAACGACCAACTCGGTGATTACTCTGAAAAGAGGGAAAATATCCCCATCCCTGGAAGTTCAGGCTGGATGAGGCTTTGAGCAACCTGATCCAGTGGGAGATGTCCCTTCCCATGGCAGGGACGTGGAACCGGATGATCTTTAAGGTCCCTTCCAATCCAAACCACTCTATGATTCTATGATCAGATCAGAGTTCGTTTATAACTTAGTCTACAAGACTTCACTGATATCAGCAACTAATCAGTAAACAATTTATTTCAATAGTTCAAATAATAAATTTTAAGGCACCTCAAAACATTTTTGGTTATCTTCGACTTTAATCACTCAGTTGTGATCAGCTCTATTAAAGGCAAGATTCATGACAGCACATTCTGGAAGGTGCAGAAACACGCTAGTAAAGCTGATAGTATTAATCCACAGCTGCAAATCCAAGGTGTAGGTGAGGCTTCCAGCTGGTTGAAGGTGTGCACATTCCCTACATACCTCACAGGCAGTCTCCATTCCACCACTGAATGGAAGAGCTGAAAAACCATCTAACTATTCTAGACTCATCTGGTAACAGATGTTTACACACACTTCTGCTAAGTGTACATTTTATAATTTAAGTTCTTTAGAATAAAAGAAATGCATAAACCCATTTCCTTAGCTGAATTACAGAGTCTTAGTTTTGCTGTTCCTTCTGCTGCTCAACTTTATTTTGAGCAACACTTCTGCCAACCCATTCTTTCCTCCTAGCTGACAGATGTCACTACGTCTCCTCTCGTACCACCCATCTACAGCTGAAACGGCACCACATACTGTGCCTGAAGTGGCAATTTGGGATGCAATCCCATGAAGTGCGAAAAGCAGAACAACACTGGGTCACAACAGCAGAAGCAGGACAGATGGACTGAGGGAGAGCAGAGTATAAATACTCTGTGTTTGGGGCTTTTTTTAGGTGGTGGTGGGGGGGGCACGTTTGCTTTTCTGCGTGTGCATGTAATAGGAATTGGCAGGAGGTGGTGGGATGGAAGTTGAAAAAAAAGAAAAGCGGCCTTTGGTAAGATGCCACAAAATCAAATAAATTTTTATCTTGAGCAAGTAGCTTGTCTTCACTTAAAAAAAAAAAATCTCCACTTAGAAACAGTTTGGGTGGCATCATTTCCCCATGTGTGTCTGTGGTTTCACAGAGCACTCCAAAACGTCTCCAGCTTTCTATTGAGCCTGAAATTTTCTGTAGTTCAGTCCTGCAGAAATTAAACCATCAGATGTTCTTCCTTTCATGTTGTTTCCTTACCCTGATATTTCAGGTAGGAAAGAGTAAAAGAGGGTGGAAGTTTTACACAGAAGGCAAAGGAAAAAAAGTGATTATAGGAAAATCATAAGGAAAAATCCCTATGGATTGAAATCCTTATGGTTCAAACACCGCTTAGCTATTCAAAACACTCCAAGTAATGTATGTAAAGGCATCATATTTTTTTTTTAATTTTATGAGAAAGTAACTTATGGAGACTGAAAGCCGCAGTCTCCCTAAGACTTAAGAGAAAGCGTATACAGCATCCCTAAAACCAGTGAAAAGAGTGTGTATGCATGAGTCATGCTCTCATGCCTTCAAGAGTCCTCTGTGACGGAAGCAAACCTTTAAGTTACTTCATTAATTTTAATTAATTTTAATGAATTTTAAAAGCAAGATAAAAATTCTTGGTCACGAGTCCTATTTCCAGTGTGGATACACATCTTTTTCTTCTTCCCTCCACCCATCTGCCCTCAGTCAAAGGCTAATACCTGACATGTTCTGAGGTCATTCTGGATGTTACATTTGGCATTTGTCTGCCGAAAGGCATAAACATGGCACCTGCTGAGAAGCTGGGTCTCTTACTTTTCAGATCACACATAAGTTTTCCTAAGTTTTGAGAAAACCACCTTTGGTCCTTACACAGCAATCGTGTGTGCACCTTGGTTCCTGGGAGTTCTCTCCTGTCTCTTTTGAACACCGTTCAGCTGTGGTAGCAAGAGTTACAAGCATCACTATGAAATTATTCAGAAAACTTTGTTTTTAACGAATAATAAAATTACTTCAGCTTATAATCAAAGCACCCAAATTACTCAGCACTCCAAGAAGAAATAAGTTTCCTATACAGACATTGGATCTATTAGCTCATTTCTTGCATCAAGCAGATACTCCAGGCTCCAGTCTCACCCACTGCTATTAACCACAAATCAGCCTGTTAGATCACATCTTGCAGTCTGTCCAAGAGAAAGAACAAGTAACTCTCAACAGCAGCTCTGTCCAACTACAGAGCAAAGTCAAAAAGTCCTTTGTATTCAGCAAGAAAGCTCTCATCGATGTGGATGGCCAACTATCATCCTTTGTCAACTTGATGGTCAAGACACTAAATGTAGTCTTCAGCAATTATGCAGGGCCTTAGACAGACAGCCGAAAAACACAATATGTAAGGAAAGATCCAAGTATGTTCGTCCTCAAAATACTCACTGCATCTTACTGAAAAAGTTTTTCCAAGTTAAAAGACAGAAAAATATAAATAATTCTGTGTAAGAAAATTCACTTCTTTGAATTTCTTATCATTTGCTAGGGGATGGTGGATAATCGTAACAAAACCAAATTCTCATTAAATTGTTTTTAAATAAATTGTCACTACAGGATTCTACACACAAACTTTCAGTAAAGGACAAATGCCAATGGAAGAAGAAGTGTCAAGTAGAAATAGAGGAAAAGCAGAAAGAAATACATAGGAAATTAGTATGTCTATGCTATTAAGCAAGTGTATATCAGCTCATAGGGAGGAAAACCCCCACAAGCATCTAAGCTGAACATTAAAGAAGGCTTCAGAAATATTTATTTCTTGTTGCTTTAGAACATCTTGAACCTGGGTCAAAGTATAACATTTCTTCCAACGGATTTGTTCTTGGCAAGCATTTTGAATGCATTCCAGCTTATGTGGCCAGACAAGCGGCTGAAAATACAGGCTGTGTCTCCACAGCACAAAACCTAATGGAATTAAAATTTCAACACAGTCACCTGTTTGTAAGCAACCGTGCTGCCGATTATTCCACTGCTCCAGTTTCTGCATTTAAGCCCTTCTCTTTATTACTGAAAAGGATGAAATTGCTATTTGCTTCATATCTAATTTGAAAGTTAGCAGAAGAACAAAATATTTTAACCTATTTCCTGATCACTTGTGTATCCAGCCCTGTTCAATGTCTTTATCAATGACCTGGATGAAGGCATTGAGTGCACCCTTAGCAAGTTTGCACATGACACTAAGCTGGGTAGAAGTGTGGATCTGCTGGAGGGTAGGGAGGCTCTGCAAAGGGATCTGAACAGGCTGGACTGCTGGGCCGAGACCAATGGCATGAGGTTCAACAAGGCCAAATGCCGGGTCCTGCACTTGGGGCACAACAACCCTGTGCAGTGCTACAGACTGGGGGAAGAGTGGCTAGAAAGCTCCCTGGAGGAGAAGGACCCGGGGGTGTTGATTGACAGACGACTGAACATGAGCCAGCAGTGTGCCTAGGTGGCCAACAAGGCCAATGGCATCTTGGCTTGGATCAGAAACGGCGTGACCAGCAGGACCAGGGAGGTTATCCTCCCTCTGTACTCGGCACTGGTGAGAGTACCTTGAGTACTGTGTTCAGTTCTGGCCCCTCACCACAAGGATGTTGAGGCTCTGGAGCGTGTCCAGAGAAGAGCAACGAAGCTGGTGAGGGGGCTGGAGAACAAGTCTGACGAGGAGCGGCTGAGAGAGCTGGGGTTGTTTAGCCTGGAGAAGAGGAGGCTGAGGGGAGACCTTATTACTCTCTACAACTACCTGAAAGGAGGTTGTGGAGAGGAGGGAGCTGGGCTCTTCTCCCAAGTGATGGGGGACAGGACAAGGGGGAATGGCCTCAAGCTCCACCAGGGGAGGTTCAGGCTGGACATCAGGAAAAAAATTTTCACAGAAAGGGTCATTGTGCACTGGAACAGACTGCCCAGGGAGGTGGTTGAGTCACCTTCCTTGGAGGTGATTAAAGGATGGGTGGATAAGGAGGTGAGGGGCATGGTTTAGAGATTGATAGGAATGGTTGGACTCGATGATCCAACCTAGTGATTCTATGATCCTGTCGATCAACACTGGTACTTATCAACAGCTGACACCACCGAAGATGAGACAGGCACTTCTACTGAAATGAAAGCAGCTAATATTTATTTCTCTTTGTAAGTAGCAACAATTCATCACACAGAGCTCGGCTTTGCATAGTAGTAAAAAAGACTATCTCATTCTAACTGATGAGTTCCTACTGTGTTACTGACTCAGCAACAGCACCAACGTTACACAGCTCTCCCTTTTGTTAAACTATACCAACCTCTTATCACAAACACTGCATTCCCACTGTCAAATGCTTAGTGCGAAATACATGGAGTTCTGTGTATATCCAATAAAGCTCAGTCAGAAACCTACAGTCACACAGATACTTTTCAAGCAATATTAGGGCTTGAAAGTAATGCTTTTCCTCCAAAAGCACAGGACCAGCTGCCTTATTGGAAGAGAACCACTGTGCAACTGTTAGAGGAAGCAATAAACAAAGGTTCAATGCCTATGCAGTTCTGATCCGCCCAGCCATAAGCAAATAGTAACAATATGAGCCTCCACATAAAACCTCTCCGCACACAATTCTAACGATGCTGCTGTGAATTTTAAAGCTTTACCACAAACCACAACAAATATCAGATGACTTGGCCACGACACAGCAGCATTTCAAAGGACAGCCAGTACCAGTACCAGACCACATTCTAACCTGTCACCTATTATTCTATAACCACTGTGCTGCTGTAAGGCCATCAGCATTCCAGTTATTTACAAGCTATTATGAACTACACAAGCTTTCTTTGCAAACGTATGAGCTGTACTTATTATATTGTAGGGCAGAGCTTATGAACTGCTTTGAGGACGTGGAAAACAGCCTCCCCTCTTTCACCATCCCTGGACAGCTGTGGAACAACTTGTACTGGCAGACTCTGAGGAACAGCTCTGTTTCAGCTGTAGCCCTTACACAGCTACATGCAAGAAAAAAAAAGAAAAAAAAGCGTAGAAAACAGCCGGCATAAGCAGCATAAGGAAAGTGAATCAGTAATCTCACTTTGTAGCTTCTCTCTAGAGCTCTGTGAGGCAGGCAGAGGAGGGAGAACACACAACCCCCCTCCACATCCAGGAAATAATACAGAATATTCCCAGCAAGCACCAAAGGTTTCTCAGCTGACATTCTGCACAACATAGTACTCAAGGAAGGATGCAGAATCCCATAAGCTCTCTTTATTGCTTATACCCCACCATTAGCAACAATGATCTTCTTTTTAGCCTCTCTCACTCCGAAGTTTTCAGGTCCTCTAGATAGCCATAATCTACTATTGCTTCAGAAAGCAATTTCATCTGCTGTTTCTGGTCCACAGTGCAGTAATGGTTAGGGTAACGAACGTTCTTTAATGCCTCAAGGCCTTTTATAAATCATCCAAACTACCTGAAAGGTCTCCTTTCCAAAGCAGGTTTTGTTGAGGCTATTGTCAATACTCTCATTCAAGATTTGATAGCAAAAATAGTTTCATTTTCAGTGCTGAAAGCAAGCCTTTATCCCTCCTGCAGTGCGGTTCCAAAGAAAATGTAAATGTTAACATTTTGTCAAATTTAATTATTTACAATATCAAATGCTTGAGTGGTCATCAATTTCCTCTCTCTTCTCAAAGGATCTAGTTACAATTTACACAAGAAAGTTATCCTTAAATAAACCGGGAGATAAAGCCCAAAGGCTGTCTTTAAGAGACACAAAATCACACCTCAGGTCTCAAAATCTCTATTTACAGTAGCACAAGAGCAGAACAGGAATGGATCTGCCAAAATGAACAATAAGTTTTGAGGACCTGACATTCACACTGCAGGCACTTCAGCTCAGGGGTGTGGGTGTCAAAGCTGGGAGGACAGGGCTGTGGATCGTATCTGGTCTGGTCTTAAGAACTCTATGCCAACAACTCGTGGACATTATTGGCATTCCTGGAATATTTTCATTAAAGAGGAATTCAGTTTGTGATCTCCAACAGTATCCCACGACGCAAACCAAAATGCTCATTCAGATCTATGTTTGGAAACAAGCTGAACTCCTCTGAGCTGCTGAGCTCATTCATATCATAGACAATCATCACAGATGCTGGCCAAAGAAATACATCCATACATCAATTACCTGCAGCTATTCTCTCAAGTAATGGCCAAAATGGTATACAAGCTACCCTACCCCTTCCTTTACATGTATTTTGGTTATAGTAAATCTGCAGTTATGCACCGGTTGAGGACAGAAACCAGAGATCCGCTTTGAATGACCTGTAATTATATTAAAAATGGTTTCATGAATTCTTGCAGTATGGTAACTGCAGTATGCTAAGGCTGGCCAGGCCACATAGGATCTATTTTACAGCCATCTAACCATCATAACGAAAGGCAAATAAACACTTCAAAGAAGAGCAGCAATTTAGTTTTGCGCATGCTATCTTTTCACCATTTCTTCTAATTCCTTGTCTTTCTATACTGTTCTGGCAGGGGCCTTCTGAGCCACCTACTCACTTACAGAAAGCCTGCAGAAACTTCACCATCAGTTTGCCTGGAATTCCAAGGGGAATTGGAAGTTACGAGGGACTAAATTGGATGACTGAAAGAGCCTTCTTTCATTGGGAAATTAGACTAGAAAAATCAAAGAGGCAGAAATTCTGTATTCACACATTTCAAGTAAAAGAGATTCCAGATAAATAGTATCAATAGCTCGTGTCTGCCTTTTAATTATGAACAAGAATTTGCAAATGTCATCACCATTTCATTGGTGCAGAAATAAACACAATCGCAGAATAGGAGATACAAGAAAAAAGTTGTAGAGAAAACAAAAGTTAGTATGAAGGGGAAAAACCAGCTTGAAAATCAGGTTGGTGTGTGGGGGGTGTAATCATAAGAAAGACCAAGTATTCAAGCTGGTTAAGAAACTGAGAAGTGAGGCAGGGAGAAGAAAAACAAATATGTGTTTGTGAGCGAGAATATGAGGTAACAAAACATTTCAACGCATACCTAAGAGAATAAGCAAACAAAACTACCTTAAGCAGATGCAAAGGTACTAAACAGAACAGCTTGACAGACAGTGGCCAAACAAACTGAATGGCTAAATGCGCGGAGTCACACAAGACCAAGGAAACAGTTCGGGGTATATTAAATAATACTAAATCAACATTAGGAGTGACATGCCAACAGAGACAAATGAGATTTCAAGTGCAACTGGCAATTTGTATCTGATAAGTGTCCGTATACAAACAGGGCTGTAACTATTGACAGAAGAAATAGTTCACTTGTCAAAAGAGTTGCGGGTGTTTCCTGATATACTTCAGCTGATATACCTGAATGAGGAATGGGTGAGGTTTCCATTTACGAGAAAGGCAAACAGTGATTAGAGCTTCCTTTATCAAGACCTTCCCTCAATAAACTACCCAAGATAACGGGATACTTCACAGCTACTATTCCTCCATGTTATTGTTAGTCTTATCAAGCCATCAACTTTATGAAAAAAAATGGATTTTCATAGGTGCAGATCTCTATGTAATTTATCTGCTAAACACTTGCATCGATTTACACCACAAGGCTCTGGCTGTTTAGTGTGTAGATAAGATCTGTTCCACTACAGGTATAGACATGCCCAAGTATAATAATTTCTATAGCTCTCGGTAGTCTTATGGGACAAGACAAAGTCATCTTTGCACAGGACCTTATGGTTCTATGTTAAGGTTGCTGCCCAGGCAGTAAGGGGGGTGCAGAAGACAATAATAGGAACAGACGCTGCAAGAGCGTATGAGAGATTTACGTGCAGGATTGTGAAAATATTAAACATTTACAACTCAGGAAGGATCACATTAATTACTTCAATAATTTGATGAATATTACAACTCTTTCTATGTGGCCAGTGACAATTAAACTTACTCCTTTAAACTTATGTTTCTCAAAACTTTAAGTAATACTTTCAAGCGTTCCAAAACAGCCATCCTCTTCAACACATTTCATACACAGAGTCACGTAGGCAGAATACTCGGCAACACTGTGTACCCACATTTCTAACCACAAGTGACAGCAGAGACAGAACTAACCATCCTTACAGACTCTGGCAACTTCTAGTAGTTTCTTCATGGTTTATTTTGAGAATAAATTCCCCTTGCTGTTCCGACAATACACGTATTGTCAAGAGGGGTTTTTTTGATGCTGTTAAATCTGAAGACAGCCAAAAAAAAAAAGAACATGTTTTTAAACTCACCCTTGCCCAGTCTACAGTCGTAGTTTGGGAAGTACAGAGTGAGTGGTTTCCTACAGAACGAGTCAGCCGGCTGCTCCGTTTCTATTACCAGCACAATACTATCTTCCAGCCTATGTACAGCTTTCAAAGTTTGTACGCATTCACTTTATTGGGCTTTCAAATTCTACTTTGGTAACAACAAAATCTGCTTTCTGAAGGTTAGTAAACACACTTCATCACAGGCAGCAAAGCTTTCATATCTCAAACCCGGAATCATCCACACCGTTATGTTTTAACAGGTGGCTGCGTAGTGAGTGTCAAGCAAAGAAACACTTGTATAACATCCTTTCTGCATTTTTATGTAAGCACAAACCAAGAAGCACATACTGCTAGAGAACAGAATGATTTTGGTGTGTATGATTTTTCAGATTTCTTTATCACGCATGATTTAAGTATCTCATGCCTTCTCTCTACCCCTTGGTTTGAATGTCCTCTAACCTTTAAACTCCAAATCCAACAAAAGAACAACCCACCAAAGACTTGTTGTATAGATGCAATAGGGTTTGTGAGTTTGACGGAAAGCATGAGGTTCAATTAGCAGGTGTGCTACTCGTGACTGAACCCGAGTTCTCTTTTGGCTACGCACCGAACAGCAAATCCCGCCTTGCCACAACATTATCTTCATCAATAAACTGAAGCAGATAAGAGGACTATAAACCAGAGAAAGGTTCTACCACCTTGACCAGGAGAAAAGATACCAGACAAACTGATCTGCGTCATTAACAAAAGGCTTTTTCCACCAGGCACAGTCAATGTTTTCAGCTAGCTTGCAACCTGCACAGTGCTCAATGCACTGACCGCAGTGCCTCATGATTTATGACTGCAAACCAGAGGTCATTGAAGTTAAGAAGGTATGGTTTGTTAGGCTCTAATATAGGTCGAGTTTCACTTGCAATAGTTGCCCCAGTTAATAGCAGAGCAACCGAATGCATATTTACCCAAAGAAACGTTTTTGAGAGCTACCTAGCTCTCAATCTAGGTAATGTAAAAAACCAAAATCTCCATTATTAGCCTCCCCCAGTGTGCAGCACAGCAGAAAATCTTGATTGGCAAGTTTGATCGGCTTCTATTTCCCAGTACTAGGAATAAGAGCATACATGTTAGATTTAAATTGCAGAAAAACACAACAATCCACAAGAACCCCCCTTGCCAACTCCACTCGGGTTCCACAGCCCTGGAAGAAATGCAGAACAACTGTCCTGAGCCAGAAGGCTTTGCTGTGGAAGGGGGATAGGGTGTTCTTTCATCATGAACCTTCAAAGTAACATGGTGCCACCACTAACCAGCATGTATCCCCTGCATTTTCCTACCATAGCCGCATGCTCTCTCATGATCTCTTCCCTGCCAGTCCACAAGGAGGAAATCCTCCTGTGTTGGATCACCTTCCGCATGATCCCCTTCCTGCAGCAGCGCGGTCCCACAAAAGGGATGGCAAAGCATGGGAAGCATCACAGGCAAGCATTACAAATAGCATTGGTAGAAATATTTGTCCCAAATGCCTTGAAGTCTCCTTCCACCAATCTCCTCTAAGAACCAGTTTGTATATAGTACCTTTTAAATTATTTTATACATCTAAATGCACAGTGCCGCTTATCACATTATAGCCTAGTTCCCTAGTATTTTCAATTAAAATGGGATGAAAACTTACCTTCGTGGGTCCCCATCGCAGCATGGTAATGAAAAAATATATCGGTATTTTTCCCCACTTCAGTTGATGTTTTAGTCTTTTGGGGGTAGGGAAAATTATTACTTGATTTTTTTTACATTTTCTCTCAAAGTAAAGAATAAAATCTGATATTGTACCAGTCTCTAAAAAGAATAACGGTAATTCTTGTTATTTAGCTTTTGAGAATTATAATGCACTAGATGTAAAAACATTCCATTCTCCATTGAGGGCCAGCCATCTCTCAACAATCAAACAGGAACATTTTCATCACCTTAGAATAAGAAGCTTAGTGGGAAACAAAACTTTAAGTGTATCTGACAAACACACACAGCATGAAACACGCAATTCACACATATGCTTACAGTAAAGTAAAAAACCCATACAGGACTTTTCTGTAAACTGTGCTTTACAAAAATACAGAAGAAAACCACCTTTAAGACTCCATGATAATAAAATATAAACTGGTAGACTGATACTTTATCTCCCTTGAGTTGATTTTTCCGTCTTTTTAGGGGGCAGGGAGAAAGGAGTTTGAAGGACAAAGTAAGAAGGAAGAATAACAAAGATCTGACATTAGCAGTGGGTGAAGGATAAATATCCAAAAAGCTTCATGGGCAAAACTGAAGTGACATTGCAAACACTGCAAGCAAATAAACATTAGGGATATTGAAAATGCAAACCAGCAAGCCTAAGAGAAGGGTCAGCAAAACCAATACCAAAAAGCTCCCCACACTACAGAGAACTGCAAGAAACCAGTTTTCAAAGAAGGAAGATAGGCTTTCCCTTTAAAAAAGGGAAAGGCACCCAGACATCCCTCAATTTTTATTCAAGAACCTTGAGAAGAATTCATTTTTAAACGCAGTGTTGCATAAATATGAAAAAAGTCATCCACCAAATTCAATTTATTTTAAATAAAAATGTATTCACTAACATGTCCTATTCTTCCTCCTCCACTGATTTATTTTTTATTTTAATATGGTAAGAAACTGCCAGACGATCAGGTTTGGAAAGGACATTAAATTTAATAGTTGTTGTATAACTTTTCAAGAAAAGCAACTGAATAGGACTGGCTAAAACCAAACCAAATCAAACCCCAAATGAAAAAGAGTGAATTGAGGCAAGGAAGCAAAGCAACAACCCCTAGGTTTCAACAAATTGCATGCTCTCATGTACCATTTACAATGAAAACATAATGAAAAGAAACTAAAGGAATAATAAAATCTGCAAGAAGATAAGGCTAGTTGCAAATACCAGTGACACAGATAATCCACATTCATCTCCATCTGACCTAAGCTTCCAATTAAAGCACAAGGAGGAAGAAACCAGCTCGCCTGACAGTATTGTTAAAGGCTAAATAGCAAAGAGGGTTTGAGTCAATGCAGAAGATGAAAGGGCACAGCACGAAACTCAAGTAATACATATATACAAAAAAAAAAATTACAAATTAAATGCAATTCCTGTGAATCACACAAAACCCCACAACCCTGATCAAATATTTTGTAAGTCACATTGCAATTCTTATGTGTATTTATATATACAATACAGTACTGTCTGCAGAACAACAAAAGAAACGAAAGAAAAAGGAACTACCACAACCGCTACATCCAAGCCAAGCAGCTGGATTTCACTGGAGTACAGAAGTGAAAATGTCATCCTGCCCACATAAGACTTTTGAAGTTAGATCTGCCCCTCTGGATGGGTATTTGCATTATGGTCAGCCCTACACATGGATTAGGACATTTTGGCTTGTCATAAGATGGTACCAAGGACAAAGGGATGTTCTCTGGCCAGCAGCCAAGCTGTGCAAATCCAGATGATAAGAACGAGTGGAGGGACTGGAAGCACAAAGAAACAAACCGTAGGAAGAAGCGCTAATAGGACCGGGAGTCTCACTGCCTTTTCTTCCTGTGGACATCACAGCAAAGTAGGGTTTGCAGAAAGGATCTGAGGAGAATGGTGGAGCAGTTTTGCCAGATTTAAAGGGAGAATTCCCATCTGTGTTAGGGAGGAGAGAGAAAGCAAAACAAGTGGCTTTTTACAGTCTCTATCTGATAGGATCAGCAAAAGTGAGCAGCACCCAGCCCAGGTGGAGGCAGGAAGCGAGCCCTCACTGCCTAAGAGGATGGGGAGACTGGGACAGTAAAGACAAGATTACGTCTCAGTGGGGACACCAGGAAGGGAAGGAAGACTGAGGGGAACACGGTTAAACCACTACATCCAGGAAAATACAGAATGTAAGAGCCGTCAGCAAAGCAACCACTCAGCCGTGAAAAGCAGAGAAAAATCATGTTACACTAAATAGAGATTAGAAAGGGGGGGAAAGCATTTTTGCCTGTTCAAATAATCATGTTCTACCCAGGATGAAAACAGCCATCCTTCACAAAAAGTGTGTCAGAAATCTGCAAGATTTAGGCCTTTTTTCTTTTTTTTTTTTCCAAATGTCCTCACACTCATAATTTGGGAGGAGAGGCTGATGCTGTGGCCAGGAAGGACCAGGAATGAAGATGAAAATGGTTCCAAGAACATGAAGTTTGATTTATTAGCTTAATGGAGGCTTACTGTGCCATACAGCAATTACACACCAGAATATGTCATTGCAAAAAAAAACCAAAAAAAACCCCTCATTTCCAGGTTTTATTATTAAATTAAAAAACCCCAAACTTGTCACTATTCACATTTAATCATGGTGACTATTAAAGAACAAGAACAAATTCCGAATCTCTGCCAACAGCAACATTTTCCTTTACTACAGAAAGTGTGCCTTAAATGGAAGTAACACAGAGATAAAAAAGCAGGGTTTGTCAGTCATGCCAGGAGACTGTCAATAAAAAATGCTCAGGATTTGTTACCAGATTCTAAAAGCTTTTTGTCTTCTACGTGTCAAAGAATAGATTTCTCAGAGGTGTAACCACAGGAGTGGTTCTCTTTTTCATTTATCGTTAAGAACTTCTAAAGCACAGAAGGTCCTTTCCCTGAATTTTAATGTAGCAAACAGGTTCAAGAATCCCACAGACGTCCTTCGTTTTATGCCAAGTATTGTCCTTGAACGTTGTTTGTTGTTTCTATGCTTTAGCCCACAACATTAGGATTTCTTATAATTAGCCGAGAAATACGAGACAAGCCCTAAAAATACTTTTCCTTTAATTATAGCAACCATCAATATCACAGCAAATATCAAGGATTTTAAAGAAAACTCAAGAAAGATGCAAAGAGATTTACAAACACACCCAAACGCATAGTTCCCACTGCACTTAATGCAACATTCCTGAGTACTCCTGTAGGTGTCTGACCACCTTCCACAAACCAGACTCCAAGGATACCCTGGAGCGTACTTCACACCTGTAGTCCTCATCAACGTCAACTTAGGATTGTGGGCTTTTGGCACCTCTAGAAAAGCCTACACGTTCAAGTCACTTCTCATTATCTCCATCTGTGCACATTTATTCCTGTATAAAAGTACCTCATCTCTGTTTATAGTTTAAACCACAAGGCTGGACCCTGAGCTCACGCACGGAGACAGGAATACTAACAGCAATCTATAAAAGACTTGGAGCAAGGTCTGAATTTTTCAACACCAGCTTTTTCTTTTTTTTATTTTTCCCCTGTCCTTGTTAATGTGCTGAAGGGGAAATAATTATATATAAAAAAGGAACTTCTTTAGGATGTGATATACTCGCTACATTAAGAAAGTCAATTTAAATCACAGCTGTAACTCAAAAATTCATAATAAGAAAAATTCTTGTGATTTGAGAACTGTTTCTGCAAGTCCTCTTTTCAGTTACTTCTTGTGATTTGCTTAAACCCTAAAATACTGATGGGACCCACAATTCAAGCTTTTCATATTCTGATTATCTTCCTAACAAGAAATTATAGTTTACTGTTCTGCTTTTTATACGGTACCAATTTTCTACCTGAATTTAGGATATTTTTATAGTCATATATTTTATATATGAATGTATTTATATTCATAAGATATAAAAATAATATATATATGAATATAAATGAATGCAAAAATAGTTCTAATACAGACTAACATCCCAAATGAATGAAGACGAATCTGTGGAGAAAGGAAATATAAATGCGTTGAAAGTCACGGGAAGTCATGTTCCCCCACTTGTCTTTTGAGATGGTGGTCAAAAGCTGTTTAATTTTGGTATCCAGGGACACTTGATCAGTTCAAGGACTATCTATTCCTATAAGAAGTGCATATATTTAGTAAATTCTTTCTTGGCATCATGTTCAGAACATTCACATTAACAGATGGAATAAAAATGTGTCTCATAGGCAGGACAGACTGACCTTTTAGGACAGGAATCATTTAAGCCACGTGCAGACGGGTCAGCACACTAGAAACACAGCAAATTTCCGTTACCAGTTAGTGCAGTAAAAGTTTGTCTGGGTCAGTCACTCAAACCCGAAGACCTAACATTGTTATGACTTCCTCAAGTCCTGCAGACTCTTAATAAATTCAATATAATACAGGTATTACAGCCAGGATTTCTTCAATAAAAACCTAATAAGCTTCCCCCCGCAGGAAAATTTGTTGCTATTTCTACAGTTAACATTACTGAGAAACGTGTCCTTCTTGAAAACAGGGCAAGACTGATAAAGATCCTGCAGGACCTGCAGCAGGCAGAGACTGCTGCTCTGTTTTCTCAGATCTCATTAGCATCGCACAGTTGATGCCACATCGACAATGACAGCCCCGAGGGATCCATCCGACCAGCACAGGTTACAAAGAAGGTAAGAAGAAAAGGATTAGAAGAGAAACTTTAAAAAAAAGCTTTACCCTTCACAAACTGAAGCAGATTTTACTTAAGACAGAAGCAGGTGAACGCTTCCTTCACCAAAAGGATTGTCAAGCGCCAGCAGAAGCTGTCTGGGGAAGCAGTAGAGTCACCATCCCTAGACGTCCTTAAAAGACAGGTAGATGTAAGGCTTGGGAAATGGACAATGTAGAGTTGGCAGTGTGAGGTTAATGGTTGGACTCAATCACGTTGAGGGTCTTTTCCAATCTAAGTGACTCTATGACTCTTCTGGTGAGCTCTCTGACAGGTCTACATCTGAGGGCTGGATGCATGCCACAGTGAGCCCCCAGAGGAACTACAGCGAGATCAGCCTTCTCTAGGGGTGCCAGACAATTAGAAGTGAAGAGATGGCTTGACTACTTGCACATTAGGTGACGGAAACTATTTACACTTTGAAGTGCAAGGGCTCGCGATTACTTTAAGAAGACACAGTGCTACCCACGGTGTTTAGATATGAAACACAGTCTGCGTGTTTGGCGTATTAGTAACTCTCAGTAAGCGATTATGAAATACTATTATCCCTTACTGCCATTCGTCCTGATAAATACAGCAGTCACAGCCTTACAAGCTAGCAGGAGAGGTGAGAGCTCATGAGCGCTTTCCACTGAGCTCCAACCAACACATGGTGTGACCACAGTACTCAACAACTTCAGCGCATCCTATCAAAGGATATAAAACAAAACTAGGAAGCTACCCAGAAGTGCAAAATACGATTTTCAAGGTACAGAGAATTATCGTTGGATTACTTGCAAAGAATTATGTACATGCACAGCTCATATCTGTAGCACAAAAAACTACTCTGCTCTTTTCCCAATAATTCATTTATCTCAAACAGGGAATCTCCAATGATGGGTGTTCAGGAACAGGAAGAAAGAAAAAGTATAACTCGTACCAAGTAACAGATTCAGTCCAAAACAGTTAGAAGCGGGTCTAAGGAAAACGATTCTACCATTTAAAGAAAAACAAGAAACAATAAAAAAATCATCAAGGCTTGCAACAATTTAAAAAGGAATAATTTCCATCATTCAGAAACCCATCTTAATGACACTACTCAATTAAGAAAGTGCATTTGTTTACAGTACTGAGAAAATAAAGGCTACTATAAAACTCATCTCCACTCATGCATTTTTGTTTCTTTTTTTTTGTTAAGTAATGAAAATAGCAGGCAGCTTCATTTAGGAAAATAAAACATAATACATTGAGTGATTACACTGATAACACTTGAGAAGAAGAACCCACCACTGAATGCACTTCAGTCTCTTTTTATAAAAGACCATTAGCAATGCACTACTTTGCAGCAGCTAAAGAAAAAGTACGGCCCAGAAGTAGCATCTCTTCCTTTACATTTCTGTTTTCAACATTATGCCTGATCTCTCCATCACCCTTTAACTCCTACTGCAACGCCTGGTAACCACCCAGAGTTACAGCCTTGCAAAGTGACTGGGCAAGGCTTTAAATGTCTTCTTTTTCAGCTCTCTTCAGCTTCTCTAAAACTCATTTTTTGGGCTGACCATGGACAAAGTGTTTCTCACCCCCAAAATTGTGCTTCTTTTCAAACATCCCCTAAGTGGTCATTCACACAAAAGCAGGGACATTTTTGCCACGTAGGATTTTGCATCCAGTTTTCCAAATGGCAGTTGGCCTTTCTCTCCCCTTGCCCCTTTTAAGCATTTAATTGTCTTAGTCTACTGACACACTGAGCCACTTAAGAACCATTACAGAAATCCATGCAACACACATTCATTACACCTACTTTGAGATTTAATATTAAAAAATAGCACAGATTTTTATCTGTGTTCTGAACTTCGATTTAGATCCCATGTTTTTCTCTACTGCTGTAGTTTTATTTGGCTTTGTGAGGGATTAATTTAAATATTTTTGAAGTCCATCAAACAATTCACATGAATACTACAAGGTTTGTGATAGTACTCACGGACTCAGACATGCTGGAATGTATTTGGAATACTCAAAAAACACCTAGAGGACTGATGTTCTTTATGACAGCTTTAATATACAAATTTGGCTTTAAAAACTTATTGCAAAGTATCTTGCCTTGTCACGGCGCACCATTGGGATGAGTCTGGCTCCATTTTCTTTGCATCCTCAATGTGAGATTTAGGAACATTAATAAGACTCCCTCAAAGCTTCCCTCCTCCAGGTCGAAAAGCTCCAGCGCTCTCAGCCTCTCCTCTCACGCCAGACGCTCCTGTCCTTTAACAGGGATAACCCCTCCAGTCAGAAGTTAAGGAGACAAGGCAACTCATTTTCACAAACTTGAAAATCACTCAAACCTCAACACTTTCAATCAGCCACACCATTAGTGTCCCAGAACATGGATATTCTAGAAGTACCCATAAAGGTTACGGAAGCAACTTAGTTATGTTCCTGCTAGCAAGGCATCATCGCTGAGAAAATAACTACTATTCTGAACATTGGTACTTAAATTCACAGTAACATGAAATGCTAAGCATAAAATGACTGAGAGTTCGAGGACAATTTAGTTTCAACTGTGTCGTTAACAGTAAAGGTGTTCTAAAAAACAATACACGTTTAATGCTGCTCACATTTATTTGAAGAATTATATTGTTAACACCACAAACCTCCATTTGCCCATCTGAGAAGCCTTGATTTGCTGTAAGTTAAATATTTTTAACACGATTGTAAACACCAAAGGACAGCATCAATATTAGCCTGTAACTAGACTCAAGAGTTAGCAACACTAGCAGCAGTCAGCATCAATCCAAGAGAGAAAACACATATTGGAGACACAGCCCAAGGTACCAGCTGGCACATTGTACGAACTTCTAAAGGCTTACTAAAACTTCAAAGAATAAATGAATAAGTTTCATCCTTCAAAGATCTATTCCAAGCATCTTATTTGTTTTACGCACAGATGGCTTTTAATAATAATGCATAGAGATGAAGAATTTTGGAGCCAATACCAGAAATCTTATAACGACTGATTAGAAAAAGCCATTAAAATCTTGCATCCCTTCAGCAACACAATTTCTGCTGAGCATTAGATGCAAGTAAATGTATTTTGGCCACAAACCGCGGCTGCATTCAGCCAAGGAAATGACACGTGTCTTTTGAAATTGCTTTGAAAGAACTGTATCCCCAGTATGAAAGACAGGACAGTTACAGACATTACTCTACTCAATAGTTTTCCATAATTACAGTACTTTATCAATGAAATTTTATGCAGGCCACTACAAAGCCTATTCTGTTTCCCAGGTAGACCCACAATACATTGCATAGTATCATTAAGCAAGTATGTGAGAAGTATTTACTTTCATCCTAAGCAATTAAAGACAAGTTTGGTCAATTCTCATACTTAAGCTTAGGCGTGCTATATTCTGTTGTTGCCTTTTTTCAGGTCTTTCTAAACAGCAATCTTCCCACTGATGTTTTTCAATAGTATCTTCCTTCAGGTACCTTCATCCTTGGAGAAGGATTCAGGTTTTCCTATGTCGCCTTGTGAATAAAGACTTCAAAATTCTGCTTTAAAATGTCTGTTCCCAAGAATCCATACAACTATGCACTCTTTGGGAATATGCTGGAAATGAGTAGAGCTTGACTAGCAGCTCTTAAAGTTGATAGAAAACTCCCCTAGTGTAATGAATGTGCTTAATTCCATGCATCTGCATATAAATTAAGTCAAAATCATTCCCACAATCCCACATTCCCACAAAATCATTCCTTTTGATGCCTCACAGTCTGAGTTGTGTAATTAAAAAAAAAACCCCAATTATCCAGACTGAGGTACCGAGGCAGCCTCTTCTCATGTAAATACTGCCAGCACATCTAAACCAGGTAAATAAACAGCAGAAAGCTGAAGCTCAGTGTGATTCATGCAATATTCAAATTGGCTCCGTACAGATAATTAAATAACTCTGCCAACTCTCTAAAGCTTCAGCCTCTTCAGATTTAGAAAACTTTCACAAATTAATCAAGTTCCGTAAATATTTGATATCATTCATTTCTATATTGTAGGAGCAAACAAAAACGACAGGTGATATACAGAAACTGGAGAGGAAAGGGGAGGGAAGAGGTAGATAAGATAGTAGAACAGTTGTTAAGGCAGTTCTGAAGGACCAAAGGAGGAACAGAAAGCCTCGGTGAGAGATAACGCTCCATCTACCCCAACAGCTGTTTGACAAGCGGTGGCTGACTCAGTTTCTTCCCTGAAGACCTCATAAGTAACTCTCCTCAAGAGCTGGTGTGCAAAGCAACAGGTCAAAAAACATAAAAGGAGAGAGAAGTAAAAACCACATTGATCTGCAGAACTGCAAAATTTTTCTTGGCTTGTGTGGGAGAACTCTTGGGAGTTGGTTGCTCTCTTTCTCTGTTAACACTGCCCACAGACCTGCAGCCTCTTCTGCTTTAAGGAGACAAGAGAATGATTATAATTGTGTGTGCGGGGATGCAGGGATGTCACATAAGGCATGACATCGCCCCTGTGAACGTGGCATCCTCCTACACCCTTCCCTTTCACTTCAGCCCCCACTACCAATGAGTTAAAGACCTCACCAAGCCGTCATGGGAATTTTTCATGTAATGGCAATACAAGAAGTTTCAGTAGACAAAGCGCGCATTGCAGGACTCTTCTGAGGGCAGAGGGCCCACAGAAATTTACATTGAGCTCAGTCCAGTATACACCTTTTCACTAAAAATGGCAAAACCGGTTAATGTCAGCATGCCAAACCTGTTCAAACTGTGTGGTTTTTGTTGCTGTATTTTCAATACAACACGGTATTACTCATATACATTACATTTTTAGTGCAAATTCTTATTTCTCCACCTCACTTTGGCTTTCCTTCCCACCAAGGGGCATACAACAAAAAGGAAATGGAACAGCTACAGGAGCTAAAATCCTACATGTAATACTCCAATACTCAAGCTATAAAGGCCTTTATTTTTCTGCTTCTTTACGCTTTTTATGAAGTTTAATACAGATTCCCAAAGGTGACCTCATACACAGGACTGGTGAGCATTCTGGACTCCATCTGCAGAAACAGGTGACAAAATGCTTACCTTCCAAATAAATACACAAAGCAGATGGCAGTCCCACACTAAGTGTGGAACCGAAGATCAAGGCGCTCTCTGCCATTTGATACAAGCACAGGAAAGCAACTGCTAGCACAGAAAAAACATCTGGAAGGTAGTGTTTATATATGGAACACAGTCGTTGACTAAGCAAATGGAACTGTGATTTGCATTTGTCAGTTTGTCTATAGTCTGGCTGCTAAGCAAATAGCTACAAGGCATTAAGAAACTAAGAAAAATCCAGAAGGAAAGGCTCAAAATACGTATGGGGCAATGCGTACACAACGCTTTTCCATACCTCTTCTAGAGTGTGTGTAAAAGTAACAACTTCAGTGGAAGGTTCTCCTTTAGTTTAAGCATTAAAGAGAAAAAGCACTTTCTAAACATACAGAAAATCATTGTATAGAAGAGAGCCACATCATGAGACAGTCTGAAATAAGCAAACAATCCTTTGCTTTTCCTGTACAGTTTCCAGTTATCATTCTAAAGGAAGAACTTGAGGACCTGTCAGTTTTCAGATGAAAATCCTATTCCTAAACAGGATTAGCTGGTAACCTAAAAATATCAGCCTGTAATCTCCAAAAGTCATAAGCTCATGTACCCCACAAAGTCCTATACCAATCACTAACTAAAAGAAATTAGGTCAGAATCCAAATCAGATCACACTAGAGTAGCACCAATCTTCTTATTTCAGAGCTGTCACATTTTAAATCTTTCAGTTTCCACACAAATTATTAAAAACAGAGATCTTTCTCTGAACAGAGACTAAACCGAAAGTGATATCTAGTTAAATGCTACAGTGTGAAGAGACATACGAAAGAGTTTGACATAAACAAACAAAACCAAACTGCTTTAGGGTTTCCTTAAAACGACTCGGTATCAGGTGGCAGTACTTCTGCCACGGCAATCTCGCAATACAGTTCCTTTCTTGACAAATTCCGTGCCCAATTTCTAAGAGATCAACATACCCTGCGCAGAAAACCACAGAAGCCGTTCCTATTTCAATTCCGCACATCTATAGTCTCATCTCACAGATGAGTTGCACACTGGAACTTGAAAGATAAGCCACTCAGCCACTAGTCTGCTACCCCTGTACTTTCCCATGCCGTATTTATATATTTAAAATCTAATAAACTATATAATATCCCCCAAATCTTTGAAATCTATTGATGTAAAACATAGAGAAATCATTGATAGCTGTAGAGCAGTGGCACCCGGAGCTCACATTATTGTATATATCAAGAGATTTGGACTCTGAATCTGTTAAAATAAGACAGTGTGAAGTTTTAGCCCCAAACAGTCCTGTTCAACTTCACTAGAATTTACAACAACAGTTGCTCTGTACAAAATCGTCCACTGTCATTTACCAATAGGCACATTATCTATTTATTATTACAACCTGTTATGGTAAAGTACTGTGACTTTTTACAATATTATTAAGTGATAAAATCTTTGAATATCAAAATCTTAGGTGATGATTACCAAGCGATTGATCAATTGGCCAAAAGACTGATGCAAATCACTTTCAGTACTATAGCCTCTTTTCCTTTTCACAATCTCAACAGCATTCTGACAGGCAGACCCCAGGATCTCACCTACATGTAAAGCATTAGAGCATATCGCAACAATTTGCACGTGGAAATCATCAGCTGCACTATTAGACTGGCCACTTCAGCTTATGCTGCTGGGCTCCAGTTCTTGACTGACTGCCATCTGGGCAAAGAAAATAAACATTCAACAAAAGCATCTCACTGGTACTGCATTCCCTGAAGTGGCATCGCTGACTTACCGACAATTACCACCATGGCATCTGTTGCTTTTAAACCTGGTACAGTACATTGACTGACATTGCTGATAAGGAGAGGCAGGGAGTAGCTATGACCAGAAAAAAGTTTCAGCTACAGCTTTAAGACACAGGCTGCCTCTCTTCATAATGAGAAGCAGCACGATATCCAAGTCCTATGACATCTTCAACTAGAAAATTCACACTTTATCTACAAACTTGTCACCAAAACCCAACCAACTGGGTAAATAATAACAGAAAGACACTTCAACACTTATTTTGACTAATTTTATGGTGACATTCATGAGCTGTAACGAACTATATGAATCAGTGGCATAAATCTACTTAACACATAGTGAACTAGAGGGCGAAATAAGTGGTTTGACTGCTAATTAACCAATATATTTTTTCGCCATGCCAAATAAACCTCTTATTAAATATCATCATTTTTGACTCGTTATATAACAAGTTTCTGCCTGTCTCTGGCTGCATTACAATAACAATCACAAGTCTACAGACTGGTAATTCCTTTGGGAAGTGACTTTTATTGACTGCAGTTCAAGAAAATACAGAAAATGTCATGAGAAAAGCCAAACGAAATTTTCACTCCTCACACAGAACCACAAAAAAACCCCACAAACCCTATTCAATGATTCAATCAGTGGTTACTGACTCATCTTTGCCAGCACACACAAGCTCTTTTTTCTTATGTGCTCTGAGACGATCAGAAAGTGAAGTATAATCTGCTCTGTAAGCATGGAGAGCCACCAGAAGAGACAGTTCCCCTTATCCTGTTTGGGTCAATATAGAATAATTAGGGTTGGAAGGGACCTTAAAGATCATCTAGTTCCAGACCCCCTGCCATGGGCAGGGACACCCCACTGGCTCAGGCTGCCCAAGGCCCATCCAGCCTGGCCTTGAACTCCTCCAGGGATGGGGCAGCCACAACCTCCCTGGGCAACCTGTGCCAGGGCCTCACCACTCTCATGGTGAAGAAATTCTTCCTAATGTCCAGTCTAAATCTGCTCCTCTCCAGTTTATATCCATTCCCCTGGTCCTATCCCCACAAGCCTTTACGAATAGCCACTCTCCAGCTTTCCTGTAGCCCCTTCAGGTACCGGAAGGTCACTATAAGATCTCCTCTGAGCCTTCTTTTCTCCAGGCTGAACAAGCCCAACTCTCTCCACCTGTACTTGTAGGGAAGGTGCTCCAGCCTTCCGATCCTCTTTGTAGCCCTCCAATCCTCTTTGTAGCCCTCCTCTGGACCCGTTCCAACAGCTCCATGTCCTTCTTACATTGACGATTCCAGAACTGGACACAGTATTCCAGATGAGTTCTCACAAGAGAGGAATAGAGGGACAGAATCCCCTCCCTTGCCCTGCTGGCCACGCTGCTTTTGATGCAGCTCAGGATACCGTTGACCTTCTGGGCTGTGAGCACAAATAATACCAGTTGTGAAAATCACATTCTACCAGCAGGCGGTTGGGGTTTGACTTTGTTCTGGTTTTTCTCCCTTGGATCAGCTTCTCTGCCACCTCTGCTAATTTCAGCTGCAGTCCTCAGCCATTCTGGACCAAAAGAAATCCAAACAGCTTCTCGGGAGCCCATACTTGCAGCATATAACACCACCGCTGCTTAACTGCGAGTGCACTGACAAACCAATTTTGCATAGGCAATGTAGAGAAATCCTAGTTTTCTTCACACCACAATCTAGCACTGCTGCATAAAAAACTGACTGAACACTGCTGTGAAGACATCACGATTAGCTTCGCGCTCTCTCGTTATAGGACATTTTAGATATAAAATGACAAAGCAAATGGCAAAAACTAGCCAGCACAAACTCTGAATGCAGGGCACAACAGAGAGCTGTGGGATCTAACTTACACAGCCTGTCATGGAAAACTGATGTGTGAGACCTTCTTCCTAAATAACAGACTGAGAAAAAGGTTTGCCAGGACAGTTAGATTTCCTTGCTCGGCTTCTCACTTGTTTTCAAAAACTAAAGGAGATGTCCCACATAAAGAGTTAAACTTATCTCTTCTCCTCTCCTCACCTCCCCTGGGGCTACAAATCCATCATAAAAGCTTAGCCAACTATAAAAGCCATCAACAAGAGACAGACAGGAGTATAATTAAATAAACCCAGTAATGGAAAACCCAAATTGCAAAGAGGCAATTGATCACAGTATCCCAGGGTTGGTTTCAGTATAAGGAAGATTGCAAAAGCATCATGTTGCAATCTAAGCCTTGAGAGCAAGTTTCTTTAGACACTCATATCAAAATACTCACTGTCTAATGCAGGAACAGAAAGCGACCCAAAGCTCCAGTCGAATATGACTGTTTCAGTCATCGCCTTTGTTCGCTGTTAAAAGATTGCCCTGCATTGTTAATATTTATGATGTTTGAAAACATTATGCCTCCATGACTTGCCCACCTCTTCACTTTGAAAGAGGTACCAAGACTGATGGTTCTCTTCAAAGGAAGAGGAAATTGCTAAAATATCTTGTCAGCTCTACCCAAATAAATATTCTTCAAAGAACTACAGAGCTCTTCATCTAAGTTCCAGAACTGAATCTGTGATCCTAGAGCTACTACTTATGGGCTTAGTCTTGAAGAAAATAAAGGCAGTGACACAGCAACTGAGTGGGATAGCTCTAACACAACCCTGGCGTTTCTCTGTGGTTACATATTTCTTATGAATCAAAGCCATTTCACTAATGCTAATGTCAGAACTGTCTTTTGACACAAAATCCACAGAACCTTGTGACCTCAACTGTTAGGCATGAATTAGACCTTCACTATTCTTTCTGATGGACAATATTTAAACAAAAAAGTACTGCTTTACATGGATGCCCTTTAATAAATCAGTCAACGTATGAAGACCAGCTAATCAAATATGTGCTGCTATACTGTGGATACCTTATCCTGAAAATATACCGATGGATGCACACCAGCCCTGTTTCAAAGAAAGCTTCTGTGTAAGTCATAACTAAGCCTTCCTCCTCATCACAAACATTTTGGATGGGGTATTGCGCAGCCCGATCTAGTGGGAGGTGTCCCTGCCCATGGCAGAGGGGTGGAACTGGATGATCTTTACTGTCCCTTCCAGTTCAAACCATCCTATGATTCTATGAGCTTCCTTAACTCTTGGAAATGTGTATTCAGAATTTAAGAGGGATGGTAGGGAAGGAGGAGACCAAAAAACCCCATATACGACTATTTTCTGCCAAGGGCAGAAACATCGGTAGTTCTAAAAAGGACTAACATGACTCAGAACATTTCAGAGAAGGTTGTTCAAGGCATATTCAGCAAAAATCCTCTAAGAACTCAGAAGTCAAACAGAGCTTCCACAATGTTGATAAACGCACCATTTGACAAAAAAAAATAATCAGGGCAACTGCAGACGAAAAAGCGCGCACACATAATGAAATAGGACAGGACGGAAGAAGAAAATAGTTGGCAGACTATCAAGGTCTTCAAATTGGGAAATATATTTCCTTCCTCTCCCTGATTTCTCTTGAGCTGTTAATAGCCTGCAATGTATTTTGCATCTTTGTAGTACTGCTCTTTCAGAACCAACATTTAAATTAACTAGGATTCACCAAATGCTTTAAGTACATCAGCTATTAATATGTTAGATACTTATTCCAAAATAAAGTTAGTGGGTAGTTAATGTTTAGTGGGTAGTTAACACTAGTGGGTAGTTCTGCAATCCTCTTAATTAGGATATGGGGGGGGGGGGGGGCGGACCAAAAAGGCTTAAGGATTTTTTGTAACTGTAACAAACAATAGTGCAGTTTTGTCTATGTATTGTTTTGAAGGTCATTATAATGGGCCATAACAAAGGAGTGTTGATCACCTAAGATAAAAGCTGATGAATTGTAAATAAAGATCACAACTGCTTATATTTGAGCTGAAGTGCTTATGTTGGAAAACAGTCTATGTCCACCATCTGCTGCACAGTAATTATAGAAATTAAAACCGCATCTCTGTGGCCTGCCTTTAACAATTTTTACTGATACAGTAATACTTCATCTTCTTAGGAAACATAATCTAAACTCATGCTGTTCAGTGATCACAGGACTATGCACTGTATGGCGTAAGCAGTTCATTAAGCTGGAATCTTTAAAAATACTTGCTTGCTCCCCAGTAATAACAGAAACTGTTTCTGTGGTTTTACGTCATGCCATTAAATTTAATCCACAGTCAAGGCAAGTTAATTTCACACCTGCTGAGTGATATCCTGATGGATGGCACCACAGCAGGTCATTAATTTTCCTTCCTTTTCATTAATTTCTCACCATATACTGGACACAGTCTTTTGAGTTTTTACAATATCTGAGCGCAATGCTAATTCCTGTAAAGGACTAAATCTGGTTTTGACTGCTTGCCAACATGCAAAAAACCCAGATGTGATGCAAGCAAAAGAAAGCTTCCTAAGGTTTGGCACCAAACTCTGACACTGCTAGAGGTGCCACAGGACACTCTCACTCATTTGAAGTGCATCCTTCTTGACAAGAGCCTCAAAACATATATATGCTGGATGCTCCCTGATTTTGAGGTATCACTTAAAAACAATTCTGTGACATCAGCAGTGTAGATATCTGTGATGCTTCTGAAACAACTGACAAGCTAAAAAGTAGTCTTTTTTTTTTGCCACAGAAACCCTCCCGTCATTTAGTTACTGACTTCATACCCAACAAGGTACGAAGATTTACTGAGCCTACCACATCTCCTGTTTTTCCAAATAAAAATCAAGATTATATGAGGTTAAGTAAAGTGAAGGAAAAGACAATGTTCAACCATGACCATAGCAGTCACTGTTGCCACCACAGCAAAGGGGAAGTCGTGGGGGAAGTCGCGGGTCGTTTTGTCCCCCTGCAATCAGTGAAGGCAGCTGGGGCCCTTGGAAACCTCAAGACCCACAGAAGAGGGTCCAGCCACATGAGACAGCTGAGCTGAGTGCACAGCTGGGCAACAGACTAGTCTCAATCCACACTTCTCATTCTCATGAGTGGCTCAAGCCACTCACTCTTACCCCACGCTTTGTGGTAGATGTGCCAAATCAACAGATCCCTTGATGAGCTGAAAACAAAAGCAGCTTTTTTCTTACATTAGCTTTCTGCTGGTTTGGCAAACCAAGCTGTCTAACAGATGGGTCAGGTGCCTATCAGAGCTAGGGAAAATGAAAAGGAGAAATTCTATCTTTTGGTAGTAAAGAGCTGTTTAGCTTGGCCCTCATTCCCCTTTTCAGGAGTGAATCAAAGCAGCAGCCCCAAAAGCCTCATCCTCTGTGTTGACTATGGAAGGATCTGACCTTCCTAAACTCAAATTCCTGAGTGCTCTTATCCCTTCTTTTTCCACACACTCCAATGTTCTACAGCACAGCCAATATTAAGGAACTATCAGTTCCTTTTGTTCTTACTTCCCAATACAATATGAGCAAATGGTCAGGAAGACAAGAGCTATTCTGGATCCACCTGTGCCAACAGACTTCTCCAAGCAGAAGTCATTGTCTCCTCACATCTGCCCATGGAATTGACCTGAGTGTTCCTTAGACATTTCAGTCAAAATAAGCTGCACAAGAAGTAATATAAGTTGGGGTTGTTCAGTCTGGAGAAGACTCCAGGGAGACCTTAGAGGCGCCTTCCAGTACCTGAAGGGAGTCTACAAGAAAGCTGGGGAGGGACTCTGTATCAGGGACTGCAGGGACAGGACGAGAAACTTTTTCCTGTGGGGGTGTTGAGGCACTGGCACAGGCTGCAGAGAAGTTGTGGCTGCTCCATCCCTGGAGGTGTTCAAGGCCACGGTAGATGAGGCTTTGAGCAACCTGGTCCACTGGAAGGTGTCCCTGCCCATGGCAGGGGGCTGGAACTGGATGACCTTTAAGGTCCCTTTCAACCCAAAGCACTCTATGATTCTAAGATTCCAACTACAAAGCTAGTCTGGCTATTCTGATTAGCACAGTTCAGACTGTACAAACTGGCCCTTCCATCAAGGCTGCAAGAATATTTTTCTGCCACCGGTTAGTTGTCCTCTTCTGGTTCATACTGACATCACGGCTTACTATCAAGTACTTGATCAAAGGTTCCGCATAAAGCTTGAACAGACACTCATATGATGGGTACAATAACGGTTACCTACTTATTTGCCAACATGTGGTTTTCAGCATGAACTGAAAAATTTTACTGTCAACTCCTATAAAGAATTTAAATACAGGATGAACCAGAAGCTGGATTAACAGGACTTAGTCGCTGAATGGAAGGTCAAAGTAAATTATCCCAATCATTAGAAGTTGCAAGCTGGATTTTTTGGACACAATATCCACAGCTGGCAACCACTTACGCCAATTCTGACAGAAAATCACACAGTATCAGAGGAAGAGCTACAGCTTGAACATTATTTACAGTGGTAAGTGCTTTTCCCTCATCATTGTATGGTTCCCATTCTGAATGGTAAATTGAACTTTACAGTCCTTTCCCCTATTACCCAAAATACAGTACAAGAAAGAGTTTTGAGAGATAATCACATTTTTTAAGCCTACATGTTTGGATGTCTAAAGGACACCTAGGTGCACTTCCCTTTGCATCTCTCAGCTCTGAAGAGCTGCTGAAAAAGCCATTCCCTCTGTACCTAAAACCCCTCTGTAGCTGTTACCTCTCCTCTTCCCTCACTCTGGCCCTCTTCAGATTCTTCTAGCTGGTGCTTCAGGAGAAAAAGAACATCAACTAAAAATCCATAACTAAGCCACATGGGCCATGGCCCTCAAACTCTTTGCTCTCCTTCCCTGAAAACAGTGATACTTACAAAGAAGAGAAACTTTACCCTCCTGTATATCATTTGAAACTAGTAAATAAAAGAACCCCAACAGTCATGTAGGGTCTTAAACTGTTTTTTTCACCACCTTATACAAATAATAAAGAATTAAGGTGAAATTTCCCTGAAGTGCATAGATTAATGCTTACAAAATCCCTTTAATTGTTATAGCAATTTGAAAACTAAAACCAAAGTGCAATAAAAAATGCATTTTAAATTACTATATGTTTGCATATATTCATTATGCACATCACCATATGTCAGGCAGAATCTCTGAAGGTAAATCTCAAATGAGTGATTACCACTGAAGCAACATGATGGAGAATAAAGCAGACAAGTGATATATTTAGCTTCGTCCTATCTTTGTCCCTAGAGAAAAGCGTTCCTTCCAGTGTGGGAAGGGGAGGAGGAAAAAAACCCTTATTTGGCATGTTAAAAAAAAAAAAAAGCCTAGAAAATGAAGGCGTGTTTTTCCCCAACACTGATGACCCACTTGAAACAGTCTTATATAACTGTAAAATTAGATTATATTTGCCTTGCCATGGATTTTTTCTTATGTTTTTCCATCTGAACCACATCGGGGGGTAGTTTCCTCACCTGCTTACCATAGTTTTCTGAACTTTCTCAGTTTAAGTAATTCCATCTTTCTCCATCTTTTCAAACCAAGTTCAAAAAGAGACAAATCTGGTGAGGGAATTTTGCACTTGGCTGAACTGTACAAGGATTATATAATCTAAAGCTATGTAGCTATGTTTAATACCTGTTACCTTCTTCTTAAATTTTTATCAGTTCTGGAATTCCATCACGCGTGCTCTTTGGCACGTTCTCAAGCACGCACATTGAGCTTTCTCCCTCCAGTGCTGGGAACACAAGTCAGTTCTTAGAAAACTAGTGTATGCTAAAGCATTTTCATCAAATGAAATGGTTTTCCAAAACCAAGCAGAAACAGATCCACTTCAGTAAGTTCTCTCTAAAAGCACACTTAACATTAGGAAACCTCTTTGCCAGTGCAATCAAAACCAGTCTAGATGTGGTTCCTAATTGTACGGATGGAAGGGAAGAAAAAACCCACGTTCTTTCTAGTAGGAAGTTTTGCAGTGTACAACTAAAAGCTCCTTCACGCATTACACAGAGATTAATGTAATTTGAAAATACCACAAATGTACAATAAAGTATCCCTGTATTTGTCAAATACTATCTGAATCATAGGGACAAGATTCTCAAGGTAGTTAAGTCAGATTTCCATGGTCCAATCACAGAATCATAGAATAGTTAGGGTTTGAAGGGACCTTAAAGATCATCTAGTTCCAAGCCCCCTGCCATGGGCAGGGACATCCCACTGGATCAGGCTGCCCAGGGCCCCATCCAGCCTGGCCCTGAACACCTCCAGGGATTTATTCAAATACATTAGCTTAGTTACTGTTAGTTCCGTAGCGTTTCAACAGTATAAATGCATTATAAACAATGTAAATGTAAGCACTGAGGCTTCCTTCCTCCTTCCGCTCAACATCAAAATAAAACTCTAAAAAATACCTCCAGTTATGACAAGCAGCACCATTGGCAGCTGAAAATCAGTAAGGAGACTTCTCGGGACAAGCTCAGTGATAGAAGGCTTGCCTCAAAAGGAGCTTCCATTAGTAGCAAGGATGATATTTGGTTGCAGTATACCACCCACTCTACTCAATGTGTAATTCAGTGAAGAGCTCTTAGAGAAGACACTTGGTATAAGATGCAAACCAGCAGAATTATTTCTACCCAGTGATTTTCTTCTGGACCTCCAGGCCACATTCAGCATCCATTCTCCCAGCTTACATCAGGAAGTATCTTCCTAGAACCAAGTTAATGTGCCTTCACCCAGCTAACAAGACATGAAATAACCCCACAGCTCTTAAGACATGAATACTCATCCATAAGTATGTGCCAACCCCCACACACACTTTCAGACAATCATTGTGAAAGTTATTACAATCCAGCAGATAATGTAAATGCAGATAAGGCTGCCAAGAGGATCACTTACAGCTCTAAGAAGAATTTAAATGGTCTTGAAACAGTATTGTAGTACAAAGCAGAGAGGAAAAGAGAGACCACTATACTGATGCTACCACAGCTGAATGGGTTTCTTCACTGTTTAGTCAGAGCTAATGAAGAGAAAAAGGCAGAGACACAGAGGAACAGATTTCGTAATATTATGAAAATACTCATTCCTTTCCGCTCACTGGGGAAATGTGCTGGCAAATGCATCTTCAAAAGATAATTTAGTACAAAAAGCCCTTATCTTTTAAACTCTGTATCACTAGGCTACATTGGTTTACCTTTGTAACAGCCAGGATTTGACAGATAACTTGCACATAACTGTTTAAGGCATTATCTTGAACACATTTCAACATCCAGAGCAGTCCATTTGCTTTGTAAGCTACAAACACGAGGATCCAGCAGAGACTATCCTATCACAGTATCATATCTTAGCCTTCTGACTTACGTTGGTGTTCCAGCGCAGAAAGCAGAAAAACCTGTATCTGAGCCACCTGCACATAAAGTATAACAGTATCTCTAATGAGGGAGGGGGGAAACCCAGACCCCAGCAGTAGTCACTCGGGTGCATTAGGTCGGGTCTTAAAGAGAAGAACTGTTCAGCTAATAGCCTGATGAACATATTTAATAAAACAACATTTGCCTCTATTTCAGAGGGACATGATATTTCTTTCCTTGTATCACCCAATAGCCTCCAGGATTTATTCCGACTTAGGCTGCTGTTCTACTACTGAGAAAAGGTAGATCCTGCAGTTTGGACCCCACACATGATTTGGTATTTAAGTCTGAGTGCTTCAGAAATCATCTCTATACTCTTACGATATCTACCTCAAAGGAAAATTATTATTGCATACAGTTATTTTAGCAAATGACTTTTGAGTGTCTTTCATTTATTTTTCAAACGTGAGAAAATATATTATCTTCAAGACAGTTGGTTTTCCCATAGGGAAGTTTTTAAGATCTTGTTCAATTCCTAACCTCTCTCCTAATAACTGCAATGTTCTTGCTCTTCACGGCCAACCCTGCCTTACATTAAAGGGAACAGTAACCAACCAGTTAATTTAATGACTCTTTAAGAAAAACTTCGCCTTCGTTACCATCAGATCTTCCTCTACCTATTATCCTGTAAGACTCTTTAGAACTGGAAGGATTTTTCCTTCATTTGGTTTAAAAAATAAAAAGCAAACCCAACTATTGCTTCATGGCAATTCAAATTTATTTGATGTCTTGCTCTGCTCAGCTTTCCTATGTTCTAAATTGCCCCGGTGGTATGTGGAAATGGCAAATTTACATTTTCTCCGTAATATTTTCATTTGTTTATCCTGACTGGGTTTTTGAGGGGTATAACAACAGCCTTGTAAGAGACTCCTATACAGCCATTTAGAATAATCAAGCCAGATATGTTATTGCAATAACGTATTGAATACACTAGCAAAAACACAGAAATCAATTCTGGTGCTAATAACACCCAGAGAAAAAACCTGCAGATCCAGGCAAAGTACAGGACACTCAGCAATCACTCACCTCTTTAATGTGCTACTTTCATTTTCTGTTGATTCAAAGCTTGTGCAACACAGGCAGAGAGTCAGACCTTCAGTAAAAATGGCCTCAATCATTACAGACAGTTGCTTGAGGTTAGTTGAAAAAGCCACATCAGAAAAAAAAAGACAAGAGAGAGGATCTGTGTGAAAGAGTAATTGATGTGACAAAGAAAAACATGCAAGATCAACTGGCCTTACTTGGAATCATCTGAGAATTAGGCGCTGAGCAATGCAACAGACAGCTTCCAGTTCATCTTGTATCTATTATTAGCTGATTATAACAGAGATTCAGCGCAACTGCACATATGCCATTTGGATATTTCATCAACTTTGACTTAACTTTACAGAAAAAAATCCATACAGGTTTGCTGGGCAGGATGAGTTCTGGTTTAGCCCCAATTCTAGAAGTCAATGAGTTCAGTAAATAAAGACATTTCCTAAACGATCTGATAAAGAAGCAGGTTGCACAAACATGAGAGAGAATTTCAGAAGTACACTTTGGGGGATTGGAAGGAATGTATGAGGTAAAGCCTAAGTGTGAAGTGTGACAAAATATCAAGCCATATGGCGAAATCTCAGCCTCGAAGATGAGACGTTTGGAGAAAAAGAGGCAAAAGCCATTTAGAAGTCTGAATTAAGGAAGAGATTTTGCTTCTTTCTGAGCACAGCAGGCGATACCCAAAACACTTCCCACACAGAACTGAAATCCAGCTTGACCAACAACAGCAAAAAACAAACAAACCCCAAATAAGCATATTTAGAATTGAGAGAGAGCTGAACTTTAGCACATCTGCTAAATAAGAGATTACGTTCACTAAAATCTTCACAGCCTACTGGAAGGCTGTTGCCAGCGCTGAGCAGAACGGAAAGCACATATGCTGCCTGGCTGTCTCCTGAGGGCTAAATGAAGAGAGAACAGCACGACTGGCCCTTCAGTCTTTTAGGATATGAAAAGCAGAGGCAGTGCTAATAGCAATGATCAAGTAGCAAAGGCAAAGCAAACATGCTTCAAATCACACAAAACTGGAGGAAGGAGACACACACAAGTCAAGTGGAAAGGAAAGCATGGCCCAAACTGACTACAAGTGTTTAGGGAATTTTTAACACTTCTTCCTTATTTATTTATTTATTTATAATGAGTTTTACAACTAAAACATTGGTGTACTTTATCTGATATGCTAAACAAAGCTGTGTAAGGGAATACACACCATAATAAACCAGACAAATGTCAGCAGCATGCTCAGCCACATACACAAGCCAAGTGAGCATATACCAGCACTGAAAAAAAAGGATGCTAATAACATTTGATAGACTTCTTCCTTCATTTGTCAAATGCCAGGATGACAGAGCTGGTCAGTACAAAATAAACAGTGGAAAGCTTTTAATTCTGCATTTCTGTGGCCTGGACAAACTTTTATCCCGATCGATAGGTCTGATCTCCATAGCACAGGGGAGGTGGACGTGCTGAGCGCTGTAAGGTTCCTGGAGTAAATTCTGCAAAACCACAATGCTGCATCAGCAGCCTTTTTAATAAAATGCCAAAATTCAGTTATTTAAAGAAAAAGGTGGGTGGCCATTTAAAAATACTCTGTAGATTGTGGAAGGGCAAAAGTACCCATTCTTTAAAAAACTCTTTTCATAATATCAACAAACCCCAAAATCAACAGCATGAAATCCAAGTTCTGTATCAGAAATTTATACAGTGAGAAGGATTTCTTGAAAAATTGGGATAAACAAACATTAGAATGCACATTGACAATGCTTACACACAGTAAGCATTTTGGGGAAAAAAAACCCCACTAATTTGTTAAATAAAACTGGGATCATTTGACCTACTGGATGGAGCATTAACCCTCTGTTAACCTAACATTTTAAGAACACAATGTTCTAAATTAGATTTTCAAACATTCCCAGCACACACCATCACAGAAGGCAGCATCTTTATCTCTCCCTCACCTCCTGCCCCAACCTAAAGGGCTAAAAGGTGAAGACAGTCAGAGAACATCGTCATTCTGAAACATGAATGGCCAAACACCAGAAAGCCATTTACAGCCACAAGGGTTTGTCAGCCAGTTTGCCGCACTGCCACATAAATGTGCTGATAGGAAACGGGAAGAGATTGGTATGAGGGCAAGAGATCGGTACAAGGGCACAGATTTCATCTAACAGCAGCCTTGGTGAAGACCAGCAAGACTAAATGACATTCCCATGTCAAAGCACCACCAAACGTCGCCGTTAATTCTTCTCTGATCAGAGCAGAGAACATTTGATTAACATAAGGTACTACAGATTACAGAACAGCGTTATAAGACCACCAAGCTACACAGAACATTCTGAACACCACATCCTGAAGTACCAGATTAGCAGCTGGGCAACAGAATTCAAGCTTGCCATATCCAAGAGGAACACTATTCAAGGGCAGAACAAGACTTAAGGTACAAACAACAGTCTGAACAGAGGCGAAGACAGTTCTAACAAAATAGACTACTTATATTAGATGGGAAAAATAAAACCAGTGTTCACCTACATGGGAAACAGAAAACTCATGCTTCAAATGTAGGGGGAAAAGCCCCTTGCTAATTTACATTTTTTTAAACCCAAATTATGAGAAATCAGATTCTTCAAATCTCCGTCTAACCCCCCTCTCTAGGCCTAAGAAATGCAAAATTTATATAGAAACACTTTCCCCCATGTATTTAAATTATAATATTATTTAAATACAGGTTTTTTAAAAGGTATCTTTTTTTTTTCCCCATTTATACGGTTCCCTGTTTTCTTTGCTCTAGATGTGGCCACACGCTTGCCAATATCTCAGTGTGTAAGAAAGTGCTCTTCAACATGTTTTAAGCAGCTTAATCAATACTGGCTTTCTTCCGTAACACTCCACAGCGCACAAGCTATGCAACCAGTACATATGGAAACTACTATGTCAGTAAATGAATCACGGTACAAGGACTTTAATAGAAGCTGAACAGAAGCTAAACCTGTTACAGGGGTTTGTTCTGTATCAGCCAGTAGAGCCCTCAAAGGAAAGTTTAAGCGTACACTTGGGCCCCATTGTACTAGTTTCAATATACAGAGCCAGCGGTTTAAATAGCATCAACTAAAAAAGAGCTTAAGTAAACTGCAATATGCCTTTTTTCACCAGTACAGAACTGCACCCACTGCATCTAATCACCGGAAAATCACCTCATCACTGCAAAAACCCATTCCTTTCACTACAGGCCAGTGGCACGCTGAATACGTCCCTGCTGGTAACACACCAACAGCCATGAAACAACTGCTCTTTTACCAGCCATGGATACGGCAGCCAGCCATGGATATGGCAAAGTGGATCAATCAGTGAACCGAAACTCTAAACTTCAGTGGGCAAATACTATTGTAACAGAACTTCATCTGCTACTCCTTCAATTGCTAGTAAGCAGCAATTTAGAGTGAAGTCCAGCAGGGAGGCCAAAACCTCAATCATCTTCCAGCCTGAAGATCTTCCTTGCTCCCTCAAATATTCTTTAACTGGCCTTGGTGAGAACTTTGGTGGGACAGGTTAGGTGACTATAACCTTTTCCCCAAAGGGATCATGGACAGTCCTATAGCGTTATCAACCCAAGGAAGGTCACTTAAGAGACACAAAGATCTTCTAAGGACTAACAACCAGGGTTATAAAATGAGATCAATAAGCTTCCCAAACGTTTCAAACCACGGAGATCTAGATGCAGGCATATGTTAAACCGCTTTGTCAAACACTCATGCAAGTTGGTTTCATTTCTCACATCATTAAGAGTGAGAAGTTTGATCTCAGTGATTATGCAATCGCTTGAACTGCCAAGCTGCTGAAAAAAACCCAAAAAACAACTGGTAAAGTATTGCTACAAGAACTACAGACCACTATGTTATGCATTAGAATGACAGTCCGTATTTCTCTTTCAAGAAAAGCTATATCAAAACATTTTTTCTTCCTAGCACTGACCTATAAATAAGCTCAACTGGCACCTAAGAAAATAACTATTAGAAATAACAATCTAATATTTCAAGTATAAACGTAACGTAACCATTTACGTGATCATGGGTAGTTAAAATTAGCCTAAGCACTCAGAACTGGGTGATTTTATCCATAGTAAAATAGCTGTTAGCTTGAGCAGAAAAAACACTGGAAGCATTTGCAGCATCCTCCTCCTGCATGCTTTTTCCCAGTCTAGTAAACCAAAAGTAGCTGCAAAACACAAAGAGATGTTAAACGTAAACAGAACGTTACTGCATTTCTTGGAAGATCTATAGTACTGACTGAGAAACTGCATTTCATGAAGAGAAATGCAGGGAGGGAAACTGTTCATTTTTACAAGAACTTACAAAAGCAAATCAATCTGCTAAGGGACTGACTGGAATAATGTAGCTTTAATAATCTGGTCAAATATCCTGTACAACCTCAGCTGAAATCTGAGTGGTAAAGATTGAGAGATTGTGTCTTTTTTCCCCCGCCTATAGAGAGTTCCACATCCTTTTCCTGTTCTGTCAGATCAGGAAACACAAATACTGATTTTACTGACAAAATCTAATCAAAATACAAGAGTGACAGTTCTTAATCAAATCTAAGGAGAACTAAAACCATTAGATATTCTAATTTGGCTATATGTCTATTCAAATTTAATGCCTAATTTTTAAATTTAATTTGAGTTCCAGACCAACAGCCCGAGTTCTTCAAAAGCCTCTCTCAAGCAATTCATTTTGTTCAGTCCTCCATAAATTTCTTCTCATTTTTTCCTGATCTCTCTGGAACTTTCTTCCCCCCAATCCTCACTACAGAGGTATGTGTTTTAATATTTCCTACCTTAAATTCCTTCACAGAGACACAAAGACTGAGAAACAGTTATTTTTCTTCTCCTACTCACTGCTGGCAGGTATGCCTCTAAGAACTCCACAACCTCAGCATCAAATTGGTGTCTGCTTTGGAATGTTTGCCCACTTGCTTTTCAATCTTATTGCTACTCAAGGAACAGCTATTAATTTTGTAGCCACTCTTCCTGCCTCTTAAGTGATCTCTGAACCCACTATATGCCATCAGCCAAATGCATTTTTGTCAGGAATGTAAGAGTGTTTCAAAGTCAAGATGCTGAAGGGTTTTGGAGGCTTCTCTTCATTTTGTTTTTTGGTACGTGTGTACCTGTGATTGCGAGCAGCCCTGCAGAGAAGGGCTTGGGGTACTGGTCCATGAGAAGCTTGACATGAGCCGGCAATGCGCTCTCACAGCCCAGAAGGCCAACAGTGTCCTGGGCTGCATCAAAAGCAACGTGGCCAGCAGGGAGAGGAGGGGATTCTGCCCCTCTATTCCTCTCTTGTGAGACTTCATCTGGAGTATTGTGTCCAGTTCTGGAATCTTCAATGTAAGAAGGATATGGAGTTGTTGGAATGGGTCCAGAGGAGGACTACAAAGAGGATCGAAGGGCTGGAGCACCTTCCCTACAAGAACAGGTGGAGAGAGTGGGGCTTGTTCAGCCTGGAGAAGAGAAGGCTCAGAGGAGATCTTATAGCGACTTTCCAGTACATGAAGGGGCTACAGGAAAGCTGGAGAGGGGTTGTACGTAAAGGCTTGTGGGGACAGGACCAGGGGAACGGATATAAACTGGAGAGGGGCAGATTTAGACTGGACATTAGGAAGAATTTCTTCACCATGAGAGTGGTGAGACCCTGGCACAGGTTGCCCAGGGAGGTGTTCAAGGCCAGGTTGGATGGGCCTTGGGCAGCCTGATTTAGGGGGATGTCCCTGCCCATGGCAGGGGGGCTGGAACTAGATGATCTTTAAGGTCCCTTCCAACCCAAACTATTCTATGATTCTATGGATTAGATGGGAAAGCTTGTATCCACAGCCAACGTGCTTCTACCAGCAGAGAATGCTGCTATCAAGCTCCTTCAACTTCACCGCAGGAGTTCGCCAAATAAGTGTTTAAAGGAGTCTGCCAAAGTGAAAGCTTTTGTGTTAAGAATATTACAGGTTTATACATACATATACACACACAACTATGTATGAAATTTATCTATCTGCTCCACTACTTTTTTTCCCAGGGAGAAAACTCCTTTGTCAGGTGGCTCAGAAATTCCAAGATTAGGCAAACAAAGAAAGATGCAGCAATATAATACTCCAGATTCTTTTAAGGAAAAGGGGCCCCATTTTAATGTACAATTCATACCAAGAACAAGACAGAAAGAAAACCCATGCTGAGAATCTGAAGGTGATGAAGACCTGGTTGTCATTGTTTGCTGAGTGCTTCTAGATAGATTCTCTGTTTTCCGTATTTACTGCTATTTTAATTATCAAAACCAACAAGTTTAATCACATCTAGACAGAAACGGGCAATGCAAAGCAGGATTGGGAGAAGCAAACAATTTTGTGGTTCGCTCTACTTGGACTAATATTGTAGAAGCATTAGTGCTGGAAGTACTTCTTTGAGGCAGAAATAGCCTTCACAGTACAGTGCACCAAAACAGTGCAGGACTTTCATTCTACAGTTAGGTCATGCAAACAGTTTCATTCAGCATTCAGTACAATCATGTTACAATGTCTTGATATAAACCGAACACACAACGTCAAACCTGGATAACTACCAGGTTAGAAACATTCCTCGCATTTATTCAAGGTTTGGTTTGGGGTTTCTTTAAATAAGCTTTTCAGAAAATATAATCAGTTGGTATGTCTGACACAGAGGTCCAACGGTACAGCATGAAACTTCCAAAGAGTGACCTAAATCTAGTATTTTCACTCCTCTTAATCTACAATAAAATCATTGCACGCACTGTACTTGAACAGGACCTATCAAGAAAAACTAAAGGAAGTTACTTAAAAGCTTCTTAGGTAGCAGATGATCTGTTTCAAAGATTTCTGCTATGAATACCATACAAAAAATGTTCAAATTGACTGATTGAAGGAGTTACGTATATTTTTCTTAACTCATGTCTCCTATATAGACAGATTTTACATGACGAATGGAACATTTCAGATAGACTAACTTCAATCAAAACACATTTTACACTTCATTTTATAAAAGAAAAGTAATAATAGCAGAGAAAACACGTTTAGTTACATGAGGTCCTTAATACTTGAAATTACCAGGCATATCACATCTATACTACAGTTAAAATCTGCAGAGTTCAAGGGAAACCTCCAAAAACTGCATTGAAGCTGCACTGAACTGCACTCCATCTCTGCAGCAAAGGAACAAACACAGAGAGCAATGGAAGGGACCAAATATAATTAATCCACTTCAGTCACACAAACTGCAGACAAGAGGAATACCACATAATGTAGTAGAGTCCAAAGGTTCAGTATATTCAGTCGTCACCTGTCCAAAAAACATTCAAATCACAAAATATAACCTTAGGCAGAAATGATAATTCACCACAGCTTGTACCTTTTAAGCCATCTTAGAACTACAGAGTCACTTATGTTAGAAAAGACCTTTAGGATCATCGAGTCCAACCATAAACCTAACACTGCCAAGTCCATCACTAAACTGTGGCCCTAAGTGCCAGATCTATCTTCAGGGATAGTGACTCAACCACCTCCCTGGGCAGTCTGCTCCAGAGCCTGAAAACCCAAATTTTTCCTAACAGCCAATCTGCTACCAGTAGCTTTCAAAAAATGCTTTGCTAGGACCTCAGAGCAGGTTATGTAAAATGCTGTATCAGACACAGCGCACGTATGACTTGTCCGTTTCCCTGGGAAGAGGGGAACACAACCTTAATAGGCAGTGGAAAGGAAGCAGCAATAAACTCCATTAGCTAACTAACACAACAGAGAAAGGTTTTAGTTATAAAACTATTCTCGGGAAATGTAACCACAAGAAATACATGATATGGAAAAAAATGTATATACAAAAAGATATGCAGCAAACTACATGACTCACAAGGAACAACTGATAAAAGGGAAACTGGGCTCTGTCTGCTACTTGTAACCGACGAAAACCCCTTTACCTTAAGTAGAACAGGGTCAAAAAGGGCAGCTGATAGCTTTCAAAAATGCCAGGGTTTTGTCAGGTTATAAAAATCCGTAAGACAAACGTCTGTATGTTAGACTCATAATCAAGGTTAAATAGTTCAGAATGCCTGTGGGATGAATGAAGAAATACTGTTAGCTAACAGGAATAAGGGGACCTTAGACTCAAAGTGCCAGGATCACAGGATTCTTAGCTCATATAAGCCATAAATAATAAATCAAATGAACTACAACATTGACTTAAACTTGCCTCATGAGAAGTTTTTTGCTACACTGAGAGGAAATTCCTGCCCCCGAAACTACTTTTCTCCTCTATTCTTTCACTGCAGTGTCTCCCCAGTGCTGCCACAGACACAAAAATGCCATGATTTGAGCAGAAGTTCCTCAAAAGGAGCTACATCCTGGCTTGAACGCATGCATGGACCTTGGGCTTGAAGGACTCACCTGATTACAAGCCAGATAAGACTTCTCCTTGTTGAAAAGCAAGAACAAAACCCCAGCTGAACTATTCCAACCAGACTAGAAGGCAGCACCTATCCACCTTGGTAGAAGTTTGCACTGCGACAGAAAGCCACTGCCCCACATCTCGGAGGCTGTATCAGCTGTTGTGCCACCAGTTCTGGATCATTATGGTGGCTCCTCCTCAAATGTCATTCAATTACTTGAGCCTACGTCAATATCCAAAACTCTTCACTGAACAAATGTAAGTTTGTATAGAACTCTAAGTTACCTTCTCCTTGTGGCCATGAATTACAGTACCTGAGTCATCAACTCACACAAACAAACAAGAAACAGACAAAAGATGGGGTCAGAAGAGACAGAAATCAAGCCACTATCAAAGCATGATCTGAATGAGACTTATTCCCCTCGGAAGTTACACTTTATTGTATTACAGGTCTGAGCTCTTCAAGAAATGCAGGTGGAACAGATAATGAAGCCTTTATAACTTCAATAATGTACGCTAGTAACCAAAGGCTAAAAGAGGAAAATAAGTGGATTTTGGGTATGCATGAATACACATAGAGGCAAATATATAATTCCACTTTTTTTTCCTGAAGTAGAGCATATAAAATATTTTTTAGGTTTGGGTGTTGATGGATTGTTTAAGCGGATGTGCATATGTGGTACATGAAATGCAGAGATGTATAAATACTAACTTGGCAAAACCAGGAAGGAATAAAGGATGGCCTTATTCCACTCCAATCAGTTAAGAATTTTTCGACATTGAAGATGCAGTAATAGCAAAACTGCTTGATTCCCAAGTTTCCACTCATCAGATTCCCAGCTGATTAGCACTGTGCAGCTTGTTCATTTCCTTCAGCAGATGCTCCAGTGTTTGTTACCAGGAGCTGCTGCTGGAGTACTGCTCTGCTTCCAAACCAGACTAAGCCAAAGAGTTCTGCAGGCACTCTGGGAATAATGTGACATAAATGAAAATACTATCACAACCTGGGTTTTTTTTTACATTCATCATTGTTTTTTCTTTCCGACATCTATTTAAGAGACTAAGCCAAACAACCTGTTGGCAAAAAAACATAATGTTTGCCACTGAATCTTGCTCATCACCGCTCTTCCAATCAATAAAACTGAACTAATTCTCCCATTCTCTCATGAAACATTAAGACAAGTCGTCTTTAGATCTCTACCTGCTAAAACCCACAAACACGGCATTCACATAAGCCTTCAAAACACCTACAACACAACCAACAATCAGCGAATGGCAGTTAATGCCAACTAGTCCTGAAGTTCTATTAAAATTTTAGAGCCAAGATGAAGAAGAAAACTGCATACTAAGCTGTTTTATTAAACAGACGCAGAAGCAGAGCGAACATGTTCGATGACAGCGGCACATGATGCCAAAAACAATTTTGCAAACAAAATTTTAGAAATATTTAAACTTGAAGGGAAAACAGTGGTGCTAATAAAATTCTACACCTGAATCATAAAAGCTAATGGAATAAAGTTTCGGGTTTTTTTAAGCAAGGGAATGAAAGGGAATCTGGTTGGAGGGAGAAAACTTAAAACTGAAAAGCAACTGTCTTTATTCTAAGTCATTGCAGGAATTCAGAACACTTCATTATTTTGCCAGATTCTATTTCAAGAAGCACATTAAGGATTTTGGATGATTCGCTCCCAGTGTTGCTGGCTGCTTCCTAAGTTTTAGGCATTTTAGTCTGGGGAGCTTAAACAACCTGATCTTCTTATATTCAGTATTCAGTCACTTTGTCTTTCAGCATCTTTTCAGTCCAGGCTATATAAGCTGCCTTACTCTTGGACAGCAAGATGGATTTATCATCCAGAAAAGAATAAGCATATGTTCTTATATAATCCCTATTCTGCTTGTATAAAATAAATCAATATTCTATATAAGAGCAAGAGAAAACAATTCGCATAAGTTACCTTATGAAGAGGTGACATTACTTTCACTAAACATACTGTTCATGGGCCATTTTAAAAGTAAACTATTCCCTATATCACCTAATTCAGGCAAAGGGCAGGAAGCAGCAGTGAAAGTTACCTTATGTGTAACAAAACCATCAAAAAAAAAAAAAAGGTGAGGTTTATTTTCCTACTATTAGGCTTGGTACAGCCACCAGTAATTATTTGAGCTGTGGGTGTTGCAGTAAGCAGAGTTTCTCATGGAGAACAGTCAGTCATTACACAGAGATGAAGAAAGAAAAAGGTAAATCACCCATTCAGGCTAAATTGGACCCAGTGTCCCCAGGCAAAATGGTTTCAATAATAAAAAAAACAAGAACTAACTGGTTCCTTCCTCCTTTTTTGAAAGCTTTTCAGTCATTTATAAGATGGCAAAGGTATTTTTATAGAACTGAGATCACCTCCTTCATTTAGGAGTAAAGATGTACCCCTAGCTTGCAAACAACTTCAAACGCCGTCCTCCTGAGCACAAAGCTGAACAGATACAGAAGCAGAGTCCCTCCACCCTACTCCCGTTTTCTACACACACAGATGTCTGCCGAGATAAAGCACTTGCACTGCAGTAAGTCAAAATTCATTCCCGTATTTAGGATTATGAATCACACTGTTGAAAAAGCTATCATACCATTTCCCAGGGACAAGGTGACAGAGCTCTTTAGACAAGACCGTGTACTAGAATAACATGAATCTCAAGAGGGAGCCTTCATTTAATGACTGTTCTATTCTCGCTGCAGTTACCAAGAGACAGGGATGTCTCAAGACCTAATGCAAGAATTAAGAATTCATTCTCCCAAGTTAACTGACCACAACGCCATAAAGAGAAAAATCCACTCAGCAGAGAAGATTGATATTACATTGTAACTGGAAAAGATGGAATCTACACTCCCTACACGAACAGTGAGGAAATCCTCTAACAGAGATTCAGTTCCTCAGAACTGACTGACATTTATTTTCCCCCTCAATGTAGAGTTTGCCTTACACAGTAGCAAAAACTCAAGGGAGATGATAAAAGCCCCCCCCAAAATCCTTGTTAAACATAGGTCTGCATGCACAGTCGATCCCACTAGGTCAGCCACAGCTTTCATAGAAAGACAAACCCCTGCGACCAAACCATGAGATGAGGTGTAAGAAAAGTTGAGCCTGACAGATGAAAGACACTGTTCCTTCCAACCTAAGGCTCTGGCGAAAAAAGTAGCAGCTATGGCAGACCATGGCGCAGCCGGCACGGAGATGACAGCTTTCAGAACCTTTCTCTCCAATTCACTCCCGAGAGATTTACCGAGTCCAAAGACGAAACGAAACCAGCACGGGTGGAACGGAGAACCAGCAAACCGGATCACGGAAGGGAGATTTTGGCAGACTTTCGCCCGAGATCCACCCTCCCTCCCACTCACCCACCCACACTCCGTTGGAACCTCCACCTGCACTGCCAGCCGGGCACACGGCGGCGGGGACACCGGGCAGGGGATGGGGGACACAGGGCACAAGGGGGGGGGGCATAGGTCAGTAGGGGGGATACAACAATCACAAGAGGGGGGAGGACACCGGTCACAAGGCTGGGGGTTAGCAGTTTGAAGCTGAAAAAAGGGAATTTAAATTAGATCTTAGGAAGAAATGTCTTCCTGCGACCGTGGGGAGACACTGGCACGGGTTGTCCACAGAAGTCATGGATGCTCCATCCTTGGGGATGTTCAGAGACCCCTGGCAACACAGCAGGAGGGGGACACTGGGCACAAGGTGGGGACACTGGGTACAGGGGAGGGGACAGCAGGCACACGGGGAGGGACGGACAGCGGGCACAAGGGAGAGAGGGACAGCCAGGGCAAGGGAGAGGGGACAGCAAGCACAAAGGGAGGGACGGACAGCGGGCACAAGGGAGAGAGGGACAGCCAGGGCAAGGGAGAGGGGACAGCAAGCACAAGGGAGGGGGGGTGACAGTGGGCACGGGGGGGGGGGGGTGACAGCAGGCACAAGAGAGGGGGGGACGGCAAGGGAGGAGGGGACAGCCAGGGCAAGGGAGGGGGGACAGCGGGCACAAGGGAGGGGGGGACAGCCAGGGCAAGGGAGGAGGAACAGCGGGCACAAGGGAGGAGGGGGACAGCGGCTACAAGGGAGGAGGGGGACAGCGGGCACAAGGGAGGAGGGGGGCAGCGGGCACAAGGGAGGAGGAACAGCGGGCACAAGGGAGGAGGGGGACAGCGGGCACAAGGGAGAGGGGGACAGCGGGTACAAGGGAGGAGGGGGACAGCGGGCACAAGGGAGGAGGGGGACAGCGGGCACAAGGGAGGAGGAACAGCGGGCACAAGGGAGAGGGGGACAGCGGGCACAAGGGAGGAGGGGGACAGCGGGCACAAGGGAGGAGGGGGACAGCGGGCACAAGGGAGAGGGGGACAGCGGGCACAAGGGAGGAGGGGGACAGCGGGCACAAGGGAGGAGGAACAGCGGGCACAAGGGAGGAGGGGGACAGCGGGTACAAGGGAGGAGGGGGACAGCGGGCACAAGGGAGGGGGGACGCCGGGCACACGCTGTACGGGCACCGCAGCCGCCGCCCGCCCCTGCCCCCGCTCGGGGGGCGCCGCGGCCGCTCCGCACCATGCAAGGTCGTTCCGCAAGGTGACGGGGGCGGCACGGACGGCCCCTCCGCAGCGCAGCGCCCGCCCGGGGGCTCCCTCTCCGCTGCGGCGGCGGCCACCGCAGGAAGGCGGCGATAGAACCGCGCTCCCTCTCCGCGCGCGCCCCCCGCCCCGGGGCTCCCCCGCTGTCCCTCGGTGTCGCTCACCTCGCCCGGCGCCGCCCGCCCCGCGCCGGGAGCAGCATCGCCCATGGCGCTCGGCGGAGGCCGGCGCGGGCGGGGGAGCGGCCGGCGCGCCACTCGGGGGGAGGGGCGTGGCCTCGCGGCGGTGGCGGGAGGGCGCGCGCCGGGGAGCGTCTCTAAACTACCAGCCGAGGGGCGCAGCGGCGCTGCAACGCCCGCCCGCGTGCCGGCGACGCGGAGGGAGGGGAGGAGGGAGGAGCGCGCCGAAGGGCCGTGCCGGCCGGAAGCGCCTGTGCCAGGCGCGGGGAGCGCTAAGGGAGCGTGTGCAAAGTGCGCGCCCCATTGAGGAGCGTGGCGGCGAGGAGAGGAACGCTCGCTGCTTGCGCGCAGCCGCTGCGGGAACTCCTGTGAAAGTGGGGGAAGAGCGTGCGGGGCTCCCGCGCCCCGAAATGATGGCCTGAGAGCCCTGTTCGGTGGAGATCCGTGAGCAGCGGTGACCCTTGGGGGTCTGCACTGCGACCTGTGATGTTTAGTGTTTGCATTGATGATGTAGACGTGGGGACGGAGGGCGCTCTCTGCGAGTTTGCAGGTGACGCCGAGCTGAGCGGTGCGTTTGTCACGGCAGAAGCACCGGGTGTCACCCAGAGGGACCTGGACAGGCGGGGGAGGTGGGGCTGTGTGAACCTCGGCGAGGCCGAGTGGGAGGTCCTGCATCTGGGTTGGGGCATCAATACAGGGTCAGAGATGATGTGCTTGAGGGCAGCCCTGCAGAGAAGGACTTTGGGTGCTGGTGGATGAGGCGCTCGACACAAGCCGGCAGTGTGCGCTCACAGCCCAGAAGGCCAACCTGGGCTGCATCCAAAGCAGCGTGGCCAGCAGGGAGAGGAGGGGGTTCTGCCCCTCTATTCCTCTCTTGTGAGACCTCATCTGGAGTGTTGTGTCCGGTCCTGGAATCCCAAGCATAAGAAGGATATAGAACTGTAGGAATGGGTCCGGAGGAGGGCCACAAAGGTGATTAGCGGAATGGAGCACCTCCCATACGAGGACAGGCTGAGAGAGTTGGGTTTGTTGAGCCTGGAGAAGAGAAGGCTCCAGAAAGACCTTAGAGCAGCTTCCAGTACCTGAAGGGGCTGTGGGAAAGCTGGGGAAGGACTTTCCATAAGGTGATAGGACAAGGGGGAAATGGCTTTAGATTGGAAGATGGAAGATTTAGATTAGACATAAGGAAGAAATTCTTCACTATAAGGGTGGTGAGGCCCTGGCACAGGTTGCCCAGGGAGGCTGTGGCTGCCCCATCCCTGGAGGTGTTCCAGGCCAGGTTGGATGGGTCCCTGAGCAGCCTGGTCTGGCAGGAGGTGTCCCTGCCCGTGGCAGGGGGTGGAAATGGATGGGCTTTACGGTCCCTTCCAACCCAAACCATGATCTTCACAGCCTCGCCACATGTGTGAGGTCAGGCACAGGTCTCCTCAGCGGCAGCAGCTGAGGATTTGACTCCACTCACGTTACCTCAGGTAACACTTTCCCAAGGTTTTTCCCAAGGTTTAGCCACAGGCATTTGTGCCAGGAGTTGCAGGGTATTCATCTGCTTCTCCAGTTGTCTTTACAACAGACTCTACGAGCTACTGGAGCTTCGCTGCTTGGGGGCCATTAGGGCAAAAGAAGATAATGTATTTTTGTCATGAGAAGAAGACTATAGTTTGCAGTGGCGAGACAGCCTGTATTTAGCAGAGCTTCTGCAGCACGGTGTGTTTTCCCGAGCCTGCAGAAAGCCTTCTTCAGCCTCCCTGAAGTGGAGCTCGTAGAAGGTGAGTGACATCTGGTGGCCAGTCCTGCTTCCCGGGATTGATGCAGGCTTCTTTCTGGTTACCTCTACAACCTAATGTGGGTTAAAGCAGGAATAGGTAGAGCCTGTAATAAGCTGCAGAGCTTAGATCCGTATCTGTTTTGATATTCTTCACATGCCATGAATCATCACAAAATGGTTACGCAAGAAAACCCCAACCAACCTTAAACAAAATAAAGTAAATGGGTATGGTTTTGGCAACAATTCACAAAAATCTGCTAGTGTCCAGCACAATTCTTTTGGGGTTTCTGCACACAGGACAGAAAATTGTGATGCATACAATGCATGCTGAAGGATGGCCATTTTGTACCCACAAGTGTCTGCATCATGCTGTGCAATCTGGAGTTTCACTTTTCACCCAGCATTATGCTGTGTTCCCTGGTTAGAAACTCCCACTGGGATTTAATGAGAGTTTAGGGATTTGAAAATTTTACAAGGCACTGAAAGATCAAAGCCTTGAACCTCTCCCTCTGTAAGATGGGTAACTTTTTAAAAGATGTGCTGTGATTGTGGAAAGGGCTCTTGCCACAGAGAAAGCCGGTGAAGTAACAGCATCTGCGTTGTTTTCATTCATTTCCATTTATTATGCCTTCAGTTTAGGAAGCTCACGTGAAGGAGGTGATGTAACATCGAGTAATGTGAGTTTGACATAGCCTGTTATAGCAATATTATATATCAGAAAATAACAATAGCAGAGGGAACAGCAGACCTTATTAGCTAAAAGTTTTCAAACTGAAGCATATCAACCAGATCCTCTGCCCAGGAACAGGGCATGTCTTACAGTTTGAACTTCTGACATGGCTAAAGGAAAAACTACATTGGAGGTGAGCAATCTGCATGCATTGGTTAAGGAAATGAGGACTGCATAGGAGAGTGGGCTCCCTGCTCAAGGAGTGTTCCCTGGGGAAAGGTCCCTTGGAGCAGGGGGAGCAAGAGACAGGGAAGACAGAAACTAAACCACTGCAGTGTTTAGGTGTTAGGAGAATCTGAGAACAACGTAGCACTTAGAATCATAGAATAGTTTGGGTTGGGAGGGACCTTAAAGACCATCTAGTTCTGACCCTCCTGCGATGGGCAGGGGAGCACTTTATATTTATTCCTCATTTTAGTGTGTAATAAGTAGGCCACCAATTATTCAGATTGAGCTGTCCCACGTTCAGCATGAAGCTCACGCGGTTAAAGCTTTCTCCTATCTGCTTGCTCATTCTGTGCCTATGGGAAGAGTGTGGGTGGAGGCGCCAGGCGAGGCTGGTGGGGACCATTAAGACCTGTTAAAGCAATCAGGGCCCTGATGCTGGCATTTCATCTTGCCTGCTTGAATCTCAGAGCCACAGGCTCCTTCCAGCTCCAGGACTCTGCATGCTGATCCCACCACCCTTGGATACAGGGAGGAATGGCATGGAAGCGCCACACTGCAATTTAGGGTGTCTCCTGGGAATGTCGTATCTGTTCAAGGATCTTCCAGGAAGCATACTTCCCAGAGGTAGTCACACTGACACCACACATGCTTCCTGAGTGCCGCCACATGTATAGCTGCACTACGCACAAACATATCCTGTGAGCCAGCATTTGTTGATTAAAGAAGACAAGCTGGTAGGCCTGTTGGATGTGTGAAAACACCTAAACAATATATAAGGCTAGAACTGGAGATCTTGGATATACTTGTTGTTAAAGGAAACATTCTGTGTTACTCCGAAGTTTGTAGTATTAATAAGGAAAACAACCGTATTCTGGTAGAGACATTCAATATATCACCTACTGATACTGTTTTCCTTCTTGATTTTCTGTCCAAAAGTTTCAGGTACAGCACTGCCCTGAGAAATAACAAAAACTCCCATGTGTGATAGTGGGCGGTTCACAGTTTCAGATTAGTAGAGAACTCAGGCAGACCAGGTTAAGAATTCACGTCTATACTAACTTCTGCTTGCTTACTGTAAACTCTACATAGAAGGACAGAGTGATCCTTGGAAGAGATTGAGTGTAACTGTTTTGGGAATGTTTATTTTCTTTTGCACTTCTCTATACTGACTTTTGGAGATTTCTGATGATGGGCCAGAAGTGGATGATAACCTAATGCGCAAAGTCGCTAGTGCTAACTCCAGAATTGCATAAGTTCACCTTTAGAGTAGTCTTCTTTTTGAATTTTCCATCTCTCTTTGTTCAGAGAATAAGCTGTTTCATGTCTCCCTGAGCTTTATTGATACAAATTAATTTACTGCAAAATGATAACTGACTCCAGTCGCTGTGTGGGAAGTCAAAAAATGTATGTGTTCTTGTTCAAGAATGTACCTTGCTTTTTTGTTTGATCACTCTGATTTCTCAGGACCTCATCTATCCTTTTTGACTACAGTACAATATAGTTCTGAAGAGGTGTCATATGCAACCCTAATAATATTCTGATCACAAAGTGAAATCTTGAAGAATCACTCTCTCCCCCTCTTTTGCTCCCTATTCACAATTCAGAGTTGCTGTAGGATAACCTTGGTTTAACTCTGATTAAATATCAGAAGAGTAGGAAATAGAAAATGTTCCTGTCCCTTTCCCGTATTCAGGTAAACCCTCTGGTTTTTAACATAAGTAAGGCTTTGCATTTAGGCTTTAACTGTGTCCTTACCAGTAAGTTTTTATGGATATGAAAAGTCAGATTTTTAAAAGGTATCATAAACTCTACATAGTACAAAAGAGCAAAGTCATAAATTATTGATTCTTGCCTTTGAAGGTTTTATTCTGTCCCCTGTTCATAAATGGAATGACTGGGCTATAAAATTTTTCCATCACCAGAAAACATCATATTCCAACAGATCTGCAGACATTGTTAACATAAATGGTACAAACATTTCCATTAACTTTGCACTGAGTTATCAAACAAGGAATAAACCCTTGTTTTGAGGTACCAAACGAGACATTTCTAGTAGGTACTTAATGTGTGCAGTAAGCGTGTTAAGGAACTCCTCTTTTGCAGGAAATTACTTGAGATTTCTTTTCAGACATCACGGTAAGATTTCAGTGCAAATTGGCATGTTATTGTAAAATTTCATAGGCACAGTACAAGTCAGGTAGAGCTGATTCTCCACTGTCTTCTTCCCTTTGTAGTAATTAATAAGGAAGGTCGTATTTTACATCCATCTTGCACAGGTTTGAGTGACTGATCAAGGTGCAAGAGATACCCTGTGTTCTCTCATTTGAATGCAAACTGAAATTGCATTTTGATTTATTTTAGCGATTTCATTGGACCTGGGGGAATTGAAGACTTTCCTGAGGAAACAAGTCACTGGCCACTCATGGAGGTTTGCCAAAGGGACTGTGCAGTGGATAAATAATTAAGGTACAAAAGGAGAAAGACTAAGAAAGAACAAAGACAGTAAGGACATAGCAGAAAATCCCCATGGGTTATTTGTGTTGGTGTTCTCTACTGAGGCAGTACTTTTGTGAATTTCCCCTCAAGTATAATCTTTATGGGCCTATTGTCTCCAACTGAAGAATCGATAGAAGAGGTTTTAGATTGAATCAATAAAATTACAGTACCAGAGCTTGATGGTAGTTGTCCAAGAGTTTCAAAAGAGCTTAGGTAGGAAATTCCTGAGTAATTTTCTCTACTACATTGTCTAATCGGCTTCTTTTCATAATTATCAGAAGCACCAATTTCAGAGAGGTCTGTACTGCTAACTCTGAAAATTGGAAATGGATGGATTCATCTGACTTCTGCCTCGATGAATCAGCAGGAAATACACTGAGGATACATATAGATAGCATATGAGTAGTATAGTGGGTTAATATCTATACACGATCCTCTTCTATAGAGGTAAGCAGTAAGGTGACAGCTTGGTGTGTTATTTGAAGGTGTCAGTAACCATCTCTCTGATGTGCTTAATTGTCTCTAGTCGAATATCCATAAACTCTTTCACAAAATCTTGAGCCAAATGCTCACTGTCATTAAAGAAATGAGATCATCGTGGGATGTGTCATGAGATGCTTGAAAGATAGGAGCAGAAAAACAAAGAAAACAAAACTAGAAATAGGGATATGGGATCATTTGTTATTGTGGATGGAGTTTGTCTTTGGAACTTCTCAGGACCTTGTTTTGCGATCTTGCTTTTCAGCATATTTGTGAATGATATCGAAATGGAATGAATATTGAGGTGACAATTGCAGATGATATAAAATCACTGAGGATAATAGAATCTAAATCTGATTGCAAAATGTCGCAGAAGGGTGCTATGATAGTACGTGACAGGAAAATAGAACAGCAGATAGAATTTAGTTTTGATAGTACTTTGCATGATAAATGCAAAATTACATTAAAAAATGAAAAGTGACTGCCTGTGTAACCAAATGGACTTCTGATATTACTGATCAGGAATGATATTAGGAAATTACTTTGAAGAGTGTCTGAAAATATCAGCACGATGTTCAACAGTGATCAAAACCCCGGAATGTTGTGAATTATTAAGAAAGGATTTATAAACAAAACAAAACTTCCTTATGTCTGTATAAATCCATGGTACACTTGGATTTGAATCAGGCAGTTCTTTCCCTACCTCAAAAAAGATGTAGTAAAGCAATAAAAGATAACGTAGAGGATAGCAAAGCGATAGAGGATAACAGTCATCGGAGACTTTGAATTACATCATATGTGAAGAGATAAAGCTGACTGGAAATTAGAGAAAAGGAGAACTTGGGGAAAAGTTCATAAAGATTGAGTAAAATCAGGTTATGAAATTACAGATGACCCAGGGATGAATAAGGCAGAACTGTTCAGTATTTTGTCATAGCAAAAAACTGTGGCAACCAATGAAATTTTGTACAGTGGAGTTTGACGAATAAAATAAAATACTTGTCCAGGCAAAATCCAAGTTAAATTGTAAAATCTGCAGGATTTTCTAGAGGCCAAAAATATAAATGGATTAAAAAAAGACTTACATAGTTCAAGGACAGGAGGTTCTTTAGCAGCTGTTGAATAGGTAACAACTTTAAAGAAGCCTGTAAGTCTCTCACTGTTAGGAAGCAGGAAAAATACTTCCTGGCAGTCATCATTATGTATTTGTCCTGTTTCATATACTGCTCACCAAAGAGTCTCATCTTCTTTCTTTGAGACACTGAGCAGCTGGTCCTTCATCTGACTCAGTGCAGCTGTTATTATGTCCTTATTCCTTCCTTTTATTTGCTAACTCCTCTGGGGATGTGCTTCTTTCTTAAGGTCTGACTCCCTCACCTTAACAGAAATGACCTGGACAGGACATAATGGCCTTCCTTTATGGTGAAATTCAGCCTCTTCAAGGCACACAGTAGCTCCAACTTAGCATGGCCTAACGACTTGTAGACTTAATTCCTCATTCCGGCTTTCATAAGTTCCCATGCAACTCCTGGCAAGTTTTGAACAGTGAACTGGAATGACTTCAAAACAACAGTTTTAAAAAACATTCTGGCAATGTTACTCTGCTGTGTCTCAGATGGACTTCATATATGTGTGTGTATATATATATGTATAAAGGTACATATATACATATTTACATATATATATATATGTATTCTTGCATATGTGTGTATATATATATATATCCCCAGGATCTCTATCCCCAGTATAGCCTCAGTCATTTGCTGCTGTTGTTCTGCGTCTCACAGAACTGTGTGTTGTGGACAAAATCTGAAAGGTGTTGGTATTGAAGAGTCAAATTCCTGATTTTTAACTAACAAGCACGCTTAGTGTTATAGTGAGGTTGTGGCCAGTGTAATAGAGGGGTGAATTTGGAATACAGAATATCTGATTTCATCTCTGCTACATTATCAATAGTGTAACAAAGGACTCAAGATAGAGGCCAAAATGAAATCATGATTTAATTCTATTTCAGCTTTAACTTAGTTAAAAATTTATGTTATTATTTGATATCTTAAGCAAATACTAGGAGCCGAATAATCCTTACTTCTGATTCTGGTTTTACTTGAACTAGGATATTGTCATTTCAGCATCAGGCCTACTGCTTTAAGCGACAACATGTCTAGGAAATGGCCTCAAGTTCAGGTTCAGATTAGATATTAGGAAAAATTTCTCCACCGAAAGGGTTCTAAGGCAGTGGCAGAGGCTGCCCAGAGCGGTGGTTGTGAGTCACCATCCCTGGAGATATTTAAAAGATGGGCAGATGAAGTACTTAGGGATATGATTTAGTGGTGGACAGGTACGGTTGGGCTTGATGATCTCAAAGATCTTTTCCAACCTAATGATTCTATGATTCTATTTCTTAATCTCCAGAACTTTTGCCAGACTTCACGATCTGGATGGTACTGTTGTACATACCTATAACGGTTCTTGTGACCTATAATTGTTCTTTTTTCTTTAAAAAAAAAAAATGTATTAACTTGTTCATTTGAAACTCAGAAGGATGTACAGACTCAGAAATGTTCCTTATTAAGTTTACTCTTCATTAATGCTAGAAGTATTGTCACACAAGGGTGAAGAAAACACATTATGTAGGCAATCACTGAAATTGTCATCTTTTCTCCCTCAAGTACCAGGTGACATTTCACTTACGGGAACCATTAAACCAGGGTGTTAAAACCAGATTTGGTTTACTTTCTGCCTACTTGAAAAAGAACTGTTGTCACTATTTTGGCAATTAAAGTTTGAAAGTGGGAGACATTTGATTTATAGAAGACACTAAACTGGAGACTGCCTTATAAAGCTAAAAAGGACTGATTATAAAACTTAAAAAAAAGGAAACTGGTTTCAACAATTTATGAACTGCGACAAAACAGTCTCTTTCCTCAACAGGAGGCAGATGAAGCCTTTGTTATTATTAGAAACAAACTCAGCCTGTGAGATTTAGATCATCAGATTTGAACACTCTTTTCCCCTCAGCCCCGCAAATGTAGGGTACATTGTAGCGTACCCCATGTCTGAAATCCTGGAGTGTTTTCCAGCACCAAGAAATTATTTACAGTCGTTCTGGTCTGTTATTTATGAGATGGGCAATAAAGATCAGGTTCTCAGCTGTAGAATTACCACAGATGAGAGCTTACCTGTAGGCTTTCTGCTGGTTAAGCAGATCTAGTAATTCCCCTTTGGTCTAACTCAAAAGTCTAAAAGGTTGAGAGTCCTGTGGTCAGTGAATTCCAGGCTGATGTGTATTTATGTTGTTATTCTGTGTTATTAATAAAGAAAAATAATCAGGTTGGCTGTGGTCTGGGCAATACTGAGCATGTCTTTGTGTTGTTTGAGGATAAGTGAAAATGTTAGCGGCATTTTAGTTGCTAAATAATAGCTAAATTACGTAGATTACCCTAAATGGTGTCTCCTTAAAAGTGATTTACAGTATCATCTGGAAAACTTTAATCTGGCATTGGTGAAAATCTTCTAGGTGCATGCAGTTGTCTGGAACTGCTGGTGTTTTGCAGTCTGTAGTCTTACCAAGTTTATACAATAGAGACTATGTGAGCAATCTTTCAAGTACTGCAGAAGTCTAAAAGGAATGCTCATCCATCTGGAATGTCAATGACCTCTAAGTCTTCTCATCTTGTACTGGACACTTCTGGAAATGCAGTGTCTGTGAACAGGATTCCTATTGCAAAAAGAGAAAAAGCACTTTTATGTTTTTTTGAGCATGGTGCTTGACTATGCAAAGATTAGCCCAAAGTGTATATTCGCTTAACATATTTAGAATTGATAAAATACAATGGAGTTCCTAAATTAACTCTTTCAAGAATTTATCAAATTAAATTTCTTTACTTACTGGAAGAATGATCACATTTTTATGTCCTACTGCTACCTTCCATCTGTTACCTTCTCTTCCCAAATCTCTTGTTATTGTAACGTATTTTTAGTCCACAGGGCTGCAGATATTTTAACAAAGGACTGGTTCCTTTTTTGCAGATATGTAATTCAATGGACTTTATGGATTTGGTCTACACTGACTCTGAATTATCTTAAACTTACCAGACAGACCGCTTTCTCTGAGATGCTTTTCTTGAATAGGGACATGTTGTACATGATAAAAAAAAAAAAAAAAAATTTGAACATAAATTCTAATGAAAAAGGAAGAATTCTCTACAAGGACTTTTAAAATGATAAATACAGCCACTGGACATGCACCAAATCGTTTGGCCGTAACACCATGGGAGACTCTCCTCGTATTTGGAAATGTAGTCCTTTTATAAAACAAACAAGCCCTTCCCCCAAACAAACATAGACTGCAAATGTGAAAAATAACAATAACACTTCACCCAGGTCTGAAGTGAACAGGTATTGTGAGGTGTACAGCTAAAAAGTCTTAGCTGTGTCAGTTATATTTGCTTTCTACAACTGTAAAATTAGAATTCTTCAGGATCTCAAAAGAGATATGTCTTAACAGAAAAGGTCTCAGGAGCGAGTATTGATCAACACACATGAATTCAGGGAAGCTTTGATTTGAGTAATGAGTATTGACTTTTGACCTGACCTTAATATAAAAAATATTAAAGTTTTCTAAAATTATTCCTTTCTTTGTCTTTGCCCTCTAACTGCAGTAAGTAATTTAAAAAATTCAGTTTCCCTCTGTCTTCTGTCTTCTGCTGTCTCTTCTGCTGTTGCTTTGGAAGAAGTTCTATATTGTAGGTGGCAAATAAGACCAGTCATCAGTGGAAGATTCTATAATGAAGCTTAAGGAAATAATTTCCTAATGTATGAAGAGCCCAGGCTATTCAAGGCTTTGTAGATGTGATAAAAACCAACTTGAACTGCAGCCAGAAACCCATTGGGACCAAATGTAGAACATTACGCAATGAACTTACAGCAGTTTGTCCAGTTTACTCAAGGTTATTTCTACCTGAAAAGTCTGCTAGAAGATGGCTAGATACCTTTTCTTCTGGAATTCAGATGTTCTGTGGATTATCCAAACACTGAAATAAGCATGTATCTGTTTGGTTTTCTTTTTTTTTTTTACTTGCTCTTTGCCATCAATATGACAAAATTAACAATCTCAAGCGATATTCAAGAGTACAATCTGCAAATCCAGTTCTCCTTTCACTCCAGTCTTTGACCCATTCCAGTCTCTGTGGGTAGGAAGCGTTTAGACATGCTTGGCTTTTCCCTAGAGATACATACCAGTGTTAAATGGATGCAGTCAAGCTTTTGAGTTTCCTAGTATAGCTGAGAGCCTGGAATTTTAATGTGTTCCTAATTAGGTCCCTGGCTTCAAATGTCTTTCCTCTCTGGTTTTCTTAGAGGTTTTAGGATATATTTCTCATAGGCAATTATATTTCCTTAGACATACACACCTAACAAGCATGAGATGCAACAAAAGATTGGGTGGCTTCATCCAAACATGTGGAACTGAGTATTGACCAGATTTGTAGCTGAGATACCATTTCAGGATCAAACTTGTAAGTGTCTTTTGTTATTTGTTGCTAGAGAAGCATCATTGGACACAGCCTTTTAATGCAGAGTCCTTCAGCCCGGGTTGCAGAGATGGGACTGAGAGTATCAGCTAGTAGCCCATTGACCCTTAGAAGCCTTCCATTTGCACAGGTTGGAGGCCCTAGACGTGATGATTTAGATCTTAGCGAGCAGGAAAATGTGGCTGTCTAGGGGTGGCCATGGATTACCATTAAATTACTCTTTGTAATCACATTATATATCTTTATGTTACCAGTAGTGGGTGATGTAGGACATGCCTGCAGTTGTAGCAAATCCGGCTAAATAAATGTACAAGTTAGTGGGTTGAAGACTTAGGTTTTTGTTGAAGTCTTTAGGAGCTAGAGTTATTGACAAGTGGCAAAGGCAAATATTCAATCAAGAGCGCTAGAGTTTGAAGAAATATCTTTTTTACATGTTTTACAGGGAGGTTGATTGATGAGATATAGGATGCTAGTGGGAAAGAAATTATTTTTCACATGCTGGCAATTTACTGATAGTCATTGCCTAAAAATATTGCAGGTCGAGTTATATCAGTCAGTCAGATCAGGTAGATGAAATGTTTACTTTAGTAAATGCAATCTCGCCCTTGCCTGCTGAAGCTGGGGTTGCAAAGAAAGGATGGTACCAATAGGGCACTAATTACAGGGCCCATCCTGTCAGCTCAGCTAGGTGTAACTGCAGATGATTGCAGCAGACATAAAGCCAGGTTCAAACTGCTCTTCCTTCAGAAAGAACTTGTAAAGCAGCCACAGTTGTAATCTGTGGGCTTAGACACTCTGTGATGCATCAGTGGGTATTTGACAAGTTTCTGAAGAGCTCTAGATTGGTCTTTTGTTGTAAAGCTGCTTAAAAACAGTAAAGTCACTTCTGAAAACGTACGTACAGCTTTTAGTTGTGTATGTTATATCAAACTTCATAGAGTTTCATGTCACTGAAAATCTGCCATACAACCCTGTCTGGTGAAAACATCCTGTGTGAACGCAGCTGCTAAAACTGATTCAACAGCAAACTCTGGACAAACAATATTGACTCCTCTAAAGTAAGAAGCCTCTGGGCATTTCCCTTTTAGATGGCATATTTGTCTTAGAAATATATACGTACTGCAGAGAACCCAAAGCACTGAGTATTTAAGATGTTTATTTTATGTTTGCTTTCTTGGAAATTAATCATAAACATACTAATTTATATGTAGTTATTAAAAAAACAGAAACTTTTTCGTTCTCTTCTGTTACTTACAGATACAGACTTACAACAGTTATAAATAGAAAAGACCAGTCAGGACATGTCTGTCCTGCTACAAATGTAGAATCTCTTTCTCTCACATAGTTTGTAATGTTTAGAATTATCTAGGAACTTTCCAAATTCTTACACTTCATTGAACTTGGCATATCATATTTAACTGATATTTGGGAAACTAACAGCTCTCTCTCTGCTCTTATCTCATTAATTTATTCCTTCATTTTCAGTTTAAGTTTAAGTGGCTGCCATTTGTTTTCATTTACAGAACTCAGAAAAACTCTCATATATTTTTCGATCTTTCAAGTGGTTTGGAAAGTAACATTGTTTAGTATTAAAATACAAATACAGTAACCTTCAGGAGGTTGCTAATTTGTCCCTGAAAACATACTTATTTTTTCTTTCTACTGCAAATATCTATACAAATTACTTTTTCCCTTACTGTTGCCTGCATATTCTTTCCCATTTTTGTACTGCTGCTGCTCTTTCTTCCCACTGATTGAGTTAAAACACCATCAGGGATTAATAGCTGACTTCCTTCAAGGGAGAAAATGTCAGATTTTGGATGGAAATAAGTGTTCCAAAGAATGGAAATATGACTATCCATTAATAGAATGGCAATCTGAACTCACATTCATCTGACATCTCAAGGATTTTGGTTAGAGCTAGAGAGAGTTCAGATTGTATGCTGATCTCTGTGGGACATTCTGTGTAATCTGCTATAAATGATAGAAAATAATTACAGACTAGACTGGAAATCACGTAAATCGAATTATTCCAAGCTAAGTAGGTTGTTGAGCAATAGGTCCAGAAATGCTAGAATCACAGGATAATGGGATCATGGGCTCTGATTAATTTCACTAAAACATCACTGTGACTCTTTTGGGCAGTTCTTTTCAGGGGATCAGACATGGAAATACCACCGGGAAATATGAATAAAAGCACTATCTTTGTATGAGTGATTGTTGCCATTAAAGGCTGGTATTCAGAATTTACTATAAGAGCCGTGGTAAATCCAGGTCATGGGCTCCATGACTATTCCAAATGTTCTTAACATATGATCTTAAAATTTGTTTTGTCTTCCCTGTTACTCATGTGTGAATTGGAAATCATTGGATGGCTTATACATAGAGTTAATGCCACAGAATATAGCTTTTTCTCTGTGTTTCAGTTTTGATTTTAGAAAACAGTTGTACTGATACCCTTGCTTTCTTGTTTTCCTTTGGCCAAATTAGATTGCAAGCCATTAGCTGTGACAGCGTCCTGCTGAATATCAGTCATAAGGGAAGGGAGTCTCTTGTGCACACCAGTTAAAGGATAATCGCATCTTTTGCTTGTGGATATAAGTTGATTGTCAAAGTGAAAAAAGAAATGTTGTGCTTATGGGTACCATTGCATAATTGCTTATTGCATTACAAGGATTTCCAGCTTCCTCTGAGATAGAGTACAGACAGAATGCCAGGCTTGATGGGCCAGTAATCTGATCTGCCTTGACAGCTCTTTACGTTCTGACATGTGTGACCTGTTAGTGTCTATACTGAAAAATAATAATAAAAAAAAAGTTATTGGTGAATGAAGACTGAGGCACGTGGAAAGAGATTTCTAAACCAACAGTTTTCAGTTGTCAGCATGCAGTGAACCATCAGTGTGGAAATGAAGCAACACAAGACAGCAGTCTAGGCAGAAGAATTTACTATAACTGCGAGAGTTCAGTTATTTATTTTTATTTGCTTAGTTATACGAAAAAGCACTGCTACATGAAATAAATATACGGCAACTCTTTTTAGGGAGACAAACTGGGAAACTATTTGGGGTTGGAGTAATTCACAGATTAGCTGCAGTTATGCAATTGGTATTTTGTTCTCAGTACTTTGTAGAAAAATACTTAAAATCCAGAAAAAAATGATTAGCACGTTCTTAATAATGCATTTCCTGAGGCAAATGCATATAGATACGCATGGAAGTTGGTCATATGGGTGGTGCCTGGTGGGCATGACTGTTTTTCTCTATTTAAGAACTGTTAAAGTCTTTGTAATTGGAGTGTAATTGCCTAAATGTATGCGTGGATGACTTGTCTATTTGAAGAGCGCAACTCTGTGAGATGCTGAGTTCTGTAAGGTTGTGTCAATTCTTAGAGTTTTACAAGGGCTCTAGATGTTAAAACAAAAGACATCACCGTTGTAGCTGGTTTTGCTTTTCATTTTTGTTATACACAGAACCAAATAAATCCAGCATCAGAAACTGCATCAGATACCACATGCCTTAAGGACTGGCAGCTCCTGCTATCTAAATGATTTGAGGAGGAATGAAGAAACAATGCAGATAAATATCTGGAAAGCATTGCAAATACAAAGCCTGATGAACAGTGGATCTTATTTAGGGCATTGCTTTGCTGCCCACTTTTCAGAGACCTAAGAATTTCTAATTTGTCACAAGAGGTTTCCATCAGATACCTCCTGTTTGATGTGACAGTCTCCTATTTCCTTTTGCATTGTAGTTGCTTTAAACAGTTCATACTATATCCTGTCATGTCGTCTAATATCAACTTCAGAGACTTTGTAGATGCCACATGCAACTGCCTGTTCTGGCAAGACTGTGTACGGAAAATACTGGTTACAGGATGTTTTGATTTTAACTTGTTCTAACAGACATTTGGCTCGATTGAGGAAAAAAGGATAACTCTCTTCCATCATAAAATCAGAGAATGGTTTGACTTGGAAGGGACCTTTAAACGTCTTCTAGTCCACCCCCCTCAATACACAGGGATATCTTTAATTTGATCAGGTTGCTCAGAGCCCCGTCCAACTTGATCTGGCATGTTCCCAGGAATGAGGCTTCTACCACCTCTTTGGGCAACCTGTGCCAATGTTTCACCACCGTCACTGGAAAAAATTTCTTCCTCGCACCTAGTCTGAATTGATGCCCTTTTAGTTTAAACCATTACCCCGTCCTGTTGCAACAGGCACTGCTAAAAAGTTTGTCCCATCTTTCTCATAGGCTCCCTTTAAGTACTGAAAGGCCGCTATAAGGTCTCCCTGGAGCCTTCTCTTAGCCAGACTGAACAGTCCCAGCTTTCTCAGGCTTTCTTCATAGGAGAGGTGTTCCATCTCTCCGATCAGCTTCATGGGCCTCCTCTGGACCCACACCAACAATTCCACATCTTTCCTGTACCAAGGGCTCCAGAATTGAACACAGGACTCCAAATGGGGTCTCACAAGAACAGAATAGAGGGGGAGTATCACCTCCCTCACCCTTCTGGTCATATTGCTTTTGATGCAGCCCAGGATACGTTGTTGGCTCATGTGCAGCTTTTCACCCACCAGCACCCCCAAGTCGTTCTCAGCATGGCTACTCTTAGTCCCTTCATCCCCAAGCTCAAGTGCAGGACATTTCACTTGGCTTTGTTGAACCTCATGATGTTCACATGGGCCCACTTCTCAAGCTTGTCCCAATTGCTCTGGATAGCATCGCATCCCTCATGCATGTCAACTGCACCACACAGCTTGGTGTTGTCTGCAAACTTAGTAAGGGTGCACTCAATCTCACTGTTTCTGTCACTGATGAAGATAATAAACAGTGCTGGTCCCCATATGGACATCTGAGGGATACCACTTGTCACTGATCTCCATCCAGACAGGATGAGATCACTGAGCCATTGACCGCTGCCCTCTGGATGTGACCATTAAACCAACTCCTGATGCACCAAACAGTCCACCCACTGAATCTGTATCTCTCCAATGTAGAGAGGAGGATGTTGGGGGAGGGCGAGTCAAGAGCCTTACAGAAGTCCAGATAGATGACATCCATAGCTCTTGCCTTGTCCACTGTTGTAACCACTCCATCACAGAAGGCCACTAGATTGGATATTATCATATTCCCTAGCACATTTAGAATGATAGTAAATGAGGCAATTTTACAACATTTATTTTAAAACGAATGGTTTTACACATTATAAATGCTTTAGGTACATGAATAATATATGTAGCAGGCACTATCGAGAAATCTGACCTGGTTGCTTTTATTCTTTCTGGGTTTTTTTTCTATCTTTTAAATTAAGAAAGAAATCTTTTCATACATCGTTAGATCTTTTTTATTATTCTTAATCTTTTTTATCACTTTACAAAGAAACAGTAAAACCGTTGTTACAGAAGCAAATGTGCATAGTGTGTTATTGCCTGGATTTGGCATAACGGGGTTAATTGTCTGGGGCTGAATACTGATGTACCTTGGATTTCAGAATAATGGAATTCAGTGCTTAACTCTTCCACAGAAATTATGTATGTGACCTTTGTCAAGTCAGTTTGGCCCTGGTCCAGCAGAAAAATTAAACATTTGTGCAACGGGAGACTAACATTTATATACTTGAAGGTGCATCAAGGTGTTAATTGCACTGTGTCTCTGTTTCTCTCTTCCTTTTATTTTTCTATAGTTTAGACAGTAAAAGCCCCAAAGACCTTTCCGTGTGTATAAACTGTATCTAGCACAACAGAGTTCCCGGTCCCTGCTGGTTTCAAGGAAATGCTATTACACATCCTGCTCACTGCACTCATGTTGACCTTAATGGAAATGTTTGCATGAATAATTTGAGCTCTTTGTATATATTCACATAGGAAAATAATATTGCCTTGGGAAAAAGAAGTGGGTCCTCCTTTCCGTGCCTGGTACGCCTTCTTCATTGTGTTAGGTTTGATCTCTCAGTGTAGCTTTTTATTCTCTGACCTCTGTGTCAAAAAGCTTCTTTGTTGTTGTTGAGTTTTCTTTAACTTGTTCCCAGATGTCCAGTGCAACCAATGGCAATACAAGAAGTCAAATAAAGAAATGTAAAATTCTATTAGAATCCACAGAAACAATTCCCTGAGCTCTCAGTTGGCTTAAATAACTGTGTAAGTAATTTGCCAAAAGACATCTAATGGACTGTTTTAAAAGTAAAACCTGCTACAGCAGTGATGTCTTTTTTGTTTGTTTTTCCTGCTCCGTTGTCTCAACAAATGCATTCTTTTAGTGCTTTCTTGTATTATGGATGTATGTGCAGTTCAGACCTTTGTAGACCTTTTATCAGTTATCAAAAAATGAGTGAATATGCTGTTTGAGTATGAACCATAAAATGTTATACATGTGCTATGAAGTATATTTATAAATGTAAAACCAGAGGAAAAATGAAGAAGTACAAACCAGTTTAAAGCTCAGTTAAAATGAGAAGTGGTCTGAGTTGCCAATGAAATTTCCACAATTCATGTTTATAAATCTGAATTCTGTGAATGTTTTCTATATTTTTAACTAATTCCACTAAAAGCATCTGTAAGAACAGCCCTGAATTTGGTGCAGCCAGATTCTATAGTGAGAGTTTATCCCAGTTAGAAGTGCCCTTTAGTAAAAATCATTTTTATATATTTATGCCTTTGGAACAACAGAGACAAAAGAAATATTTGAAATTAGGCTGGGTGAGAATGAGAAACAAATACTTTACACCTTGGCAAATAATTTACTTCTGTGTGCCAGCATTCCAGTTTGATGCCTTTCTCTTGGGCTGCTTTGTAACACATTTTGCAATAGGACAGATACTTAAAATAGCAGTCTTTGTTCTGTGGAGGCAAATTCCTTTGTATAAATTGGTTTATTGGTTCCTGAGGCAGATAAGTCACTGTTCCAACTGGATAGGGATAAGGGAGTGCTTCTAGGTGGGGAATGCTGAAGGCAGTATACCTGCAAAGAAACATGGGGAGGGAGGTGAGTGAGCATTCCTTCAGTAGGCTTTGTAGAGCAGAGTATGATTACTCCTCCAAGAACTGCCTCAGTGACCTGGATGCTTTTCCTTTTAAAAGTAAAAATCCAATTCCAGTGGAGAAAGTTAAGTCCCTGAACTGAGCAATTATTGAATCAAATGGTTCAAGAAAGACTAACAAAAATATTGAAGAGTATAAGAGTATAAAAATAGGGGAAAAGATGAAGTTGCAGGAAGATTGCATCAGTCTCTCAAAGTGTACTATTATAGATAAACTTGGTCAGAGATAACAGCAGCAAGCTCTTTGCCTCTGTATCTTCTGGACTCTACGTATAAAAATGCATGTGCTGGAATATCATTTACTATGGTAATTTTATTTAAAAAATTAATCTATTTCTGGCATTCTTCTCATGAATCAGTTATACTTAAAAATAGCTCTGGTGCAAGTTACATCTTCAGTCTTACAGTCTGGATCAAACCCTAAACTGCTGTTTATATGGTATTCCTACTTTCTTCCCCTACTACCTAGTCCTTTGGCATAAACTACGATATGAAACAACATCTTGAGCTCCTAAGAGTGCTCTGAAATCATATTATTGTCATAACCACCTTCTTCAACAGAGTAGCCTTTTTAGCCATACAAAAAAGCATTCTTTGTTTTGTAAGCCGCCATGCACCTAGGAAGTATGGCTGGATCAGCATGGTGCTAGTCCGTGGATGGTTGTGGTTCAATTAGGCACTGCCTTTCTGGAGCACCATGCCTTTACCAGTTATTATCTCTTGTTGTTGAAAGCAACATCTCTTTCACATACAGATAAAATTTTGCTTCATAGCCCCAGTGTCTTTTCCTTTCTATATTTCTGAGGCTAATCCTGACCATTGTGAGTTTTCCAAAATGCACTTTTGATTTATAAAAACCCTTAGAGGCTCTTGACTCTTAGTGTATTTTCACTGGAAGAACTTCTTACGGAATCTTCTTCATGTGCAGGAAATCACCGTTTTTGAGATTTGGGCAATAGTATCTTATAATAAGAAAAATATATGAACACCAAGTTGCAGACATGGAAGAGGCTTGAGATAGAGTATGTTACATTATATAAACTTACCTGTTAGATAATTTTAAAATTGGTATTGTCATAAGAATTATAAACAGATTTTAGGAATGGCCTAGAGCACCACAATTAGTATTAAAAGGAGTTTATGTTGAAAGCAGAAATATAATACCAGAGAAGGAATAATAATGAAGCGCCTCCGCTGAGGTATTAACCAGTTTTATTTTGTCTTTTTGATAAGAACTAAGAGATAAAATGATACCCCAAAGAGGGAAAAGATTGAATTCTCCAAAAGGACTTGCAAATGAATGCAAAGAGCTAATTTACCTCGCTTGTAGAAATGGAATTCTATTTAGTGATATAAAATGCAAAGTTCTAATTTAGGTAGATGAAAACAAGGATGTTTGCTATCAGCTGGGAGACAAGCTGTTCAAAAAGCCAGTAGCAGAGAAGACTCAAATATTAGTAACAATAGAACAGAACTGACTGTGTGATGCAGCCATGAACAAAAAGTCTGTAAGAGTTGAGTGGGTAGAGATGAGATAAGGATCGATCCTGTAAGACTTGAGTACAATACTGTATACTGTTCTCACTATGTACAGGTGTTCCTGTTTGAGAAGGCTTAGTTAATACTGAAATATAACCCAGAAAAAAACTACAAAGGCAAACAGTCTAGGATGAAGTCTTTTTATCCTAAAAAAGAAGGAATAAGATGACTTGGTTTGTTTAGCCCACCAAAGCAAAGGGTTAGAGGAAATACAGTTACTGCATACAGTGGTATTGGTTGAAATACGCCAGAGAGGGAAAACAACCCTTTATCTGAAAAGAAAATTTGGCATAAGAACAAATTGGGTCATAATTACATTTAGGCAGGAAATCAGAAGTTTCTACCTGTCAGATGTTTGAGGTTCTACAATGTCCAGGAAAAGTAATGGGAGTAAAAATCCCTCTTTCCCCAGCTGGTTTTGGGGATATTCTTTAATCAGCTTATGAGGAGGACTGTGTGACATAGCTGGCTGATGGTGGGGGCTGAATTTGTTAATTTAAGAACACTATTCTAGTATCTTGTCATACGTATTCTTCTGGCTGCCAGAAGCAGGTGAGCGCACCGTATTAGCTGTATGGCAGGTATTTATACTGTCTCACCAAGAGCTGTCATGCTGTCAACATTATCTGTAATGAAACCACTCGTCACTTAGAAGGTTCAGAAATTGCAATTGTAATTGTTATAACTCAATATTCAATTTTCCACTGCTGGGAAGAGTGCCTTATCTTTAGTACTTAGCATCTGGAAGCTTTTAGCCTAATCAACATGCTTAAATGAAGTGTCATTTCTTTTTCAGTTTTTCCATTTTTCTGGCACATTGGATATTTTGCTTCTAAAAGAGTCTGAGAGATAAAATGGGAGATGGGAATTACGAGGGAGGCAACTGCAACTTTTCCATTTAGTGTTTTAGTTAAACTTTTCCTTGGAAAGTACAATCTGTCTTAGAAAGCCCAAGATAAGTACACAATGGCGAGGAACTTCTGTGTGTGTGTGTGTGTCTGTGTCTGTGTCCCCTTTTATTGTATTATACTCTTCCTTGTAGCGCCACTGCTTAATAAACTTGCCAAAGCAATATCCTCTTATGTATTCAGGGAGGGATTTACCTAAAAACACCTAAAAATCCAAGGTGACTAAACACAAATGGTCTTGACTTATTCTATTATGTCTGTGCAATAAGTTCAGTTATTTTCAACAAATGCTTTTTAGAGAGGAGCTGATGCCAGGCACCTTTAGCATGAGAGTGTTACAGAGTCGACAGTATGTCTGGGCTGAGGTCTTAGGCAGGCAGCAGTTTGAATATCCTTAGAAATGATCTTCTCAGTTATGTAGAAGAATCAGGGAAAGCTTGTGAGTGACTAGGCAACTAAATTGTATTGTCTGGGTTCTTTCCCCTCTCTGTAAGAAGTTAGCAAGGCAGATTTTTAATAGAATGCTTTTCTCTTCTATTAAGATGTTCTGGGTGGAAGCACAATCCACTGTGCTAAAGAGGTTGATGAAAGGTGGACCGTCTATCTGAGGAATGTAGAAAGCGTTCTTTGTAGGTGCTTGTCATGAGAAGCTACAAATTTTTCATCTGCTGGTTTTCCCTACCAAGCACTCCCTTGTGATCAGAGCAAATTCTTTTGCTCTTTATTTAAGTTGGACATTTGGATGTCGTGTCCACTGGGGTAACTTGCTCATTAAGTTAATTTGCTAATGGCAACTTTGCTGTAGTCAAGGGAGAGAATTTTTCTTTGAAAATATGTAGTTCAGTTTATATAAGTGGTGTACTTTAGATAAGGGGAGAAAAAAGGGTTAACAGATACATAGTCAGGTGATGTTATTCAAAATACAGGCTTTATTGTAAAGTAAGAAAATATTATCAGTGGCTGTAGTCAGGTAGCACAATGCTGAACAGACAGAAAAATTGACTTGTAAATAGGTCTTTGAGAGGTTATAACTCAAGTTACATACATTATTCATGTAGTAATAAAGCCTGGAATCTCCATTTGGAGATAAATATTTCATTGTGCAAGGCACTGCACAGGTGAAATACAGGGGCGGGTGTCCTCTTTCCTGACCACCTTTCAGTCTAATGAGAAAATGTATGTAACAAAGAAAGAGTAGGACTGCATCGTAGCAATGAACATTTTGAAGTAATATTTTAAGGTTTCTGAAGACACGGTATTAGGAATTTTTGTTTCTATTAGCATTATGTATGTCCTGTTAGTGAGGTGTGTCATTGTTTTACAGGAGCTAAACAAAATGTATCACAAAGGATGGCCAGGTGCAAGCATGATGGGTGTTTCCAGGTAGGTGATTTGCAGAATTCCTGTTTCTTTTAGGTCAGGAAATCAAAGTCCACACCTATTGGCTTTGATTTGGTTCAGCATATAGATGGGTTATCTTTATTTCCTGATTCCTTCTAAATCCAGGGAACAGCTAATACAGTGCTAGTCAGATGTGCAGTGACCCTGCAGAGTGTGATTCACCTGCTCATATGCTCCTCTCTCAATGATTTGCATGGATATTTGGCTAAGACATCACCTGGCAGCCAAATAATTTAATCCTTGTCATTCATTTTGTGGCCTGCTGGATGTTAGAAGGCCAGGGAAAATAAAATAAGAATGAAAGGAGGTAAAAGCTGTGGTTTTGGTGGCTTATTTTTATTTCCTTCAGCTACTGTTACAAGTACCTCATTATTCAGCCCAGGCAGCAGAGACTTGTAATTTAGGACCCATGGCAAGGGATGATAGATAATCTACATAAAAAGCACAGGACATCGCCAAGAGTACATTGTACCTATAGTGATTAATACAGGAAAAATTACAAAGAAGTGGACCACTATCTCAGCTTTACCTCAAGTTTTTCACAGGAAAGGCACGTCAGTAACCTAATTTTTTACTCACCATCTTTTTTTGTTAGTGAACTTTAGCAGTAGCTTTGGGTGATAATTTGAAAGTATAAACACTACTAAAACACAGAAGCTCTCTCCTCCCTTTCACCAGTCTATGGACATGGTTCAGGTGAGTTACCTAATTACGTTTGAGTAAGCAAGACTGCAGTCCCTCTGTGCTCCGTTAGTAGTGGAGGCTGGGGAAGGATGCTTGCAGTTCATGGAACAGTGTGGCGTTAATGCACTCCTTCCATTGAATGGCTTAGGGTGCAGGGATTATTGGGCAGGAAAATGAACTCCTCTCTCGATTGCTGCACTTCAGTGTTTCTCTGGGGTACTTATTACACTAGAAAATACAAAACATAATCCGACAAATGCAGTGATATAAATAAATCCCTGGAGAAAAGTTTTGCTGTTGTCTGCAAATAGTGCTATTATTCATAAATGGAGGAAGTAAATGGAGACTTGCATGGGTGAAACACTCTGAGGTTATTCAGTTTTAGCACTATGTCTGCCTATCTCTTCCCAATCTTTGCCATGATGATTGCAAGGAGTTACTATGGATGAATCATCAGTTACTAGATATGATTGGATGTGACCAGCATAGGCAGCAATATTGATCATTTGTGTATCGTGTGTTTCATGGCAGTACGAGACCATGACAAGAAAAAAGATGTATTTTTTTTCTTAAGACACAAAGATAGCTGGTATAAGGGCACGGTATTAATTACTCGATTGCCATGGCAGCTCTGTAAATGCTCATTTAAAAAGCTTTTGTGTCCACTCACATGATACGTAGCTGGTAGTTGTTAATGAGCTGTTGCAGATAAGAAGTTATTTTGTGCTTTTAACTTTTCTTTTTTTCAGAAAGAGGCATAACCACATGCCTCCAAGAAGCTTATTTTGCTATGCTGATGGCTCATACAATGCTGCAAATTGTTCTATTTACCAAAGCATCTCTGGCCTCAGCATCTGTGGGCTGCTGTCAGTGACTGGCTGCATGAAATATACTTCAGTGATAACATCAGACTTTCTTCTGTTGTTTCTAATTTGGCTGATGTGTACTTACAAATGCCCTGTGACATTTATACCTACTCACAACTGCAGAAGTTGTTTTCAGCTATATCAGAGATGCTGGTTTAAGTAGGATTGGCATAAAGCCTTTTGGATAGTCTTTTGAAACTACTTCCAAGGTTTTTCCTGTAACAAAGAACAGAGCAAACAACTTCCAAGTGCTCTAAATGTAGCAAGACCATCTGTTGACTTCAGAAATGAGCTTAGTAACGGTAATGTTTTTTTCTGCTAGATGTTCTGGAACCAGAGAATGCTTAAATTGCTTTTCTTTTTCTTTTTCTTTTTCTTTTTCTTTTTCTTTTTCTTTTTCTTTTTCTTTTTCTTTTTCTTTTTCTTTTTCTTTTTCTTTTTCTTTTTCTTTTTCTTTTTCTCTTTCTTTTTCTTTTTCTCTTTCTTTTTCTCTTTTTCAAATTTCAAGTGAATTTTGATGCCTGTATTTTGGATTTGAACACATGTCAAGGGGCCCTTCAAACAGTCATTTTAGCTGTGTCTAGGGAAGGACATAGAGACTGGAAAGAGGGGTGATGGGTATAGGGAGGAAAAGAGCAAGATTACAGTGTCACTATTCTGATCTGTAAAAATCTTTAGTCACTGACTATTTCTTGTCTGCCTCTCTCCTGGTAAATGTCACTGTGCAGACACTAAGCAGACAGTTAGAATGCTTAGTAGTTTATTTTGAGTTAATGGGCTGATGGAAGTTGAAACTGTGCAATGTGATTAAGAACACTATTTTTCTTTGCAGAAGCATCAATTATTCAGAACCTGGTCACACCTTAGGAAAAGAGGAAGAGAAATGGCCTCAATTTATGGGAAGCTCCTATGCACAGTTGCCAGGAACAAGGAGGGAAAGGAAAACAAGTACAAACCCTATTTGCAGAAGTGTGTTTTGATGTAGCTTCTGTATCACAATGACTGTAGCTCCATACAGAATTGATTTACACCACACATTTGAAAAGGAAACCCTGGAGAGTAAGCATACCTTTCTTTTTGGCCAAATGTCCCAAAACACTGCTGATAAGAGACTTGGATAAAAAATTCTGTATACGTCCCGTCGTCCTAAAGGCAGTGAAATATCAATGAGGATAATGCGGTAGAAACCGTGGCTTGAGAGGAAAAAGAATATTTCATTCAAAGCTCATAAGATCTCCTCCCTATTAAAATTCAACACATTTTCGGAAAACAGACTGAAGAAGGAATCAAATAGAGTTTTATGACTTCATAACTTTTACAAGTCTCTTTAAAGCTTCCCATTATTGCTCATTCTTCAAAGACGATCTATGGCATTACAGAATATCAAAGGAGCAGTCTGAAAAAAGCAAGCTTTGAGAACCAATTACTAGAAAGCGATAGTGCAAAATGCATGTAGTGGTTAGCTTATCAAGACTCTGATACAAAGATTGATTCAGGAGCGACGTGCCTTCATGACATTCGCTGATGATAAATCACCCCTCAGAAGTCCTTGGGGAACGAACCTAGAAAATTAGTAGACAAAACCTGGTACAAATGATGTCTGTGGCTAGCATTGGTGGAAAAAAATGTGCTTCCATTGCTGTGTCTTTAGAATAAGTCAAGGTAAGTAATGTATGCCTGCATAACCTAGAGTCCCAGGTTGCCCCTGAACTGTGTAGTCTCTGAATAATATCTTGTAATTTACCCAGCACAAGAAGTCCCTAGGAGGACTACACGATATCTTCCTATTTCTCCTCTTTTCGGGGCTGAAGCTCTGCTTGAGAAATTAATGTCGGATATGATTTTGCCTTCAGTTTTTAAAAATTTCATTTAGTGTATGTGCTTTACTGCAATGCTCTAAGGATTCCATTGAAAATGTGTTTATTCCCTTCCCCCAACTCCCTGCTTCATTGCCCCTTGCTATAGATGTGTTTGTGTCTGGGAAGCAGGGATTGGTCAGTATTGTTGGAGTCATTCATGTCATGGGTAGACTTATTTAAAGGAAAGCTTGCCTTGCCATCTTCTCTAAAGATGCCTGGACTCTGAAATCATCTAATCTCCTCTGCAATATTCATAGCTGGATCCTTCGGAAGAACTGTAGTCTATCCTTAGCTCTCATGTATGTCATCCTGACCTCTGAAATCTGTCTTATAAGTCAGCCAAGTGTAACACCTTTAAAGGAAAAGTTTTAATAGCAGGAGGAGGAAGGTAAGAGTATATATGCATGTGCATGTATGTGTTGTGGGAGACATGGATCAAAGGAATTAAGTGATATCCAGTCTCCTATCATGAAAAGCAGGCTCTGCATGACTCAGGAGCTACCTTCCAGCCCTTTCTGTATTCCTAGTTGGAAAGACAGCTTCATATTACAATTCTTCTATAAAATCAAACAAACGAAGATTACATTTTTTTAGCACTAACACATTAACACAGTCATAGTAGCAGCTTCCTCAGGGCAGTAGAAATTTTTGTTGCAGAAGGAGCTGATACATGCAGTTTGCTGTAGTGACTGACAAATGGATTGACTGAGGCAACAAGAAAACCGGTTGGGAAGAAAAGTGTGGAAAAGAATATGTGACTTATACTTTTATGTCTACAAGCCTTTAACACCCTCGGTTCCGCTGTGTGCCAGTGGGGCAGGGAAGGAAGGAACAAAATGAGATTGGCCCCAGTGTATACCAGTAGCGTGGCAAAGTAGCAAAAGTTTTGTCTGTAGGAACAGAGCTAAGGCCCTTGGAATGCTTCTGGATGAGTGTGGCTCAGATGGTGGCCTGTGCAATGCTTTCGTGTAGCTTAGCACCACTTCTCTGGAGGAGAGAGGGAGCAGCTGTTCAAAGGATGAAGGTAGCGCTGTGCCTGCCCCAGAGAGACAAACAGTGACGGCTGTTGTTGCTAAAGGTGGAGGACTGCCAAGCTTAACCCTGGCTCTCTGGGTGAGGCTGTGGCAGGAATAGGAGGGTGCATTTGGCAGTCACTGCTAGGAGAGCTGGGGAGGTAGCGGATTAGGTGTGGAACTGGGTTTGGTGGAGCTCAAAGACAGCCATGTCTGCAGATAGGCAGGTGAGAAGAGGAGAATCTTACTCTCCAAAGCCTTAATCTGGCCACAGTAGAGCTGAAGGCTGGAATGCTCTCTGCCATATCCTGCCAAATGTGTCTGAGGAGACAGCGTCATTTCTCCCCTCTTCTTGTGTCCCATGGGCCTGCCAGACCAACAATCCTCACAAGTAAAAAGAAGCCCCAGGAAGTAAGTCTTGAATGAACTTTGACTTCCTGTGCCCACTGATTAAATAAAGGCAGTGGACACTGCTGGTCTGTGCACAACCAGTAGGAAATCAGTGGGAATCAAGGACTTGACTCTGCATGACTGATTTTCCATACTTCTTACTTTACTACAATGTGGCCAGGGTAGGAGCCTCAGCTGCCAAAATGGTTTCTGGAAGGAAGAGCCGACAGCACTTTGAGACATCTCTTCCTTGATTTCCGAGAGTCTTTTTTGCTCTGCTTTGCTCTGCTTGTACTTGCTAAATGCTAAATTTTAATAGTAATAGGAAAGTGTTACACAAAGACATGAATTTGAGTGATTCACTGTGGACTTACTAAGGCCTTGTGGAAGCTGTGCACATTGTGGAGCTACAGATCAAGGTAGATGACAACAATTGTTAATTAAAAATGTGAATACAGGACACAAATGAAAACTTCTCCTCTTCCATCTGCAAGCTGGATTGGGAGACTAAAAATGCTGAAAAAGAGGAGATATTGTTTTCTACTTAACAACAGGACAAATACTCTTGGCTATTTGACACAATTATTTGTTTGTTTGTTTTCCTTAATATTTCACAGCTATTTCTAAACCCTTGAACAAAGGGTTTGATTGCAGGTAAGTTTCAATTATAGCTCTACACGTTATGAACAGCAATATCAGGCACTAACCAGGTGAAAAATACATAGCTCTCCATCTATTTTAGACTTAAACAGTCATATGCACATGGTCAATCCTGATACTTCCCTGTATGTGCACACAGATATGCTATAGGTACATAGATTATATAATATTCTATCTATCAACTAGCATCAGAGCAGGGCTGAACCCACTGGACGCTTTGCTACTTGTAACAACATCAGTGGTTTTATTATAAAGGATTTGAAAGGCTTGATCTTTAGGCTAAGAAAGGAAGGAATTAAAACTGTCTTTTGTTTCTCCCTTCTTTTTCCTCCCTCTCTTTTGTCTGTCTCTTTCCAAGGATTTATATTCAGATTGGAACCATAAGCGGTTTCTTTCTGCCCTCAGATCACCCTGCCCTAGAAATACCGTGGCAACTCACAAAAGCTTGGGATAAAGTGCTTGCATTCAATAGTGCTATAAATTAGTGATGCATTATGATAATAAAGAATAAGGGATGAAAATTGCATGTATTAAAAGAAAAATAATAGGAAAAAGTTCTCAGATCTAATAAAACCATTGCCCTGGCACAACCCCCACATCCCTATTTGAAAAACAGGGAAGCTGAGTCCTTTTACTTAAAGTGAAATTGCTGTAGTTATTTATTTCATGACCAGAATGTTTTAATCTGGTGTATGATTCATACATCTTACAAAACAGACAAGATCTAACTCCCTACCTTATTAAATAATTTAGAAATCATTTTATTAACTTTATAAATTAAACAGTAAAAGTGCCTTCTGCAAATAGCAAAATCTCTTTCAATTCCCTTTGGGAGTATTTCTTAAAAGTTTATCTGTGTTAGTCATTCCATAACAAAAAAACGGTCTTTTACTTTTAACCAGCTGCCAAATAGAGTAGTACTGAAAGCTGCTTCTAATGTTTCCCAAGGTTGTTTATACACCAATGACTGAAAAAAAATCAGTCCTTTGTGTCCATGTCAAAAATCTATTTTATATAATGTAGGCTATATATATATATAGATCTATTTATATATATTTTACATAATAAAGATATACATGACTGTGTCACATTGTTCTAGGATTCAAAGATAGTCATCTCTCTCTCATATTTCCAAAGCAAAAGCTTTATCTGGTGATTTAAATAGAAGTAATGTGTCTTCTTTTAAGATCTTGGTCACCAGAGTGTTAAGAGTAAGCTTTGACAATTCCTGTAACTTTTATATGCACAACAGTTTTAATCGTCTTACAGAGGAATTTCACAGTATTCGTTTTCCAATGCGTTAACACTGCAGGTAGCACATATTTAAGGATTGTTGTTTGTCTCTTCTGCTGCTGTGTCAATACATGGCAAGATTTTTCATCCCACCAAATTAAATTGAAGTTTGCTGGAACACTGGCAGTGAAACCTGAATTTTCCAGGATCAGTAGCTCAAAGGCAGACCTGCCAGCTACGCTGCTTCAGGCTTGGCAACCCTGAGAATCCAAGCAGACTGTTTTTTCCAGAGACCTCAGGATTTGCACTGGGAAGCTTAAGAGCCCAGTTCTAAGTAGCCAATAACATAATGCTACTGGGAACAGATAACTTATTTCATATCTGAAATGTGTTTAATATTATTTCTGAAACAAAAAACTACTGCCAAATTTCCATCCTTCAGGATTGTTGGATTTGGTCCCAGTGGACTGACTTGCTGCAGAAACCAAACTCGTCCTAAACCCTTGTGTGTAACGGAAACTTTCCTTCTCAAGCTGCTCTGTTTCTGCTTTGGAAGCAAATACAGCTGTGCTGCCTAAGTCAAAAATCTCCTGTCACCAAGTCAGTTGCATCATCCAAACTAGACATACATTTCTTCCTTTGGATTTTTCATTAAACGGTTAGAGATTGTTTTTTGTTTCCAGTGTCTTAAGCTTGGAATTGTTATGTTTAAACAATCTATTTAATTTAGTACCAGGGGGCTTATGCTTATCAGCGACCTCATGAAAGTGGTGGCTTTATGATCCCTTAGTTTTAAAATCTGTAGCTTTCTCTAGTGGGCAATTATGTCTTCTCTACCCTTCTCCTTGACAATATACCCTGCATGCTCACCCTGGCGTACAAACCTGCCAGCCTAGTTTCTTTTTCTAACTCATGCATCATCAGTGATTCTACTGAAAATACGTAACCCCAAAGTGAACAGAGGTTGCAGCCCTAGCCTTGAAGGTCTGACAGAGGTTGCTGGTAAGATGTTAGGGTCTTTATCTTAAAGCTGGCTGGTCACAGGCTTCTGTGGAGGTATAATGCAGCGTAGAATTCTACCTGCTTAATTTACAAGGTTGCACGGGGTATGAGGATATGTAGCTCAAAAGAGCAACAAGTGATTTAGTCTGCCAGTTTGCCTCAGCTGTCAGAGTCAGACTTCCTATACAATCTGTGGTGACATACAGTCCTGACACCAAAACTAAGCCAGCCAGACGTGGTACTTAAATTAGGCACTCCAGCAATCCTGTATCTGCGCTCCCTAGTTATGAAGTGGCGACAAATAGACTTCCTGTAGGTTTTATTTATTTGTGTTTTGGAGACAGTATTCCTCAATGTTTATGAATTACAAAGGCATAACCTGCTGAACTGGGTGGAAAAATCTGCACAGATTGTTTGTGACATCTTCCAAAAGTTAGTTTTGAAACACTTTTTTGTATGTCTTGTATAGAGATAAGAACTAAGAAATATGTGTGAGTTGTTTTTTTTTTTTCCAGTTCTGGGATCCATCCTGAAGCCCTCATGCAGGATCACTTCTGGTGGTTTTAGTTTGTAGGTGGGAATTCAAGTTCACCAAAGGTAAAATGGTCCTGCAATATACATTTAAGTAATTTTCTTTTTTTGAGGGGAATAATGCCAACTTTCCCACTGTTCTGCTTGAAAGAAATGCCTCAAGCTCAAATGACTTTTTATGATATTTTGAAATGACTTAGGGAGGAGCAGGGAAAAAGGAAATTGAAATGTACATTAAAATTTAAGATCACATAAAAATACTTAAAATAGAAATCATTGAAAGACCTATTCAAATTTATATAGAGAATGACCATCTCTGTTCATGGAAATGAACACTGTGGGTTCGTAGCATCATGAACCTGTCAAAAACAGCCACAGAACCAGAATCACAAAATCGTTCAGCAAATCCACTGTGAATGAGCTCCTCAATCACAACTAATCCAAAATTATTGCAGATTATTTTGTTTATTAATATAGACTGAGGAATCCAGAAATTGAAGTCCTGTTTCCTTTCTTCTTTAGTGGTATGAGCTGGTAAAAACCCTAATCTTGAGACCAGTAGGAATTTTACTGTTGATTGCAGCAAGGCTATGGATTTACCCTGGATTCTTGCTGCTGTGAAAGGGCCGTCAGTCCTAGTGAGTCCAGATGCTGGAACTGCCCAGACAACAGTGACTGTGATAGAATTTCTGAAAACTGAGCAGTTGCGGAGGCACTCAACAAGGAGGAAAGACAGGCGTAGAAATTAGCAGCTGTTCCATCGAATAGATGAATGCCTGAGGAGGGATGGAGGAACTAACGCATTTTCACAAGAACTGAACATCTTCCACTGTAGGTGGGAAAATAGGAAAAACAGGTTTGTGAGAAAGAATCAAAACCAGTTAGTCACATTCTTTATGGAAAGTCGAGGAGTGGAAGCATAGAGAGAGAAGTAAAGAAAGGAATAGTATATTATAAAATAGGAATAGTATATTCTAAATTCATTGTAAGTTAAAAAAAAAAGGAGCTCCGCTTAGACATAGGCAGCAATGAAATGTTCTGTGGGGAACAGTGTTATGGAAGGCTGAATTTCTGTCTCTTATGTTTATATCAGCAAGCTGTCAAAGAATGTTTAATCTAAAATAAGAAACAAAGATTTCATCTTTCTTTTATTAGGGGGAAAAAACAAAGCCACAAGAAGCTTCCTGTTTGGTTTATTAAAGTGCAAAACCCCAAAATACTACTACTTCCAGTCGAATCAGGCCCACAAAAAATTTGTTGTTAGAAAGCGAGTACTATGGGAATCGCATTCTTAATGAAGAAACTAAAATTTCCACCTAATAATGCAGAGTAGAAAGCAGTAGCTAGAACTGTAGAACAGGACAGGCTGAGAGAGTTGGGCTTGTTCAGCCTGGAGAAGAGAAGGCTCAGAGGAGATCTTATATTGACCTTCCGGTACCTGAAGGGGCTACAGGAAAGCTGGAGAGGGGCTATTCGTAAAGGCTTGTGGGGATAGGGCCAGGGGGAATGGGTATAAACTGGAGAGGGGCAGATTTAGGCTTGATATAAAGAAGAAGTTCTTCACCATGAGAGCAGTGAGGCACTGGCACAGGTTGCCCAGGGAGGTTGTGGCTGTCCCATTCCTGGAGGTGTTCAAGGCCAGGTTGGATGGGGCCTTGGGCAGCCTGAGCCAGTGGGATGTCCCTGCCCATGGCTGGGGATTGGAACTGGATAATCTTTAAGGTCCTTTCCAACCCAAACGATTCTCTGGTTCTATGATACTATGAAGTGTAGACGTGATGGCATTAAAAATTTGCTTTTGCAAGAGGATTGTCTAGAATCCTCTCTCAGGGAGGAAAGAAGTTTAATTGCCTTAACTTCTTATGAAGTGCCTAACCTCCAAGCGATTATGTCGTAGCTGCGACTGAACATTCCTGTTAGGGGATAGTTTAATAATTTTAAAAGATATAGTTTCAACAGTGGCTTTTGTGGTGCTTAGAATGAGATAACCTTGGCAAAAGGTTCAAGGTAGACATCTTATAGGTGTAGAGTGAAAGTCAAACATTTTAGTGCAATGCATAGGAGCCACCTTTGACCGACCAGCTTGTTTCCCATCGATACTTGGCATCGATGAAGAATGCACTGTCCTAGCTGGGAGGACCTGCGTGGTTTTGACCACGTTTACTGACAAATATATTTTTACCTCTGTTGTGTTCGATACATTTTTACAGTGACATCTAGTGACTGGCTTAGTTAAATGCAGAGGTGTACTGCAGATCTAATTTCTGTCCTTGTTAACTCTGCTTTAACTCCACTGAGGTAAAAAGTCCATAATCTGAAGCCAAGGACTTGCAAAGGCACTGCATCTTCTCCTTTTCTGGGATCTCAGGTCCTTTTTCCTCCTCTCGCTGTCTCTAGACAGATGCCTTGCAGAGTAGCTGGATTTAGCAAATTCGGCTGGAGCTGCTTCAGGTTTTCCACAGTCTTCACCAAAGTCTGTATGTTCTACATTCATTGCTTGTAGTACCGGTCTAGTGTAAATACATTTAAGGAGCAGAAGAAAGTCATAGAATCATAGAATAGTTTGGGTTGGAAGGTGTAGAAACATTTTATATTAATGAAGGCCACGATGCCCTTGGAGGACCATGAAAGGTGTAGTAGGAGGAAACAACGGATAGCAATAGTAAGCTACGGCTGTATGCCCAGAAGCTGAGAGGGAGGTGTAAATTAGAAAAGTAGAAATCATGATAACTTAGGGGAAAAGCATGTAAAATATACAAAGCTAATTAACCAAGTAAGCATTTGATCTAGACTAGACGCATGGACAGTAGCAACTAACCAATAGTAATATAAACTTATACACGTAAACAGTTGTTTGTAACCAATCAAGTGATGCCAAGTTTTATATATAACATAACATTGTGTATATAAGGAGCTCACTGAGAGCAATAAAGGTCTTCGATCCAAGATATCGGAGTCCGTGTCATCAATGTCCCCAGGAAGGGACCTTAGAGCCAATCTAGTTCCAACCCCCCTGCCATGGGCAGGGACATCCCACTAGATCAGGCCGCTCAAAGCCCCACCCAACCTGGCCTTGAACACCTCCAGGAATGGGGCATCAACAACTTCCCTGGGCAACCAGGGAAATTCCTCATTATGTCTAGTCTAATAAATCCCTGAGCATCTGTAATATCCTTCTGCTTATATTATGTTTATACTGGGCTGCTTGGAAGTAGGAACCTGCTCATCTCTTGTTCTCGTATGCGTGACAGAGACAGCTATTCCTAATTGCTAAACTGAAAAATAAATCTCCTGAAAATGATGAAGAAAATCAGAGTCGGTAGACTGAAAGGACAGAGTCCTCACTTTGCCATCTGATATACAGGTGTTTATTCCAGAAAGGCTTTTCACAGAAGAGGGAGAATGTGGATCACAGCATGCCTAGGTTAGAAGCAACGTCCTCATTCAATGCGGAGTGGATGGTCCTTTCCAGGCGATTCAGAGCCTGCATAGAGTACCTGCATAGACCTCTCTCCTGCTCACTGACTCATCTTGCCTATTCCTCGGGTAATTGTGGGAGAGGTTACAGAGGTTACAGAATCACAAGGTTGGAAAGGACCCATTGGATCATCGAGTCCAACCATTCCTAACACTCCCTAAACCATGTCCCTAAGCACTTCATCCACCCGTTCCTTAAACACCTCCAGGGAAGGCGACTCGACCACCTCCCTGGGCAGCCTGTTCCAGTACCCAATGACTCTTACTGTGAAGATTTTTTTTCTGATATCCAACCTGAACCTCCCCTGACAGAGCTTCAGGCCATTCCCTCTAGTCCTGTCCCCTGTCACTTGGGAGAAGAGGCCAGCTCCCTCCTCTCCACAACCTCCTTTCAGGTAGTTGTAGAGAGTAATAAGGTCTCCCCTGAGCCTCCTCTTCTCCAGGCTAAACAACCCCAGCTCTCTCAGCCGCTCCTCGTAAGACTTGTTCTCCAGCCCCTCACCAGCTTTGTTGCTCTTCTCTGGACACGCTCCAGAGCCTCAACATCCTTCTTGTGGTGAGGGGTCCAGAACTGAACACAGTATTCAAGGTGCGGTCTCATCAATAAAGTAAATTGTTCAGGCACTGCAGGAATGGAGCAATGTGTCCTTTATGGCTTACTTTATATTGCTTCTCATTTTATGAGATAAAGCAAACAGCATTAGAGAGACAAGCCTTGACTCTAGCATCAGAGCTGAATGCTCCCGAGTCTGAGATCTGGGCTTAAACTGAGGCATTCCCAAGTTTGAATTCATTCCTGAATGAACATGAGTTTATTTTTCAAATCAAGGTTTTAGTCCATGTCTGTCCTTGTCACTTACTCTAGCTGGAAAACTTTTGAGTTGGTATTGTTTATCCCTTTTCCACTTTAAGAAGGAGAGGGACGAGGACTTAAACCCAGCAAATTTGCATACATTTTTTCTTTCTTTTAGAAATAAATAGACAGCGGAGTGTTACCCATGAACAGCTGTAGTGATCTCTGGAGGTATCTGTTTTGTCACTGTATTATTATGTTATGTTACTGTTGACCATACAGCTTTTGCTTTTCTTCTGTACTGTCATATTCATGTAATAACGCCCAGACTCCAGCAACAAAATGCTTGCTTAGAAATGCAGGCCTTTGCACTGCTGGATTTCTTTCTGTCTCTGTGCCTCTACACCAAAGGTCTGTGCATTTCTTCTTACATTAAAATTTGTTCTCAGTAATTGGCATTACTTTCCTACTCTGTGTTGCTTGACATTTCAGTTCCGTGCAGCTTCTTGGATCATCATCTCCTTGGATCAATATTTTTCTTAAAAGACTAAACAGAACTGGGACTGGCACTGATTTCAGAAAGACACCCTTTTTCTTTCCAGTAGTATAAACAGTTATAATCTCTTTTTTCTTATCTACCTAGTAGATATTCTTTTAATCTCAATTTTTTCCACTTTAATAATTAATCTCCCTTGAGGCAGCAAAAGCAATTCTTGGTTTAAGTCTACAGAGATTAGTTCCGATGCATTGAGCTTGTCTAAAAAAAACTGGTATCTCACTGAAGAGTCACTATAGACTGACACAATCTAGCTTGATAAAACTATGTGGCACACAGTTTTCATTTACCTCTCTGTCCTAGATTTACGCATTCTACAGTAATGGTACTAAAGTCTTGCAGAATTCCAGTTCTATCTCCTCACTTGCTTCTTTTGAAAATGCATATAGCATCTTTTTTTCTCTGAGTATTGCTGTCAAATTATAGGAAAAAAAGATTTTTTTTTACACCCTTGGATGCAGGCTATTTACCCCTTTATTTACAGTTTTGTTGTGATTGTCCAAATTTTACTGTTTCATAGGATGTGCTAAATGTTTCACTCCCATGAGATGCCATGGGTTATTCTCACAGGTGCAGTCATGGCTATTGAAAACAGAAGAAAAGCTGTGGTTCATTGCTAGGCCAAACCTAAACCATCCTTTGACTCCACTGTGGTGTGGTTGGGTTAACGCCTTACTTGTTCTCTCTTTAACCTTTCTTTACTTATGAACTTAAGAGCCAGGGTTCTATTTTCTTTTGAAGTCCATCTAAACCCTTCTGTGTGTATTTCTATACCTTTCACATCTGAAAAACACCCTTTGCCTTCCTGTACAAGCTCTCTACTTAGTCATATTTTATATTGAAAAGCCTGTTTTGACGTTTTCTTTTCTTTTGAGATTTTATTTCAGTTTTTTTCATTATTTATGCAGTAGAGTTACTCTAGAAAACCTTGCTGGTTAGTTTCCTTAGTTTCTCGAAGTCTGCGTTTTAGAGACAAAAAGGTAATAATAAACATATTATCACTTATCTCGAAATTTTAAGACCAATTGAAGCGGCTCACGTTTGCTTCATTTTAAAGGAATGTGGATGCATGTGAAAAGAAAACCATTTTCCTGGAAGTGCGTTTTAATTATGCATTGAAAATCCATTTCTGATTAGAACTAGATGTTATAATTTGGATTTTCGGGTCAGGGGCAACACACAGATCTGCTTGGGCATCTCCGCCTTGGATATGTCACAGCTTACAAGGACTGCCTTATAGCCTTTCAGAGCTATAGAAGCAGTGTAGTGATCACAAAGCATACTGTGTGTTTAGGAGTGGGAAGTGTTATGAAAGAAAAAGGGAGTGAGAGACAACCGCCAAAACAAAACAAAAGTATGATTCGGCATAGTAGCTCAGGTGTGTCCTGAATGCAGAGACTTGAAGTAGCCCGTAGGAAATTATATCTATATCTGAGATCTTGGCCCTTTTATAGGGAGATTATGGCAACTGAAGAAAGCTGATGCCCTGAAGTTCACAATGTTCTCCCCAGTACAGGTGCCGGTGACTTGAACGTCTGTAACTTTCCATTTCTTTTTCATCAGTCTTTCAGCATGAGGCTGAGGAGAGCAAAATCTCACACACAGTCTGATTTTCCACATTTAAAAAGTGGCTCACTGTGCAGTATTCCTGGGGCCAAGAGGAGATCAAACAGAGATGAAAATCACTGCGGCACCTAGTGTTTGAGGTGCTTGGCTGGAATGGGAAGCTCCTGGGTTTAGACTCTGCGCTGAGGCTTTTTTTTTTTTAATCTAGTGATTGTTTAATGTAAATTGTGTGTACAGTATTGAGAGTTGAGACTAGGATCAAATGGAAGTTCTTTCTTTCTATCTTGCTCTTTGTTCAGTTCTGGAAGCTCAATGCTGAGATGCAGAGGGCAGGGCAGTCCTGAGCATTTGCTTTGTACAGACCCCTAGAGAATCAGCAAATTATTGCTTGAAAAAAGGAATTTAGTGTTTCTGATTGTTGAGTAAGCAGTTCTGTAGTAGAGTTTTTCATTTGAGCAGGTAAAATCCCTCTTGTATAGATCAAAATCTCACCAGTTGCTTTATTTAAGGTATATATAGGTTCTAGTCAGTTACGTTTTAACCACCTAGGGTTCTCCACAGCAGTTCAATCCATAGGCATCATGCCAAATCCATGTTTCTTTAGACAACTCTGTTTGTGAAACATAAAAGTATAGAGCAAGCAAAGGAGAAGGACATATTCACAACTTCTCAGCCTCCATCAATCTTTATTTACTTACGACAGACTCTTTGCTGAAACCTTCAGGCATAATACGAATGAAGTTAATGCACTGTGGGTTTTGACAAATATAAAAGTTTCAAAATAATTAAGAATGCAAACTACAGATTAAAGAGTTTTTGAAATGCCATATCAGCTTATGAATCATCTGCCCATTGGTCATAATATACAGGAAAATTAAAAATTAGCTGAAGGATATTAATTAAAGATTAAAAGAAAAATACTACTTATCATGCAAGAGAATGGAATGTGCTCATTGTTGAAGCAAACCTCTAACACTTTCATATGTATATAAGTTTGTGATGGGTGTTTCAGTCATTATTGCAATATCTGGAATTTTAAACAAGTGGAATATGTTCCAGAATTGGCAATTTCTTACAGGATTGAGATTCTTCTGTCGGCCACTGCTTTTTGAAGTAGGCAGTCAAATTCAGAGCTAGAGACAAGTTGAACTTACTTGATGGATTCTTTAGCTCAAGATTTTGAATAAAAGGAATTCTTACTTTATTTGCAGTCCTTTAGAGAGATCTGTCCATAATGGTGGGGATATTTTATTTCTACGTGAGTTCTTAAATATTATTTTATGTGGATGCTTTCTGTTTTATGACAGAAAAAAATAACTGTTGTTTAGTGTCCAGGAGCAGAAAATCCTAGATGCTGTGGGCAAAAATCCATTTGATTTGGGGTGGTCAAACAGGCAAGCATTTGATCTCTCTGTTTCTGTTTTCCATTTTCTAAAATGGGATGGTACTATTTGGAGCATGTAGCAAAGGTGTTCTGGGTTTACCATCTCTCTGTAATGCATAAATTAAAGTGCTGCCTTCTGTTAAACCAACTTTCATTAGAGCTCCAGATAGCTTAGAAGGAAAGTCTATTTAGGGAACCTCTTGTGAGCAGGGCATAGAGGGAAATGAGCTCTTCTGGATACCCCTCCTCTAGCAGTGTGGCTGTAAACATTTTTTTTTCTGAGGAGAGAAAGATTGCTTTCCATGCATATACTTTAAAATGTTTGGAAGAGTAAATTACCCTAACCAACAAAATCTAATACCTATTAGATTTGTATTTCAGTGCATCAGAGTCAAACTCAAATCTTGGGTGCATTAGATAACAAGAGGAGAAGCTGTGACATGTCTTCAAAACTAGTTCTCTTCACCGTATCTGGCACTTTTTGACATCTTTTTAATCAAAAATGTTGAATCCAGATACATAGATAGGTGGTGGCCAGGTCAAGCTTTATAGCTTCAGCACTGTTGTGACTATAGCATTAGACCAATGGAAAAGAAGACTGCCTTGGCTTTGCTTCACTAGTCTGCTGGAGCGTGTGCAGAGCTGGAGCGTTTGGAGGGTATGGAGAGCTGGATAGCAAATGTGATGCAGAAACAGAAGCTGGTGGGACTGAGGCAAATGATAACGCATTGCAGCAGAACCCAGCTGGCTTTAAAAAGGCCTTTTACTTCCCCCTTACAATATTAGCAGAACATAACAGTACATGGGGGTGACTAATGGAGGGAACCATTTCACCTATTGGCCTACAGTGTGGATGAAGGATGGGCTGCCAGGTGAGGAGTGCTTGTCCCACTGCCATGTGACCTACTTTACATGCAATAATGGGAACTGCTGGACGAAATAGAGGGTTCTGTTGCCGGTAAAATATGAAAGGAAAGGAAACAAGAGACTCTTATGCAAAAATGCATGTCAGAGGGTTATCGCTCCTTGCACTGCGTGTCCATCTCATCCATTTCTATTCCAACATGCTTGTGTTCTGGATACCTAAACACCTCTTCTACCAGGAGAGTGACATTTTCCAGTGAAGGAAACAAAAATTGCACAAGTATATAGAGGAACTTGTGAGTAAACAGGCAGATGATTCTAAATTTCTTGTATTAGCTCGTGGTCTACCTGGTGCCCCATGGTACCTTGATGGACAGGAAATATGCTGCAGATATCTCCCTCGATAGCATCTGGGGAAGGGACACCCAGAAAATTAGCACCTCTGTAACTGATGCTGATTCAAATCAGGGAAAAGTCATTTCCTCCAATGGCGCATTGCCTGCAGAGTGAGTTGCCAGCAGTGTACGGGTTTGCACTGAAGGAGCACTGCTTCCTGAACTCCTGCAGCTCTTACTTGCAACAATCTATAGAGACAACAGAATACAGATTTTCCCATTTGTCTTTTTCACTGGTAATAAAGGGCTGAGAATGTTGTTGTGAATCAGAAGATTAGCTGCAGTCACACAGCTGTCACAGTGAACTGCTCTGCATCCTGCGCCCCAGCATTGCTTTCTGTTGGAAGAATGAGTTGTGATGTGCAGGGACAGGTAAGGTGTGTTGTTGCTTCAGAGTAAATGCAAGTGCATACACATGAGTTGGACATGTTTCCTGGATTGCCAAGGAAGGCAACAAATAAGTGGTGAAGGAGAACTTTACTAAAACATTTATGGCAGCTTGGATAATTATTTTCTAGTATTACTATAATTGCTGAGACCTAGAGCTAGTTCATCCCATTTTCATATTTTGCCACTGAAAAATGTTGATTTCAACAGTCCAGGTGTATTTCCATTTTTAACGTTGTTTCTGACGATTTTTTTGAGGCTACTTATTTGAATAAGCTTGTAAACATGCGACAATGAAATCATTTAGCTGTTGGAATACTGATATTTTCTATGGACTGTTTGGACTGCTAAATATATTTGTCTCAATGAAATAAAACATTTAGCTCAGAATTCTGAAATTTTTGCTTAACCTGTGTGGGATGAAGTTATATCCTGCAATGTCAAACTTTCTCTGCAGATATTGAGTTCTGCACTTAGAGCTTCCCTGTAATTCTAGATGACATCACTCTGTCACCTCTCTGATAAGAAAATGGGCATGGAGAATATCAGGCTCTTCCCATCCTCGTACACACTTGGCCACAATCTCCGTGGGTCTTGGTTGTCTGCAATGCTGCCGCGTTGATGGGCTTCTCAGAGCTTTGTCAAACACTAATTTGAAATTTTTGGATGCCAAGTTTGTTTTGTGAAAAGGAACTCCATTTTACCTCCTCTCATCAGAGGACTTATTGCTTATCTGGCTTCAAAGCAGGAGAATGTACATGAGAAAATTCTGCACTGTTCAGGCTGTCCTCGCATTTCCTCCCTCCAATCATGAAGAGCCTTCAGTTTTGACACCTTGCTTTGATCCAGCTTCTTTTTATGCCAAACATATATCATTAGTGTGTGTTTCCTACATTCAAAATTTATCTCTAAGAAAGCACTAGGGTATGCTGGCATGGTTAGACAAAAGATGTAGTGATTGGAAGCTCCGTCGCACAATCTTATCAGCATACCTATGTGTTTGATGATAATGCGTGTTAGTCTGTCTGCAGTATTAGTCAGGAAGTGGTCTCAGATCAAAGTCTGTCATTTCTTTAAATACCTTTCAGTTGCTTCTGCATCTATGAGCCACTCTGTTCTCTTGCAGTTCAAAGAAAATCTAGTTGCTTTTAACCATTTGTCATTTGTACTAAAACAGAACAGAGGAAGTGATCATAACCCATCGCTTGTGCCTATTAATGGATACCTTTTGGGTGGAGGCGGGTGTTACAGAGGCATCTCAGCAGTACAAGCATTCTCGTTCCAGCACTCAGTATCTGTTCTTTCTAAAGAGTTTTTCACTATATTATCTGCAAAGCTGGAGCCCTTCTGAGTGCTAGAGCTGCTGTTAGTGCTGTCCGTTGCATTAGTCATAAGCTTTTTGCTGTCACCTTGTTCCTCTCACCAACTGATTGTCTTTCTCTGTATAGTTCGGCTGTGAGAACAATCAGCAGGCAGTTTGTGGGTGCGTTCCCCACGAAGCGTCAATCTAACTCCCCCGTGTCTCTCTCGCTGTAGTGATTCAATGTAAATATTATGAAGCCACATCAATGCCTAAAGAGCTTTCTCTCCCCAAAATGCTTTTGCTGCTTTTGAAATGTGCTTCCTTACTCTCAGGAGACTCCATCCAAGGTTAAGGACTTTTAAGGAGAAACTTGGAGTCTTTTGCTGTCTGGCTTGAAAGAAGGATGTAAAAGAGCAGTGGCTCCTGCTACACTGGGCCAGGCTTAATTAAAACTATACTTCTTAGATGTGAATGTTTAATTCTGAGCAGGAATCACCCCAGTGACTCCTCATTTAAAATAATGGGAGACACCATTTATTCTCTGAATGATAATTTTAGAGTTTCTTCAGCTATTCTGGAACCTTTTCTAATCGTATCTTGCTTTTCTCTAGCTAACTGAAGTGTCGGGGCGGCTGATATTCCAAAAAGAAGTTAGCTGGCCTACATTTCTTCCCTAGGGAATAGATTCTAAGATAGGTCCCTGTGCGGTCACATAGCTGAAAAGCCTCACCAGGTGACATCACGCAAGTGGTTTTGGATTAAAAAACATGCTTTCTGTTCCAAATCAGGCTGAGGTTCCCTGCCTTAACTGCAGACCCCTTTGTTACATGTAGGTACAAAGTTCCCTTCGTTCCTGAGGCTCACCAGCCTGTTCACTCCCGGGTGAGCTCAGCAGTAGGGACTGGTCCTGGTACAGAAGCATTGCAAAAAAGGGGAAGTTTTTTGTCCAGCTAACATCTATGGCGGACTGTAAAGATACCTTGAGTGGCCTGTGACTTTCATCTAAGACCTCTTCTGTGAAGAAACCATAAAGTAAAAGTGAACTATGGTCAGCTGCCACGGACAGATTATGGGATCAGGTGCCTCTTTTCGCAAGCCCTACCAAAGAACCGTGAAGCTGTCCAAGGCCTATGACAAAGATTGTTCCTCCATGCTCCAGCGAGGGTACATGCGCCTCTTAAAGGCTGTAAGTGAAGTGCTGCGCTATAGTGGGCAGGTCAGTTTTAGAGTTCCCTTGGTCCTCTGTCTCTGAGAGTGGGCCAGCTTCTGGAGAAGGTATTGTCCTGCTCTGCACTGTGCCACTGGGACACATTGTACTCTTCAAGTCTGCAGAAAGCGGAGATGCAGCAAAGGGCAATATGGATGAAATAAGTAAAAAAAGATCTGAAGTACAAAGGACTTTGTACTCAATTTTCTGTGAACCCATGCAATTGCAGGAACTAAAATGATTGTGATGCATGCTGCTCCTCATGGTGAATTATTGGGATCCTCTGGGTGTGACCTGGCTTAGACCTAGTTACTCCTGTGAGGTTTCAGAAATTGCCTACTATTTGACTAATCTGGCGTTTGAAACAACCACTTTATTGTTTATTTATTTATTAATCTACTGCCTTCACAGTGAATGCCACTTCCTCTGGCAGGGGAATCAGAAACATAACTTGAGACCTTCAGACTTTGCAGTTGGCTTTCTGAGTATCTCAAACAAGATTCACAGAATGCTAACGCATGGAAGCTCACATCCTTTAGACTCTTTGCTCTGAGCAGCTGTCTCATACTTCTGTTCTATCACTTCGTTATCCTTTCCTTTTTAAATATAAAAAACTTTCACAACAGCAAGAAAGGTACAAAATTGATGTGGCAGCAGTGGTACCTGCAGTCCAAAAAAGTGCAATATGCTTCATAGTGAAACATGGCCAGCTGGCCTGGCCATACGAGTCTGGAGATTCTTCATAAGCTTCTCTGGAGCAATCTTGAAGGTGACTGATGAAGTCCCAAAAATTAACACAAACTTCTTGCTGCAAGGAGACTCTCATCACCTTTTTGTTTCTTGCTTACAAAGCCAACCGAACTCAAAGCAACGTGGCTGTTTTCACCTCTAATTGGAAACCTCAGCTGAGTCATTTCATTGAGGTCAATCATTGCTGTCGTGGATAACGATATGATGCCACCTTTCAGCTTGATTGGCCACTTTCTCCACAGTAAAAGCACCAGTAAGTAACAGGTTTAGACAAGAAACTGATTTAGCGCTGCAGGTGCTATTTCTACCTTCTGCAGGGAGCCCTGATTTTGTTCCGGCATTGCTGTTTTGACACAATTTTATCCAAGCACCTCCTGTATGTGTGTGCTAACAGCAACCAAAGACGGAACACATCAGACCTCTCTTTTGAGAGAAGATACCTTTTAAAATCTTTCCAGAGAGTATTAGCTTTGTTCTGAGTCTCTTTTCCCTCAAAGAAATGCGTGGGAAAGAACCTCTTCTTTTCATTCTTCTCTTCAATAAAATGAATTTTGTTGAAACTCCTGTTTGCCCCTTTTCTCTTGTGCACCTGCACAGCATTGCATTTTTCTGTAAGTGATATGTTTGGAGTTTATTTTTCCCCATTTTAAGTGTTGTGAAATGCTTCTTCTCAGCCCTGATCTGTGCCTAGCCTTCGCAAAACTGCGCTAAGAGCTTACTGCTGCCTGTGGTCCTAATGCATCAGTCTACGAAAAATCACTCAGCAGACTCCTGTAACATCAAAAATGCCTCTGATGAGGCCATCAGGCATGACCATCAGGCTGTGGGACGCTGGACACCATTAGCCAAGTGGCAGGAGTGCAATGACAGACAGAATGTGGTCTGGCGTCCCTCTCTGTGTAAGCACCCAGCCTGGGGTTCCCAGAAGGAGGTGGTGGATTTCTCATCCTACCAAGCTCCCAGCCGTTGCATCCACATGAGATTTTTCTCAGGCAAACTGTGGGAGTTGCAGTTTTGCAGGAATATGTCCCGTAGAGGAGGAGGGAGGCTGAAAGTACGGATCCTGCAGAGCAGTGTCCTGGCAGTGCCACAGCAGCTTTCCTGCGATGTCGGGCTGATCTGACACAATCCCAGTAGGGATAAGCTGAGAAAAAATGGGGTTTGAAACAGTTTTCTTTTCATACCATAAACCATCTTCTGTTAGGGATGAGAAAATTAGTTCAGTGGAAAATTATCAGTGTTTTGCTGGTGCTAGTAATAAATTTGCCACCCCTTATTGCTTTCAGTTGTTTTAACCCTTGCGACACCAAACTCACAGTGGTAGTTTCTTTACATTTCTTTCTTACTCTTTAGTTTAATTTATACACCTAAAAAGGAAGGCAAAACTCCTTTCCTTTGCCGTGATGCGGTTGGAGCTGCTATTTGGTTTCTTGGGGCTCACGGAGAGCCCACTCGGTGCTGGGACATGCGTCAGCCAGAGGATGCTCACGACGTTATTCCTCTGCCTCGCTTCCTGAGCCACTTGTTGGGAAAGCGCTGCCATTTCTCATGCAATAACAGCAGACAGGGGAATGGAAAGCAAGAAAAGCAAAGTGTGATTAGTTTTAAAGGATAGCACAAACAATAAATGAAAATTATGACTAGTTGTGAGCAGGAGAAGCGTGAAGGACTGAGATGAATTTACACTTGTCTGGCTCCTTTCTACATGAAAAATGGGCGTCGAATCCCCCGTGTGCTGATTTGCATGCACGGGAAGAGGAGTTGGCTGAGTGAAAAATAGCCTGTAGTGCCCATCCCTCACTTGTTAAATAAAGTAGGCAGAGGATAAGAGAGAGATTCATTGCTGGCGTTTTCCAGTGCTGGATTAGCCCCACGGCTGCAAACTATCCCAGCCCCGTGGGTAATGAACCCCTCTGCACTGCTCCCAGCCACACCGGGGCCACCAGGCAGGGCAGGACCACCCGGTCCGCAGCCTCGAAGGGAGAGGATGAGTGTCCCCATCCCCAAAGAGGAGAGGGGACACCCAAGGATGGGGGAGAGGGCGGTGCGAGGCGGCTGCTGCCCGCCAGGTGGCAGCAAAGGGCTGGGAAAGCCCGGGCTGCGGGTGCTGGAGCCGGAGCGAGCAGAGGAGGCACCTGCGCTGGGGCATCTCAGCCCTGCCCGGCTCCACTGGGGTTAGAAGGCCATTAGAGGACCACAGAATCCATGCCACGCTAAATAATTGCAGTGGCCTTAGTAAGCCTCGTATTTATTTAAAACAAACAAACAAACAAACCATTCGTATTTATTTTAAAAAAAAACCCAAACAAACCATTTCTTCACATATATTTTGATATTCTACAGATAGGATGTTAATGAGTCGCGTTTCTGGAGTGACTTGGGACTCAGGACTTGAGTGTCACCACTGTAAATGGGAGCTCCGGGCATTCACGCTCTTACAGTGTGAGAATCATAGAATTGTTTTGTTGGAAAAGACCTTTGAGATCACAAAGTCCAACCGTACCTGTCCGCTACTAAACTATATCTCTGAGCACTGCATCTACCTGTCTTTTACACCTCCAGGGATGGTGACTCTACCGCCTCCCTGGGCAGCCTCTGCCAGTGCCTGACAACCCTCTCGGTGAAAAAATTATTCCTGATCTCTAATCTGAACATTCCCTGGTGCAATTTGACAGCAAGACTTTTAAAGTGCCTATTTAAGCCATAGAATGTTTTGTTTTGGAAGGGAACTTCACAAGTTATCTAGTCCACCCCCCTGCAGAAGCAGGGGCATCTGCAACTCGATTAGGTTGCTCGGAGCTCCATCCAACCTAACCTTGAATGTTTCCAGGGATGGGGTCTACACCACCCCCCTGGGCAACCTCTGCCAGTGTTTCACCACCCTCATTGTAAAAGATATTTTCCTTACATCTGATCTAAATCTACTCTCTTTTAGTTTAAAACCATTATTCCTTGTCCTATCACAACAGGCCCTGCTAAAAAGTCCCTCCCCATCTTTCCTGTAGCCCCTTCAGGTACTGGAAGGCCGCAATAAGGTCTCCCCAGAGCCTTCTCACATCCAGGCTGAACAACCCCAAGTCTCTCAGCCTGTCGATTGCATGTGTCTCTGCCTACTTGTTCCTAATGAAGTGCATGAATTCATAATGCATATTGAGATAACATTAAGATTTGTAGCCTGAAGCAAGAAAAAGTAGAATGGCAAATACTTGGCCTTTGCTGGTGACTTGGTTGGTTGTAAAGGGAAGGTCAAAATTCATATGCTTCGCAATAAATACCTAACAACTGTCAGCTGCTTCCCAAAACCTCATGTCGCTTTACTTCCACGTGATTTTCATACTTAAGTTCTACATTAAAGAATTTATAAGAGTTCCAAATCTCACTCTGTTAACCATGGGTGATGGGCTGTCTCATAGCTCTTTAATCCCTCTGTACCAGTCCGTGCTTTTCTTAAGTTGTGTAGATAATTCTGTATTAGCATAAAAGTGCCTGCTCCTTCTCTCTAGTCTTATGAGAGCACATTTTGGAGGCTGGACTGAAACTAAGAAATGCTTTGTTTTAAGTGATGCTCTGATATGCACCACAATCACACATTTATAGATGTTTTTAGAATACACTATTTTTTTTTTTAACAAGGAAAGTAGTAATGCCACCGAGTAGATATTTATCAAAACTGTTTATTTTCAGAAATTGCTTAGGTGTCTGGAAAGCTGTCTTATTTGAAGACAAGAGTGACAAATAACCACTGTCCTGCATATCTACTTTTGCACCATACCACTTTTCATTTGCAGATCTCAAAATGCTTTCTTTTCAGCAACTCAGGCACTTTCATTTTTCCTGTCTTTCGTAGATAGTTGTGTCAGATGAGTGACTCCGTGTTAATAACTGGCAGTGCTAGTAGGAAATGGTGATACTGTAGAGTTTAGGAAGGCAAATTTCTCCCTTTGAAATGAAAATGCATCTTACTGTTGTCTTTAGTGGGATATGTCTTCTTTGAATGTGTTCACATATGGTAAATTCCTTTATTTTCCATGAGCAGAGGGAGGAGTTAGCTGCTTGCTCATTGACACAATCAGAAAGCATTATTGGAGGTCATTGGGTAGGGCTGTTCCTGTGTGCATCGGGTTGTCATTCAGCCCGAAAAATTGCATGACAAACTCCAGACCAGAAAAATGACTTTGGGATGCAGGTGAATCAAGTAAGTCAGCCTTCACTATGGTGTTCAGTTGTTTGTTTTCAAGAGACAATTTCCCAGCCATGAATGCCCAAACCAGTGCTCTTTGGTACTGTATTGCACTGTGACGTGTTTTTAAATATTTCAGGTATGTCTATAAACTGCATATGAGTTGGAATGGGTTTGCACATCTATATAGCCCAGCTGATTTTCCCCCTCAGAGTTGCTGGGCAGGCACCTGGAGGCTGTGTGGCTGCAGGAGAGCTCTGCTGATGCTCTCAGCTGTGCTCGACAGCCTCAGCACAAACTGGCTGCAGCTGCAGCTCTTCAGGCCCTGGCACTGCCTCGCTTAGGATCAGCTCAGAGCTGACTTGTGAGAGGTAGATCTTCCCCTGATCCTAACTAGAGCTACGTGGAAGAACCCAGCACTGTTCTTGGGCTTCACAATGGATTGCTCTTCTTTTCCTGCTTGCCTGGATATCTTCATATGTGGGTCAGTACATTGCGGTGTGGTACACAGCTCTGTGTCCCTACGTAGGAAGTTGTTCAGGGAGCTCCTCTGTGGTTACCAGAGGTGGAAGCAAGCTCCTGGTATAAATGTAGAGCAACTGACATGCTGCCCTTGTCCAGGTGCTCGTGCCCTCCCTGTGGAGCTTGTTTTCTCTGGGGTATGTCAGAACTTGCTTTGATATTTGTGGAGAATATGTCAGAACTTGCTTTGATATTGAGATTATTCACTAAATCAGTGGAAAAAAAAATTATTGTAATCTTTCTGTGAGCAACAGGAACAGGACTGTGTTCTCTCCTTCCCCTATCTAACTTCCATATTTCTTCTCCTTCAGTAGTACACTCAAGGACCATCTAATTAGCCTTTTGTACATATTTTTCAGTATTTTTTGTGTAAGTGCTTTGCTCATCAATATTTGCATTCAAACAGAGATGGTACTTCAGCTGATCATTCTATTGATCTGCTCCAAAAGTTCTCTAACGATGAGAATTGATTGAATTTAACTGAAGTGGTAGAAGATTTGGGAACAAGATGTAATGAGGTCTCAGACTTTTTTCTCCCCCTCAGGTTTTACTTGCTAAAATCCTAATATCTTGAGCATAAGTGAGAGAAAGGAAGACTGATAGGAAAAGGAAATATAATGTCATAGAATTAGTTTGTATTTCCTTTGTATGGCTTATGTGGGCCTTCTTGGCATCCTGCTGTGTACGTTTAGGGGATGGAGTACTAAAATAAGCTGAGCTGTTTCCTCTTCGCATTGATCCAGCAGGGTCCAACATAACCCATCACCTGGCCAAAAGCTCGTTACTGTGTTCTTGGAGTCAGCTGATACAAGCAGTTCTCCTGCTGAACATGCTGATCCTACGAAGCTGTAAGTGATTTTAAATCTTCTTTTGTCTTAGGCAGAGAAATATGGACGCATCTGTCACTTCTGCGCACTCATGCATTTCTTGGGGTTCACACAAATCAGTTTACAAATGAAGTCTAAAGGCAAGTATGGCCCTAACTTCCTTGCTGAATCAGTAACAGTATCTGGTTGTGTCAAGGGAGGAGGAGAGGAACAACTAATGCCGTTCCAATGGTGAAACGGGGGATTTTGATAGTGGTACTGGGAGGCGTGAGCACGGAGTTGAATGGGAACACTAGGGGACAAATAAGCTGTTCCCAAAACAGACTTGGCCCAGCTTGTGGCTAACTCTGTCTGCGTCTGTCATTCATTTTGCCTGGCCTCCGGGCAGCCCTAGGAGGAGGGTGGTCAGAACATGTAGGGACCTGCGTGCCCGAGCACATCTGGCGTTGTAGTAGGCATCTGGCACTTGTACTTAGAGTCCAGCCTGGTTAGGCTCGTCTGGCAGCTCTGTAAGCAGGAGGCTGGCTCTGAGGGCAGGCATGCCTACAGCTGTTCTGCAGTCTGCCTTGTGCATTCAGTCTCAGATCTGTTCCTGTTGTGCTTCCAGAGATACGTGCGTCCCATCTTTGTGACTGCATGTGAGATGAGTAGCTTAAAAGCAATGGGGAGTCAGCACTTTGTCTAAGCGTAAAAGCTTGTATAACTGACTTTTAAAGGGCTTCCCAGTGTGTCTCTCATAAGAATCAAATAATGCCTGATGATAAGTCAGTTTTCACAGGGTTTTGAGGTAGGTATCATATTGCTTAGAGACAGGCTGTTCTGATTACTTCTGCAGGGAATAATGTACATTTTAGCTACCTTTCTGCCAAGAAGCTTTAGTGGAAAACTGCATAGATGATTGACAAACTTGTGCCACTGGATACTGTGAGAGCTTGCCAGGTATTCTGTTTAGAGCAATGGCATTATGCAGTCTTGCAGCTTCGGGTGGTGGCTGCTAAAAATGAAACCTGACTGTTCAATTAAAATGTCATTAAATGGTATTCTCAGGCAAATGCTTGTCCTAAGGAAAATTGCAGCTAGAGGTCTCTGTTTACATGTAGGAGGCACGAAAATGGCAGGCTAAAATGTGTATCAGACCTTGCCACTCTCGGAAGTTTGTCTGATTGTGTATTGGAAGGATTTTCTGATTCCAGATAAGTAAAATATAGGCTTTATGTTTTTATGGCACGTAGGCTTATTCCTACTAACCCCTTTCCTTTGTGTGGCTCTGCATTATGCATCTACCAGCACACAACTGATTGCTGTGGTGTGTTGTTCATAGTCTTCTCTGGGTCTTAAAATGCTCCTTCATGGGTTATCTGGCAAGGAGAGACGGGCTTTGTAGTTGAGTTTGCTGTGCAGCTGCCAAAAACAGCTACCAGCCCCTGTTGCTACTTTGCCTAGGAGTGTTTTGCCAGAAAGTGTAATCTAATGTGACAGATTTTAGTCCTGTGTTAGTGGTGTAGTCTCTTTCTTTCAGCAGGTCTCCATACCTTTCCCGCTCCAGAGGACATACAGACATTACAACGACAGTGTCTTTGGCCAAGGGTAGTGACGCTTCCTCTTTGGGAAGTAATGTCTTCAGAAAAACAGTTCAGCTGATCAAAGCGCAATATTACTAACCGGGACCCTTTTCAGTAATGAAACATAGTGTAAAAACATATATATGCACCTATGTAGGAGTGCGGTACGTGGCACAGGCGTAGTTTGCGTGGATCCATGGCACAGCCAGGAACAGAATCTCTGTTTCCTAATCTGGAGGTCAGTGTGGGTTTAAGAGAGGCAGTCTTCCCTGCTAATGTCTCTTCCCTAGTCACGTCTATGTTTTCCACATTGAAATGAAAATGAATTGTTAGAAAGTGCCTGCATTAGAAAATGTGATGAGTACCCAAGAGTGAACAGAGAAGCCACGTAAATCTCCTGGATTCGTTTAGCCCCCAGTGGCTGAGATTTTTAGATCAAAGAAATGGAAAAGAATATAGAAGTAGGAACATGACAGCTCCCCAAATGTAACTGCTCCAGGTTTCTCTTTTTGTGGGGGAGCTGACTCACAATGGAGAGAATGTGTTTTTTCCTTTCATTCTTTCTATGTTTTGGATCTGAAGATTGTTAGTTTCTCTTTGAAGAGTTTATTTTATAGCTTCATGATGAGCTGCAGGTGGCTTGTGGAATCAGGGTGACAATATATCATTCATATGACAACTTTTGCTGGCTAGGAGTGTCTTTTAAAATTTAATTGTTTGATTAATGTACATTTTTATTAACATTAATTAATTATTAACATTATTAATTCCCAGCCTATTTTGTACATGGAACTGACCTGGAAGAAACTGGCTCAAAAAAGCATCAAAGATTTTGTGGTAGCATAAAGTGATATAGCAGCCTTCTCTCTGCTGAGTGCAGTCAGCGCAAAGGAAGTATAAAACTTAGCAAAACCGGGTATTGCTCATTCTAAAATTAACAGGGTAGTTTTTACTGAACAAGGTATGTGAAGAATAAACCTTTTATGTGTTATATGTGATCTAGCTCATAATAACTACAGGAGAAGTTATCCCTGTTACTAATACAGAATACACATGGGAAAGTGCTGGAAGAGTAATAGGGGTTGTGCCTGTTGTAACTGACCCAACTCCTGCGAAGTGCTCTGTACTTTCCATTCTCACAGAAGTCCATGGGAGTTGAAAGGCATGCTGCACTTTGCAGTAGGCACTTAGCACATCTAATCTAATCCATTTTTAATGTGACTTTCACTTTGAAGCATCATGCTGCGTATGAAAACCAGATACAGCAATGTGATGTTATTGTTAATGTTTCTAGAGGCAGTGAGGTCAGAAAGTACAAAGTCTTATAGCGACTACCTCCTTTGACTCTAGATTGGCAGCTGGAGAAGTTAGCAAGATAGACAAAGTTTTTCTTCAGAATTTTCAGCATGTTAATGTAGTTTAAAATATTCTCATGTCCAGTTTGCAAGAGCGGGGTGACTTCCCCATCAGCAGAAAGTAGGCTTGACTCTTCTTACACTGACATAAAAAAATACTTTAGTTCTTCACTTTGCTGTGGCAATTTTAAGCATTGCCTCTGATTTTTCTAAAAGATGAAATCAAGGGACTTGTATTTATAGGGTAAGACCGTGGTTGTACTGTTGGGCCTCTTCTGTTTATGCACCAAAGTACATTTACTGTATTTTATCTGTAGTCAAGGTCTTCTCTGTCTGCCTAGTTAGGATAAGTGAAATATGAGTGCTCTGGATGTACTCAGTTGTTTCCTCCTCTATTTGTGGGGTACAGGCAAGTGACAATAACAAACACAGCCGAAGATGGACTTCTTACTGTGATCCAGTACCCACTGGTAAAAACATGCAAAGGTTGCACATATGTGGAGTGTTGCACTAGAGGTTTGGAGCTCTTTGATGTCTAGCTGGCATGGCTTTGTCCTGCGGAGTCCCCATCTGAACATAGTTTGGTTTCCCAGTCCACTGCTTCATGATGCTTTGAACAAAAAGGAAGCAGAAGCTTGGGTAATTATGAAAGGCCTTGTCCTTACTTGGTTGCTCATAACTCTTTGAATAAGCTACTTTTTCCATCCTCCTTTATTGGCTGAAAAAAATATTTGGGCTTACCCTGCATTAACTACAGCTATCATGATCATTCCTTGATTTGCAAGCTGATTCCATAGAAACAAGGAGGGCCCATTTTCCTTTTCCACATCAAAGCACACTAAGCTTTTTGTCTGCGCCTCATCAAAGGAAAGATTTCAGCACATGTATTCCTCAAAAAATGACAGGAGGAATGAGGGAACAAAATTGAAATGAAACATTAATTTAAAAGAACACAAGCATCCTAATTGGCGATTTACTTTAACAGATTTCTCCATATCTGAAAAATGATGGCTAGGAGCGTCATCAGGTTTTCAGCAGGGACTATCTTTAAATTGCTCATAATAACTCTTAAATCTGTTTGTTGTGATTTCAAAATGAATTTAGAAGCCATCATCAGTGTGGGTAATCTAAAGGACCACATCTTGATCCTTTGCTTGAGAAAGATGTATTCATTAAAACTGCTAGAAACCCAGAGAACAGAAGGCATGTCAAGGTCACTACAATATTCTTGTTCTGAAATTACTGCGTTAGTCCATACAGCACATATATAAATCATATCTGGACCAGCTAAGGTCCACCGACTCAGCTAATGTTACACCAGGGATGAAGTGGCATAAGGAGTCAGTGCTTTCTGCAAGAAACCAAGTACAAAGTGTCTCCAAATCACGTTCATCTCAGTTAGAAAACCATTGCAAAAGCAAACATCTCAAATTCTCATCGCTTGGGGTGCACAGCTGGTATAAAGACTATTCCTTGTGGCTGAGGAGTATGGGCTGTGACAGTACAGCCAGCAAAGAGAAGCTGTCACTGTATCTTTTATAAAGAAAATAATTCTCTCATGAATATTAACAAAAAATACCCAGACACATTCGTCTGGTCAAATTCAAGACCGTATTGTGAATGTTTGAATATATTGCAGCTTACATGTGCAGAGACATCCAGTACAAATTCTTTTAGAATACCCCGATGATGGATTTTTGAGGGTTTATAGGCGAGAGATTAGAAAAGCCACGTGTGGAGAGTGACAAGGAGACAGACAGACAGACAAACACAGTGTCTGGGAGGGAGGAGAGTTTATTAATAAAAAGAGACGTCCATACAGTGCTGACTGCTTGTGAGTGATGCACTCCCATGGAGTGGGTGTGAGTTTCCCATGGAATTAAATTAAGTTCCATTTAATCCTGTTTATTATTTAATTAAAAGGCAGGGTAGCGGGAGACCTGCATCTCCTCTGCTGGAGCCTTTCACTTTTTAGTGCTCAGCTTTGTGTCATGCAGTACAAGATGGAAAGCAGCTGCCCGAGCGGTGTCCTGGGTTTCAGGGCACAGTGACACTACTCGGTGTTCCTTGAAAGGATGTATGTTATTGCATCTGGTTGCTTCATGACTAATGCTCAAGAGAAGAAAATAAGGAAGGCAGACAAAGGACTTTCTGTAAGGTGGACAGACACTGTGATCAGAACGCTGTAGGTACTGGCGTTTCCAAAACCTCTGCTCTCGCTTTCTGTTTTTTAGACTTGGGCTGTACGTTGATCCAGAGTTACTGCAAGCTCGGGATCGGAAACGGTAGCTGCAGCAAGGCTGAAATTAAGCTCTTAATGACATATCCATTGAGGGGAGAGGGGGAGAGGAAACTGGTTACCTGGAGTCTACAAGAGAATCAAGGGAACTTGGTGGAGCCTCTGAAGTTAGACAATAGGTGATGGATGGCAGGAGGCATAGAAACAGTGTTTTACACAGCATTAAAGGTCTGGAGGCTTATTCTGGCACTCCATCTGTTTCCTTTTGAATCTCTGTATTTCCTTAAGGAAAATGCTATAAAATGTCTGTGTTCTTTGGTAGGTTTCTGATTAAATTCAGGATCTGCAGTTTAATTTGGAGCAGTTAAAGAATCTTCCTACGAATTTGAAACTCCTGCTGCAAGTACTTCAGCAAAGTAACATTTGCATTAGTTTTTTTAGATGTTTGAGCTTAGAAAGTTAGCAAAAAGGCAGACCTTCTAGTTTAGTTCTTCAGTACAGAGGACAGCCTGTTGTACTACTTCAGTGTGTGCACTCCATGCGCACAAGGCAATTGTGGATGGATGGAAGCTCAACAAGCCTGGCAGAGCAGAGTTCTTCCTGCTGACTGCGGTTTTTAGGTACAACTGGAATGCAAATTCTAGTAACAGGCTGCTGCGACAGACAATGAGATACGTATCTGGGCAGCTGGGAAAGCTGATCCACAGCAGACACTGTCATCACAGTGCAATGATGCAATCTTGCTGCTTTCTCAGCACCCGATTTAGGGACTTGCCTGAAAGCAAGCTTTTCCAAAGATTCAGTCAGACTAGACTGGGATGATGCAAGACAGTAGGACAATATGGTAAAAGGAGTATCTTTTTTCCAGAGGAAATCCCCTCCGTTAATGAAGTTAGCAGCTTAAGAGGTATTTTCTGTTTGGGAGTAACGGGAAGGTGCAGACTCCTAAGGCAGCAGAGGCTTGAAATAATTAGTTTGAATTTTGTTTGTCTTGGAATTTGCTGGGTTTTTTTTTTTATATAGACCATATGATAACTGCCTGTATTTTGTTTGACCTCGGGATTGAAGATATTCTGGGTGATCACTTTTTGTGTGGTGCATCTCTTTTACTTCCTCTGCTGCGCTTTCTGTTTCCAAACACAATGGAACATGATGACTAATCAGCAAAGCTGAGGCTACCTAACAGACTGTCTCTTCCTTTATTCACCCTCTTGAAAGAACATCTGGGTCTCTTCTTCCAAGAGGGCTTTGATTTTTAGCTCAGGAGGAATGGGAGCAGGATGTTCTCTGTGAATCAGCCCTAACCCCTGTTTGTCTGACAAAGTAAAACCAAGTTTTTTGACCTCGTTGGCAAGTCTTTTCTGTTTATTCATGAATTTCACTGTGGTCAGGACATGGGAAAGATTTTGGCTTTACATGTTTGCACTGGAAAATGCTCCTGCTTTTGTTCATTCAAATGGAGAAAAGGTTTTTGTTCTCTTCCTTGTACTGCAAGTATAAGAGGAAACTGCCTGTATTTCCATTGCTGTTTCTACATCGCCATGGGAACAGATTTGAAGTGCTGCATCCATTAAGTCACTTAACTGAAAAATGGCACAGTTTATCCATTCAAATGACACTTTTGCCACTGCTCTGTGTATGTCTACATGGCACAATGTAGTTGTTGAGCTAGTTGGGTCCCAAGAGCAGTATAGCTGCCCTAACCACAGCTGGGTATGGTGGATACTTGGTGGATATTTGGGTTGGGATAAATAACACAGGCAGGGCATCATGCTGACATAGCAGTGCTGCCTACTCAGGGGTGTGTGAGATGATTCAGAGTTCAGGTATATACACTGATAGAATGTAATGCAATATAACACTGTATTTCACTGCACAGGATCTCTTGTAAGGCCTCTCATAACACTTTGCATTCAGTTATCGTTTACTGGTACAAACATACAGTGACCTACTTCCTTTTTTGTTGATTTTGAGGTTGATTTCTGATCCTGGAATGATAAGTTAGACTTCATGTTACTAGAATAAAGCTTTCAAATATAATTCTTCTGCAGTATAGTAATTACTGCTTGTTAAGCGCAGCAGAGTCAGGAGAAAGTTAGACACAAATCGAGGGAAAATAAGGCCTCTGGAAGAAAGTGCAGTTGCTTGTGTTCAATGTATAAAATCTGTCAAACCTGTATGAGTTTGTGTTCTTAACTACTAATGTGTGGTTTTGTTTTTTTCTTTTCTTTTTTAAAACCTACCTCAAGAAGGAAGAAGAGAGGAATAATCTTTGAGTACACTCATTGTTTCAAATGAGACCCGATTCATAGCCTTTTAACCTCGTCTGCGGGATCTGCTGGTACGAGCATTTTCTATAAGGAATAGCATTACTGTTTCACGTTCTCCATTTGAACAGATGGAGAATGTAGAATATCAATTATAGAAGTTTACAGAGGGAGTTGTAAGTACTTGAGAAATGCTGGTAGCATTCTGCTACTTTGTGTTTGTCATGCTTGGTGCTGTAGGTGCTTCAGATCAGGTTGTTGGCCAGGTTCAAAAGAACAGTGATTTTGCAGCCAGGTTGGAGAAGATGGGCTGCTAGGAAATCACTCTAACATTCAACAGAGGAGGGAAGGAAGGAAGAATAAAGGAACGGAAAAGAAGAATTCTTCTTTTCCTTTTTGCCCTACATTACTACTGGCAGCTCCCCCCCTTTTTTTTTTTTGAGTGCTGCCAGCCTATTTCTAGCAGGCAGTAAAATGTTATGTGTCTTTATCTCTTGGGCAGACATTTGCAGGTTTATTTCCAGATACCTGGCAATGATAAATAATTTAAAACTGCAGAGAATTTATGGTTTTTAAAAAACTGTTTAAGCAGTTACTTTACATTTATGAAGAAGGAGATGGGTATGAGTGAAGAGCCCTGTGGTAGTAGTTGAGTACTGGAAAAGATTGAAGGAAGTTCATAATGATCCTAGAAGGCAAGAAAATAGCAGTTGAAGTACTTTTGTACACCCTGCATGTCTGTGGTAGAAATCACTCATTACACTGATTCTAGAGAACATGCTGCATTTTGAAGTGTGAGGAAGGGCATGATTAAATCTAAGCTTCAACTTTTTAACAACAAGGTGCAGGTTAGAGTGACCCTTTATGCACGATGCAAATGTCTCCTTTGAGCTTTCTGCAGTGGGTTCGGCGTGAGGGGAGTTATCTTTGGTAGCTGATGAACTGTTGCTCCTGTGAAATCTCCTTGAATCAAAGTGATCCACAGCAGATATTTATCATTAGCATGAGAACAAGTGAGTGTTTGGTTTGGACATTTTGAAAAAGGTTTTATGGATTAAAATGAGAATTACCTGGTTACCCCAGTCTCAATCATGTTAATCTTATTTAGTGAGATGAGTCCTGAATATTTTGCTTGAAGAAGCTGTAAAAGATAACCAGTGGGTTCTGTGAATATATTAGGAATAAGGAAAGAAGGAAAAAAAAAACAACAACAAACGAAAAGAAGACAGGAAATAAAGGGTGAAAGGGTGAAACAGACAGGACTGGAGCAGTCAATGCCTTCTTTGTTTTGGTTTTCACCAAACAATTAATTGTGATCTGATGCTTGATGAAATTAATTTTAATAAGGAGAAAGTTGTGCCAGCCAATGCAAGGAAAGGAAATGGTTGCGTTTTCTAGTCAAAGGGCTCGATGAACCTCTGGGTTAGGTCTAGAATACCTAAGGAGATTGGGGTGAGTTCTCAACTATTAGTGGCTGGCTGCAAGATTTTGTGAATGATGTACAAGGGAGAGGAGAAAAATGAGCATAGTAATTATCTTTACAGTGAAAAAATGTTTAAGAATCATAGAATGCCAGGAAGATCTAGTGGATACTAGAGCAGTGAATCAAATTTCGATTCCTTGCAGATTCTTAGCTAAGACAATCCAGACTTTTATCTTGACAAATAATGTAATTGTAGCAGAATAACTGAACTACTGACAGTGTGGAAGCAGTACATTTGATGTATCTTAGAGTTTTAAAGTACTTTTTAGGTAAAGCTTTTTTTGACAGTCCCAAGTGCTATTTCTAAGCTAACTTGGCAAGCTGCTCTAGAAGACATTGCTGTAACACTGTGGCCTTTAAAACCAAAAATTAAGCCAACTGTTCACTGGTCAGAGCAGTGGTTTAGTATGGAACTGGGAGAGCTTCTGGAGCTGGAGCAGATCAGGTCTGTTGTATACTCAGTTCTGGTCAGCATTTTCCTTTAACATCTCTGATAAAGAAGCAGCAAATGTTATGACTCAAAATGAAGAACAGGAGGGGAATGAATCACTTAAGGATAGTATTAGAACAGGGGTTAAACTGGAAATAAAGTGAATTTCCGGTTTTTGAAATACATACGTGCCACAAGGCTTCAGCTACTCAGCTGTGTGCCAACGACATGATGCAATTGTAAAAAGGCAAATATCATTCCAGAATGTCATAGGATGTAATTGCTCTGCTCACCTCGTGCTGATGAAGGCTCAGCTGGAATCCTCCCTTCACCTCTGGGCACCACACTTCCAGAAAGAGTTAGAAGGAGTTGAGAGGAAAGTAATGAGAACAGCAGGTGATTTAGAAGACATGAGATTGGAGATAAATGATGATTATTTCTTCCCCCTCGAAGAAAAAAGGAATCACTTAAGTTGAAGCAAAGATTTGCACAAGATTTGATATTTTTAATTGGATTTCTAATTACTATATGAGGAGAGAGGTGTTTTTAGGCAGAGATGAGGTTGTGGAGGTGCAGCCACAGCCTCGTGGGATGACTTTCAACATGCTTTTGAGGAGTTTGTGATTGGTGTCGATTTGCCTAAATATGCAGTTAGGCATCCTGCAGTGTGGCTGAGGCAATCACCTCAGCTGGCCGCACCACCTCAATTCCTGCCTCGCAGCATGAGGTGTTGAGCACATTCCCATTGGGAATGTGTTTATTTTGGAGTTATCCATGATCCGTTCTGAGCACTTATTTTTCCTCCAAGCATTCTCTATTTTTTTAATACCCTTCTAACACCATCTGACTTTTTCCACTGATGCCTTGATCTCCTCCATACCTTTCAAGCTCTTTTGCTTGCTCTGGTTTGCCAGCCATGCCACTGGTCTTTCCTTGCTGTTCAAATTCCTGCAACCACAAGGCTTTCTTGTGGTGCCTGTGCAAAGCTGTTGGTGCGGGAAACAGGAAGCCATTTTCACACTAAGGATGATAAAATAATTGTTTAGACCTTCTATGTCATCCACTTAAATGTTGAAACAAAATGCAAGATAGCACGGAGGACCATTTCATGGGTGCTTTGGTGGGACATTTAAATGACAGAAAGCTTGTGTACCTTACCTAGGGAAGATACAGTCATGTTTTTGTCTTGGAAAGATCCTAGGTTGTTCACGGAAATATAGAACGGTTTAAGTTGGAAAGGATCTTAAAGATCATCCAGTTCCAACCCCGCTGCCATGGGCAGGGACCACCTCCCGCTGGATCAGGTTGCTCAAAGCCTTATCCATCCTGGTCTTGAACTCCTCTAGGTATGGGGCATCCACAGCCTCGCAGAAAATGTTTTCTCGCTTGAATTGTTCTGTACAGTGTAAAACTGATGTTCTTTTACTGTTTTTATTGAACAATCAGGGGTATCAGGCAGTACCTAAATTCAAATTTATGTATTTAAACTGAAAAAGGACCCTGAAAGTATTTCTCTTACATACATATTTTAGTCTCACTTACCTATCCCTCTAGGCTAGGTAGGCTGTTACTGTTATCTCAAGAGTTGCCATGGAAACAGTTTTATACTTTCCTTTCTTTTCAGTCTTTCTCTCTCAGACAGTATCTGTCACTTTAAAATTGTGGCCATGCTAAAATGAAAGTAAAACTCCAATGATTAAATATGAGACTTAGTTCCTCAGCTGATATTGAGCAAATAAATTTGTTGAAATCAGTGAAGCAGTGTCAAATGACAAGGTGAGAACACATCCCTGCATTTTCAACTGTTTCGCTCTCTTTTTCTCCAAAATGAAATATAAAACTGCTTTGAGGTCAAAGCCAGGTATTTGTAAGGTAGAAGTTTTACGAGCAATGAATGGGCTCTTTTTGACTGTTTTAGGTACATGTTCTTCATCCTGTTGCTGTTTCTCGGTAGTGGCAATGGTGTATGCAAATAAAACTCCAAAAATTCTTAATGATTTTAGATTTTGAAGAGTTTTCAATGAAGTGTTTAAAAGGAAGATGTTCCACTTGGATAGTATTTAAATACTGGTGTTCATGTATGAACTCGGCATGGCAAGCAGGTGTGAATGTCCCTCACTAGACTGAAAAATGCGTCAGAAAAAGCCATAATTTGTAGCTATCAAAGCAATCATACAGACCAAAATGCATTGAAGGGGAAATGGCTTGTCTCCTCCTTAAAGCTCAGTTTTCAATAGGAAAATTGGACCTAAAATGAAAGGATCAAGAAAGCCTGTATTCATGTGATCCTTTATCCTGGCAGGGAGCTTCTGCCAGTTCCTGGTGAAACAGGCTCTGTAATATCGCACCAAAAAGTTAGGATTGCATATTTGCAAGGTGAACCCCTAACTTTAAGGACTGTTTGAGAGAAAAGAACTGTAGTGAAGGTAACCAGACAGAAAATGAGAGCCATTAGTTCAATCTGTACCCAGTCTCGGGAGGACTGATATCCTTGCCTTGTGTTTCCTGATCAGGCAGTGGCATCATGGTGGTTAGTTATTGGAATATAGTGGTTGCTCTCTTTGTTTCAGATTTATCTAATAGCAGCCGTGTACTATATCAGCATGATTCCAAAATACTACTCTCTGCAGCTCCGGCACAGCTTAAGAGAAAGGCTCTTAAGTCGAGTCGCCTTCCCTGGAGGTGTTTAAGGAACGGGTGGATGAAGTACTTAGGGACATGGTTTAGGGAGTGTTAGGAACGGTTGGACTCGATGATCCAATGGGTCCTTTCCAACCTTGTGTGATTCTGTGATTCTGTGAAAGCAGAGACACAACGACCAACCTCGACTGAATTTGTTTTTGTTTTGGGAATAATTTTCTAGTGCCTTTAAAGATGAGTGTTTGATACAAATATGGGCTCAAACTACAGAACATGGCCTGGAGTATGTGTAGAACAATTCTGAATTAAGAGCGAGAGGCAGAGCTGAAGGTCACAAAGGCCGACGAACTAGGGCTTGTTGGGACAGATGCAAGACAAATGCTTTCAAGAATTACCAGTTAGTACTGGGACAGCATTAAGGACAGAGTACGCACTGGCAGAGTCTGAGATAAATTTGTTGATGGGGCTAAGAGGCGCCTAGGTCTTCTGGGCTTCTTGGGTGGTGGCATGTATTGCTGGAGGTCAGGGATGGACATCTGGTCTAATTTTTGAGCTGGTGCTTGACTATCTGGACCACAAGTTTAGATCTAGGTTAGAAAGAATTACTGGAGTAGATAAAGGCAAAGCTTGGGCTGGGTTTGGGATTGGGTGTAGGGTTGTTACTAGTTCAGAAAAGCTGCTAGTCTGAGTTAAATATCTTTAGATCCTGCAGCCTTTTATGTGGGCATTATTTCATGCAGACCAAAATACGTGGCACTTTTGGAAAGAGACTGAAATTCAACAGGTCATTCATGCCCTCACAGTTGCCTTGTCATCACGTTGCAAAAGAGGACATAAAATAAATCTCTGCCATCAGGTATTTATTTTTATTACCTTTATGAATCTTTTAATTGGTATGTGACAGTTGCAGGTGGTATGTTTGCATGAATATCTGAGCTGTGCTGAAGTTTATTGATTTCAGCTTGAATATCTCCAGCTCTACAGCTACAGCTGACTTAATTTCTATAAAAATCATCCTGCTGTACCAAAGCCTGTAGTGAGCGTGCATTGAAATAGAACTGTGGTAAAAGCTATTCCCACACTCCATACTTAGTAATGAACTAAACATCTGTTGGATTTCAGCAGGTTTAGAATTGTGTTTAGGGTAGTACAATTTTTAAGGCAGTATGATACAAGTTTTGAGGCCATGCTATGTATTCGTGTAAAAAAGGGAATTAAAAATAACTAGTGCAATTAAAGCCTGTCAAAATAATTACAATAATGATAGGAAATATGACAATTTATCTGCTTATCCCTAATATAAATGACAAGAATAGGCAAGAAAATCAGCAAATGTGAGAATTCTAAAAACAAATGTTCTAAAAAAATCAGAGGATCTATCCTTAAAGGAGGTTTCTTTCATCTTCGTCTGACTATGTCTATTCATTTAAACTTGTATTGTATTATACAAACTTCTTTGTGTGGTTCAGTGTATCTCAATTAAGATTTTACTGGCCTGTCATAAAGCTTATCACAGGCTAAAAGTTTTCTTTTATTTCTCTTTTTGTGAAGCCTGCCAAGTTCTGTACAAGCTGTCACTCACTGTATTACACTCAGTGGATGAACAGAAGTTTGTTCACAATGAAGTTGTCCCAAATTTCTCAGGGCTTTTTTCCACCATGTACAGCCAGTCCTATCTTTCTAAATCCCCTGCACAGAGCTTTTGAGTCAGAAATGATATCTCTGCGGTGCACCAAAACATCATACAATGGACCTGAAAAAAACAGCAAGACCGTCTGTCATTTAACAGGTATTTCTAGCAGTGGCTTCATTTTGATGTCTTTTATACATGTAATTTATAATCCAAAGATATGGTACGTTAATGACTGAATATGGAAAAACTGATTCACCACTTTAAATATGAAATGTTAGGATTCTAAGAGGGCTGTCTCTTCAACCCAAGACATAAGCAAGAGTTAAGAAATCAGTGACGGTTTCTTACACCTGTCATCCTGACATCACTGCGGTGGTCGCTCTTTATAATGTGCCCCCGGCACAGAGGCATGGCCCTCCTGCACAACCCTAAACAGAGTGCACTGGGTCAGCAGTACAGGTAAGGGACGCTGCAAAACGTCTGCTTGCTTACATGCATATAGATAAGTACCTTGCAGAGAAGCTCACACCAGGTAATAAGTCTTTCTAGTGTCTTCATTTCTGAGGTAAATAACATTCAGTTGTGAACGATGGGCTCTGAATGCGTAATGGAGTTTTATTTGGTACTGAATTGCATGAAGGCATTAAGCATGAGTAACAATTTAGCGTATTACTAGGGAATTCGCATAAATATAAAAATATAAAAGAGCAGAGGGAGTTTTTGACAAAAGGTTTACAAAGATGCTCACATTTCTCTTTGGATACAATGGAGTGTGAGTGCTCCAGCCCCGTTGCCGTGTATGAAGATGCAAAACCGTGTTTAAAACAAAGCAGAATTTCAGCGAGGAAATATTTAACGTCCGAAGAGGGAGAATTTGTAAAAGCGTCATCTGCATCTGTTCACTGTCCTCTGTTAAGGTGGATGAGAACGTAAGGAATTAAATGTTTGGGTGACTGAAAAGGACGAGAGGTCTTTCTCCTAACGCCAGAGTACTTGGCCTGTGCCCTGCAAGTCTTGCGGACAAATAATGTCTTTGATCTCTTTACGTTCTCATTTATTTGCGTTTATGCTGTGGAGTGCACATATACCATGGGGTGAAATTAATGCCCACATTGTCTAAGTAAGTTAAGCCATTTACAGTATTTCTTTTAACTAATTCTCTTTTCTCAGCAACATACAGGACCATGGCAAAGAGCTGTTATAGGGATGTGTTTCAAGCTGGCTCTGAACAAGTGAATTGAAATGTGTTTTACAATTGCTAAATAGCAGGAATTAAAAGGCGTGCTGCAAAGATCTTTGCTAAACTTGTCTGAAGCTTTCCTGACGTCTGTGTCTGGTCTGGATTGGATATTTTGGTGTGATTCATTCTGCTTTCATCTGGAGCACATTGATCATATTCATTTTTAGTGCTGAAAATCAACTGTCTTTAGATACCTTTTGGTTTTTTAGGGGGTTGACCTTTGCTTTGTGTCAGCGTTGCAGTGAGATTCGAGCTAAAATTCTGATTCTTCTGAAGCTAAATGGGAGGTTCGGCATTGACGTCAGTATGTCCAGGATGTTCACATGATTTTTTATGACTGTAATCTCATTATACGTAAAGGTCATGAGGCTCAGCCAGATCTCAGCAAAGAGAATTTGGTGCTATTGGGGTTTAGCAGTATGATTGTCAAATTGAGAAGGATGATAATGTTTCAGCTTTGAGGGTTACCTATTCTTTTCCTTTGCGAGGAAAGACATGAGTGTGCTGTGCATGTGCTGCTGTATGCACGCACACGGGCAGCTCTGCCACCTGTGTGAGCTGGGCTCACTAGAGCTGGGCTAATTCTTGTACCTTGAATGAGAAAACAGACGGTGAGCCTTTTTCCTTTTTCTCCCATCCCTTGCCTGAGGAGTTGTCAGAATGTGACTCTTGGCGAGTTGTCAGAGTATGACTTCTGGCAGGTATGACTTGGGGCAAGTAGCCCTGAAGAGAAGGACTTGGGGGTGCTGGTGGATGAGAAGTTCAACATAAACTGGTAATGTGTGCCCGCAGCCCAGAAGGGCAACCGTGTACTGGGCTGCATCGAAAGAACTGGGACCAGCAGGTCAAGGGATATGATTTCCCCCTCTCCTCTGCTTTTGTGAGACCTCACCTGGAATATTGCATGCAGTTTGGGAGTACTCAGCTCAGGAAGGACATGGATCTGTTAGAGCAGGTCCAGAGGAAGACCACAAAGATTATCAGGGGGCTCGAGCACCTCCCCTATGAGGACAATCTGAGAGAGGTGGAGTTGTTCAGCCTGGAGAAGAGAAGGCTGTCGGGAGACCTTATAGCAGGCTTCCAGTACTTAAAGGGGGCTGTGGGAAAGCTTGGGGGAGGAGCTTTATATCAGGGATGGGACAAGGGGGAACATTTTTAAGCTGGAAGAGATAAGATAGCAGCAAGAGAGTTTTGACTGTGAGAGTTGTGAGGCACTGGCGCAGGTTGCCCAGAGAAGTCGTGAATGCCCCATCCCTGGCGGTTTTCAAGGCCAGGCTGGATGAGGCTTTGAACAACCTGATCCAGTGGGAGGTGTCCCTGCCCATGGCAGAGGGTTGGAACCGGATAATCTCTAAGGACCCTCCTGACCCAAACCACTCTATGATGCTGCAGCAGATTGCTGAGATTCACATGACGATTCAAGGACATACTGAACACACAAAGGATTATTTCTGCAGTTGCACCGCAAGACCGTAATCCTTGCTTGCACTGGAAGGGTGCACTCTCACGCATGTGCCGCACTGAGCTATGGAAAACTACAGCCATGTTCGCAGAATGAGTTTCACACATTGTGGTCGCTTTGAACAAGTATTCAAGCAGAAGTAACCAAGTTTAAAAACCAGTAAACAGTAACACTTCACACGCACTCTTCCAAAACAAAACCATTGTGCTGTTAAATGGCATCTCTTACTTTCAGTTTTAAATTCTTCAGTGTCTTCTTTCTCTGGATTCCCGCTGGAGGAATTATTGGACAATATATCATCATTTCTATATTATTTCCCTTGTGAAAATAAAATGCCTGGTCAGGGCCATAAAACATGAATGTCTTTTTTTTTTAAACCACCAGACATTTGCTTAGGAGTGAGAGCTGGAAATCAGATGGAGAGAAATCCCTATTCAGTCCTTCAGTGGTTCTTATTTCACACAAAGAAATCTATGGGAAACCACGCGATGATTTGCAAGGTTTTTGGGCTAAACTGGATAGTTGGGCTTGTGAGATGTCTGGGTGAGACTGAAACCTGCAGCATTAAACTCTACTGTGTGAGAGAGAGCTTGGTTCTTGTAGGTGAAGAAGGGACATGAATTCTTTGAACTCAGGGACTGAGATTTCCGTGGCTTCTCCCAGTTGGGAGTGTGGGCTCAGTGCTGTCAGGGTTCTTGTTGCATTAGGAGCTGGAGTTGTTATCCTTACGGGGCTCTGTGGTTCTGTGTGTGTGCAGGTTCATCCTGGTCTCTGTCTACAGAAAAGTGCTGCTCACTCTTGGGTTTTGGGTCTAGGCGGGCCAGTCAGGACTGAGGAGGTTTGAGCTCTCTGATAATTTGATTTAGGACAGAAAAAGGTTTGCAAACTGAAAATGACACAGAAAAAAATTCCCCTAGAGATCTATAATTGCAGAAATCTATAAATTGATCTATAAATTGAGAAAGCGTTATGCAGGGGGGATAGCCATGAGCCATCCTCCCACCTTGGAAGAGAGCCCTTAATGTTTTGGATGGAAATTTTGTCCAAGAATCTGTATCTTTCCTCCAGTAGCTAGAGATCTATATAACATGCCATTATTTTAATTTTAATTAATGATTATGATAAATGGGAGGTCTGTCTGGATCATTTTCCTTGGGCTTTTATGCTTCTTTAATTACATTTTTCATAGCACTGAAGTATTTAGAGAAGGGATGCAGTGAGTTTCCATCCATGTATTAGTTGACGGGACTGACAAAAATATTTGAAGCTGTATTTCTTTACTGGGGGATAATATATATATGATTTTTACAAGAAAGATGATTTTCCTCAAAACTCTTGCTCTTTAATATCTGTGACTTCACCCTAATTTCCGAGCATGAAGATGTGTTTTTTATAATTCCACAAATAAGAGTATAACTTGAAAAGTTGTAGGTTTTTACGTGGAATTTCATTTGGTTTTAGAACACTTTTCAAGAAGTTTCAAAAGAAAAAATACAGAAAAAAGCTTGTAAAAAAAAAAAAAAGAAAAATGTAATTACCTGTTTTGGAAATGTACAAAATAACATTTATAGACTTCAAAACTTTTGGTGAAGGTAAATTTACCTTTCGTGATATGCAGCTCTTCTGTGAAAAGTTCTAGAGAGAGGCTGCACTGACTGTTTTTATGATAATTTCTGTGATAGATACAGCCCACTTTCTCTTTACAGACTTTACTAACAACTGTAATTCTGAAAGTGATTGCAGTCACGTAATAACAACAATAGCAACAGAAATAAACATTCTGAATCACATAAGGGACAATGGAAACAGTTATCATTAGGCGTTGCCTTTCATTTGTGCCTCAAAAACTCTGAATTTCATTAGTAATAAATCTTTGCTAAAACTTAGGACAAAAGTGGTTCTGCTCTTAATATCAGGAGTCTCAAGTTTGTATTTGACTGTATTTATATGATGTAATTCTGTAAGAGATATATCTGCATTATTTGTCTGCAGAAACTAACTGAGGGTTCAAAGTGCAGCCTTTGAGGAGCGCTGCAAATAGGTTTTCAATGTAATGAATATTTTTAAAGCTCCGAGATGAGAAAGATGATGTATCTTAAATTGATTAGAGAACATCTTTTACAGTTAGAGATGCTGCATGACCACTGTGAGTTGTGCATAAATCTTATTTCCTTTTGGCAATGATTTTTATATGTGGTTTGATTTATATTATGAGGTGGATGCCAAGAGATGAGCAACATAAATCATGGAAATGAAGGAGCCTAATATGCAATAGCTAGTTACAAAATTCATACTCGGTATTAGATGAAATAAAGTGTAAATACTCAGAAGATGATAGAATACCTTAATCTAGAGTTAATCCAGCTCTGCATGCAGAAACTTGACAAGGTGACTGCTGTTTCTTTTGGGCACTGGAACCCTTAAGCAAAGCCTCCTTTGCTGTTAATGGCCACTTGGCTTGCCTCATGCCAAGATTTCATCTTGGATCGTGATCCTTCCCAAGCACATTTTAACGGGAGGAGCAGAAAGATGTTTCAGTCTAACTGACCGGTGGAAAACAGGGTGCAGAGAATTGGAAAGGAGGGTTTTAGACAGAGGCTGTCTGTGAAGCAGATTTTTTATGTTGTAATGTGCCATCAGCCTGTAGCAGTTGGTGGTCTGTGGGGTCTTTCTCTGGAGTAAGTTACAGGAGACTTTTTTTGCCAGGCTTGGCACCTCTTTCCTGCCTGTGGTCACAGACTGTTTATTCGGGAGCTGTCTGAGGGAGAGGGCTTTGACAGCACAACAGACTGTGTTCACTGGAAGTCCAGCAAGTAGTACAGGCCAGCAAATTTTTGTATGTGATGTTTTATATGAGCTTTTTTAGTGCCCGTATCAATAAAAAGAGAGCATCTCCACCTCTTTTTCTGGTGAGGATAAGGAAGATTGAAATGGCAGCTTTAGCAAATACTGAATATGAAAACGATATAGGCAAAAAAAGGGTACAGGATTTATGGAATCACACAGCTGGTATGAAAGAGCACTTAATAAACCTTATGGGCAGAAAAATCTGCAGAGTAGAAATGCAATCAAAGAAAGTCCTGGGATTTCCAATTGGATTTTGAGAGACTATTGAGGCAGATGAGTCTAATAAGCCTGGAAGTTGAATATAGCTAATGCACAAGCAGATCTAAATAGCACATCCTTTTGTGAGGAGGCTGATAAAGGAAAGAATGTGAATGTGAGGAAGGATATTGGAGAGATGAGCTATTGCAGGAAAAGAGAGCTAAACTGGAGGTGAGGGGAAAGGCTACCAGTGGTAGGTGATGGAGTATCAAGAAAGAACAGCCTATTTTAGAAGACAAAAATGAGGAATGAGGGAATTTCTGAAAGAAACTGTCTGTGGAATGTACCAGAGGGGATGGTGGAGTTGAATGTGGTGTCAGGTAGCATAGTAACCTGTTAGATTACAAGGAAAATAAGGAAAATTACTAGCTATGCAATAATGGAAGACTTTGATTTCCCAGAACTGGATTAGAAAACTAAAAGGCAGGGCTGAGATACTCCTGGACTTTATGGGAATTAGGTCTTAACATTGAATACTTAGTTAACCAACAAGAAGTGTCAATTTTGGCTGGCCATCAATATAAACCTGGACTGAATCATCACAACTGAATTTTGTTCAATTTTAAAGTAGAAAAACATACGTATAAACCTGAGGTTAAGTCCTGTGATACTTATGGTGTTAGTGGTATTTGCAGAACTAAGTACAATAAAGATAGCAATCCAAAGACAGCCTGGAATTGATTCCACTTAAACATAAAGACATAATCAGAAGTTTTCAATCCAGGCAGGAAGAAAGGAAGAACTGGGGAATGAAGCAAGTGTCTCTCAGTGATCAAGAACTCAAAACTGGGCACTAAAAATATGGAAAGGATGGAGAAAGTGTGAAAACCTGCTTGCACTGGATCTTGCACAGCGAATCTCAGTACAGATATACAATTGAAGGAGCTGAGAGGGCCTTAGCTTCAGCACTTCAAAGGTAGTCTATGTGAAGTCCAATTCTGAATGACCATTTGACGTAGTTTTCAAAGATGTTGATGACGTAGTTTAGGATAATCTAAATGATCCCTCTTGTAGCATACTGAATGAACTGACAGATGACATTGGGTGGCCAGTAACAGGGATGTTTAATCAATATGTTATTTCAGAGAAATAACTGTGTCTGGAATTTTCAAACACTCCGAAGAGGAGGCAAGTGCCTGCACAAGCACAAACATGCTGTTCTGTACTCTCAAACTATGCAAAATCTTGGATTTTGAAAAAAAAAAAAAATAGAAAAGTTTCCTCCATGACACTGAGACAACTTGAATTTAGAATAGCAGCAGAAGCAGCTAGATTTTGTTTAGCTGTCTAGTGCCAGCGATGTTTTTATGAGGTAATCATTCATACTTAACTTTCTGCTATGTCCGTGCTGTCTCTAAAAGTACTTGAGGTCTTTTTATTCAAAGGGCACAAGGATTTACAAATGTCATGTGGTTAACTTTATTTTTGTTTTGCCATTACCTTGTTTAGCCAATGGTAGAGATGGCAATGACGCCGCCCTTACAAATATACTTGTTAGATCCTAGCATAAGCAGAATTTGAGCATCTAATATTTCAACCTCAAAGCCCCCAGTAGGTTATCTCCAATATTAAGGCTGTCTCAAATCTATAATGTGCAAATTATTTCTTCTGGATTCCTGCCAGCTTTCCTGTCACATCTTGCTCTTTCTCCTGTTTTGGCTCGTTTCAGGGTATAACTTGAAGACTAGTAGCAACTTGAAATAAACCAGACACAAAAGAGTATTTGTAAGACAGAGAAAGAGAGATTTTCTTTTATTGATGAGATTTCAAATGATAGGCGTGGGAAATGTCTCCCTTTCTTCTTTCTCTTATTATTTATAGCTATTTCATTCCCGTTTCACCATCGGATTGGCAGGCTTTATATCAGTAGATACATATTTTAGATATACACCATTGAAAATAACGTGGTCACTGAATGAATGAAAAATACACTGCATGTGACTTGAGAACATCTATGCACGTGCTTTCTCTGGCTGACCTCGCTGACGGGACCTGTTAGTCATCATGGGAGCCATTTGGAAGGGCAAGAGGGAAACAGTTACAGGTTTTTGTGCCTAACCTCACTGGCAGGCAGTATCCTGGAGACATTAAGATGTGAGATCACAAAACATCTGGAGAAATATCAGCTGACAAAAGCTAGCTGTTTCTGATTCATAAGGAATAAATTGTGTCTGACAAATCTGGAAATGGAGAAAGGCAGTAAAAGCAGGGCAGTAGATTGGCACTCTGAAAAGGCTTGAAGAGGAATTGCGACATTGATGTTACATATAAAGATTTGCAATTACCGCTGTAGAAGTGACTTTAATAACCATGCTCAGATAAGTCAACAGGCACTTGATCTGGAGGTTTCTTTATGCACAGTCTTTAATTAGCGTTTAATTAAATTAAGACTTTAATTCATCTTTAATCCAGAGCTGATCTGCACTCCGTGGGCTCTGATCACTTCACTTGAACTACTTCTAAGCGGACAGTATCAGACAATGTAACAAGTTAAGACAGAATGAAGACTATATGATCTTAATTATTTGGCTGAATACAGCCCTTCATGGATATGGGCTTTTTGTAGTCACTTGAACTTCAGACCAGACTATATTCTCCACCTATGTCAGGATCTTAAAATGTGGTCATCGTTTGTGTCCCTACCAATAATGTAATTCTTCCATGTGCCTGTGTTTCAGAGGAAATACAACCTCGTGCAACCCACTGATGTCCAACCAGAGTGGAAAATGTTATATAGTTAAGGAGAGGAGATTATTCTGGTTTTATATAGTATCAGGTAATTGATTACTATTCTGCAACCTGGAAACAATTCCGTATTGATGGTCAATGTATGTATGTTTGCAACAGGGCCCAAATTAGCATTAAGCTATTCATTAATTTGGATAAGTAGCTGATACTGTACCACAGGGAATTAATTTTAACCACCTACCTGCTATTTTATCTTCCTGCAAGAGGCTGTGGGAGATTTTCTGTGGTGTCCAGAAACTTGTAACACAGTTCACTATCTATTCTGTCTGCTTATCAGAGGCTATAATTTATTAGATACATATGATTTCGTGTTGAGATATAAGCTTCTGTGCATCTACATAAGGTAGTGTGATCTATTTAATCTTGGAACTATTTGTAGGGAATTATTATTATGTGGCGTGTAAAACATTGACCTGTTATAAGGTCCTTGTGTAGGAGTTACAGAAATGATCTGATTGAGTCCTGTAAGAAAGCAATGTCTCTCTGTAGGTTTTCACAGATGTGTTTGTAATGTTGATTCCCTGATTTTATTCTAGTGACTTCTTTCTTTCCCCAGCTAGCACATGATTTTGAGCAAGGTTTGGTGTAAACCTCAAGTCAGTGCATATTATTTAACATAGAAACTGAATGGGGGCAAATAGATATCTACTTTCTAATTTCCCCATTGAAAGACATTTGGGAGCCTGAGCTGACTCCCACGAGAAACTCTTCCCTCTCCCCTGTGGTCCTAAATCAAATACTTGAACATGTGTTTAGCCTTAGGTAGGTGCCTCAGTCCTGCATATTTTCATGAACTCTTAAGATTTGTTGTAAACATATGCCTTCTAATTGCAGTTGCTTTCCTCAAGCAACTTTATAAATCCTAAAGTCCGAGCTTCAATTCCACTTCCAGTCTTGGAGGATACGGGAGTTCCGGTGTTATCTAGTGTTTGAGGGATGCCTCTCAGTGGAGGCATCTGAAAATGGAGCATGCTTTTTTATTCTTTTCTAACTGTGAAAGATGATGTTTCTTCTATAATAATGAAGTTCCTTCCATAAATTATAGCAAAACCGGTAAATCTTTTTTTTTTTCCCCTTGTATTTTCTCCCTCAGAAAAACATCTGCCTGTTGCAGATGGTTAGCATAGTTTTTGACAGGGGAAAATACTTATAATGATACTATGCAGAAATAAGAGGGTTGTGTGGTATTTCTCCTTAAGTAAGCCTATGTGCATCAGTGTTGGACAAAGCAATTTTCTATACGTGCCTCAGAAAGGCGGTGTCTGAGGATGTATTTCCCCAGGCGATTAAGAGCCAGTATTTGCAAAGCAGTTCATTATCTTTGGATGGACAAAGATGAAAATTTAAGAATACTGGCAATGATTGCTTTGAAATACTGTGGTTGTAGGCAAACAGCATAAACCAGCAAGTGGGACTGTTGTTCAGAATATAATTTGGGAAGATTTTTTTCAGATTATATCATCCTTTAGGTCTTCTCTTGGGGAAACCCTTCACAGAAGACAAAACATTTTGCATATTAAAGCTGTTCACTAGGTGTCAGGTCTGAACATCTGAAGTGAAGGTCAACCCCACAAACGGTCACTGTTGAGCACGACAATTGCCAGTAACCCTGCCTTGACAAACGTGCAGTACTGTGGTGCGTTATACCCGAACACAGGCTTTAATTGTGCTGGCTTTAAAACCTATGGCACAATACCTATCATTTCAGAAGGTCACATTCCTCCATCTTTGTTGGATTTATTCCTAGTTAAATTTCTGCTTCTCTTTCTATTCTCTACATCGTTGTCTTAGTATGAGGACAGTGGATGTCATTTTGTGTCATCATTACACTGTCTCTCAAAAAGGCAGAAATGCCTTCTCTTCTTTATACTGTGGGAAATCAACAGTTACACAAACCCAGAGCCAAAATAATCATATGCTGATAAATACATATCTAAACTACTTCATGGACAAATAACTCCAATCTGGATTTTCCCCCTCAAATGTGAAATGTTCCAGCAAGTGAAGGCAGGCAAGAGTTGTGTAAGGAATTATAAATATGAAGTGTTAGCTAACTGTTCAATAATGTGCTATAATGTTAAATACATAAGATATTAACATAAATTTTGTTTGAAAGTTCTATGCCAATGGTGTGATTTTGAATATGGATACAGTAAGATATGAATTTATTTGAAATTTAAAATATTTTATAACTTGAAAACAGAAAAACCTCTCTGTACTTTTTGCTTACTTTAAGACTTTTTTTTGTAATTAAAAATGCAAGACTTCTGCATAAGCAACTAAATTAACTGGCCAGCGTAGAAACCATACCCAGCAGCTCTAACAGGTGGAGTGCTTTCATATTAACAGATGAGGGTAAATCAATGTAGTTCAGCATCAATCAAGATCTGTCTCCAAATTTACTCTTAGGCTCAATATCACTAAATCACATTACTGTCTTATAGAATCATAGAATGGTTTGAGTTGGAAGGGACCTTAAAGATCACCTAATTCCAGCCCCTGCGATGGGCAGGGACACCTCCCACCAGACCAGGCTGCTCAGGGCCCATCCAACCTGGCCAGCTTTCCTGTAGCCCCTTCAGGTTCTGGAAGGTCACTATAAGGTCTCCTCAGAGCCTTCTCTTCTCCAGGCTGAACAACCCCAACTCTCAAGTCTGTCCTCGTATGGGAGGTGCTCCTGCCCTCTGATCATCTTTGTAGCCTCCTCTTATACATTGGTATAGTTACTGATGGGCATACAGTAAACTTTATAGCAAGCTGGCTCTTAAAGTACTAATTTGTTCAATATTGCGCAATAGGATTCACCTATCATCCAAATGCATCCCAGTGAGGAGCAGAGTCTGTGTTCAAAGGGATGCTTTTGAGAAATACACATATTAGTACCAGAACAGGGGTAGCTCTTTATAAGAAGTGTTTCTTGAGATGTATAAATTAGTTTTTCTATAGAGAGAAAAATATGGGAACTGCTGAATGAAATCTCCATTTCTTGATGATCAAGAGTGGAGGAATGACTGGAAGATATTTGGTAACTAAACACATTTTGCTGACTGTATACAGAAGTGAGTGAGTGAAATTCTGGGTTTTTTTTTTTCTGTTTTGTTGTTTGGTATTTTTTTAAAAACGCAGGTGTTAGATGAGATGATCTAATGGTCCCTTCTGGCCCTAAAGCAAAGTGCAGCCTCCACTTGACAATATTCATGGAGCGCTCTCAAACCCTTTTTACCAGGCCTTCAGGGAAGGAGGTTCCTAATGGGGAAGGATTTTATAGAGCAGAGAAGTGTTTGCCAGCAGAAATATTTGCTGTTGGCAGTTGATTTTTGGGGGAGAAGGGGAGGTTTGCCAAGGTTTTTCATTTGAAATATCTTTTAAATCTTCATCAAAGGTGCCTGTGGCAATATTCAGGCATGTCTTCGTGTATTTTGCCCTGGAAAAAATAAATAGGTTTTTTTTTTTCAAGTCAGAGAAACAAGAGTTCAGATGTTATTTTATGGCAGAGGTAAATTTCATCTCATATTGTGTGTCTCATGGAAAAAAAATGAAAGGAATATGACTAGCAGCTGTCTCATGTCACCTTTCTTGGAAGCAATGCTTTCCAGCTTGCTAAATTCATCCATCTCTTGAGCAAACTGTCAGAGACTGAGAGAACCAGAGCTGTGCTTTCGTTAGCTCTGGTTCACCTAAGAAGACTGTGGACTGCTCAGTTTTGGAAATCATGGCCATTTTTTTTAAAAGCAAGCCTAGAAACATTTATAAAAGTAGTACAATATAATGGTGCGATTTGTAGCCATGGATAAGTCATCAAAAACACAATCTGCCAGACAACCAAGGTATTAGAGAGTCTATTGTACAGGTTACGCGCAGCCGCCAGCTGGCTCCGTATCTGCAAAGCAATCTGGAAAACTTAGGACAGCTTATGAGTAGGAACACCGACAAAATGTTTGCAAGCCTTTTGCACCGTTAGCACATTCATAATTTAGAAATGATAATAGCTTTTTGGAAAACACTTTGCTTCTGACCCGCTCCATTCAGGCTGAGACTTTGAGCAGAAGACAGTGCAAGGAGCCATGCTGTGTGGCACAATCTGTCATGGAACCGCATGAATAGTACCCATGTCAACCTTTTGTCCCTGGCCACAACAGAGACAACTGGCTCTCCCGTGTGTAGGTGCTGCTGGGGCGGATTTTCCTCCAAAGAGACAGATGTCATTAGCGAGTGATATACAGCGGGCAGTGGGGCTTGTGGGGCTTACAATGGCTGCAACATCCAAAGGCCATATGTAGTGATCTCATTAGTTTCTTGATTGCCTCCTGCACAGGCTGTTGGAAAAGTTTAAAAGTGCAAGTTCAAAAGGGAAACTAATGTATCATGTTTGGATTTTTAACCTCATTTGTGCAAAGCAAAATGCAGAGCCTGCTGAGTTTGGAAGCTCGGATTTTTAAAGACTAGGGTACATCTTAATTGTGGGTCTGTTAAAATGGCTTTCCTTCACCCTGTATTTCACCATTATCTCCCACAATCAAAGAGTCCAAAAAAGATACTGAAGGCACGGAAAGTCCTTTGGGTATTTTCAACCTGAGATATTTATCCACTTGGTTCTGTTTCAGCCTCAGCAGATGTTTATCTTCCGCTAGGAATTTAAGGGAGACATCTGCAGAATTCCTGGGATGTTCAGCTTTGGATACGGCTGTGGAGAAAAACACGTGATGTGGGTAATGATTTATTGTATTCCTTTTAGTTTTATTTCTCTGTCCTTGGTTTCTAATGAGCATTATAGGCACAGCCCCATTCTGCATCAGTCTGGTGGAGTGGTTTATCTGTAGTCTGCTTTGATAACTTTGGGAAACTTTTTGATCTTGGGGCTCAGCAGCACTCTGCATTGTCGTTACTCCCTGTTTTCATCAATGGGGAAGTCCCTTACGGTCCACTTTATATGTCATGCAACTGTGATTTCCGAGCTTCTCAGATGACTGTTTCTGCCTGAACTGGACAGCTCTTTTACATCAAACACCAAGTGAAGAAATTTTCCTGGGTGAGATTTTTTACAAAGGCAACGTATTTGTTTTCAGAAGGATATATTGAATTGCAATTGGCAGCTTTGAAACCATGGTAGATGCTTTAAATTTTAAGTGTCAAATCCAACGCAAATGCAAGCTGTGTTTATTACCTACAACTAACTTTAAAAATGGTGCAAAGTAAAAGCAAAAGCATGTTTGATACATTGATAAACAAAGCACCAGTGAACATCTTCCTGATCTTATCCTTACTGCATAATTTACGAACTCTTAGGTGCAAAGACTGTTGTTGGAAAGTATGATTAGATATTAATTGTTTAGTTATAGTTACAGATAATAATTAGTGGAAATAGCATTCCATAAGGATCCTTTTGTTTTACCTTCATTGTGCTGCTCTCAGATGGTTTTCCTGCTGGGTGTAATAGTCTGAAAACTTGATTTTGGATTCCAGACTTAACTGTTCCTGAGGGGATGTTGGTTGAATTACTAGTGACTGATGTCCAGTTCAGCTTTTTCCTGAGCTTCGCTCTCTTCATAGAGAGTTCAGAGTCACCGTGGTCCTTATTGCTTCATATCTAAGATCTGTCAGCACAGCCCCGGATTATTCTCTTTGTTCTTCAAAGACAGCTTTTCCAGAAGAGAGCATTAATCCCTTCCACCCACTTTACAGTGCAATGCGTTCCCTCTGTCTCCAAATGAAAACATCTGGGTAGACTGATTAGTACAGGAAAATGATGTGGTTTTAGTGAAATATGACAAACAATTTTCTACCTGACATATTAATTTGTCCTCTGCGTGTTATGTGCGTGTGTCTAAATTGTGGTTGCACGCCACACTGGAGTGGCTTTGAAAACCATCACAGTAGTGGGAACTGTGTGATGGTTTGTGTCTGTGAAGTTTGTGTCTGACTGGCAGAATGCAGCGTAGTGCCCAAAACCTAAGGGCCAGCTCAGTCTTGCGTCTTCCAAGTGATGGTAACCGAGGTTGGAGTCGCAGCCCTTGCGTGTGTAGGGATTTCTGGTGGGACATCCTCAGGCATTGCATTAAAACTGACTGCAGCATTAGTCACTTCTGGGCTGCTCTTCTAAAGAAGACACTGCCTATGACTGTGACATAAGAATAAATACTTTTATGTAAATATTTGGAATTATTATTAACACAGACAGTTCTGAAGGCAAATACAAACAACATGTGTCAGCAAAAACATTGTTATTAAGGAATTCAGGCTTCAAACCACATCATGATTCATAGAGCACCTGACTGGTTTTATGCTTCTCAAGTTCTTTTTTCCTCTTCATTAAATATGAAAATGTCTTATGGGGCATATTCAATCTAATTACGAATCTGACTGATGCTATACCACAGGATTACCAGAAGGCTTGTGCTGGTGTCTGGTAAACTGGAAGCACGGGGCAGGATTCCTTGGGTAGCGTGTCTGCTCGAACGTTGTGTAAGTGGAGGAGAAGTAAAGCAGGTGATGTTAGGTTAACAGAGTACAGTTATAAAAGGTCCACCTGAAATGAAATGCTGTGTTGGGGTGGGAAGACCGGTGGTTGACTTTTTTTTTTTTTGATATAAAGGAAAGGCTGCAAGGCTCCTCTTTAATGAAACCGGATTGAAGCTTTTGGTGCTTTCTGGAGCGTAGCCTCAGCTGGACATGCCTTGGGTCAATGACTTTCTGCGTACATGTAAGGCACCAAGAAGTTGGTGAACATGGTGGTGAAATAGTTAAATAATCATTAAATAAATTCTGATTTAGTTTAGTTTGTCCTCAGTTTTTCAGACTGTGCTGAGAAACTCTTGTGGGAAAGGTTCGAGTTCTGGTACAGGTCTGAACTTCACTGGCAGAGAGGTAGAGCAGAAATTCCTCCTGTTAACTGCTGCTGCTTTAGTCTCACTGTGCTGCAAAGAGTGCTTATAAATGTTATTTTTTTTTTCTTCCCTAAGAATACTTTGCATGGAATCACATCAATGTAGTAACAGATTTTTACACTCTTTGGAGGTGGAGAAGAGGAAGGGATGACAGATATTCGTTGCAAATAATCTTGTTTATAGCGCTTTAAGTAACTAAATTTATTTGGGTTTGTTTTTTTTTCACCAAGTGAGTGTGCTGTGCTCTGTGATACCTTCTTGCCTTCGGTCTCTTTAAATCACAGCTGAATCTCTTTTATGAGGCCTAAGGGAAAGTCGAAGGTTATGTTCCTTACTTTCTTTTGTAAATATGTTACAGCCCATTTAATCTAGAATCTGGCTCTTTTCACAGCTGGTTGTTAAGGAAGTTCTATAGGCTCCACTGTGATTTAAATCACTTAATATCCTGTCTTTTTTTTTTTTTTTTTTAATGTTTCTTTTCCAAATACAAAGAACACTACCATTCGTGTAGATGTTGATCTTTAAAAGTACACTGTGGTTTCACCGGACATCTGAAATGATGTTATATTTCCTTTATAGATCTAATATATGCAAAATGGAAAAAAAAAAGAAGTCTTCATCCTAATCCACATTTTTGAACAATGACTGCTTAGGCTTAAGTAGTACTCACATCAAACAAGTCTTCTACTGCTTAGTTTATATAAAAAAATATATCAATTTTGATCAGATTCTTTTCCAACTCAAATGAAGCAAGGGGACAGGAAGGTATATTAAGATAAACGATACTTATTTCAGAGAAATGTATAATTGATACACTTTTCACTGTCTGAAAATCTTCATGTTCTTATTTCTATGAAGTGATTTCCTTCCATATGCTCCCTCAGTGTTAATTCGAGAATCAGCTATCATCAGACATTATATGGAAACTCATAAAACAAATGGAGATTAATTTCAGCATCTTGATTTTTGGTGCAAGCCTTATGATTTGAGAAGGTCAGGAATTTTGTTTCCTTACTTCTGCTTTTCAGTAGAAATCATTGTTTCCACAGATTTGCAATCTCTGTTGATCTGAACTCAAGCATTTTGCTTGAAGTGCTGAATTACAACATTTTTGAAATCAAGCAGATAATGAAGTCTGTAGAAGGAAATAATACCAGTCCACTTGCTGGAAAGATCCCTACTGGCACCTCTCTGCACTTGGGGCTGCTTTACATCTATTAGACATGCCCTGCAACACTTACTACTGTCTCAGTTTGTCACAACTGCTTTAAGGTCTTTGACTCTTTGGCCAAATCCACAGGTTTATGGAGACAACTGAATTTCCTAGACACAAAAATTTAAAGTTGATGGTTTTTGCTATCTTTAAGACAGAAGAAAAGAAAAAGGAACAGTGAGAAGCACCATGGTCTGGTTCCCAGGTATTTGCCAGCCATTGTGGGGATGATCTAAACTTTGCATGCTTTGCTGTATTTATCTATGAAGTTTAAACGAGGATCCTGTTTTATCTGTAGCTGAAGCTGACAGCTGGTGAAGGAGAGTAAAAAACCTTTGGGGTTTTGGCCCACCATTAACTAACTGCTTTATAGTCAAAGCTTCTAAGCATCTGAGCTTAAAAATGCAACATGTATTCTCCAGTAATACATGTTTGTTCTTGATTCTTACATCTTTCATTTTCTTGCCAGAGGGGTAGGTGGATTTGCTGTGCTGGGGAAATATGACTGAACTTGGCCTGTAACCTAACAAATTGTATACTCTTTGCTTATAATTATTAAGCCACAGATTAGCAGATCTATCTTTACATCACCAGCAACCCTGAAAATCTGCTTTCTGCACTAGAAGATGGAGCAGAACAGAAGGACCAGAACTCTTCCTCCTGCAGCTCAGAGGAGCCCATCCTCCCTCTTGTTGATCTGTTAGAGGTCTTGTTTCCACTCAGGTCATTTTTACATGCTACGGCAGTCTTCTAGTGATCCAGTGTCTTTTTCTATGAAACATTGCTTTTCCTCCTCTATCTCCTCCCAAATCCACTTTATAGTTCTATGGCTTGGTCAGCTTTTCTGTATCTTTTTCTTCTAGGATATGACACTGACTCTTACTAATTTCCAGTGTTTCGTTCTTGTAGAGTCAGAATAAATTGGAATTATGGCAGCCGCTCCTTGGCAGATAAAATCCACCCCACAACTCAGAATGGAAACATCTCCGAGAACCTGGAGATCCTCAAAGACCGATATAGCTCCTGTGCTGCAAAGCCATGCCATCACTTGTGCAGTGATTTGTAGTCCTGGAATTTCTCTGGTCATTGACCGAATTAGTGTATCCTCCTTCTATTATATTTTCTATCCAATGTTTACCTTTTCCATATAAAAACGTTGCTAAATCCCTGTAAATTGCCACTGTGCAGCTGCAGGCTACTGTATTGGTGCTGTAGACAAAGCATATTGCTCTTTTCCTAGATGAATGTAACTCCTTATTCCCCAGAATTTTTATTTTATTTTATTTTATTTTTTGAGTGCTATTAGGCGTTCCCAGCCAACTTCCATCTGGAGTTTTTTAATTGGGAAGAAGGAGGTGGCAAATCATTCCTTTTAATTGCAACGTGACATTAAAATAAAGATAGGCTGTCAAGTATGTTATATCTGCTAAGGTTGCTGAGGCTTATAATCTGGGTCTTCATTTTCAACTGCTTTCTGTGCAATGAGAAGCAGAACTTGTCCTATTTCTATTTTTTTTTTTTTTTTTTTGGGGAAAAGTAATAACCAAAGCGTGGTGATGGTAGTTCAGGAAAGAAGTACCATGATGCTGTTGAGGCACCAAGCAGCCCAGGCTCTAGGTACTGTGGGGAATAAGTCCAAAGAATAGCGGCAGAAGAACAGAACAATGAAATGCTCCCCGCGTGCTCTCGCAGTACAGACAAGTCAATCCATCATGAGTGCACAGCCTAGCATCTGGGAGATCCAGATGACACTCTGTGGTTTTCTTGTATCAGCAGTAGTGTCTCAATTGTTGCCTTTTAAAAGCGCTTTTCTAGCGAGGCCTAGGGCATGATTGAAATGCTTGTTATTGCAATTGCTCTGGTTCAATCAATCTTCATACGTGATACAAGGCCAACCTGGGCTCAGCCTCTTTATCTGCCCCTTCTGCCTGCAATTGTTAAGAATGCACTCGTTGACCTAAGAGCTAACAATTTCTTTTATGACGACCATATGCATGTACCACATAGTGAAGAGAACACCTTTTAATTGTGATTCTAATTCCTCAATGCAAAAATATTTGTTTAACTGACTAAATCTCAGTCAAACCTTCATCTTGGTTTGCTTATAGCTGTTTTTTTCTAAGGTACATTCCTGTGGATTATTTTGCAAGCCATCCCATGGGTGTGTTAGGCACCCAGGCATCCTTGCAAACAGTGCAGATGTATGGCTATAATTCAGGTGAATCATCATTCCCCTTGTTAAAGTTTTATGGCAAAATATTTGGCTAAATACAAATGGGAGAGGTCTTTTTTAGGGATCAGAATAAAAAAGCACCCTAGGTTTGTCATGTAAGGAAGAAAATTGCCATAGACATGCAGTTTATTTAAATTTAATGAGCGCACAGCTGGACGGTATATTTAAACGTGCTATTCTACTGTTAAAATACTCGGGGCCTGATTCACTGTCAGTGTGTATCAACACAAGACTCTTTAATAGGATTTCTGTAGTAGAAAGCTGGTGTAGGCAATCATTTGCAGAAACATGGTGTGCTTGAATTTCTGTTGCAAGCAGAGAAGGGTTAAAATGGCCTCAGCATGCATGGTACTGGCTTGCGGAGCCAGAGGATGCGTTGACCCAAAGCATCGCTGATGCAGCTCTGGAAACTCCAGCTGCAAACAAACCCCACGTTTCATCCTGCAGGCATCCAGCTGTCCTTTCTGAGGCCTGCACTACAAATTAGCCTAAAAGTGCTTTGTCATCAGGAGATGCTCTAAGTAATCCATTGTATTACTTTGAACTTAGATAAAACCCGTTCATGAAAAGTTGTATGTGGGCTGTGTGATCGAGAAGGCACAGGGCAAAAAATGCCCTGGCACAAATCTCATTTGATCTGGTGAATGCTAATTGTTGTCTTGGAAATAGAATAGAAAAATCAGCTGCCCAGAAGGAAAATTCCTTAAACCTGAATTTCAAGTCTGGCAAATTGAAATGTTGAACTTGATGCTTCTTCTCAGACTGTGGCTGGTTTATTTTCATCCTTTGCCATCAACTCTGTTGCCTTTTTCTTTCTGTCGTTTGCTGGTTCATTGACCAAAATGCTCTTGTTCTGGTTGGAATGTTTATATACGCTCATGTCCACTAATTTGAGTAATTGTAAATACCACTGTCCTACAATGCTTTCAGTTTGTTCAGAATTCAATGGCATAATTACTTGATACAGGAGGATTGACTATATCATTCTCTGCCGTGTTCTGCAAGCTTCACTGGCTTTTGAAGGAAAACAGAAGCAATTAGAAGGTCTTACAGCTAATATACAGAGCTCTGTGTCCTGCTTTATTTTTATGACCTTGGAAAATTTGGAATTGTTTACTAGTCATGCTGTAACTCCTTGTCCCACTATCTTTCCTATGCCTCTATAAACAAAGAAAATTCTGCTAAATTTTCAGTGGTACTCAGGAAAATGTAGAACACCAGTGTGACTAGAATAGATTTTTCTAAAAAGAATGACATTTTACACGTTTAATACAATGTTCAGTTCCTGTAGCTGCTTCCAGCAGAGGATTTCATAGATAAATCCCTTGCCTCCTGCCACCACAGTTATTTGAGGAAAAGTTTATCCCCATTCTGCAGAGTGAGGAGCTGGAAGGAGAGGCAACCACAGTAAATCTGTGCCCGACTGGCGGATGTTAGTTCTCTCGTTTCTACCTCATGGCTGTGTCCTGGCCCAGCTTTGCCTTTCCAAGCTGGATTTTGCCTCTGCATCGCCTTGAAACTCAAACCAACAGCCACCCCAGAGCCTGTGGAGAGCACAGGTCCTCTGCACAGAGCTCCAGTCACTCATGTTCATGCAATCCCAGTTACAGCCTGCAGACCTTTGTAATCCAAGGCCAAGGCCACCTGGAGCATCACTGTTTTGGCACCTAGCTAGAAGTTTAGCCCTTAAGAGGGAGGGACTTGTGCTTGAAGCACCGACATCCTTTTCCTCACAGCTAATTGTGAGGGTCTCTGTGGTAGAAACCATGCTGTTGGGGTACAAATCTGTTGCTGGCATGCTGCTCACATAGAAAATACTGACTGGTGGCACCTTTCCTCAGCTCACTTTCCCTTTAGGTGCTCATTGGAAAACACGTAGTAGAAGATTGCTTTGTCTGATAGCTTTGTATTTAAGTCTTTTCAGAAAATTTTCATTGTTAAGTACCTTTAAGAGGTGAAGCCACAAAGTAGAACAGAACTAGGCAGAAAGATTTCTATGCAACCCCAAATCAGTGCTTCAGGTACAAGAGGAACTGAGGTTTAATGTGTGTCCTGACTTCAGCATGCACTGCTTGGTTTTATTTTCCCTGTCAGTGCCTCTCCATTCATCATATTGAGCACTGAGGCACTCATCGTCTCGGAGATCTCACTCCAAACATAAAGCGACCAACACTGAGCTTATATCGTGTTCAGTACTGTGGTGGCCAATGCTGCCTTTTTGGATGTACTTGCTATAGCTACAGGTAGTAAGTGGTGAGTACCATCGTAAAGGAACTCAGCTGTTAACCAAGAAAGTTAAATAACTTGCCCAAGGAGACACTTTGAAGTGGCTTGTTCCACCCAGGTGGATTTTTGTGGTGCACCGCTGGAAGCAGGACACTTTAGCACAAACAGAAGGGATCACCTGTATGATCTTTTAGCAGTGTGCTGCAAAAGTCAAGTTTTCTGTACTAAGCAGAATAGGTCCTGACTGTGTTATTTCAAAGGGATTAGAAATTAGTTCAGATTGAAATGGGAGCAGATGGAAGCAAAACTTACTCCTAACTGTTACTCTATTTCTCCTTTGTTGTAACAAGAGTCTCTGGTTGTGTAATCGTGAAGACAATTTTAGTCTCTTTTGTACTCAAGAATACAGTAAGTTATGTTTTACCTGTCCATCTTTAGAGAAGAAAAGCTTTAATTAAGCCTTTCTTTAATTATGTCTCATCTGTACAGTACCTAAATGTGCTACAAGAGTATGACATTTGCTATTTGCCTTCCTTCTGGGAAGGTTTAGATGCTGAATCCTCTAATACTGTATAAAGTTCCAACTGCTATTATTAAAAGAGTACGTGTAACAAGATTCTTATATACATTGTTATAATAATTGCTAAGAAACCTGAGTCATTAAATTATGATCTGAAACTTTCTTCTGAAAAGAAGAATTCTGCGTTCATATGGAAATTCCCCAGCGCCAGTATGATCTGCTGGTATGGCTGCTGTCCTGCATTAGACCCTTATTTCACAAAAATCAGTATTTTACCAGTCTTGTTGGTAAACTGTGTGTTACCATTCTGTGCTCTTCCAATACATAGTTTAATTAAAGAAAAAAACCCAGTCTTTGTGGAGTGTCTTATCTTCATTAAGTTAACGAGAATGTCATAGTTTCTAGTATTTATTGAAAATTGTATCCTTGAAATGAACTTTCAGGCATTATTATTATTTTTCCAGCTGTGAATGCTTATGACCAAGAGATTTATAGGAATGTGCATAAACAAAACATGCATTTTTTTCTAGAGGTCCTTAACCTCTTGTGCTGAGTATCCATCAGTCTCCATCTAACTTAACAGGAATTTAAGCTGATAAAGGTAATGAGTGGCCTTGGACTTTCCTGTGTCTCCTCCAACTTCTGTAACTTAATCCTCAGTGAGAAGTCCTAGAATAGCAGTAGGTATTTTAAATATTTTTAAATATCTAGATGGGGTGTTACATGTTATCTATGGAGGAAGAGTGACACATTGATACTTTTTCTCTATATATAGCTTTTCTATATCCTTTTGTATTGCTTTTCAAGTTGTCACAGCTTGACAGGTGAATCTGCTTGGTTAAAGGGTAAGCCAGCATGCAGCAACTGAAAATGACACTTGTCTTAGTGCATCAAAGTAAGTATTGTTCACCTGAAGATGACACCTCTCCAGGGCAGTGGACTGACTGCCCTGAAGGTGAATGCGCATCCACGCAGGGCGCATGATTTGAGTGTTTTTTGCTCCACCTCTGTTTACTTTTGGTTTACTTTTGCCCTCCAGTCAGTTATGTTGTCCAGACCTGTTGTAATCAGTTGCATTATCCCACAGATTTTGGGTCTTCTGCACACATTTGTCTTCTGCCTTGAAAACTTGAACTCTCAGACCATGCCTTTGCAAAGGAAGGCTGAAGTTTTTCATATTGACCATGCTTGGTCTTATTTTCCTCTTCATGAGCAGGTTACCACCTTCTTTGACAGCAGACATCTGCAAGGCATATGATTCTAGGAATTCTGAATAGGAACTTTGTATTTAAAATGTCTTTTCCCTTTTCAAATAGTATGAGGCAACAAGAAAGTGGTAACATTTTGCAAGGAAAAATTGAGAAGTGATGCTAAGATGTTTATGGACACTGATATTACAGTAAGCTTCCAAATTTAATGCTGAGTGATCAACACTCTACCTAGCCAGATTAGCTGAGGCTATGAATTTGGCCATGGATGCAAACTAACTGTTATTTTTTTTATGAAGTCTTTCCCATATTTAGCACTGTTTAGGGCCTACGTAGAAGTATGTAATAGTCCTGTAAATACCTTGACGCAGGAATATGTGTAGTATATAATAAACCAACAATGCATACATCGTAGCTTTGGGAACTGATCTGTTAAAGGGCGTCTCTCTTCTCAGCTCTTGATATTTCTGTAACATATGCTGGGTTCCTGCTCCAGTATCAGGGATTTTGTTCCTTCAGAGTAGGTACAGACAGATGACGTTTGAACTCCCAGCAGACTGATGACATGGAAGCATTCCTCAGAGCGCTGCTTATTGCGAAGGAGGAGGGTGGTTTCTAATATCCCTAAATCCCTTGCTGTTGCTGTCAAGAAAGTGAGCTTGTAATGCACGTAGAAGGTGGTTGTGTTCCTCACCCACTGCACTACTGCACGTCATCAAGATCTTGTAATCAAGTCACTGCCATCCAAAAGAACATCAGATCTCTCTTGTATACATTCTTTCCTTTTGGAAGGCCTTGACTTTCTTATTCAGAGGCATAAGACACATTATTAATTGGGCTTCTTGTTTTCGTTAAGCTCTGTTTCCAAAGGCGATATGTCAACATGAGTAAGCAGTGCAATGCAGCAGGAGTGTGGAGTATAATTACGCCAAGGACCTGGCATCTATGCTGTGAGTTTCGTTGTGTTTTTCATATGGTCTTCATGAAGATACAGCCTGTGTGTATGTATGGCTGCATTGGATGTATTTCCTTCAAAGAAAGGAGCAAGAAATGCAGAACTAGATTTTAAAAGGAGGTCAAAGAAGGAAATATATTTTCATAACCAGACATCCTTTCCCAAGTGCCTTAGCATGGTGGAGTTGTGTGTGTGTGATGCCACCCTCTGGGTGATGCTTTGGAGAATTTTATAGGCCAGCAGAGCCTAAGTCTGCTATCGTATTACATTTCCTTGCCCAGATTTAGAAATCTTAAAAGTACAGAAGGAAGATGAGGAAGCAGAGAGTGATGTAAAATGTACAGAAGTAATCCTGCTTTTTGAGCACAAAGGCTGCAATTTGTCCTCTGGTTTCCTTCTGCTTGCCTGCTTCAGTTAGGAGCAGGGCAAGCCTGATCATCCAATTACTTGCCTTCACAATGTTTCATATGGGCACCCTCCAGATTAAAGACCAATTATTGAGTGGTCAGTGGTCTCACCTAGTTTTTAAAAGCCTGCGATAAGCCTTATTTTAATACTTCCGCCTCCTGGTTTCTGGCACACCGGCTAGATGACATATTCTTTCTAGTGTTCTGTTCACAGGCATCATTCTTCTTGTCTTTTGACATGTTTCACTAGGACTTTGCTGTGCTGCTCTCTTAATAAATCCTACATGCTTGCATTCTCATCCCCCGTCACCTCTCTCATTTTTAACCAGGTATCAGTTACACTAATAGCCTTATATATCTCCTGAAGATGGTTCTGTTAGACTGTAAACTGGTTCGTTGAGGCATAGCATTTGCATGAGAGAAAACCAGCTTTTCATTCACTGTGGGGTTTCTCCTTTGCCGTAGTTCGTTTTTGCTTGTGTGTACTACTGTAATGTTTTTTTCTTTTCCTCTTGTCCAGCTGAATGCCGACAGCACTTAGGAAAGGAAGGCAGCAAAGAATTGCCATTAGGCATGGTGGAATTTTTTTTACTGCTTGATGTCTCTGCTTTTGAAGGATTGATTATCTTTCCTTTGATAGTGCCCATATTTCTCTCTGCCTTCTTTTTTTTTTTTAATAGTTTCTGAAATTTCAAAGTAATGCTTTTCCTTTTCACTGTGCTTAGGGCTATTAACTGTCCTAATAGTAAATGTTTCATGTGCTTAAATTTTGTCAATGCAAGGTTTTTCTTGCAGAACTGCTACCAGAAAAACAGTTTAGTGTACAGCTTTTTGAGGCTTATTGTAGCTGTGACTTGAATCTCACATGAGGCTTGAAAATAAATCAGTTCCCTCTCTTTTGAAAATCACACTGGTACCGTTTGTTTGAAACATTTGCCAGTGTCTCACATTTAAATAATTGTGAAAATAGATATTGAAGCTAAATAATGGCCAATTGTCTTCAATGTCCTATAACAATCAATGGCACATCAAGGCTTCATGGCTGTCATCGCGCAGCCCATGACAACGCAGGGGATTCCCAGAGTGACAGCATGAATAGAGCGCTGACCTTTCTCTTCCCAAAGTTTGCTGCCTGCCGCTTGGCAGAGGCAGGAGGACAGCAGCAGGCTGTGATGCATGCTGCCGTTTGCCCTCCTGTCTAGAACTCTTCTTCATCCACCGCACAGTTCACATTGCCACTTGCCTGGATATTTACACCATAGCACTTCTGTTAGGAAGGGGATTTATTTTTTTAAATAAGCACATAAAGTCATGTGGGAAACGTTTAAAATTTTCAGTGATGCATGAGTAAGGATTCAAACATAGTGTAGTTTGTTTCCTTGTAATGATCTAGGATTTCTTTTCTTTTATATCTGAGGTCACAAATAGTTCTTCAGTTCTTCTCTTCTCCCATCCATATCACCTTTTGAACTCGGTGGGAGACTCGTCATCTGTTTTGGTCGGCTACAGCCTACCATTACAGAGCAGCTCTTTAATCTTCCATTTCTGCTTGGACGAGGGTGAAAGGAATCTGGATTTAAGCCTCCAATTCTGTTTTCTTTGGCTTTTAAAGATCTAAGATGCTTCCTTTTGCTTTTTGGCTGTTAACATGAGTCAGCTCAGATCTGGGTTGTAGCTGCAAGTGTCTCTACATGGGACGGCTATAAATGCATGACCTAATGGAGGAAAGAAGGTATTGAGGAGCAGCGTTCACGTCCCAGCTTGGTCAAAATCATTGTGCCTTCAAAAGGAGGAAGACAAGAATATTTCTGTGTGTCATGATTATATTTGAGGATGAAATACATGAAATGAGTGCAGTACACTGGGTTACCATCACACTGCAGCCTGGGTGGCTGCTTGGCACTCTCAGTGAACTAGGCTGTTAAAAAGTAATGAGATTGGGCTTCTCATGTTTTATCATCTGCTTTGGCGATCTCTGTGTGTATATTTTCTTTAAGTGCTACCTCCAGTTCTCTTAAGACCTTGGTACACTGAGGGGTTCCACTTCTTAGGTGTATAAGCCAGTTAACTGTGGAGTAAAAATATTAAAATATGCAGCTCTCCTATAGTATAATGGTGTCTCTCTGTGGCATTAATCCTTCTCCTTTTCATACAATGCACTTGAAACTCTGCTTTTCTCTGTAGGCGGCAAGTATTGTCATAACTTCACTTCAAGAACTATTCACCTTTTAAGTGTGGAAAACAGTGCTCATTGTACTTCAACTAGAGAATAATCCCTTTTCTTTCGCTCCTTCATCCTCCGTGGTACACTGATGATAAGTGAACTCTCAAGCAGTTACAATTTCACAGGAGCTTTCATGGTTTGCAGAGCTCTGGGTTTTTCAGATACCATGCGTTCAATCAGCATCGCTTGGAATGTCTCTCTGTTTTTAAACCTGACTTGTTAATGTCGCTACATTAATCCTAACTATTGCATTTTACTGTGTGAATTCTTCTGATTCTCTCCTTAATGTCTTCTGATTCTTTTTTTCTTCCCGAGCAGCTGTTGGTAGCTCTCCCTGCTGCTGTCAACTCTTAAACCTCTGCCTCACAAACTGCAGAGTAGGGTGAACTCACTACATCAAAGTAAAGCTCTGGGAAGCTGCCTTCCAATACACATTAGGAACCCAGAAGTAAAGAGAAACAGAAAACTGAAGCCATTCCTAACGCAATATATAAAAATTATATTTTAGTCCTGGAACAACTAGTGCTTTAGAAGTTTTAAAAATACCATTATATACAAATATCTTGCTGGTAACACAATCTTGATGTTCTGAAAGTATCGAAACAATAATAGCAGTGTTGAGCCACATCACTCTTCAGATCAGATAGGGACACAGCACAAGGAAGGCCTCTCTCTGGAAACACAGAGACGATTGAAAACTGACATTGAGCGTCGTAACTCCGCAGACTGCCCGGTAAACGTATCAGTTGGTAATACATTCTGTTCCCAGTACGAGCAAAAATTCAGCAGATAATTATTAATTACATCACCACACCTATATAATAGAGTTCACTGTAGTTATGTAGGAGTCAAAGGTATTAAAGCAGTTTCTTTTGATGAAGTAATTGGGCTGCTTCTGAGGCCTGTTTCAGCTGCTAGGGGCGTGCTTCAAATGTAAATGACTGCCAAATGGATTCCTCCTAAATTCCAGCCAATTAAAATACATTTAAAGTGCAGCTGGTGGAGAGCAAAAGGCTTATAATTGCATAAGAAACGTTTGGGCATGAAAGAAATCCCTGAAGTTTGGCGAATGAAGATTATTAAATAGTGCATTTCTGGAGAAGTAAAGCAATCAAACAAAGGGCTTTCGGAAAGGGCAGTCAGAAGCAGAGATGACACTTTTACCACTACCTTTAAAAGAGACAAAGCGGGAGTGTGTTTGTTAGGGTGTCAGTTTTCTACCCTTGGCTCTTTAAACCATGCAAGTTTGGCAGCTTGCCCGCTGTGGTGCTGCATACAAATATTGACAGAACACTGTGGTATTTGTTATCCCCCTTCTTGGGAAGCAAATCATTAAAACTCTGAAGGAAGATCTGAGAACCCCAGACGTTCTATTTTTTTTCTCAGTCGCACTATAATATTTACAGAATGAAACAGAAAATAGTGAATGGGGTGTAATGAATGACCTTCCTTTTCTGCTTTGCCTTGTAAGTAAGGACAGACTTTTTGTTTAATGCTTTAAATGTTATTATAAAAGAGGTTTATGGTTAGCAGCGCTGAAAGATGCCATTAGAACTTTTGATTTAACCTTATGTTTTGGGAGAATGCTCAGCTGATAAAACAAATAGTGTGAATAGGTAGAAGACTTTACCCAGGAAGCTCTGTGAGCAGTCACTGCCGATCCCATGTCCAACTGATGCACAAACTTATACAGAGTCTTTAATACACAACGGTACTTTCCAGACATGTTACGGTCATGCCTACATCTGCCTAAATGTGAGATTGCAATTTTTTCTGCTTTTAATATTTGTGAAATTTTATATTAATTTGCTTAGTAGAGCATTGTGTTGGTTTTAGAAATGGAAACAAAGATTTTTAATAGATAGTTCAGAGTGGTTTTTTTTTAGTGTAATGTTTTGTCTGAGAATACTGTCCTCACTTGCTTGTTATTAAACAAACTGCCAAAATTAGATGAATGAGAATTGCCTCCTACATTATCTCAGGTTTTTCTTAACTATATCAGTAAGTAATGAAATCAGAAAAATATCTTCCAGAACTAACAAGTGTTGGTTTCTACCTGTTGTTATATCTTATAAAATCCATATGAACTGATTTGAAATTCCTAATTGCTTCCTATTCCAGCACATCACGGTCACTCTGGTTTAGCTGTGCTTTTGTTAACTGTAAGTAAAGACTCCTACAAATTTCATAATAACAGATCATATTACAGCAGCAGGGGTTCAGTTAAATGTGCCTTGTTAATTGTTAACGTATAAGTAGCACTGAGCACGTGCCAAAGGCAGGCTCGTAAGAAATAAGCTAATTGCCAAAATAAATGTTAATTAAATTATAAAATCAAGTTTTAAAGGCATTTGTCAAGAAACATAAACATAAGCGCATGTATATTCCGAAAATAACTGTAATGCAGTTAAACCCAAGAGAATTCAAGAGAATCAACACCAAAAATCTCTAAACAGAGGGGCTGGATTTCTTTTTCACATACCCTTATTGATTGGCAATTATTCACAGAGGGAAATCTATTGAATAGATTAAAATGACTTTGTTTGGGTAAGTCAAGTCCTGCTCATCACCAGCCACTGTTAGAAAAATCAAGGTCTATGAGCATTTGATTGCAATAAATATTATGGAAATAGAGAGGTCTGTATGTTTATGAAATACACAGTATACATAAAATAATATAAAAAATAATTGGCATAAGTTTTAGTGGCACCTGGTCTATAAAAGTATTAAACATCTGATAGAAGCCCAGAGGCAGTAAGAGTACAGATTAGTTGGGTGGTCACAACAAAGTGGGATAGGTGCAACCAGCTAAGACTGCAATAGTTTGCTGATGCTAAGAGAAAATTCTTTTGTATGCTATCTGACTTTATTAATAAACTGCCAGTTTAGGGTGGTTTTGAGATCTGCAGAAGAACAGTGCAATATAAATAAATTTTTATTATGAAACACCAAATAACCCCTTTCTAAAGTTGGTAAATGAGGAAGATGATAACTGAATGTAGACCCACCAAAAAGCAGAGTATTAGTCATCTTTTTTTTGATGGAACCTCAGGGCTAACAGTGACAAAAGTTATTTCAAACTAAGACTCTGTCTGAAACAGGTTTGGCTCACTCACTATAAATCAAAAAATGAATCAAGGTCCTCCCTTGTCAGGGAAAAAAATGTCATTTTTCATGTCATTTACTTTTCCTTTCTGCATATGTGCAATGATGGATATATCTCCTAGGTCCAGTGATTCATTTAATATACCATTTTCCTTAAGGAAAGCAATAGAGGTGCTTAAAAAGTAAACAAACAGGTGAAGAGGATGTATTAGCACTTCAGTATTTCCCTCTTGATCTCATTGCACCAGTGTTTGGCTGGGGTTTAGCTGTTTGCAAAGCGGAGCCTTCTTTGCTGCACAATTAAACAGTGAGTAAGTGTCTCTTCAGGGAATTCACTGACCTGTAGGCCCATGGCTGCCTGGTCTCTGGAGCGTGGTGGAGCTTAAGTGGAGCTACGTATGAAACTTTCCAAACTGCCCCACGCTTCTGCACAGGTGTTGAGGAAATAGTTTGGGAATGCTTGCAAATTTTTAGGTGTCCCCAAGGTTAAATATCCTCTGGAAAGCTGGCTTTCTGCATTGTTTCCTTGGATATTAGCTCTTAAATTCTGCCAAATCATGGGCAGGTTTCTATTGGGCTTTTCCCCAGAATGACTTGCTGAAAAGTTGTACAACTTTGCGGTGTCTCCACAGGGAAAATTACATAAGTCCAATTGAAGGGTCAGCATAATTTATAATGGCAAACAGATGAGAACTTTCCTGGACTTTTCCCCTGGGTGATATTAGTCAGTGATTCTACTACAGTAAAATCCACTACTACTTCATGTCTTTGGCATGTCAAACTGTAAAATCTTTGGGTATCTGAACATATACCCTCCTTTATTAAGAGTTGTGTGGAGTCTGTAATGGTAACAGTGCCCATAGAACTAGAGAATGACTATTCTGCCGGCTTCCGGAAAAGCAAAGTGCTCTTTGATTTCTACATTAAAACATCCATTAATTTTAAGTAGGATTTACTGTTTCTTCTCTTATAATTATGCTGATGCTCTAGAGAGCTTTGGAGGACAAAACTTGACCTCATACTTATGGGAAATAGTACTGCAGCAGAGGAATGTCAAGCTCATCAGTGGATAAAGATGAAAGTCTCACCCAGCCTGAAGCTGAGCTAATGTAGAAACTCCTTTTACCTGGGCAGAAGGGTTTTTTTTCCAAAATATATGATATTCTCCAGTAGCTGTGAGGATAGAAGCCTCCACTTTTCATGTTGTCCTGCATTCAGTTCCTTGGTAATAACTCATGTATGATGTTCAGGTACAAGTGAAGGTATTGACCAAAGGGACCTGTTGCCCGGTGTCAACCCTGATAACTTTGATATTTACACTCATTTCTATGACAGGAGTGCATTAACTGTTTCCTGACTGCTGCTCTGTCTTCTACCATGGTAATCAGAGCTGGTCCTGAGGTCCACAATCTTCCTGGCCCAGGGACACAAGAACAGAAATAGACTACAACAGGAGAGCACGGGAGGAGTGTGTTAGCATGGAGTGTATTTGGTGCATCTTTCACAGTTCCTTCCTCGTTGTCATTCTGGCACACACGGTCTGTCCTCCAATGTGAGACAGGGATGTACTGCTCACATGACCTGGGATTTAATTGTTAGCATTTTGCCTCTCAATGGGCAATGGCCAAGAGGTCTTTATAGGGTTTTGCTAAACACTGGAATGCTCTTGAGTTGACACTGCACTCCGACCAGGTGATAATCACACCTGGGCATGCTGACAACAGATCTGGTGTTTGGGAAGGATCAAAACCCATTCCCAAATCAGTTAAGGGTGAGGAAATCTTGGGGGAAGAATCAGAGAAGCGGTTGAAAATGCGATTGCATCTCTTTTGAGAAATGGCAGAGAGTAAAGGGAAGCGATTTCCTCAAGTCCAGATATTTTTCCATGAGTGCAGTGTAAACACAAATGTTTCTGTAAAAACGGATCTTCAGCTGTGAATATAGAATCATAGAATGGTTTGGGTGAAAAGGGACCTTAAAGATCATCTAATTCCAACCCCCCAGCCATGGATATCTATAGAATATCTGGCAAGCCTATAGGTGGATTATGCAGGATCAGAAAGATGAGAGAAATGAACAGCTATATGCTTATTTTTTTGTGTTATTTTCTGTTAACTGGAATGAGGTTGCCTTTATTTCAAATTTGACAAATTAATTCTTCATTGTACCCCTAACCATACAACACTCGGATTCCAATAATTTCAGAGTAATCGGTAAACAGAGTTTTCTAACAACTGTGGTGAACATCAAGTTCCTATGACTGTTCCAGGGTCCTGGAAAGCTCTGATAGGACCTATTGGGTTAATGATAGTTTCTAAAGAATCTTGAAAGGTATTTGCATGGTTCTGTGTGGGCTGTTTTGGGTGATGTTCCATGAAAACTGTGTATCGTTATGAGTCTTCCACTGACCGGTGCTAGCTTGATAAATATTGTTGCAATGTGCAACACAGCAGTGGGGATGTCTTTTGAGACTTGAGAATTATGAGGGAGTTGAGAGCGATGTTCAGAGCATGAACAACTTGGAATAAAACTTCTTAAAACCAGCCAGAAGGAATGTGCTTGTTTACCAGATTAAAAATCAAAATCTCTGATGTTAATTACAAAGTAGAATTTTTCATTTACACCAAAGCTCTGCCTGATAATTTGCATAGTCTTGTGACCTGTGAACTCAAAGCAAGTGCAAATACTGCACTGTCTGTTTATAGAGAGGTTTCTGGAAGAAACTAGAATAGTAGTCATGTTTCTTCAGCTTTATCAACCAGTAAGTTTTGGTCCTCAGTGAATTCTTTCCTCAGTTTTCTCGTATTAGTAATTTTCTTGAAAAGGACAACAAAAGAACATTCCGTGTCCCTTGCTGGTGGTATCCTAAAGCCACACCATGGGTTGCTGTTGCTCTTTGGGTGTGTTTACTATTACAAAATAAAGCCCACTGGGGATTTAGTTCTGGGATTTGGGGTTTGCTAAGATTTTTTAAAATATTTTCTTCTGTTTTGTTTGATTAGTCATTGGTTTGGTTAGTGTTTCTTGTGGATCACATGTAGGAAAGATGTGGGACAAATTGCTTAGGAGGACAATTATTTTTGGGACATAATGATTACCAAACATAGAAATTGTGTAATATGTAGAGGAGAAAAATACTAAAGTAATATAAATAGTTGTACCCTTTAACATGGTTAGTGGAAATCCTGAATGAGAGAGTAATGTATATCACAGATATGTATGTCACAAAGCGTGTAACTTTAGTAGGAATGATTTCCAGAAGGAAGCAGTGTAGGGTAAGTAGGGCGTATCAGAATGCATTGTAGGACATTTTTACTGGCAGGGCTGTGTGAGCACTCCTTAGTATTTGTGGAGCTTGTTCTTTGGTAAACTTCATTCTTCATGTTACGGCTTTGTCATAAGGATAAGGAGGTTGACCAGTAGTCACTGACTAGCCAATGGCAAATGATCAATAGTCAATGACAAAGCATGAACTTAGCTATCCTTTAATTACCCAGATTATGGGTTTCAAAGCCTGAAAGCCATAAGGGCTCTGGCAGATGTGTCTCTCTGCAGAACTTCACCAGAATGGTGAATCTATCTCTTAATCTATAGTCTTTAAAGTGATTATTTCCAATTTCACACTATCCATCTAAGAGCCAATGGGTAAACTGAGAAGATTAACCTCCTCAAAGTTGCTTATGCAGATTGTTAGTGGCAGAACAAGCAACTCCCCAGCCTCTCACCTAAGCAATAAAGCCATTGTGCATACAGTGAAATTGCTGACGACCCTTTCCTCTATAGGAAACAATTCTAATGAAAACACCATTGCAGTTAGCTGGAGTTGGACAGTTCAGGGTAGTAGTCCAGAACTTTAATCTTGTTGTGGTAAGTAGAGTTGATGAATGAGAACATTGCACTTAAATGAGATTTTAAGGCCTTGGTGATCAGCGCTTGGTGATCAAATGGATCCTGGGACTTAATGAAATTATTGTTTCAGACATACACCCTGCCTGCAGGACCAAAGTAATTTTCCTGTTCAAAGTCAAGTAGTTGTCCCGTGCCACTCTTCTGTGTTAGGAACCAGTAAGCAGGAATTCAGAGTAACTTTTACGTGGTCTTCTGTGGTAGCCCACATGAATGTTGTCTTTGTCACATCATCCCAGGAGAGCTCCACCTGGAGAGGCAGCCAGAGCCATTACCATCAGCTTTGTTTCTCTAGGGCTAGGCTGTGTCTCTAGACACCAATTTGTATAAAAGTGATTGCTCCAAGGAAGGAACTGCTTTTATTTCCTTCATTTGTTGGAAGAAAAGTGATTTACTTCTATTTTCCAGCCTCTCACCCACACTGGCTCAGTTTTGTGGCTAGTCCTAAAGGAAAGGACAATTTTTTTATTCTTTCCAAATCACCCTCCCCAAGGAAATAACAGTAGCTAGGTAGTTCCTACTCTTTCCACTCCATCCCCTCTATGCCCGGGGGGATATATGCAGAGACACTATCAAAATAATACCTGTATTTATAGTCTTCCTCTTTTTTTTTTTTTTCAATCTAGAAAGGCTGCATACAGCTAAAAAAGAAGCTGACCCACTGAAAACGATTGTATGGGGAACAAAGCGCTTTCCTGAAGCCATGTTCATATTCGAAGCAGCACATTTAACTTTGGTAGTACTCTGACATTGTGACATGCAAGGAACAGCTATTGCTGTGCTTGTTAGTGCAGGTTACTTTTTAAAAATGATTTTCTACCTCCTTTTGATGCTCCTGTGGGGAAACACAGACTTGATTTTGTTTTTTCTCTTGCCTGTTTTGTTGCTGAGACCTTACTTTCAATTCTGCAATGCACATTTAGCTTTTCAGAAAAGCTTGAATTGTTACACACTCTTATAAACTAGGAATACACGTTACGAGGAATATTTAAGTGTAAAATTTCATCGTTTATGAAATCCCGCGGAGAATAATGTAATCATGCTTTCTTTTGCAATCTAAATCCAGTTGGGCTTGTTATCACTCAGCTGGGCAGTTTGAAGAATTACCTGGGCTGTCCCACTCTAACCCAGTGCTGCAGCGTACAGGTGGGATGTGCATTTACAGCTGTTTTGTGAAATAAGGTATTGTAAAGTGCCTTGTGATTGCCTGGCTTGACGTACGTGATGCAAACGTGATGTATCACTATTGACAGTAAAAACTGAAAGAAAATTTTATTGACTAGCTCTCAACAACGAAGTTTTATGAGAAGAGAAAGCAAGTCCCCTGTACTGTTGTCAGTCCTCTCAGGAGACTGTGATGGAGTGCCAAAACTGAGTAGTTTTGAAACTAAATATCTGTAAATAGATTCTTTGTTCATTTAAAGGAGATGGAGGGAAGAGTATGGAGGCTTCTCTAGGGAATGTCACGGCTTTGTTGTGCAACACAAAGACAGTGTTTGAATCAAGATGAGCGTACTTCTGACAAGATCTTTTCTAGCAATGTGAGGCATGCACTACAATTTCTCAAAAATCCAATTTATAACCCCAAAGTTTGAATTAGCTCTTTGAGATTGCCTTCCATCTCTTCTTCTAAGCTAACCTCTCCTCCATCATGGAGGACCAGTTAATGATCTGTTTCTTTCATTGATTACTGAGTTTCACACAGATTTTACTGTGAGTGAAGACACATTTTCTTTAAAGGCTAAACTGTTGATCTTTCTGCAAGGCAGCAAGCTGATCTGTGTGCCAGGACATTAAATTGGAGGGATTTTTTTCCCCCAACAAAGCTCTTTCCTTCATATGCAGGAAAAAAAAATTAAGAGAGGGTGGAGGAAGAAAAGAGAAGAACAAACATGATGAAACACTAAATTTTTTTATCATTGGAATGGGATAAAGATGAGATTTATTGTCATTGCTCTACTGAACTTGCTTGCTGAGCCTCAGTGCAGCTGTGACAATTGGTGTCACCCAACAACATGCTTTATTGACAGATTGAGGTGGCTTTAGAGAGTACTTATTCTTCAGTATGATTTAAGGACATCGGAATCTAGATGCAGCTTCATTTGGACTTTGTTAATACTGAGAGGATCCAGCTTCATGCAGCAGGTGATGGACAGCACAAGAACTCCTGCAGTGATACTCCAGGTGCTTTAATATCTTGCTCCCCAGGACACTTCATTCGTTCCTGCTTGCACCAGAGTCTTGACAGTCAGAACAAAGTTGGAAAAAAGGCTGTTTGAAAGTCAGAGAGGTACCAAGGGGGGTAGAAATGCAAACAAGTGGCTGGCCAAAAGCAACCAGGTGACAGTGGCCAAGTTTTAAAAATAAGAAAAAGACAGACCCAAATTGTCTCAATTAAGATTTTGTGCTTTAGCTGTCACAATGTCACTGTTCGTCTAAGTCTGAAGCTCTTAGCCAATTTTGTTCATCAGAATGACCGTGCTTGTCATAGAACTTCTCCAAAGATGAGCATGGGCTTGTCTTTTGACAGTTGCACAGATTATTTTCTTTGAACTATTATAATCCTTGCTTTGCAAAAGAAGAACTTCAAGAAATGAAAGCTGATTTTATGGAGCTGCTGCTCTTTACCTTCCATAGAGCAGCAGCTTGTGGAATACCTGCTGAAGTTTGAGTCAACAGCGCAGTTTGTCTTTTGTCAAGTGTTTCTCTTAATAAAGAAAAGGGAATAAAAATTCATTTGGTGTGACATCGCTCACTGGGCAGACAGCTGCATAACACATTCTGCTGTGAAATCCTGCCGATACTCCACAGTGGTTACTTAGGTCGTGCATTTGGTCTTAAGGGCCTAAAAAAGACCCTCTACATTGTTTTAAGTTTGTCCAAGGTTTTAGTGGTTCTAATTTTAGATGAGGGAGGATGGCCGGGAAGGAGGGAGAAATGCTTCTGCTGGCTTTTGTGAGATCAGGATTCCACCACAAGCGGAAGACAAACGGCAATCTGAAAGGATGGCTTCACAAAACCAGGTGGGTCCAGATGCTTGGCCCAATTTCTCCCCTAGCTCTGAACCAAGACCAGTGCAAGAGCTCCTGCTTCTAACACATGCGACAGTAGTCACTGCACTGCACCATGTGGGTCTTTTGCAAAACACAGCTGCTAAGACATGCTGAGACTACAAATAATCAACACAACAAGTCTTTTAGGGTCACTCATTATAATGGAAAGTACTTTTACAAACAGCAAATATAAGGTATTATCAGTGGAAAAAAGAAAGAGGAAATACTCTTGAATGAAATAGCTGGATGCAGTTAAGAAATACAGGATAAATTATACTGACACAAACTTTTGCTGTCCACTTGTTCAGGGGAGCCAGTTTAGACCAGAAAGGAACTGTCCCCTCTATATCTGGATAAAAAAAAGCACATATGGAAGACAAATAAATATCTTTAATAGATGTGGTTTAAAAATAAAGGTATTTTTTCCACAATGAAGTGTTTATGCTAAGAAACTCTTCCTATTTATCTCTGATTATCAAATGTGATTTTTCTTGGCCTGTCATAGAATTGCATATAAAGAATATTGAGATTTATTTATCTGCAAAATGCATTTTCCTTCATGCAGAGTGATCAGTAGGAGTACAGGACTGGAAAAGCTGTCCCTTCTTCATAGGAGTACTTGTATTAAGAAAGGTTTGTGATGCAGACATGGATGATGGTAGTGAGTAGTGGCATTTTGCAGTAGCTCACCAATGTCGTACACATGATTTTTATCCTTTTCCCACTGAAAACTCCAAACAAATGCTGGAACTGCTGAAGTTTGAGTCAACAGCATAGTCAACCTGTTGAGTCCCATGCTGATGAAAGTATGGTGTAATTAATAATTTATATGAAAAATTCAACTTGCAGAGTGGAAGTTCATCCTTCCTATGTCTACATGGAACAAATGTTACATAGACAGTCTTGTTATGGGACAAATGACAACCCATCTGTCTGATAGATCTTCAGGTTTATTTCCTGGGGAGGGGCTATTCATAAAGGCTTATGGTGATAGGATGAGGAGGAATGGGTATAAACTGGAAAGGGACAGATTTAGACTGAACATTAGGAAGAATTTCTTCACCATGAGAATGGTGAAGGAACAGGTTGCCCAGGGAAGTTGTGGATGCCCCATCCCTGGAGGTGTTCAAGGTCAGGTTGGATGGGGCCTTGGGCAGCTTGATCCAGTGGGATGTCCCTGCCCGTGGCAGGGGGGTTGGAACTAGATGATCTTTAAGGTCTCTCCCAACCCAAACTATTCTATGATTCTGTGATTTCAGAGCAAAAATTTGTCCGATGGATCAGAGAGCTTCACTGCTGGGATCCAAAGCTCTGTTACATAGTGATGAAGAGGAGTACAGGTGGACTTCCCTAGAGGTTCCCACTGTCTTGCCCCCTTTCCCACACGAAACCTACCCTCTGTATTTTTCTTACCATCTTGGGGAAAATCATGTAAATGTTTTCCTCTCCAGAAACCCAGTATGCTTAGTTTTTTGAACAACATTTTTGACCGTTGAAGAAGATTGCTTGAACCGACATGAGCCGTGAATAACAATCCTGAGAACAGTTTGCTGAGACCTCACGGGCAATTTTATTTTATGCACTGGAGGTGGGGGCTTCAAGCCTCTGGCAAAGGCTGTTACAGAACTCAGTAGGGTCATTTTGCTCTTTGGCTTGAGAGAAAACAATAAAATAATTATTCAGGAAAAATATTTGAGAGCTTGAAACACTTTTTCTTTATGTACAGCAGAGCCACAACTTGGCAAACAATAAACAATGGGAAAGTTTGTCTCAGTAACGCAACTCAGCAGAATAAAAAAGCTGGAATTCTTTCAGCCAAGTATATTCTCTCCTTCTTCTCAGATATTGTGAAAACTGATGTCACTTGCAATTCCTCGGGAAGGAAAAAATCCCTACATTTTGCAGTACATCAATGTAGTCATTTTTTCCCCAACTAATCTATAAAAAGACATTGTATACGAATGTTAATTTCTCTGCCAGAAATGCATTCCTGGAACTTAATAAAGACTTTTCTGTTGTCGTTCAGTAATTTGGATAATAGTTTCTCCATGAAGTTTCATAACATTTACTTACCACCATACATGACTGGACGAAGCGGTTTCAGCAGTTGAAGCTGGAATCCCTCTGCAATAAGCTTTGTCACTGAATTAATTTTGTAAATATTATGCCTAAAATAATTTCAAATGACAACTTTATATAAGTAACATAACATGGATATGAAATACATCTGTACAGCTCTTCCTGTAGCACACGAAACTTTAACTGAAGAGGTGTCAGCTGGGTCGAGTCAACTCAGCAAAACTTGTTCTAGCCCTATTGCCAACCTTGGAGAGTTACAAACTTTTGCCTTTGGATCCATTAGATTGCACTAGTTGGGGCTAACAGCACTTTTTTGCTTTGTAGTGCCTCAAGAACTCATCTTCCCACAGAATAAGGATTCAAGATTCTGAAAAGTCCTCCTAGACTGCTGTGAGGCAAAGCCCACGCCTTCATTAACTGGCCAAGAAGCAGCAGCGGGGCACTCTGCCTTGCAGTTATCTAGGGAGATCGGGAGAACAGCAGCTTGTGAAGTCTCCGTCTTTATGCACGGACTTGCACATCTTTTGGTGGTGTAACTTGTGGTTTCCATAAGTATGGCTTCTATGCAATGCCGCAGCCGCCTACCGGACATAGCTGATGGGCAGGCAGTGCTGGCTGTGGGAGCTCCCAGAACAGGAGGGAAATGGCATTTTCCTGTAGCCCTGGGTCAGGCCTGTTAGTTAAGTTGTAATAGAAATGAGTCTGAGGTGAATTTGAGGGGACTGTGCCTCTCATTTGGTTTGGGAAGAGTGGGAAAAAGAAGTGCAACTTGGCTTACTGTGTAAAATATATTGTGACGAGTAATCTAAAGGTGAAGGGCCTGATATTAGCAAGGCTGACATCTTTTGAGTTGGAATCATTGCTTACACTGCCAGCCTTTGGTCGCATGATTTATAACCCAGTTTGTGCGTATATGTGCTGTAATTGCTGTGTACAAGGATACTTCAACTTTGCTGGTCCTCGTTTGTATATAACCTACTGGGAAGATGGTGGTATAATGAGTAAGGCTATGCCCTCTTATCTTTACGCGTGTGATTGCAAGGAGGTCAGTCAGAGCACATCTTATCTCTCTCTTTAGTCATGTATCACTCAGGAAAAGTACTTCTGCGTGTCAGTCTAGCTGCAATTCATAGAATCATAGAAATGGTTTGGGTTGGAAGGGATCTTAAAGCTCACCAAGTTCCAACCCCTCTGCCTTGGGTAGGGACACAATCCACTGGATTGGGTTGCTCAATGCTTGTTTCCTTGGCATCTTGCCTTCATGTGGTGGTTGTGGTTTAAATTGTTCTCACTGCAAGCATTAAGTAATAATCACTGAAGATGACTGGAACACCGTATATTACGGTATTTAAATTAAAGATGATGCCTGACTGTTTTGTTTTTTTGGGGGTCAGTTGTATCCCACTATTTCCTAGTGGTACTCATTTCATCTGAAAGATGAATCACTTGCTGATGGATTTAAGATCCTTTATTTTTTTCACAGAGGTATTAAGCATTATCCCACTTCAATCCAATGAAGTTTGAAGTTTAAATTGGGTTCAGGAGGTGCAATGAAGTAGGGATTTAACAGTAGTATATTATATAGTCTTGAGGACTTGCTGGTGTGAGACAAGTTAAAAATATAATAAGAAGGAGAAAACCACCTAAACTCGTGCTATCTGTAGGGTCATTATTAAAGAGTTAAGTGTGAGGGTCTGTGCGCCTGACATGCTACTCTGGCATGATTCATTCAGATCTGGAATTCAGGTAATGGAGAGCACGCTAGATTTACCCTGACTATGTTTTCCAAATGCCTAATGCAACCTGTAGCTAGAAATATTGTATCATCATGTATCACTCACAATGGCATTTTTTCAGCTGGAAGCATAACCGATATCCAAGTTATTGGAGGATGATGTGTTCACAGAATCACAAGGTTGGAAAGGACCCATTGGATCATCGAGTCCAACCATTCCTAACACTCCCTAAACCATGTCCCTAAGCACTTCATCCACCCGTTCCTTAAACACCTCCAGGGAAGGAGACTCGACCACCTCCCTGGGCAATCCCAGGGTTATTTCAATATCCCTGTGTTATTTCAAGTTGTTTTTTCATTTTTTTTTTAATAAAGGTTTTGCTTGATTCTTATCTGTAGGCATATTTGCCATCGTTTTTGTTTTTCTGTTAGTTGAATAATATTCCCCAAAGAGTCTGCCTTTTTGCTTAAATCAGATCTCAATTTTAAATACATTCATGGAGGCATTTCAGTTCTATGAGTGGCTTTTAGGTCTTACCAGGCCGTGTGGGGCTGAACTGAACCAGATCCCTTTGTGCTCCCTTGCATCTTGCCATCAACATCAGCAGCTATTGGCTCTTGAAAGAGGATTACTCCACTGAGTCCAGAAAGTAGGTTAGCCTGATATTTTTCACAAGCTTCCCTGGAGGGATTTTTAGATGTGCAAATCCCAGTGAACTATCATCTCAGAGAAGTGTCACTGAGACGTCAGATAGACAGAGATGACTCCCTTTTCTTCCTCTTGAAAACTTTTGGAAATTGGAAAAGGATCTGCAGTGTCAAGAGAGGTCAGAGTGCACGTGTAAAGCATTACTGTTTGCACGTCTCACTCAGTGGTATTCCTAAAGTTTCCACTGGGAGAAAATGTTCTTTTTACCTTGCCATTCCAAGGCCATTAGAATATGAAATACAAAGGAATGTCACCTAAACAGGGCCCCTTTGTGATTTCTTATGTTATATTCTGCATGGAAAGAATGACATATTGCCTCTACTTGCAGCATAAAGGGATGATAGGCAGTTCATAATCCTTCCCAGAGTATGGTGACAGACACGAGTCTGGCCTGAATAGGCTGCTGTGTTGGTTTCAGCTGTGTGGTTCTGTGTTTACTGAACAAGTGGTTTCTATTTATTTTTAGTGCGAAGAATTTAAGTCCCTTTAAGAAAAGAGACATGATAAATTGGAAGGTAATGTCCACTTCTGTGAGGTTTCTATCTAATCAGGTCTGTGGTCTAATGGTAATGTAAATCGTTGGGAAATTTTGTAGATTTTAAAGTGGGCTTTGGATCTTATCCTTGATATCCAGGAAAGCCTAAGTCACTTAGGCCCATATCCTTGGAAAGTCTAAAATATCCTAGCTCCCACCTAAATACTTTACCTCCTGCTCCTGGATGCTAAATGCACTGAATTCCATGAATGTTTCAACTTTCCTTCACACTGGTGAGGAATTATGGCTTTTTTTTAGTTAAAGTTTTCATTTAAAATTACCTCTAAATTGAAAAATTGCAAAATTCTTGCGTTTGGCTTGTTTAACACACCCGAAGATAAACAACATAAGAAAAGTGATCAAATTATACATTTCCACAGATAATTTAAAACCTTCTCTTTGTTTCACCAAAGGAAGTATTTTATAAGTGAAAACCTTTGATGACTGAAAATTTTTAGATCTTTTGGTTAGTATTGTGTTAGGATCTTGCTCCAGCCAGTTGTTGTAAATGTGTTGTAAAAGTGTAATGTCTATGTGCACATGCATGCAAATCTATTTCTGTGGCTGTGCAGAGTCCGGAGAAACACTGAGTAGATAAATTTTACGTATGAATTGTGTAGTGCTGCATTCTGCACAGGCAACATGATATAATGAATTATCTCCTTTATCAGTCATATAGAGTGATGTGTTTTTAATTTCCAGAATAATTAGTCACTTAGGCTTGCAAAAACACCTGTTGGCTGTGTAAGCCCGCTGGTCCAAACACCATTGCTGTGATGAAAATACCCTTGTTGTGATGCCTTCTAACCCATAGGTCTCATTTTCCCTTAGCCTCAAAAGTCATCTTGGTACTCACTTTCCTATCTACAAGTCAAACAACTTTCCCATCCAACAAGCAAATGTCGGAGCCAGTGGGGTCTACAAACCTAAAAAATAATATTCAAAAGAAAACCTTGTGATGTCATAGTGTCTGGGGTCTTCCTTTTAGCAGTTACAAAGGGCACATTAACACCTGATCATAGAAAATCATTCTCTTTTATAGTACTGCATATAACTGTAACAGGGCATTAGTCTACTTTTATTTATTGTGTTTTTAGTAATGTACAGGTGTGATCAGTTAAACAACATCCTTTCTCAACCCTCCTGCAACCCAACCCCCAGAAAACCCTTTAAAATAATGTGCTGTAATTGAACCCCACCAGCTTTGATGCATTTTCCAACTACCTGCAAAAACAGAGCACAAAAACATTAATAATATACTAAATGCTGGCTGAAGGTACTGAGCTAAGTAGCAGTCAGCTGGAGGCTGGTCTGACTGTTCTCACTGAAAGCTTTTGAGTAATGAGACCTTTGGAAAAAGATCTGATCTTTTTCTGTTAACTTGCCTGAACCAGACATTGAGGTGTTTCCATAATCGATCCTTTCATCTCCATCTTAGCCTTCTGTGCCCTGTTAGTACCATGTAACAAATAATGTATTTTTTCCTCCAGTACCTTTAAAAATAGATTTTGCTGCAGTTGGAAAAGTTATTTTGCAGTTGAATTTCCATAGTCAGAGGCTTTTCATTAGCATCGCTTCTTATGACATGAGTTTATTCTGCGTGTAGTTGAGTTACATTATGGAAAATCATGGCAGTAAATGTCTGCTAGGTATACAGGTTGCTGTAATCAGCCCCTGACAACATCTGTCAAAACAATGTGGGAAAATCCCGGCTTGCTTTGTCATTACAGAATGGGACTGTTTGTTTATTCAATAGAATAAATAAAGCATATTAAGAGGAGACCGCAAGAGTCACACTGACTTGGTTACTGTGACTTCCAGCTTCCAGCTACAGGATATTTTGGTTCCAGCATTTCACATCAATTATAAACAATCTTTATGGGAGCTGCTGAATGATAAAAAAGAGATCATGAATTGGGAGCTAGGCTATATATTTTTGATCTGTTGTATGCTGTAGTTTACATTAGGGTCGCTCTTGAGGCTGAAAAGAGGCTTGGTTCTGTATCGCAGCATTTCAAATAAATGTTTGCAAGCTATGAGAGATACCATCAATAATTCATCACTGTAGTTCTTCCGAGATGGTCTGTTGATGCGAACTGTCAGAGCACATGGTAATAATACGAGCATTTATGTGATTTACAGATCTACAAAATAGCAAATAACTAGAAATTTCTTCAACTGACAACATGCATAGGCTCTGGAACATCAGAAATAGCGTGTGTGACAGCTGCAGCCTGTATAAATCCATGTCGTCTGTTTAAAGGGTTCTCTGGGTGTTAGTACATGCGCTTACAATGGTGTCTTCATAGTCCATTTCTAATATCTGATTGACAGATTATATTTTATGTAATTGTGCATTTTCTTACATTTTTATTAACTCTTTATTCCCCCAAGGTGCTCAGTGGTTACAGTAGCACATCCTGGTGAATAGAACTTGGAGAGCTCAAAACACAAACGTTTGCCCACCATGCAATGTCACCTGAACCTGTGGGGTTTTAGTAATTTAGGTCTTTGGCAAAGTACTGGAAGTTCTGTTGCACAAAGGGGTTTGTAAAATTTCTGTGTGTGGTCTTGTTCAGTAAGAAACCTAGAAATGGTGACTCATGCAATAGTTAATTTTTGCATTTTGACAAAATTCAGGTGAGAGGCATTCTTTGGTTCCAGCTACACAAGTAAGTGCCAGTAGCCACGGGAAGAGCTTTCTCACGTTTTAGCTGAATTCCCATCTTTGTAGGAGCCTTGGTCCTGGAGCCCTTCAGGTCTATAAAGTGCAACAAAGCATTGCTCCAACAACAAGGTGAAATCGTTCCCACAGCTTCCAGTTCTGTTGGCTGATCTTTTAGCAGTGTATGTCAATGCTGAATGGGCTCAGTATTTATCAGATCCTGTATGCAACCAGCTTATGATTGTGTGATTGGAAATGTGAGATCAGAAAATGTAATTACACTAAACAGAGTGAGGAACACTGGCTTTTTTTTTGGCCTTTTTTTTTTTTCCTCTGGAAGTAATGTGTAAGTAGAGCTTAATTCATCTTTCTAGCACCGCTGTGGTTGCCAAGTGCTATGGAGGTAGAAAACCTATTCCTTAAACTGTTTTAAGGATACTTAGCAGCTTGAAGCATTTTTAAAGAGCAGCATTTTTACAATGAAGAAAGTTCCCCTCTTCACAGGAGTATGTCCGCTGGGTGCTATCATTCATGCAGGAATGAAGAAAGAGAAATGGGAATAGGAGGCAATCTCTGGCATGCAGTTAAGGTAGCAGACGGGATGATATGTTGGATTTCCTCTTGTTTTCCTCTTTTCCCCTGTATAATCCCATGAAGGCACTTGTATAGTAATTATCTAAGTGACTGAAAGCTGTAAGTGCTGGATGGATTTCTGATGGTGCACGGGTATCCGAGACTTTAAAGGCAATCTATGCAAAAGAATTGCCCATAACCCTCTTCACTGGGTATTCATGGGGTTGTGATGTCCATACACTTGGCTCAGGATAGATGATAAATTTGACTTTTATATGGGTAAAATTTAATAGCTTTACCTCTTTCTTTATAGTAGAGAATAAAACCAATATGCAGTGGTTCTAAGGTATTTTGTGCAAGCACAGCACACCTCAATGCACTGAGTGAAGTACAATGGAAGATTCCATAGCAGCCTTTTTCCTGAAACCCACCTGAATGTAACTTCATTTTAATCTAGGATAGCATGGCTATGCATGCCAGTCCAGCTCTACCCCACCATTCCCCACGGGTTCCTTTTCGTCTCCTTCTTTTTCACAGCGTCCTGGATTTGTGAAACCACTGTTGTGCCTCATTGTTTCTGTGGTTTTGTCCTGAAACAACACTGGTTTTGTATGCCCTCTGCAGTGTGCTATGGCTAAAGTGTCTGCCGTTCCCTGGAGGCTGGGAGATCTGCCATTCCCCATCGGAGACAGGACTGTGCGATAGAGATCAGCCACAAACAGGGTGTGACTTGCCCCTGTGGTTCTGGGTCTTGTTTGGGTTGTGGTCTTGGTGGAGTGCCCCTCCTTTGGTGGTGCTTGGTGCGCTGCAGCTCCTGATACCTTACACAAATCCCATAGAAGGGAGCGGATTCCCATTGACATCAATGGGCTTTCGATCAGGCTTTGAATTGTGGTATAAAATATATGGACAAGAAGTATGTAAAATGTATGTAGCACAGATGCTAATGAAGCAAGCGCCGTAGCTCCCATGGAGGACCCTTTCCCAGCCCTGGTGTCTCATGGCATTTTCTGAAACTCCGAGCTGCAGCTCAAGTGTTTTTTAAAAGGAGGGGAATTTCACCTGAGCAAGTGTGTAAATACATGCCTTTAGGAAAGCTCTACTAAATAAACCCATTATGCTGTAGTTCAGTTCAATTTATTGTAGTCTGTTGATATCTTGTTTTTTGAAGTATGTTTTAGAGAGGAAAGAAGTGCAGGTTTCTGTTTGGGATTGCTGACGGGGAAGCAGCGGGGCTGAAGGCAAAATCCATTAGGCCGCTTTGGGAGGGGCTGCAAAAAAAAACCCCAAGAATCGCACTTCAATATTTATTTAAAAGCTGGTATTCTCAGCAAAGCTGCCTCTAGGAAACGCTGTTATTTTGTTTCGGCATCATGCTAAGAAGAACAAGAGAATCTCTGAGCTGCTGTCTCAGGCTTTATATAGGTTGAAGGTTTATGTTTTGTTCGTGTTTTGATAAATCTTCCTTCCAGGCATAAGACATAGAAACTTTTAATTAAAGCTTAAATTCTAGAGCAAGGGGTAAGTGTTGTGGTAAGGCGCAGACACTTGGTTGTTGTGTAATTCCCATGCAGAAAGAAAGGACTGCTGTGAAGTCAGTGCGCAGCTCAGGTGGCCGGTTAGACTGCTCGAGCGTTCGTGTGTACTCAGGTGGAAGATATTCCAGGTGAGAATCTGTCTCTGAGAAGTGTCTCTGCTGCTGCCTTGCTCCCAACACGCATGTTGTTTTCCTCAAAACCATTTTTTACCAGTATTTGCCATCTTGACAGCAAGGATTTTCCATAGGTGTCCGTAGAAAATGAATACTTCAGAGCTGGAAGAAGTGACAGTGATCATGTTGAGGTGGCTTCTTGGCATTTTCAGGAGAAGGCAGGCGCTGCCTGCTGCCCAGCCACCCCAGGAGCTGTGGAGTAGCAGGGCAGCCACAGGAGCTATTTCTCCTCTTCTTTAGACCAGGAGCTGTGGAATAGCAGGGCAGCCACAGGAACTATTTCTCCTCTTCTTTAGCATCATTCGGGACAACTGGTTTCCTAATTCATAGCACCAGCCAACACTGCTATTCCTTGTGGAAGCAAGGGAATTCCTATAAGATATAAGTCATGACCATACCCTTATTTTGGGTATTTTGCTGGCTTGAGTGGCTTGAGAGACTTGTGCAGGGGTCACAAGTGCCTGCCATCAGCTAGCCTTGCTCCAGTGCGCTGTCTTGCCTGCCCCACAGCCTTGGGCATCTCCTAAGCAGCTGCTTGGATAGTGAGCAATTGTGGTTTCAGCTTTTGACACCAAACGTTGCTGAACAAAACTAGCTCTGTGGGGAAGATCTAGTGGAGCAGTGAGCTAAAGTCATTTAATCTCTCCTTAAAGTTCAACTGTTCCCTTAATTTGAGGAGAATTATGCCTGAGTCAGGGCTGTAGGAATAGCTAAAATCAGAATTCTTCCTCCTCTTTCTTGAAAACTGATGATAATATTTTAATAACTGTACAGAGAGCCTGAATATGTAAACTAACTTACAAGATATGTATTAAATGTATGTAACCTTCAAGGGACTTGATGGATGCTGTCACTTGCTAAATTGGTCATTCTAGGTGATAAAATCAAATGGCTGCATATGTATTTAAAAAATTGTTGTGGCTGCAGGGAAAATATTGGAGCAATGAAGACATTCTCACTAACCTGGAGATTAGAAAGACCTGTTTAGCAGGAAGAAGATGTAGTTTGCTTATAGCACGTGCATATACTTGCATGTCTGTGATCTTTTAGATTTTACAGCCTGTGGTGTCTATTCTTTCCTTGATACATTTGCAAAATTCATATGATGTTCTTCTGTAAGTTCCGTTGGGTGGAGAGGAAATACAGTGCCTAGTACAAACAGTTCCTTGTGAATGTTGCATTCCTACAGTTATCTGTCATTTAGAAAAAATGCAACTCAGTGACCTATTTTTAGCACAGTATTAATTAAATATATTTTTAAAAATCATAACATGTAATATTAAACCATTTCCTTTCATTATATTTACCACTTCTGGTACATAGTTCCCATTAAGTTAAAGTGGCATTTACTGTTTATCTTGCCAACTATCTGGTCATTAAATCTTTCTGAGGAGAGGAGGGGAAGAGAGGAAAGAAGATACAAAGCTTGCTTGCATTCATTTCCACTGTATTTTAACAACATTGTTTCAGCTTAGTCCTGGTTTTAAATTTCTGTTTTGTAACGCATTTGAGTATTTTAATCCTTTCTCAATCTGTTCAGAGTACAGTGGCCAGGATTGTGAGTGTGGTGGGAATTATCAGGTATGTTAGGTAGCACCTTGGAAACCACAGTTAGGGATGAGTCCTGTTGGATCCAGGAAACATGCCGGGATTTAATTCAGGAGATCCCTAATGCTGGAGGTGGAGATAAAAAAGAACTGTAAAGTTAATTAGGAGGCAGAGTCACCTTATCAGTTGCCCAGAACTGCTAAATAATCGGAGCAAACTTCTCATGGACAAAGTTCAAAAATTACCGTAGGCATTTCATGTGTTCATAAACTGATTTTTCCAGGGAGAAGAGGTAGCCTTGGAAGTCCTGCTAGATGAATAAGCTGTAATTAAGTTATTGATCTGTGATGTTTTCTAAATACTGTTTTTCATTGGTATTGTTTTAAGTAAAAAAGCTTCTGAAATGCTTAAGCCTTAGAAGTAGAAACCTAGTTGTAGGGCTTTGCCTACACGGAGACTCTACTGCAGAATTAGCAGTGAATCACTACAAAATAGCTGTTCTACATCAATACTCGGTGTAGATACTTTTGCAGCAAAACTTTCATGGGGATTAGCACAAAGAGTAGCTCAACAAAATGGCTGATTTGAAACCACATATGAGTGTAATGCTGACTCTGAAATGGAAAAAAAGAGGAGTCTTCTACAGCAGATATTTTTTGAACCTAAAAGTTGCCCATAGAATAAGAATGACAATTGTTACTTATGCTGATATTGGTTTAGGTAAGTATTGCTAGATTATATCATGAAAGCACACATCAGCATAACAGTTCTGGCTGAAATTCTGATATTTTGAAATCCTTTGAGTGGCAGAAAGTCCTAGGTATTAATTGGGCCTCATTACAGAAATCCTGATATGTCCTAAGGCCGCATAACAGTAATTTCCATCTGTTTAAAGACATGTGCCAAAGTTAGAGCACTGCAGAAATTACTCATGTCTGGGACATTTGGAAGATCTCTGAAGGGAAATTTTTGATACTATGGACAATGAGCAGAATGGGCCTTATTTAAGATTCTTAAATAACTTGTGGCATCATATGAACAACACTAACTGATAATACCTACTCAAACAGAGTAAGATACACTTCTGCATGCTGGGAACTGCTGTATGTGTAAAACTGGATGGGTACGGAAGCAGCAACAGGGCAGGAGAGACGTCAGAGAAGCAGTTCCAGGTGTCTGCAGTGGCTGACCTGTTGGTCCACATGCAAGACATGATCCAAGTCACTCAGCAAAGCAACCTAGACCATAAAATAGAACAAGAATTAAACAAGGATTAAACCATAAAATAGAACAAGGATTAAAAGTATAAAGACTTCATATTTTTGGGATGTATCAAATATACTAAGCAAGTGGTTCTGACTAGTACCAGCTACTACTATCATGAGCACATCTATGCGTGAGTGCATGCAAGCTAAATGCATGGCACTGAAGTTTTGAAAGCAGGCTGGAGTTTCTCATCCAGGTTGCTAAGAGTGTATTTGAAATCAAAGAAATTCCTGCAGGCACTAGCAGCGCTGGTCAGTCTGCACTTAAGTTTCTCGATCTTTAACAGGCAGACAGTTAACTGGCCTGAGCCTTAGCCCTTCATTTGATCAAAAAGCAAGGGTGATTCTTGCTTTATGTCATCGCAGATCATTTCAAAGTTGGGGCTCAACCTCAGAGCTGCTTTTATTCTTTCTGCTAAGAATGGTGTTCGGCAGTGTCATGCGGAGATAACTGAGCTGGCGCTGGATCTGCTTGCTGAGCTGGGGCAGGGCTGTAACCGCACCCGCACAGGGCTCTGCTCCAGGTATTTCCTGCGTTCTGCGCAACGCCAGGTGGCCAAGTTGCCTCCCGGAACCAAATAAACTTATTCACAGCCACTTCATCTCTGCGAGGCATTGCACTGCACTGTGTGAATGTCATCTAGCACCAGTCTTCTGCACTTCCGTGCACTTTCCATAGTCACATATGTTGGCACAAAAGAAATAGAAAATGCAGCTGCATTGGCTTGCTAATATGCTACAGGACTCTATCATGTTTAGTTCCAGATGAATGAAAATTTATCACAGATCTACTGTTCTCTGTTAGTCAGCTTTGTGTTTATACTAATGTCACTGAGCAAAATTTGGTTCGTGGGAATAAAGTAAACACTGAATAACAAATATGCAGGGTCCTGTTGAAGGACTTGAGAAAAGTTTCATGTGAAATATGGGACCAAAAGTCGGACAGTTATTTTATTGAGGTCTAATTCACAGGAAGTCAGCAGCATCTGATTGCATTTCTCTATTGCGGTTGTTTCTTTTAACCGTGGATTCCCATTAAAACAACTCTTTGACATCAAAATTATTCATTTTATTATAATGTGTGGCATTAAGTAGCTGGGTGGCAAATTGTCTTCTCAAACAGATTGATTTGTTTTACCTGTGGGGAAGGAACAGCTGAACAGCTAGGAGGGAAATTTGCCAGTTCAGAAAATTTATTGTAACTTAGATAGAGGCAAAATTGTTTGGGTTTGAATGCTAGTTTGCTGTTGATGCTTTTAATCTAACTGAAGCCTTTATCATATCATTTGAAATTATCCTCGGGGGTTGAGGCTATCACTGAAACTTGCAAAAGTAATTGATACTTACTCTGTGTTGTTCACTGTGTTTATATGGTTACAAGATGAGTTTTTCCTCTCTTTATAGAATGCAATAAAATCTTTGGTGCTGTAGTAGAGAAGGCAGTGTGACAAACCAGAGCAGCCTTCATTTGATATACCTTCCCTTTTCTACCCAGACAAACAGAATGGAGGGGTTTTCTCTTGCGGGAAGACTTTCTTCTCATAAAAATAATTTCAGGCTATTTTGCCATCCTTTTTGCAAAGATACATATTGGTCTCCTTCCCTTGAAGGTGCTTAGCTAGCTGATATGAGTTGTTATATTTCACAGATTTAAAATACTCACAGCATATTGTTGAAATCAGAGTGTGTGTACAGTTTATTACTGCTTTCTACAACAACCCAGGATTTTTCAGAGGAGAGCAGAGAGGGGGGCTGAGGACTTGCACTGAGGTACTTTTTGGTAGGACTTCCTGGTATTGTCCAGAGTTCTGTTGGCAGCACTGGGAGCAGTAATTCCTAGACTTTAGTTTGTTAGTGGCTCCACTTGGGCTCTAAGCAAGCAGCTTAACCCCGTGACCACGGTACCTGTGACATGGATCAAATTGCTGTGGATCGTAGGGGCTTTTAAGGGACCAAAATATTGGCAATGTGTTTTGGGTGGACTCTTCTTGATAATAGTCACTCAGAAAAACGGGATGCTTTAATCAACTTATATTGTGTCTCATGATATGGAATTGTATGGCATTAAAACGAGGCGTGTTGATGCAGCTCTTACTAAATAAGTCATAGGCTGGTAGTGGTTCTGCTCTATCCTGTTTTGAAGATGAACTTGAAAGACCCAAGGAGAACTTTAAATGATGCTAATATATGTCAGATTTAGGATTATTTTCTTACAGCCTTTGGGAAATGATGGACCTGAGTGCCAATTTTGGTCACTCTGTTTGGCTACACATGACCTGGTGTGGTTGGGACTCGTGGTGACACTGATGTAACATTTTCACAGACATCGTTTTGGCCAATGAGCAAAGCTACTTGTGGGTACTGATTAACTGCACGTGTGTGTGCTTTGCCAAATAGAGTGGATGATAGGCCTGATCATATCGCGGCTACATCCTCATCAAGGGATCAATGAAACACATGAAAGTAGGTAGTTGGGAAGGTTTGTTTCCACCGCAAGATATCTCAGTGACAGGAGCAGGACTTAGCCTGTTTGTGCAGTTTCCTTGTTCTGGCAAAGGTAAAAATAGAAAGAGTTGCAGCTCACAAGAAGAGCTTCATATGGCAACACAGCCTGGCAAGGGAGAACATAGCCTGCCCAAGTCAGTTCATTACTTATTTTTCCACCACAAGCAGCAATAGATGGGGGAAAAAGGGGAAGGATGTCTATCGCAGGGAGACACAGATTATCATTCAAAGAGAAAGGACAGAGATGGGCTTACAAATGGCTGAGAGGTAGATAGCAGCTTTTGATCTTCATGGTTTAACTGTGAGAACTCCTTTTTAATATTGTGTTATCACATTTGGTGTTATGAGTGCTGTCTGCTGATTTGTTCAAAGGAACTACTTGGAACTGCTTGTTGTAATGTGGATTTGCATAATATATTTCAAGGCAATTTAAATAACATTTAATTCCAATGTATGTAGTCTTCTCTGTAGAATTTTGTCTCCCAATAAGTTGATGTGCTGCTACCTCTGTGCCGCACAGCATAAGGCTAAAGCTTCCAGCCAGATTCTTATCTCCATCTGGTGTGTGCACATGGGAGGACAGTTTATAAAGCCGTCTGAAATAAATAAATTGTGTTCCTTATTTGCTCTATTTGATCTAATTACCATCTCCTGCAACAAAGCAGGAACTATAAAATCCTATGACTGAGGGATGAAGAAAGGTATTCTAGCGTTTGCTCTCACTTTGGGGTGATGACCCTTCCGTTGGTGTGTAAAGGAGTCAGATAGAGCAGGGCAAGGTTAAGCATCGAGTCAAGAGTGCAGGGCTGGATGGCTGGCAGAATCCAGGCAAGAATTTCTGCTCTGACATGTACAAAAATGTAACTGATGAGTGTAATCCGATGGCCAGTTCATTGATTAAAAGGGCAAATGGGCTTTCATCCAGGACTGCAACAGAAAACAAACAGCAAAGCTAAAAAACAAGACTATTTAACCATCTGAAAGAGCATGGAGCCATCACAGCTGCTGCAGAACCTGTCATGACTTGGCTGCCAAGAAGCCAGATGCTTGCATCAGAGGAATGTGTGTTTCACAAGCTGATACCTCTGCTTCCTGACACACAGCGACACGTCCGAAAAGGCAGGAGGAGAGCGCAAATTAGTCAGCCTTCCTATTAGGTGGCAACCTTGCTGGAACAGTGATGTTTTCATCAGAAATAGGTTACGGAAATAATCTCCTCTTAATAGAGACCACTTTCCTTTAACAGCAGGGGACCACTGCCCATATGTGAAGTTAAACACTGCATAACTGATTTAATGATTGGATCCACTGGAATCTGAATTTGCGGAGGCTTACCCGTGTGATTAAGGGTATAAAAAAGCCCTTGAATGCACATTGGTTTTGGGCTTGCTCCAGTATCCACTAATACCATTGATTTCAATTAACTCTGGATAAGGTCACTGGTGGCTGAATCAATTGCTTGATTCCAGAAACAACAGGAAAGGCAAAGAAGGAATAATGGCTTAAGTCATGGAATTACTGAGAGCCACTCCTATGTACTTACATTTAGTAATCACATTTAAAATGTTTCTGAGTTCTCTCGTAAGTCTAAAATACAGCTTCTACCTATGTCTTCCAGTTTCAAGTGGCAACACTCAAAACAGGATTTGTATGATTTGCTTAATGTTGTATTTTACAATGAGCCAATTTATAGGAAAGCCAATGTCCTTTAAAGACATCTCATCATTTTTCTCCGATGAATGCTTTACATAGAATTCTACTGAAGCAAAAATTATGGAACTGAAAAAAGACTTAGAAATTGATTGCATATCACTGCGATGGCTGGAAAAATCGTCTGTGCTCATTTTAGTTCTCAGCTCATCTAAAAAGGTTACATTTCATTTTAGCCATTCTTTTTCTTATCTGTCAGAATAGGGTGTCAAGGCTCAATCTGACCCCTAAGGACAAGATTTCCCGTAGCATAGGATGTGAGAGCAAATGTTTCTATATAAACGTCCTCTTCCAGGAGGTAGAATATAATCTTTTTAGCTGCTGGAGCGATGGATTCTGGGGAGCGTACAGGCCATTACAGGAAGCTGTCTGGGAGCTTGTGGAGGGGCGAGCAGGCAGTGTCAGGCATTGAGCACCATTGAAAAGGACAAACCAGATTGATAATATCGCATGACCCCCTCTGTAGCAGAATGGCCAACTGGAAGGCAGTTGTTGTTGTTATATGTTATTTGCTGCTTTCTCTGAAGCTTAAATTCATAAATGTGACAGAAGAGAGAGATATTGTTTGTTCCAGCGGTAAAACCTGCCTTTGCTAAAGACCTTTCCCCTATTCTTGACATGCAGGGGAGGTAAAAAGCTTTGAAAAATCACCTAGTAAAGTTACAATCCAAACAATGTTTGTGATCAAAAGCTTACCAGCTTGATCAAACTGCTTAACTGAAGGCCCCTTTTGACAGTAACTGTGGAGATTCACACACTGCCCCTCACGCTTTCTTCTATTCTCTCCATATATTTTTACTTCAGTTGCTTATCCTCACTCCCAGCTACTCCAGCCTTAGAAAAGTGTTTGCTGTATTAACTTGTGATGATCCCACATGCTTGTAGGTATTTGTTTTGTGAGACATACTTAGCTGTGATGTTAAAAGTGAGAATAATAGTAATTTTCAAAGGGCATTTTGCTCTTCAGTACACTGTTGTCATCTGGGAGAAATTTCTGTGATATTTTAGGAACCAGCTCAAGACTTCCAACCATGTGCAACTCCAAGGAGGGGGAATTCTGCAGCCTGCAATTTATTTTACTGTTTTGTAAATTTGCCTTTCCAGTGACCTGAGTATTTATTGTGGGATAAAAATGTAACAGTTTAGGATGAGATATGACATGATATGATATGATATGATATGATATGATATGATATGATATGATATGACAGTGTCATATCATATATTAAAATCTGTTGGGAATGTAATATCCCACAATTTAGTCCTCCTAGGCTAAACTGCTCTTCAGTCTGTCAACTTGTCTGTCCCTGCCCAGGAGTATTGGGGGTAAACCCAGGGTTTTCTGTGGCCTGCAGGTTCACCATCTGAAGCTGTACTGAACCACACAGGACTTGAGGGACAGCTAGACATCCCTCAGGGGAAATACTCTTAGATATTACCACCTCCCTTTCAACTTGCCGGGCTGTAAGACTCCTGTGAGACGCCACTTTGTGTGTCTGTAATGAGAGAGGGGGCCCACAGGCACCAGGGTCTGAGCTGTTATCTGAAGAAGAGAACATGCATGTTGAGCAAGTGCAGCTGCAGGGACCTCTGCAGGAAAAAAGTGCAGTTTAGGCAACTATCCCATCTATTTACTGCGTTTTTGGAGAAGATCAGAACTTTGTTTTGGCTTCTTCAATGCAGAGGAACTTTTTAAGTCAATAATAGAAAAGAATCAAATGCAGACAGTGAACCTGAAGGTAGTATGGATTTCATGTTAAGCGTGAGACGCTGGGTCTTTAGCAGATCCTGGCTAGACTGTGATATGGTAATTAACAAAATATACTGATATCTAAGTATGTTATGCTTCATCTTGCCTTTTTGCCATTGAAAATGTGGTAGTATGAAGCTGAATTATTTCCTCAGATGCATGACTCGGTTCAACTTACCACGCGTCAGTGCAGGAGCAACGACTGCAGGTCACAGCTTCAACTTCTTTATCTTTTCACTCAACCTGTACCTAGTCAGGGACTGAATAATGTCATGAATTTTGTTCTAACAAAAGCCACAGCATTCCTGCCAAAAATAAGCTGTATCTGTACAGCTATGTCTTATGATGACTTAGAATAGAAATTAGATTGATAAGTGCACTGACAGGGGGAGCTAATGGCCACTCCCTTAATAAGGGCTGTAATTTGAAGTATGCACAATCTGTTTGTCCACTCACATGGGAATTCTCCTCTTGGGAAGAATAACTTTCTGGTTAAACCCACAAATCTCAATACTTATTTCTCTGTATGCTTTTTTTTTTTTTTAAGATCCACAAGTTCTGAGATGGATTGAGATAGAAATGACTTAGGATGGAAGTCTCCAAAAACTTGCTTTTAGGCATTTGAAGTCACTGCCTCTGCAGTGCTGCCTGACCAGAGAGAGGTGGGCAGCGTGTCTGCTGTCCTGATCCTGCTCACCCAGGTGTGCTTAACCTGGAAATGCATTAACATTGTCTAGAAAGTTTAGTAAGTGCTAAATTTTGCTAAATAATCCAAATTCTTCCTGGGAACAGGCTGCAGTTTTCCTTAAGGCTAGTCCTTTATTTATTTATGTATTTGGCTTTCTCAGTTAAATCAGTGGTTTCCTTATTTTATGAATCTATACACTCATCTTCTACATGTGTGTGTCTGCATTAGTGCCGCAGCAAAAGCAAGTTTTGTTATTGAGAGAGCTGGAATATAACCTGTGTTTTGCAATTTTATAAATACTTATAATGGCAGAGCAAAAAAAATGAATCTTATCCTCAGTCTGAGAAAGCAAACTGTAAATCGGCATTAAGTTAAACTAAATCTAAATTAAACTAATCTAAACTAAATCTAACTCTTCTGCTAATCTTATGGATGGGCTTATTCCTGCCGGAATGAGCTGAAGCCTTATTGAGCTGTATATGCGAGCACGTGGCCTTGTTCATGTTTGCTTAAATAAAGCAGCTGCTCTTTGGCACTTGTGAAGCTGGGACTAAAGCTGAATATTTTGAAATCCACGTTACTGAATATCATACGCTGGTACTTATTGCTCCCATAGCCCTCTTCACCTTCAAAGTAGTTTGAAGACTTTCTGGATCAAACTCGCAAGCTCTTAATGAGCAAGAGATAAAACCTTGCTGACTGCAATGGAAGAGGAACTCAGCCCTGTATTGTTTGAGTCAGGGTAGTAAATATAACCACTAGTTACATGGCATGGCGTTTCTTGTGTGCTACAAGCCGATTAGCCACAGGAATAAATGTAGGGGGGATTTATAATGAATCTCCTTCAAGAGCACAAACTTATGGTTTAGAGGCAGCGAGCAGCAGAGGTAACGATTACCAATGTGAGCAGTTCCAGTGAGCTCAGTGGCACTATGTCAGCAGGGTATTGCTGCCACTCAGGGCAAGCACCAGGAAAATCAGACACTGTCATTTGGATCACGCTAATTTTTTTAACAGCACCTTTGCAGGTAAGAGCAAGGTCTTCTGCTAGTGCTGACTGCTGTTGTTCAGTGTCCCCTCATCTAGCTTGATTTACACCAGCTGAGGATCTGACCCGAGGTCGATTTGCTTTCTATAAATACAGGCAGAATTTGGGTTGATGCTCTTCCGTGTAGCAATTAAAACCATGGTAAAAACTTGGCTTCAGCTCATCACTGAGCTCAAGTTTCAGTTGTTTTGTTGTTTGTGGAACGTGCAGTCAGGGGTGTTTGGATGCAAGTGGCCAGGTGTTTCCCAATATTGAACCTCTTCGTGTGGAAGCGTGCACAGACAACAGAGCTTAGCCCGTCACAACCCTCGGTGGTACCCTTCCAGCGTTTGAAGTTTGGCCTTGAAAGGACTGACTTCAGAGAAATCAAGGCACAGAGTCCCAGCCCCTCTCTTTCAGCAGGAATGCTCAATGACAGAGGACAGATTCAGATTAGTAGCTGCACTAGTTCTCAAGTGAGTACCCCGAGCCTTGCTGGGAACTGAGTGGGTGTTTCAGCTCCGAAGCACTGCTTAGCCTTGGACCTCCGCCTCTGAGAAGGAAAGGTCAGTATTTATGCCCTTAGCACCTAGTGAATAACTATGTTTCGTGGTATTTCTTCATTTCTTGTATTTTCATCTTTGGAAAGTGAGAGATTTTTCTTCAAAACACGAACTTGAGCTGTCTTAAATATTGCAAAGATCATAGTTTGTGATTCTGTAATATTTAAAATTAGGAATAATTTGAAACTTTCATTTCAATTTACTAAGGTCCTGTGCTCTGTGCTTTAAAATCCATGCAGATCTGCACCCCTAGTGACATAGTTTCAAATAAACAAAAGAATTAGGAGAATGCAGGGATAAATTCTGAAAAAAGGCATGGCTGGGATTTTTAATTTTTCTTTTTTGCCCTGCATTCTTTCCATGTTGAAGCTGTTTAAGTTGTTCTTACTTTTCTGCTTTCCCTGCAAACAGTGTTAATTCATTTTAAGAAAACGTCAGTTGGGTAAACAGAAGTATTTATATGTGTAGTACTGCAACTCCTACTAAGATGCAAATTGTGCTGCAGGGAAGATAGTTTGTGCTTTTCTTTCCTCTTTGCTTTTCTTTTTTGACAGTCGGTTAATAAAGACTCAACAATAAGCAGCTGCCTGTGATGTCATTTGGGACTTTGTCCACAGAGCTTGTATTTACAAGTACTGAGCAACTACATAGCAGCAGCAAACCCAACTATCAGCAAACTTCATGTCTGCTCTTACTGGAGGACTTCAGTAGTGCTGTGGATGGTGCAGAAAGCTAACTCTGTTCTTCTGACCACAGACTTTTAAAGCTTGGTAAATAAACACTGGATAAACTCAAGAGAATTTCGGGGCTGCAAAGGCTTCTTACGGTTCTGAGTTCTCCAGGGCTGGCATGTTTTGACTGAACTGCTGCAAGTAAGACTTTTGGTGTTTTTATCGTCTCTGTAAAGCTTATTTTCTCTAGGAGTGTGTCAGCATTGCTATTTGTAGTTTTGCTTTAATTAAAAGAGAGGCAAGTAGGTAGTTGTTAGGAGTAATTGCAGCCACACATCTGAGTGTGGTTCAGAAACAGATTAAAGGACAAATGAAAACTTGATTCTGGCTTTTGTTTGCTGATATTACACTGAAGTGGCTCTCTCTTAATTTAAGTGAGGAAACTCTAAGATTCTTAAAATCTCGTGAGTACTGGCATTATCTGAATGAAATCTAGTCTCTTAAGATTGTTCTTTTATAATTTTATAGTATTTATTTGAATGCTCAAAATGAATTTGAATTTTTAATGTAATTTCTTTCCAGTTTTTAGTACAGTTTTCTTTAAAAATTGTTTTGCTCCTTATGCAGGCATTGATTTAAAGCAAAACTTGTATGATTTTACTTTTAGCCCCTGTTCAGGTTCTGGAGGTATATAAGTTTAAAATAAAGAATCCTAGAGTGCTTTTAAATCTGTTGAAATGAGTTGTCAAATATGTGAGAAACAGTAAATTTTTTTTTGAGTGTTTATGTTAGAAATCCAATAAATCCTGGGACATCAGAGCAGAGACACCAGTACACTGGAAACTGCTGTGAAAAAGCTGTTTCTGTACTGCCTGCTGTTTGTGGGACAGAACTGTGTTTCTGACCACCGGCTAACTCATTTTCAGGACAACTAGCTGTGATTGTCATGGAATTACTCCCCTTTTACAGAGGGGGGAACTGGGCTGTAGGTGTGACTTATTAAAACTTAGTTTACCTGCTTCAGAAGCTGGTAACAAACCCCAAGTCTCCCGTTTCTCTTTTCAGTCCTTCACCAGAAGCTCATTCTAAATTACTGCAATTTCAGTCACAGTGGCTTTTCCAGGGAGTAACCTGATCATGGTACTGTGTATGAGGAACTCTTTTATTGCTGTTTACCTCTCATTAATGATCTGTCTTTGTGGAGACAAAGCACGTTTTTGAAGAATGAAATCAGAAAAAACTATGATTGGGTATATGAGGGTAAGTCAGTACAAATCAATCACATAGGAATTGGAAGAATCCTCCTCAATTATTAGCACTATGAATTCTATTTTGATTTTCTTGCTACTGACTTTGTTTACAAGGCCTTTCAGTTGTACACATCAACAGATTTTTGTGGCTTCCATTGAGGTTTTGGGTGGCTACAACTGCAGATGCCCCTCTCAGGTGACCATGTTTATAGCAGATCAGAACCTCTGTCTCCTGATGTTACAATGTGGCTTGGCATGTCAAGATATTGGGAAGCTCAGAATCCCTTGTTCTGTCCTTCGAATTGAAGCATATTCTCCTGGGGAGAAAAAAACCAAACAAACCCTGACTGTAGCTCTGCATTGATGCCATGTGAAGGCATCTATAAGATGTAAAGGCTTTGGGTGTTTTAAACAGGCACTTCAAGAAGAGCATAAAGTTTGATTCTTTAGGTGTTCAATCTCCTTCTTCAGTAACAGCATTAAAGACAAGTTTATATGTTCTTTAAAAGACCTTTTTGTAAATTGAAGCTTCCACTGACTGTGGGAGTGGAGAACAGAGGGTGGTGATAGAGCCTTTCCCTGGGGAGAAGGAAGGGGTTTGAGGTTGGGTGGTTTGATCCCTACCCCACTAAGGCCAGTGGGGCAGCCTCTCCCCTCCCCGCGCCCCGTCCCTCGTGGCCAGAAATGGTGATCTACTACAGCCAGGAACTGATAAGAGTGTTGACACTTGCAAAGCATTTAGATATCACATTGGCAAATGCCTACAAAATCTTTGAAATAATTAGAACAAAGCAAGATTAAAAAAAAAGTCCATGTCCCACTTATGTTTCTTACTGAAATTAATTTTAAGTGCAAGACCTAATGTTACAAATGTGAATTTTACTGCTTCTTGAGAAATCTTCATGGACTTCTCTGCTGTTGTTCTTGTGCATGAGTTGTGTGTAAGTGTTTAGAGGCTTAGATTTAAATAAGTAGAAATCCCATCCCAGTAAATATAAAGCGTTAGGGTACAATTCAACTTCCACTTCAGAGAAGAGCAAATCTTCAGCTAATTACTCTAAGAGCAGAAGCAGACTCTCAAAATGTGATGAGCCCAGAGACATTTGATTTTAATTTTCCTCTCTTACAATTTGCTTCCCACATTTACATTTTCTTTCTTATATTCCAACGTGTAGCAAACAGAGCAAACTCACTTTTCAGTAGAGGGATGCCTTGGCTGAATTTGCCCTGGGTCTGAGAAATCTGCTCAAGGGTACGGTAAATAATCTGATAACATTCTGGGATGGCATTAAAAGGGACAATTGCCAGCAGATTGTCAATTCTTTGGGCTTTCTTGCCATCTGAAAAGAAACAGAGTAAGTGCAGGCTCCAGCCTGTCATCATCTGACAAGCAGGGCTGAGGTTGGGATAAAAGCCACAGAACAAAGGTGCCAAAGGGAAACACAGTTGGCTGAGGAGCTTTGCACAGCACAGCCAGGGCCAAGCGATGCTCTGCAGCTCCTGCACCGTTCTGCACTTGTTCAGCTCCTGGCAGGACTGCAGTTATACTTAAGAAAAATCCATGCCAAAGCTGCCAGAGCGTCTTTGGAAGTTATAGCACATAATGTGCAGCTTTATTACTAAAACAGGATAAATGTACAATGTAAATAGAACATGAACCATTAACATTTGTAATGCTCTGTTCTTTGCTGTCTAGTGAAACTGCTCATGTAGCATGCAGAAACCTGAATTACATTAGGTGTTCCCCGATGGTTACAGAAATTAGTCATGATGTTTTGGGGATGAAAAGTTAGATAGCTATTATGTGAAAAATATTTGTAATCCTTCATGATTCCATTGACTGGCATTCAGGTGGATCCCATAAATGTGTTTTTTTGCAGCAGCAGAGGCTTCTGGAAACTGGCAGTAACATCATCTGTGAGCTCTGAACAATGCGGACCCTGAAAAGCAGGCTGGGTTATAAAGCAGTGGATAAAAATTATGTTGATTAAAAATGATCTATTAGTATTGACACACAGTGAGAACAAACCCTACTGTTAAACCGTGTATTTGATAAGCTTTCCACAAGACAACACTATTTGTTTCCCAGAGCCAATCAAGCATGTGCGCACAATAGGGCTGTGCAGAATCAAATGCATGTCACAAATTACTTTCTTTGACAGTGCTAATTGATTATTATAATTAATCGTTATCTAAAATGTTAAATTCAACAGTTTACTGTATCCTTTTGTTTCTTTGTTGCTCAGACATAATACAAATAGGAAGAGTTAATTAATGCATGCGACAACAGAGGGAAGTTTCATTGTCTGCTTCACTTTGATTGAAGCTGTGCTGAATCACCACTTGGATTTTCAGTAATGGTGGAGAAAAGAAGGGAGCAGGAATTCTTTTGCAGTGAAGTTGCTTTTTGGTGATAGTTAGCTTTTTTATTTTGAATAGAATTCTTTTTGCAGCTGGGCTGTGTCGTGCTTGCTTTGCCTATACTGAGTATTACCTAATTGTGCAAACTGAAATCACATGTGTGCGTTGATCCTTTTGGGAGTGAGTGACACTCCTTGAGGAATACAGCACAACTTGACATGAGTAAAAGGATTGCATTTGCTTCTATAATGACTTACTCCACCAGATATGAGCACTTGGCTTTTTTTCCTTCAGTGCTCTGTGATGGCCAGAGCTGCATCTGCTGGGTGAAAGGCAGCAGTGCTCTTGGGAAGGGAACTACCAGACAGATTAAGTGATGGCTTAATTTATGCAAATTCCTAAAGCTCCAATCCATGCTCCTATCTTCTAAGATTAGGTGTAACTTTGCTATAAAATGTAGGATCTTTTCGGTGTCTCTGAAATGATCTGACAAAATGGTTCGTAGTGATAAGATTTTGGGGGGTTATTTTGCCAGCAGAGGGCCATGTTAAACTGGATAAAATAACTCCCTCTTGGTCTCTCATTTTCAGTGAGCAACAGCCTAAAGCATATGGTTGTTTTCAAGGGCAAAATGAGTAAATAATTGGACTTTCTAGAAGCTACTGAATGATTAATTATTTAAAATCAGAATCACATCACTTTTACAGTACAGCACAGTCTGTGCCAGTCTAATTAAACTGAATTCTGGTCTTTAAAATACATCATACCTACCGGCTTATTCTAAACTGTTCAAGGTTGATAGATACAGCCCTAATAAGTCATTAAGCTGACATGATATACAGCAGCAGCATGTGCTTTTGCTATAATGACACAAATGAGAAAAGAATTGTTTTTCACAGGTACAATCACATTTGTTTTTGATATGGCATCTAAACCAGCAGTCATTATTCAGCCTCTAGTGCTGCAGGAGCTGACCTTTGGCAAAATATTTTGTTATCCTCAATCTTTTATACAGGCCTTTTGTGAACTCTGCGCAGCTCTCGTTTTGCTGATTGCATTTAAAGTCATTTATTGCTCAGTGTTTGCCCTTCTAGCAGATGTTAAAGGATTCCCTGCCTCCCCCTTAAAGGCTACTCCTCCGCAGCATCTAATTATAACCTACACAAAAGATTAACAGATGTTATAATTGTCTTTACTCATTGATTAAATAGTTTCTGCATGATTTGCTCTCTCTTCCTCTCATTGCTGATTTGTGATGTCTTTCTGGACGAGTCTCATCCATCTGTAGTTTGTTAACAGTGGCTGTCTTCAGTTTTTAACTTTTTGGGGTTGTGGTTCAGTTTGAGCAGGTTATAGACGTTCTTCTGTACAATGTGACAGAGGTCTGTTAAAAACTGGTGGATGAATACTTGCTTGGTTCCACACATTCCTGTTTTTCCTCTTCCTTTTAACCATTCTTTCTGAAATGTATGTACAAAGCAGACTAACCTTAATGCATATGAATGGAGATTGGATGGGTAAATGCTGAGATTTGCTTAGCGGTAGTTTTGTCCCTGTACTTCAGTTGCCACTTGCAGAGGAAATCAGTCGCTGAGGAAGCCAGTTTTAGAAGAAAATCCCTAGTAGGAGAAAAATTGTAGTAGAACTTTCCTGCTAGGTCTCTAGAGGGACCACTAGAACACTTTGGGTTTGTTTGGGGTTTTTTATGTGGTTCTTTTGTCTTTTCACCTTCACACAAAATTAGGGTAACTCGATTATCAATGATATCGACAGCGAGATTGAGTGCACCCTCAGCAAGTTTGCGGATGACACCGAGCTGAGTGGTGTAGTTGCCACATCGGAAGGACGGGATGTCAGAGGGACATGGACAGACTGGAGAAGTGGGCCTCTGAGAACCTCATAAGGTTCAACAAGGCCAAGTGCAAGGTCCTGCACCTGGGTTGAGGCAATCCCTGTTTTCAGTATATGATGGGGGATGATGTGATTGAGAGCAGCCTTGCAGAGAAGGACTTGGGGGTGCTGGTCCATGAGAAGCTCGACATGAGCTGGCAGTGTGCGCTCACGGCCCAGAAGGCCAACTGTGTCCTGGGCCGCATCAAAAGTAGCGTGGCCAGCAGGGAGAGGGAGGGGGTTCTGCCCCTCTCCTTTCTTGTGAGACCTCATCTGTGTCCAGTTCTGGAATCCTCAACGTAAGAAGGATATGGAGCTGTTGGAATGGGTCCAGAGGAGGGCTACAAAGATGATTGGAGGGGTGGAACACCTTCCCTACGAGGACAGGCTGAGAGAGTTGGGCTTGTTCATCCTGGAGAAGAGAAGGCTCAGAGGAGATCTTATAGCCACCTTCCAGTACCTGAAGGGGCTACAGGAAAGCTGGAGAGGGGCTATTTGTAAAGGTGGTGATAGGACCAGGGAGAATGGGTATAAACTGGAGAGGGGCAGATTTAGACTGGACATTAGGAAGAATTTCTTCACCATGAGAGTGGTGAGGCCCTGGCACAGGTTGCCCAGGGAAACTGTGGCTGCCCCGTCCCTGGAGGTGTTCAAGGCCAGGTTGGATGGGCCTTGGGCAGCCTGATTTAGTAGGATGCCCTGCCCAAGGCAGGGGGGTTGGAACTAGATGATCTTTATGGTTCCTTCCAACCTAACTATACTATGATTCTATGATTCTTGAGCCAACTCATCTCTGGTGTGCTCCCACATTGACATGAGGATGCTTTTCTCAGGTGTATCTGTACTCCTGCAACAGCACAACAGTGGCAAGCTTAGCAACTATTCTTTTATTTTCTTACTAACCTTTTAACATCCTAAATGAGGTCAGTTCTTTTTCAGAGAGGTGAAACATCTTGCACATGTATTTTCACTACTGGGGACTGACTTGCACTTACCTAGTGTTTACATTCCATATAACGTTTTCCTCACTGCTTTCATTGACACATATGTGAGTCATTGACAAGTGCACAAAGATTTCCATGATAGTTTCTGAACATCCCACAGTTCTACAAAGCTGCATCTGTCACAGGGCCTCAGCCAGAAGTGCTCTGCCTTGCCTAGCTCAGCATCAGTATAAGAAGAAAGCAAAATTGATGGAGAGCATTTTCTCACGTGTTCTCTGACAAAATCTCTGTTTGGGTTAAAGAAGAGAAACAGATTAAAGGCTTGAGGCTTGAATTATGGGCTTGGTTATTCAAAAGCCATAAAATATTGTGCTGTTCCCCTTGTCTATCCCCCAAATCCTACTTAAACATAGAACTGTTGCCTTGATTCCTGTCTGAGAAACCACTTCATGTTGATATTGGCCATAGCTCCTCCTATCAAAACTCTTTTTGTACTTTTGGCTACCAAAAATAGTTGAGTTCTATGTGAATGTCTGGGGATATTGACTCAATTAATGTAGATTCATGGATCTGTGAAAACAGCTTGTGTGATTCTCCATTGTTGGCACTATGTGGAACTATATCCTCTTTACAGTGAATACCACATATAGTGCTGACTGTGCGATTTTGCAGTATATCCTATAGATCTCTAGGTTTTTATCAGTTTCTAAAGTTGATCTTTTACTTAGAATTCTTCAGTTTTAATAGCCTGAATAATAATCCTTGCAGTGCACAAAATCATTTGTCTGGGGACTCAAAACTGCTCTACAAACAGAGGTACTTTGTTTGTGGGATTAACAAAGAACACTGTATCCTCTTTGGTTTTAAATGACATCTCAGTGCTTCTGAATATTTTCTGTTTATGAGCTGGGGGAAGCAGATTATATGTCGGTAATAAGAAAACTGCAGGGTGCCAGCTGTGCTTCCAAAGTGTATTTTAATTATATAGACACTTGTCCACTACCAACTTGTAATATTTCATAGAGGTCACTGAACAGCCAGCTGATGGAAATGACTTTTATTCAGTACCAACCTTGCTTGAGTTTGAAATGCTGATCCAGAAGTGAAAGGATAAAATCCCAATTACCAATAATCAGATCTCTTCAATCCTTGTATTATTGGTGTGGTAAAAGGCCTAGGTGCTCTCTGCAGTTACACATGAGAAAAAACTAGAAATTACAAAAAGTTCAGCTAAGTCATTAAGGATTTTTAACAGCTGCTGCTACTGTAGCAAAGTATTAAAGTGAAACCAAATCTAAGATTTTAATAAACAATTCTGTTGTGTCAGTGGCTGTTAGGCCCAACGTTTGAGAATAAGATCTTCATCTTTATTTTAAGGTTGCACAAATAAATGAAAGACAGCACCAAATGAACCGAAAAGACAACACTAGCACAGTCTACAAAGTCTCAAGTTGGCTGTCCTCCTTGTCTCTGTGCTTAAGAATCTGTAGACTTGTCTTGTATTTAATTATGTGCCTTTCCTAAAACTAATAACTTCCTTCCCTTAAGCTGCAATTCTGTCATGGTGTTATTGATCAGGAATATATCACGATGTTCATAGGAAACCATTTCTGTCATTATATTTACCAGTCTTTAATCAAGTGAATTGCTTTTCTTCTCTATTACCGCAAAAATCTCCTGCCACAAGAAAAAGCTTTAAACAGACATTGATAAGAATTTATTGACTAGATGATAGTTCTCAGCACAGTCCTGAGAAAGGAATTGTTCATCAGGTACACAGCCATGGGCAGCATGACAATGCTGAGGCAGGTCTATACCGCAAACCCTAGGAAATGTTTTCCTTGCTCTTGGTAGGGACGATCTCAGGGGGATTCTGAGCTTGGATGCATGGTTCAAGAGCTTATAACTCTGAGGAGCATATTTGAGAGCTCCCTACCCCCCTGAGGTATCTCACTTAACCAGCAGCAGGAGGCGGATGGATCCCCTTAACTCCTGTCATACTTGGCTGAGATGGGGTGGCTCACCCAAGCATGAGGCAAAGCAGAGGTTAAGAAGACAGAAAGGAAATGATGCCTTCTTGTGGGTTTAGGACACACTAGTGGGCAAGAAGTCCCATGAAGACCCCAACTGACTTTCTTCTTTCTTTCCTCTTTCCCTTCCTGGAGTCCCCTTCAGAGGTTTTCTTCTCTCCAACAGCTCCAGGTGACATCACACTGAGCCAAAAGAGAAAACCAAAGGTGAACAGCACTGAAGGCTGCAGCATCCTGCTTAATTAAGCCCCTCAACCATTACAGCAAAAAGGGAACCCATTCTAAATGTTTTAATGTAAATGCTGGTTTAATGCTTCCTACAGTTTGCCCTGCAGGGGAGCTGGGTTTAAATCGAGGGAATTGAGGATATCTGGCTCATTGTCTATATAGCTGCTTTCAGTTGGTTTGGTAGCAGACTCTTCTCTGCTTTTTTTGTTGGTTTTATTCTGTCCCAGCTGCGTTTCTACAGTCAGATTCATTTTGACAGAATAGTCGGGAGATGAATGAGAACTGAGTGTCTTCTTCTGCATCACACAGAGTTTGGAGAATCATTGCCCTGTTTGGATGCACAGAAATGTACACATCTGGTAGACAGAAGAATAATTACATAGAGCAGCAGCACTAGTAGAAAGTTTTACTACTAAAGACTTTGACAAAGAGGTATTATTCTGTAAATGGCACTTATATATACTAGACATTATCATCTTCACAGTGTAGTGGAGGAATTGAGACAGCGGAAGTCAGTGAATCAACGTAAACCACCCACTCAAGAGCAGGGATCCAATGCAAAATATAGGCAAACACTTAGGGCTTACCTGAAATGAACCAACTACACTTTCTTTCTTCCTTGCTTATGTCTGAAACTGTTTCTGGCCTCCTCCAAATTAGTAAAACTTATGCAGAATAAAATACTTTAAAAGCTTATATTGGGTCTCAAAATGCACTTTAAAATTCAAAGTGGATTATTTAGAACATGTGAGCATGTTAATGCTTTCTGCTCCCCCACTAAAATTTCTTTTTTTTCCCCATCAAAATTCAAGGTAAACAGTAATATTGAATAACTTCAGTTGTTCCATGACTGGAGGTGCAGAAACTATTATCTTAAAAGCTTTATCTAAACCTGCATGGCATTACTTCCAAGAAATTATCTAGGAGAAAAAAAAAAATCCCATTTGAGGCATTAACATGATTTCTGTAAGAAAAAGTGGAAGAATAACCTTGCATCAACTCAGCTGCTGCTACTGCAAGCAAATATATGTTTCACATTTTAGTGAATGATGAATTTCTGGAATTGCAGGTCTTTTCTTTTGCGCTAATTTTGGTAGTTTAATGATATTTACTTTGCATTCTAAACAGGTAGATGCTTGAGAGAGACTGGAGAATTTTAATGGTATGCCTCCTCTCTTTCTAATATCTTCTGGATAGTACTGTAACCATAGTCCCAATGTGCTGGATTATTATCTGTGATGGCAGACTATGTGTTCTCTCCCATTTCACGTGGTAGGACTGAGAGCAGATGAGTTACGGACTGGTAGAATGCCATAAAACATAGGAGACTTATGAACCTTTTAAGCAGGAAATTAATGAATGTTTTTTAATCTACATTTTTATTAAGATTCTGGGAGATGGAAAAATTAGAAATCGGTGTGTGACAGCCGGTCTTCCTACCAAGAAGCTGGAGTGAGCACTGCTGGCCCCTGACTGCACAGCAGGGAAGGTGGAGGGGCTTTTCTTTTATTCCCAAAGAAGAAGCCTTTCACTCTAATTGTCTCTAATATGAATCAACCTCTCTCAGAGACTCTGAGAAGACAGGGAGACAGGGCTCTTTTTTTTTTTTTTCCCCATCAGGGTCTTCAGACAACTCATTCCCGGCTGCGTTCTCTCTTGCAGTGTATTTGATTGCATTTCATCCTACCTTATTTTTTTATATGACAAGTGTTCCTTTCGCTCTCTGGGAATCAATCTGTATTAGATTTCACTTCAGGTAATTTCTTCTGATACCATCATTTTCCCCTCTTTATTTCTTCTTTTCAGTCTGTTGTCAATAACGTAATCAATTCCACACTGTCTCTAGTGTTGGTATGCGTCCCTCAAACTTGCGTAGATGGTTATTCTTTCCCATTTTAGCCTCCTCTGTCATTGTTTGAAACTACTATGAAGGAACTTGTTAATCATTTCCCATGAAGTCAATACTTTAATTGTCTTTGCTGCTGTTGTCTGAGTTCCATCAAGTTTGTCTATATCCTTTTGGCCCAGAACTGATTTCAGCGTGTGAGATGGGATCGCTCTAGAATTGCAGAGAAAAGAGGTGAAGGGCTGTTCCGTATGCCAGCGCTGCTCAGTGTTCTGTCACCATCTCAGGAAATACAGATAAGGACAGAACATCTTTAATTTTTAACTTTTTTGTAATAGTTTTCTTGGCCATAAGCTGAAGATGGAGTTTAATCAATGTGCATATTTTCCTTTTATTTTTATGTTCTTGATATCCCACAGTCCTACATGCTCTGTCATGTAAGAATAAAGTTAATTTGAATTGACTGGGGGATCTCTCTGGACTTTTTCTTTATATGTGCTCATTGATGTAAGGGGAATACATCAACAACAAAACTGGAAGTGGTAGAGCGGAGTCATACCCTGTTGCCTTTCTATTGTAAACACAAGCATGAAGGAGAGATGTCAATGAAGTGTGTTTGGGAATGCTGGAGTTGAATTCCTTTGGGTCTGAACCTTGAATGATGTTAGGTTGGCTGAAATTAGAGTAGACTTCTAACTTCTATGAAGGCTGAACAGCTGGGAAGCCAGCTGAAGGATTTCAGTGCCCATCCTTTGAGGAGCTATGTTAGTTCTGGCACCTCCAAATTCAGCTCCAGTATTGCATCTCTTTTATGTGTCTTGGCTGTAGCAGTGAACAGAGGTGACCGCGGAGTCCAAGGAGCTGCGGCTGTAGGTATAGCTGGCCTAACTATCTGGAGTTTAGGACTCAGTGAAGGTATATGCACAGCAAAATGAGTAATATATGTAGAATTTTTCTGATAAAAAATATGCACAAAGTTGCATGTGGCAAGGAACCGGAGCTGCTCAACCTATTGAGGCTGCTTGTTCTTGCTTCATCCCCCTACTACAGTCCATCCTGTCAAACCATAGGCTCAGGTCTGGTTTGGGTGGTGCTGGAAGAGATTGTCGCTTTCTTGTTCTTCCCCAGGGTAGACTTCAGTCAGGTGGAGTGGAGGAGCTCTTCTCAGTTTATGTAAATAGATTAGTTGAGCCCTTTCTCAATTCTTCAAGGATCTTGGAGGGATGACATTTCCCTGTACCTTATCTTCCCTTATTTTTCATAGGACAGAAAGGGATTATGAGCTTGATTCAGCTTCTTTTCTGGGCTGTTATTGTACTAATACCTTCATTATAAAGTTATTGCCTGTAATGTAAGGATAGGCCCTGGCCCAGTGAGAGGGTCTGTACAGCAAGGTGAAATGTGAGACAGCATGTTACAACCCACAAAGCCCCAGATTCATTAGAAACAAATTCTGCAGTCTAGACGTTGAAATATTCCCTCTGATGCAAATTACTTTGGTTATCTAAGGAAGATGTGCAGAGCTGGGTGCTAAAGATGTTCCTTGTAACTGAGGGAATAGTTTTACAAGACTTACTTTATATTGAGAATTTTCCTTTGAGCCACGTGAACATTTTGAAGTGTTACCCAGTACTCTGTTAAGTAAAACCAGATGTCTGAATGCTACTACTACCTTAAGATGCTTTTAACAATTCCTCATATCCATTAGCTGGAATAAATCAGTAAATAAATGATCTTTCATTCCTTTAATCTCTGCTTCTATGGAAGACCAAACCGAGTAGTATTCATTCGGGACACTTCATTTCACAAAACTGCTTCCATTCATCAAAATGTACTGTTGGAAAGTGTTTGTAGCAAAATATTGTGTGCAAACTGCAAAATGAGTTAATGAGAAATGAAAGGCGATAATGATGAAAAGCTCCTAAGTATATTCAGTCTCTGGTGTCTGAAGGGCTTGCATTTGGATCACTGAGCCACCCTGTGACCGCTGCAGCTATCATCGCTTTTAGCAGTGCGGGTGAACAGGGTGGAGCGTGCACAAAAACTGATGTTTTTTTAGTGGTGCCCTGAGACTGTGGTTAGGACAGATGGGTAGGTCGAAGAGATGCTGACTGGAATGCATCTATCTCAAAGAAGAAGAGATCTTTAGGCACATTTTGCAAGCTTCTAGTTCTAGTTTCAAAAATTGAGTTGGTAATGTACCACTGCTTCCAGCAGAGACCTCCATACAGGTCTTACACTGAGGTTTAAAATCCTTGGACTTTCTTGACTACTGCCTTGATTTATACCAATGAAAGAAAAATGAGAAGGAAACACAAATCAAACTTAGCAATCTGTAGGAAACTTGTCTGTGTTATTTAAACTCTTCCCTCCAGTTAGCTGCCTGTAAGATCGATTCAGACATTGATCTAATTGCACGCATGTTTTTTTAACGTGGCAACATATTAGATGAACACATATGAATTTAGTATGTTATCTTTCTTGGTCTCTTAAACCAGATGCCACTTCCTCTGGTGAGGATTCTTAGTTTAGGGTTTAAAACCTGATGAGATTCTTGTTTCCCTCTCTATGGGAAACAACCAGTGCTACTCCATTACAGAAGTTGCATCCAGCATTTTGTATTTACCAGCTTTAAGCCACAAAATGCCAGAGCCATCTTTATTGGGGTATAAATGGGATATTTGGTTTTGAACCTCTATATCTCCAGATAACCCTTTAGGTGTTTGAATAGTAGCAGTTCCACGAGTGAAATTTCCTCAGATCCTGGAGTTCAGCTTCTCCGGGTGCCTGGAACTGCCTGTTCCTGACCTAAGCTCAGCTGTGGTTCTCAAGGGAGCCAAATGTGTGTTGAAGCCCCAGAGGAAGCTGGTGCTATAGCTATGTTCAGACCATGTCTTCTGCAGATTAACAGCCTAAATAGCAAAACTTTGCTGGAAGAGGCTCAATTCTTAAGGCAATCCATCTTTACCATACAATAACCACTATCATTTATAATTTATAATAGTATATAATAATAAATAAAATACAATAATGAAAGGTTAGAAACTCACCCAAGAAATGAGACCTTTGGATCTAATGTTTTCTTTAGCCTGAATATCCTCAGTTTTGCTTGGATGTCCTTTTCTTGGCTACAGGTCTTAAAACACTCAGAAGGATTTGATTTCAGTGCAGAAATTAAGGACACACAAACACCATTGTCATAATCTATTATTTTAATGTTGATAACACTGCAATATATCTTTCTCTTCCACACTGATCAGTTGCTATCCTGACAGCAGAGTCATGCTTTCTCTCTGCTCATCCTTCATCATTTTTGTCTCAATAATTTTATTGCATGATATGAATGCTTCGTATGTCCCATAAAAGCAAACAGGGGAGGGTAATCCTTTGACCTTTCCAGCATTCTTTGGTGTAATTTACTGGCAATTCTACTCCTCCTTGCAGCATGGCCCTGGAACCCCATGATAAAAATGAACAGCCAATCCAAACAGAAAACGCTGAAAAGATTAAAGCTTTGATGATGTTACTCTATAAACGTTCACAGTCTTTTTTGGCCAGAAAGAAAATGAGAGCTGAAAATGGCAATGGATGAATCATGCTTATTACAGAATACGGAAATGATATCAGTTCAACCTGTTCATGTTAATGCTGAAAGAACGTAATCTTGAGCCTTCTCTTTTTATGTCACTGCAACCCACCTTATCCTCTTAAACGAATGCATGCATCCATTTAATTAACCTGGTCAGATACTGAGATATAAATCCTTTAAATGCTTCTCATGCAATTCATCTTGACAGCTGTCGTAGTAATAGCATCTTTAATGCCATATTCTTTATTTTCTGATTTATTGAAATTCCTGGTATTATTTTGAGCACACTGATAGGTTTGCTAGATTTAAGCCCTGAATCTTAGCTTGTTTAAATCCTAGAAGCAATGCTATAGAAAGCTTTGCTTGTTTAGTTTGCTGAATTAATGGAAGATTATCTTGCATGAAGAAAGCATAGATGTCTTTAGAAAACCGTGGTTAAAACAGGGTAGAATTTAGTAGCTGAGACACTATATTTTAAATGCTGCTTTTCTAGAACATTTTACTAAGAGTCTGTTCTTTGCTGGCAAGTGATCACCAGTCAAATATTACATGAGACCATCATATGTACTCTACTGATTCCCTTTCAAGGGATGGGTAAGGGGAAGGGAGGTCCACGTTTGGCTCTCAAATTAGTTAATTCTCAGCTTCTCTGTAGACTGCCGTGTGTCAGTGTTGTCCTACTTAATTAAAATCACAACAAGGATAGGAAAGTTCGTTGTCTAGCTCCAGCCCTTCCCACAGTTCCTTGAGGGTACTTTATCATGACCTTGTGGATGACCACTGGACAATTTTCAACCAGAACTAGAGGATCACTGGGTTAAGGAGTGGTTTGGACCACAAAATAACTTGCAGGGCACAGCTGGCTCTGCACTTGCCAGTACAGCTCCAATAACCTTTGGAACAGTTTTAGGGGTTGCAAGAAATTTGGGGTGTATTTAAATTAATTATCCCACAGGAAAACAAAAAAAAGAGGAGTAGGAAAGAGTCTTTTTCTATCTAGATATTTTCTGACTGACTTGACGTGTCTTATTTTAATGTTTTTTCCAAAGCCAGTCAGAATATCTAGATGTGAAGGCAGAATGGCACAGCAGTGCTGTGTTTGCCGCCTTGTAATTCCCATAGTATTCTACTTATCTAAGCATTTTAGGTTCCTGCATTGGAATTTTTCTAATTTAATTAACTCATTAATGCTGGCACATGGCACATTCTCCTTCCTTCTCTGCAAAAATGTGGCTTGCTTATCTAAATAGCAACCTAATCCAGTGGGATTACATTAGTGCTAACAAACTGCTGACCGGTCTAAGCAAATACCTGGGAGTATTGGGCATTAGGCAGGCAGGCCCTGCTTGTGGCATCACTATGCAATACACTGTGGGGAAAACAAAAAGCATTTAGCTGTTTCAGGCTCCATAAAGGCAGATGTCGCTGTAGTTTTCTATTTCCCTAGCGCTGAAGTTTGAAACATCAGCTGAGAGAGAATTTTGGAATTATTTTTCTACTTCATCGCTTAAAGTCTTGACCAGGCTAAATACCATGACAGGGAGAGACAGGGGTGGGGCAAGGAAACCGTTTCCATGGCTCACTTTTACTCACTAGGCAGAAATTTCTCATCTTTTTCGAAGGTGGGGTTTTCTGCTGTTGGAATGGATTGAGAGTTGCCCTGAGGAAAAGGACTTCAGGGGGTGTTGGTGGGTGAGAAGCTCAACAGGAGTTGGTGACAGACATTTGCAGCCCAGAAAACCAATGATGACCTGGGCTGCATCAAAAGAAGTGTGACCACCGGCTTGAGGGAGAGGATTCTCCCTCTCTGCTCTCGTCTTGTGAGACTCCACCTGGAGTCCTGTGTTGAGTTCTGGAGTCTCCAGGACAGGAAGGACATAAATCTGTTAGAGTGAGGCCAAAGGGCCACAAAGGTCATTGGGGGCTGGAGCACCTCTGCTATGAGGACAGGCTGAGAGAGTTGAGGTTGTTCAGCCTAAATCAGAGGATGTTTCAGGGAGGCCTTATAGTGGCTTTACAGTATTAAAGGGGCTGCAGGAAAGCTGAGGAGGGCTCTTTAGCAGAGAGAGCAGGAATAGGATAAGGGGGAACGGTTTTAAGCTGAAAGAGGGAAGATTTAGATTAGATATGAGGAAGAAATTTTTTACTGTGGGGGTGGTGGGGCCCTGGCACAGGTTGCCAAGGGAAGCTGTGGCTGCCCCATCCTTGGAGGTGTTGAAGGCCAGGTTGGATGGGGCTTTGAGCAGCCTGATCCAGTGGGAGGTGTCCCTGCCTGTGGCAGGGGGGGTTGGAACTGGATGATCCTTAAGGTTCCTTCTGACCCAAACCATTCTATAATTCTATGATATGAACAGTCTACCACATTAAAAAAACAAAAAACAAAAAAACCCAAAAAAAACCAAACAAAAAAACAAAAAAAAAAAACCCACCCCAACCCTATAAAATTAGCATTTTTGACTGGCCTGTAATGGGGAAGATAAACGTAGGGATTTGTGGTGGGTTGACCCTGGCTGGACTTCAGGTTCTCACTAAAGCCACTCTGTCATCTCCTTCCTCAGCAGGATGGGGGAAAGAAAAGATACCAAAAAGTCCTGGATCAAGATAAGGACAGGGAGATCACTCAGCAATTACTGCCACTGGCAAAACAGACACGACATAGGGAAATTAGTTTAATTTATTACCAATCAAAATCATAGTAGGGTAATTAGAAAATTAAAAATAAATCTTAAAAACACCTTCCTCCCATAGCCTCCTACTTCCCTGGCTTACTATTACTCCTTATTTTCTCTACCTGCTCTTCTCGAGTGGCACATGGGGCTGGGGAGTGGTGGTGTGGTCATCGCTTATTGTCTCTGCTGCTCTTTCCTCCTCAGGGCGAGGACTTCTCACACACTTCCTCTGTTCCAGCATGGGTTCTCTCCCATGGAAGACAGTCCTCCAATTTGAGTCCTTCCTATGGGCTGCAGTTCTTCATGAACTGCTCCAGTGTGGGTCCCTTCCATGGGGTGCAGTCCTTCAGGAATGGAATATTCCAGCATGGGCCCCCAACAGGGTCTCAAGGACTGCCAGCAAACCTGGTCCACTCTGAGCTCGTCTCTCTCCATGGGTCCACAGGTCCTGCCAGGAGCACGTTCCAGTGCAAGCTTCTCATGGTGTCATAGCCTCCTTTGAGCATCCTCCTGGTCTAACATGGACCTCAATGGGCCACACAGGGACAACCTGCTTCACCATGGTCTTCACCATGGGCTGCAGGGGACCTCCGGCACCTGGAACCCTTCCTACCCCTCCTTCTGCACTGACCTTGATCCCTGCAGAGTTGTTGCTCTCACATATTCTCACTCCTCTCCTCTGGCTGTTGCACAGATTTCCTCACCCCACCTTAACTATGTTATCCCAGAGGCACTGCCACCATCACTGATGGGCTTAGCCCGGGCCAGCACCAGGTCCGTCTTGGAGAAGCCACTCCTGTAGCCCCCCACTACCAAGACCTTGCCATGGAAACTGAATAGTGGAATCTTTTTAGTTGGAGTTGTGAGAAGGCACAGGCAAACTGTACCATACTTATTTCTACTCCTTCTATAAAGACCACTAAAGAAGCAGGTGTACGCATGTTGATGTTAGCACCAGAACTGACAAATGCAGCCAGACAGTGACAGATTCAGTTCAATTCAATTAGGTTCTCAGGAAATGGAATCGCTCTGGAAATCGGTAATGAGACAAAAATCTTTCACTTTAAGGTCATCTGTTCATTCTAACTAACATTTGCATTGATGGAAAATTTTTACCTTCTCATAGCTGCTCTCTGACCTGTGCTAGCGATATTATTTCCCTTCTCTGCTCATTGCTGAGGGTTAAGAATTATAATTCTGGTTATTCCAGAATTTCAGTCTGAGAGTGTGGCTGTTGAGCAAGCAAGGCTATCAGAGTAGGAAAAAAGTGCTCAAAGGTGATCACTATCTAACTTTGGCCTCATTCCATTACCCAATGGTTTGTTCACATCACAAAACCTGTCCTCTAGTTAACGACTCAGAAGAGGTGTTAACATGCAGACTGCTGGGAGGGAATTTGTTGACACTCTTGAGGGCAAAGAGGCCCTGCAGAGGGATCTACGTGAATTAGAGAGCTGGGTAATCGCCAGCCACATGAAGTTTAACAAGGGCAAGTGCTGGATTTTACGCCTGGGACGCAGCACCCTGGCTATGCAGACAGACTGGGGAGCAAGAGCCTGGAGAGCAGCCTTGCAGAAGGGGATCTGGGGTTCTGGTTGAAGGCAAGTTGAATATGAGCCAACAGTGTGCCCTGGCAGCCAAGAGGGCCAACCGTGTCCTGAGATCTGCATCAAGCATGACATTGCCAGCTGGAAGGTGGTTGTCCTGTTCTGCTCTGCTCTGGTGCAGCCCCACCTCGAGTACTATGTGCACCACAGTATATAAAGGATACGAAGCTACTGGAGAGCGTCCAGAGGAGGGCCTTGAATTTGGTGAAGGGTTTAGAGAGGAAGTTGTATGTGGAGTGGCTAAAGTCACTTGGTCTGTTCCGCCTGGAGGAGAGGAGACTAAGGCGATACCTCATTGTGGTCTACAGCTTCCTCACAAGGGGAAGGAGGAGGAGGAGCAGGTGCTGATCTCTTTTCTCTGGTGATCAGTGATCAGACTGAGGGAATGGCACAAAGATGTGCCAGGGGAGGGTTAGGTTGGACTTTAGGAAAAGGTTCTTCACGCAGAGGGTGGTGGAGCACTGGAACAGCTCCCCAGGGGACTTGTCCCCAGGCACTAAGCCTGACAATATTCCAGAAGCATTTGGACAATGCCCTCAGACACACAGTGTGAATATTGGGGTTGTCCTATGCAGGGACAGGAGTTGGACTTAATGATCCTTATGGGTCCCTTCCAACTTGGGGCATTCTATGATTCTGTGTTGCTGCTGTACAGATGTTTTGCCTTCTGGAAGCAGCAATGTGTGCAAAGCAGAGGGTGTGGATGCTGCATTTTAGCTCTCCTGAATTTAAATGAAAGGACACTAGTTTGCAGAGCTGTCATTTTTGTCATGTGTCATTTCTGCTAAATTTATATACTAATTTGTAAGAGACAGAAAAATAAATACAATCCATTTCTAGTTACCAAAGAGATATACACTGTGCGCTAGTTCCTAGCTGGCATATGTTGGCACAGCTCTGTTGCAATGTAACTGCAGTTTCAAAGTGTCTGAAAATATCTTGGATGCTTATCTAAGGAATATAATGTTATACATTTTCATCAGCAATATACATCAATCATCCTTTGTTACTACTAGAAATGAAGACGGTATTACAATCCAAGAAATTTCTTGCAAGGATTTTAGAGAGTGCTTCTTTATGTTAATCACAGCATTTCTCCAGGGCATAGTTACAGAGCCAGCTCCAGAAGTAATGAACATTCTTTTATTTAGTACTAAAAATACTGCACATTAGGATAGATCATCGAGCTGATGCCTCTGGCTTGCTGGCTTTATGAACAGTTAGGGTATACTGTACTGAAGGAAGATCCCGCTTAGGTCTTCCCTCGAGAGTTTTTTTGTGTCCATACAATACCTTCTTCCCTGAGCTTAGTGCAAAAGTGAGATACAGCAGGCAAACATGTGGGACCTCCATTCTCTTAGACTGATCCCCAAACACTTCTTGAGGATTCAGCTTTAATTGCCGCGTGCCTCTAACTTCAGTGCCTTCCCCAATATGCTCAGCACAGATGATGACTATGGCCCCTTAGAGAAGACTCTTAGAGTGAAAAAAAAATCCTGCAGCACAAAGACCTGTAAGATGTGCCCCCCAAGGTTTGGCAGTGTACCTGTGTGAGTGCTGTATCTGCTGTATCAGTGGAGACACCATAAATCAGAAGTGACTTTGCAATAGTTCACAGTTCAGCTGAGCTGCATGGGACAAAAAGGGTCTGAATGCTGATCACTGGGGTCTCTGCCGTAAAGATATCAACAAGCAAATTGGTCAGGGAATGCAAATAAATCTCTATAGTCTGTTCTCTTGGTAACACCAAAATAGTATTTCCGATGACTGCGCAAACTGATTCTCAGTGCTTTTACATTTCAAGATGGTTCCATCTAGACAACCATTCTCCTCTGCTGAGCTGCCCTGGGGATGCATTACCTCTGTTTTGAGTTGTTGTTAGTCTTTTCGTTGGTCTCAGAAGAAGAAAGACTTATCGGTGAGGGAATTTTTTTTCTTTGTGACAAGCAGTATGATCACAAAAATGACCATCCCAAGATGGGAACTTGTTCTGTTTTTGTTAAGTACTTCACTCTAGAGATAATTTTTCCTTAAAGGCCTCCTGAGTTCAGTACTTTGAAGCACCAGCATCTGTTGGTACAGGTGATGTATTGCATTATCTTGTCTGATAATTACCTTTGATTCAAAATGTTAAGTGGGTTCAGTCTTAGGTTGTTAACCCTTCAGAAGAGATCCATGGCAGCCTGCTAATGGTAACATGCTCCAGGATTTCAGCTTCCATGGAGTGTGGGGAAAGGAGAGGTGTCAGCAGGTCTGAAGCTGCTACACCATTGCATATCCATGTGCTGTGCTAGGTAGGGGTACAGTAAATCCACTCCTTGAAGTGCCCAAGGCAGCATAGCATAGAAGTCATAGGAATAATTAATACTCCTTTGTCCTTTTACATATAAACTAGCATTTAGGGTGGTTCCACCAAATACGTGCAAACAGAAACTTCAAGCACTTATTAAGTACTTGACCTTCTACATGGATAAATGGCTGCAACTATAGCTATCACAAGCTTACTCCTAAGTAGTTCTGTGCTTACTGATCAACAAAGATTCCCTTGATGGAAGTCACACTCTCCAGGCATGATGACTGCACAGAAGAATGATATAAAGATTACATAAGGTCTTTCCACAAGAACAGCATAATACATTGCCTCTGTGTTTGTTCAAGTCTGTTGTGGTATTTAAGACATGATAGCTAATCAGGAAACAATGGTAATTATGCGATACCACACCATTAAGATTCCTTATTAGCAGAATGAAATAATGTGTGTAGCTTTAGAATTGATGCTACAGAAGGGAAGAAAGGGCTTATAGGCAAACCTGGGAAAAAAAAACCACAAAGAAGGAATGATCACAGTGCAATAACAGCCATTTTCTTGCCGTGGTGTGTACATGTTTTCGTTGCATGTGTTCTTTAGATGAATGTGTATGAAGGCTGACTTTTATCCATTTTGGAGAAAATGGTCTGAATTCTGGACTGGCTTAAGTGTAAACCAGAAGTAGAAAACAAGTGTGGGAGACACCAGGTGCTGTTTAACAGAAGGCTGAATTTAGCACTCGATGTCTTGGTAGCTGGGGTGATTAGTTTCCCCATAGGAAGTGTTTTACAAGAGCAGTCCCGCTTGGGATCCCCACATTATACTCAGTGATCCCAGTCTGTGTGCCTCTGGGAGTCCTCTGGATTCCATCTGGCTTCAGAGGCTTATCCCAGGGCATCCTGCTATCCTTGCAGGCGGCCCGCACTTGGCCCTTGTTCAGACTCCTGTGTGCCCTCATGGCAGAGCATTTGGGGACAACTTGGGAAAAGATTTGTGGTGGTTTTATCTGCTGGATATTGCCACAGTGACAGATGGGATCATTCACAGGTGCATGAGAAGTCAAGTCTATCCATCGGCATGCAAATACATCTGGAGGGCACATACAAGGTTTCTTTTGGGAATGCCAGCTGCGTTACCCTACAGCCAAGCCCAGTGGTATTCATGCATCACCGGCTGTTAATGACTGTAGGTGCTGTTTGCAATAAATGGAAAGGATTAGGAGCAGACAGATTGGTCTTTATTTCATCTTGTTTCTCAGTCAAATGTAATGAATTACTCTAGGTTTAGCATTAAGTAGCGCTGTATGAATATCTCAACCTTACTAGAATCATGTTTATAAATAGGCTTCCACATAAAATCTTGACTAAAAAATGTGGACAAATCCTTGCAGTGAAAGCTCTTTGTCCTTACTGTGTTTTAGGCCAGATTCAGAGATATAGTAGGATGTTGCTCTCTGATACAGTAAACGCAGTCACTATGAGATGCAAGAGACACTCCTTGTGTATAGTTCTGTATTTAGGAGTTTATCTGCCTACCTTAGTTTAGCCTAGATTCTCATTTCTGTTGTTATTCTCCTACTTTCTGTAAATCCTGAATAAATTTGTTAGCTTTGCCCATGTTCCTCAATCACATACTCTTAAATATTACCCTAAAATACAAGCAAAAATGTATATCATCAAGAAGATTTAGGAAAAGAGAGAGCTGGTAGTTGTTACTTGTCTGCTGTGGCTTAGTTTTAGTAGAAACTGCCAGGAATAACCAAAGGCTACAAAACTGGAAAGGCTAATTCTCTCTGTGACATCTTAACGGGGTGAAGTTCTCCAGCCATTCTGTGCAGGCAGGGGGAAGGTCTGATTATTACAGCAGAATATTTGACCTTAAAAATGTAAAGAAAGTGCTGAGGGCATTCGTCTCTCATTAAGGATAATGGGAGTTGAAAGCTTTTAGAACTCTTCAGGATTAGGTCCAAAATTTGTACATCATAGTAGCAGCACAGATGTGCCAACAAGCTTACTGAGGAGTGCAATTAATGTGAAATGAACTGTTTCCCTCCCTGCCTCCCCTCCTCGGCCCCAGGTAGTTCTTTGGCTCTGCAAACACAGCTCCCAGCCCAGTGCAAAGGAAACCAGGAAAACATGGGCTGTAGCGGTAAAGACAGGAGTAGCAGATATTTTTTACTTTGATAAGTGACCCAAGCATATTAGTAATATTTCTGTCTGGAGAGTTTAGATCTTTTGGCACAGAAGATTGGTTCCTGGATCACAGCCGGCTATAGACACAAAGTCATTAGCTGCTGGGTTATTACAAAGTTAATGATGAAAGACAGAAACTGCTAAGTAGGGTATTGAAATGTCTCTTTAATTATTTTTTTTTTTCAGTGATTCTGGAAACAGTCTGACATTCCTAGTTGACCAAAAGGAAAAAAATATAACCTCAGCTATGGAGAGAAAGAGACAGCTACACAAAAGGGAATTTGGGAAAAGACTTTCTCTGGACAGCAGTCTTGTGGTAAGAATTAATACTTACTGAATTTACTCAATATATCTTCTGTCATAAAAATGTAGTTATTAAGAGGCAATGCTCATAATGAAATACATTTTAAAGATGTTTATCTGTTCATCGCAATATCATAGCCTTTTGTGGTTTTTAAGTTTCTCCAGAGCAAAAATGCTAGAGGAATTTTACAGCATCCTGAATAGAAACATATCATATAGAGACACGTCCCTGAATTAATTTGAATTACACAAGAAAGCAATCCAGACAAATATACCAAACTTGCAATTAAAATCCTACTCAACCTCTGTGGGATCACTCTCTATTGCTTTATACTGGGTATATGAGAGCCGTAGGTAGCTGAGGTCTCCTCGTCAGAAATGCTTGTTTTACTATTGTGGATTCTAGGAAAAATTTGTTCACCATGGTGAATATATAAACTACTGTAATCTCACCTGAAAGAGAAATGTAAATGCCACATGATGTAAATTAATTGTTATTGCTGTGCACCGGATTTGAATTCATTGAGATTCTATTCTAGATTTATTTTTAGTTAATATTTTCAAACGCTGGCTGAGATGGACAGGGAGTTTTAGTAGCTGTACTGTGAGTACGTGACTGGACAATGCTCATAGATGTTGAACAGTTGTGTAAGAGAGAATAAACAGCCAGTGTCAAGTGCTCAGTGTGCTAGTGTAACAACTACTGAAACAAGGGAAACTGAGAGCCGAGGAAACCCATGCCATCTCTTTGACGTCCACAGAGGTTGTCTTCTGAGGAGGAAGTTTGTTCCTGGGTGCTGATAATAAAGCTGCCTCTCTTTTTGGGTATTCATATTGATGGGACTGATGATGGGAAGTGCTGGGTGTGGAAGGATCTGACTTTGGTAGCTGCAAGGGCTGGCTTTGGCTTCTAGGGGTCACTTGGGAACACTGGTTTGGCTGCTGGCACAAAAGCTGGAAATATTAAGCTTTGCCCAATGAACTGTGCCTCTTCACTCATAAGTAAGGAGTCAAATGATTCGTGAAAAAGTGCTTGATTAATGGGAGGAAAGGAAGCAGCCAGGTAATGGTACATTAGAGAATGACCAAAGGCTCCCTTCCAGAATGTACCTATGATCATTTGAAGTCCTCAGCTCTGGAGACTTCTTGAGCAGATGTTTCTCATTTCCTGTGACATCTCCTTACACTCTATAAGGGACTGTGGGTCCCCAGAACCCTGTTGCCTGCTGTCCTGGGTAGCAAGGTCTCACCCACACCTGTGCAAACCCCATTGCATGAGCTGCCTACAGCCCATGCTGGCCAACCGCTCCTGTTGCACCTGCACTGCTGAGATGTTCTCCAAAAAAAGGGCTATAAAGATCTCCTAGAAAATGGAAACTCTCTTGTCTGGTCTCTTTGGTCTGATTTCTGTAACCCCGTACTCTAATGTGTTGGCCCAACTTGTGGTGACCATTTGTCTCAGGCAAATGTAGAATGTTTACCTTGAATTTTACATGTTATTACAACTGTGTAATTACTTTCATCTTATGCTATACCTGTGGGGTTTTGGTTTTTTTTCAAAGTTAAAAGCCCACTGACATGCTAAAAGCAGCGAATGTGGGCTGGGCAGGTTTCAGTCTGTCTATTGATGCCTTTCGTTCATCTGCGGTGTTCTTCATCAGGCGTGAGCAAAGCACTCCCTCCGTCCGTCACAGGTTTCTACTGCTCTGCAGGCTTCTGAGGACTCTGCTCTCCTTCCTTAGGCCTTAGCTAGCAGGTCTGCACTTCTGTATCCTCTGGCCAATGAAGAAATGAGCAGAGCACTTTTCACAAGGAGTCCATCCTTTTCCTTGGCTTTGAAATGGCCCTGTTTCTCATAATGATTAATTAAATCTCTTTATTTTGAAAAACTAAAGTAGTGAGAGGCAAATAAATGTAGTGAAGAGTGGTGAGTCTTTCCCCAAACTCCCAGGTGGTCTCAGGACCATAACGAGAAGCTGTCTAAGCTCGTTGCCAATCAGGCCTTGCAGCTCAGCTGTTTTCAGGTTGCTCAGCCTGCGGTGAATCCTACCTGCTCAGCTTATATGCACTCAGCAGGCAACTTCATGCTCCCAGCGTTATTAAAGCTGTTCCTAGTTGTCTTCTAGCTTGTGGGCAGACAAGGTATGTTTAGCATGAACTCACAATTTTATCTAATACACTCAGAGTCAAACAAAATCCGGCAGGTTTTGTACACTCAGAAATGTGTTTATTCCCAGGGCCGACTTCTGTTATTAGTTCTAGGCACGCATACCCCGAAGCAGACTCCAGCCTGAGTCCTGCAGCTCAAATGTACTGCTGTTTGGCCACAAACTACCAAAACTTATCTGGAAAGAAGAACGCTTATAGAAACTGGGTACTGAATATAAGAGAAATGCTAGCAGTTGTGAATTTTGCACAAATTGCTTAATGTGGCAAATCAGTGCTGCTGTTTTCATTGATGTAATGGACTAGATTCAACCTTCACTTTATGCATTAAGATAGAAATTTTCTTTTCCCTGAGGTGACAATGTGGACTTGCTGTGTGGATGGTACAAGGAGTCAGGTATTTCTCGCTTCCAGTCCCACCTGCTGCTTCTTTGAACTGAATTCATAGCCAAGATTGTGCACTATGCTTAATTCTTACCCTTTCCTATCAGTAAGGGGGGAACAGAGAAAGACATTTGCCGGTGTCATAGGGAGTATCGTGTATGTAACACCATCAAAAGTTCTTGGTGTAATAATCAGTGTTACCTGCATATCAAAATGCCCTTAAGGACTTAATTAGTGGAGAAGCAGAAACTGGGACTATATGAGAAGTTGACGCTTTCTCCCTGCTCTTCAGCAAGTGGTAAGTAGAGTGGGAGGCTACTATAATTCAGTATTTGAACATATAAACCCATCGTATCATCAGGCTGACGCATCCAGTTTTAAAACATCTTCTGTTATGCGTGGTGCTCACAAGTTAAGCTTGCCTGCAGATTGTCTCAGTGCATACATCCATTTTCGGTACTTGTGCACTACAGGTCAGAGTCTATTGAAGCTTTTTATTGAGTAGAATATGTGTAACTAGATTGAAGAGTGTCATCCATACATTGAATTAGAAACACATGAGCACTGCTCATTCTTTACTGCAAGCTATTATTTCATACCAAATTGGGAGAGACATTTTGAGAATCAAGTGCCTTCAGCAGCATGTTAGTAAATCATACTGGATGTCTTGTGACTGTGAAATTCAGCTGGGAAAAACAAGGGACTTTGTGTTCCTCTCAATTTCCCCAAATTCCTGTTCTATCATACCTCCTCTTATTGTTGCTTTCATATCATATGTTCGTATTCACTGCCTTTGTATCCACTCTATTACCAAATTCTATATGAAGACTGTCTTTTACTCCAGTCCCTTGCCTGTACAAGTCTTTACGTCTCTCTTCTCATATCTCTTCCCAAAGGTTTTGTGTTTAACCTCTCAGGCATTCAGGGCTGGACACTGCTTGGGAAATCTGGCCTTGATTTGCTCAAGAACAGCTTCTCCTTGTTTGGTGGAGTCTTCCAGCGTTATCGTATCTCAGAAAGAATTCCGGTTTCTGTGTGTTTAAAGGAAACGTGTTTCTGCTTTTGTACTCTGGACTATGAGATACAAATAAGCGTTTCTGATAACATTCCTCACCCTGCCTGGCTGTGCTGCTTTTCCCATCTGCATCAGATTGTAACCTTCTGGAATGTTTTTTCCATGATTTAATCTACATGTATTGCGTAGTAATGTTTGAAACAAAAAAATCCTTCTTCCTTCCTCATCTCTTAGACACTGCATATCTAGGCTAGGATGGTATTTGATGGAAGAACTCATTCTTCTGAAAAACTAAAGACATGGCTTCAAACTCATTGGAATATGGATCCGGGCCTTCAAAATATGAACACAAATTTCATCAGAGTATTTTGTATTCAGGTTTATCTCATCAAACAAGGAACCATCTCAGAAACATCTTTCAAACAGTGAGAAATTTCATAGACATTAAAATACTCTTCCTTCACCACGGGCACAGTAACTACTTTTTGATCACCTTAGATAAAGGAGAAGAGCTCGTGTTGTTTCATATCCTACTCTGCTCCTTTCTAGCTGATGTCTTAAGGGAATAAGCTTTATAGTGTGTGTGTAGGACCTTTTTAAAATGAAAAAAAAAATATATAAATGCATGATTACGTTCATGGAGCTAGTGGTTTGTAGCCAGGTATTTTAACAAGATTCAGAATCCGAGTGCTGTTAGCAAACACCAGATAATACAACAGAGGAATCAATACAACTGCTGCCCAGGTCGAAGGGGACTCTCGCTGTTTACTTCAATTAAATTAGATCCCTATCAGCTTTTAGTTATAATATCGCAGGTAGTATTCCTAGAGAAATCTCTGGTACAGCCAATGGCTGTTGTTGCTCTGTAAGTTTCCAATACTGGCAACAGGTTGGACATTTTTTATACACTCAGGTGCTCATTTATATGTGCAGACCAGGCAAATGAGCCTGCAGTGACAACAATGTTTTATAGCTTTATATTCAGGTCAAACAATTATGAAATATTAACTTCATAAAAATACTTACAGGTAATCCTATGAGATCGATTAAAGAAAAGAAAAGATTTGTAATTTCTACCTGATATATAAAACTGAAAACATACCATCTAGGAAGGATATACTTTTTACAGTTTCAGTATAATTTTATGCTACCCTGTTGTTTCATCTGTTGTACAAGTGATGCTACTGTATTCCAGTTTTATAAAGTTTTCTTCTGCAAGTTGATTACAATCAAAACACCACAAATCTGAAAATTAAACTGATTTCAGATAGGAGGACTAAAGAAGATCCCTTCTTTTTTGTTTCTAAAGAACAGATCTCCATCCCATTACGCTTTTATGACATTAGTAAAGATATTTTATCATATAGGAGGCTATAAGACAATAAGATAGACAACAATTGGTGAACAAAGTGGAACTCTGTCCTTCTGGACTGCTGTATAAGCAATTGAGACCCAAGCCATTGCTGTTACTGCCGCGTTACTTCTGTTTGGAATTAAAATAAATGCAAAATACATAACATTGATGGAATATATTTATTTGGCATACATTGCTTAGCTATCACATACCTTCATGTGAGATTGTTTTCTGTTTAGACTGGGATAAATGGCCATTAAAGAGAAATAGATCTTGCTGAAGAACATTGTGCCTTATCATGTAGTTTAGATCCTTATATCCTTTAGGTTTTGTTTAAAACAAGAGCTTTACAAAGTAAAATAGTGTGGATATTTCATGTTTTAAATTTTTTTCATGAATAATTTTTTTGATGTTAAACTTTCATGTCAGCATATGTAGTTGAAAATAACTAGTGAGTGATACTCGGTAAAAACAGGACAGAAAGGGATTTTTCTGTATTCTTTTTTCACTTCAGACTGACATATATGAAGAAAATTAATATGAAAGCACATAGAATAATAAAAATTGTACTTTCATGAAATTAAAGCACGTATTTCCTCAATATGCATATACTGAAGATGTTTTTGATGTGACAAGGGTTCTTTGGTAATTGCAATTTATGGTATGTGGGGAGGCAGCTTAGACAGGCAATACTATTTAAAAAGCTAATGAAAGGATTGATTGTATTTCAAGTTTTCCCTACTTAAGTTCTTCAACAAAAAAAGAAAAAAAAAAAAAAGCAAAAATCCAAACCCTAAATAGACCCAAAGCCAATCTTTTAAGTAACTTGTGTGGGTGAGGAGAGTGTTAGAACGTATCACTGCCACCAGGGCCACACTGGGTGCTCTATTCACTAGGGTGCTCTTTGAAAATTATAAAAGCCTTATCCTTTGCCTGATCCAAACTGTCCAGTTGTCTCCCTGACCCTTTTGATCAGGCAAAAGTCAGTGTTTCAAGCTGTGCTCTTTATTTGTGTGGATAATTCCCAGCCTGACTACACACGAGGTTGGCCCTTCCAGCTGTGGTGGCATTTAGCTGGGGAGATTTGAGAACAGAATATCTTTTTGAAGCAGCCAGCATTTATCAAAGCAAAAGTTTTTGTTTTATTTAAAATGAGACTTCTAGTTCTGAAAGCAAGCTGTGCTAAAGGGCTTCTCTGGTGGCTCGTGAACTGTGCCCTGCTGCTTTCATTCTGGTCGCACGCTCCTCTGGGGCTCTGTAGGATAAGCTTTAATGACACCACTTTGTTGTAATAAGGGTAGCGGGGTAATGTAATGAATTGTACTGGGGCGTGGGAGCAATACCTCCATGTCATCTACCTGCAGCTGTATTGGCATCCTGCAAAAACACAATGTTGAATTGGAGGATTTTGTTGAGCACGGTGCGTGCTGTATCAGTGGGTTATCTTAGAGCCCGGCATCTGGGGGTTCAGCTCGACGTCTGTGACCTCTAACCAAGTTCTAGCTCACTTTAATACATTTCTAATTCAGTTTTCTCATCAATAATTTGATGGCTATAATAATTTCTTGCCTCAGGAGTATTCTGAGAACAGTCTGTTATTAGTATATGTCTGTAGCTTGCTTCGATATCTTTAGATGAAAGGTGCTACAGAGAAGGCGATGGTATAGCAAAGCTGTAAAGAGTGCTGTGCCAGCAAGGCGGGAGGGGAGCTCTTCGTATGTGGGAATTAAATTCAGTGAAGGGAATAGCCCTGAGTTTTTGCTAGTTGACTGTGACACTCACAGTGTGTCTACCATCACTGCGTAATATAACGTAAACTAGCATTTTGAAATGAAAAGTGGCATTAAAAACATTGCCTAGTCAGATGCTGGCTAACGTTCCAGCGCTTGTAGCTTGATTATTTTCTTTCCACCTAAAGCTGCTGCCAAATTCCTCATGAATCTTCAAATATTTTCAATCTTTTCAAATCTTGGATTTTTATTGGTGTGTGAATTTATAATGTGGACTTTTATTCAGCTGGATACACCATCAGAAGAAAAGTCTGTGCCAAGGGCGTAATCGGGCACTGCAAAAGCATGAAGCAGCACTGGAAAACACATGCAGAATGTGAGCCTGAAGCGAACAGTTTTCAGTGTGTTGCAGAAACACGCTAAAGCATCCATAACATTTAGTACATACAGTGGGAGCATAAGGAGAATGGTTTCATAAAGGTAATGATGTGTTGTTTTGAGGTAGAAAGAAGACAGAATACAGAAACAACAGCAATTAAGTACATGTAGTGTCACTAACTTAATAGGATAATGTTTGCACATTTGTAGGGAAAACCGTAAGATACAGAACTAACATGAGGACTCAGTAATTTGAATTGCTAAGGCAGTATTAGAAAAGTCTATTCCTATGGCAACATTAATATTACTTGCACTGTTCTCAGAATCTGACTTTAAGGACGTCTATTTCACAGACTGAGCAAATGAAGTGCCATCAACTGTCTGTAGAATAGACAGCCCTCAAATCTGCTTTTTTTTTTTTGTGGAAAAAGAAAATCCCAGTGTGGGTAGAATGTGTGAAAAAAACATGTAAACAGAGGAAGAACAGATTGCCTGTTGGGCACACCCAGTGCCTTTGAATATCAGGACTTTGCACAAATGGATCTATCTATAAATGTATTGCAAACAGGACATGCGTGTCCACATTTGCATCTTTAATGAAGTGGAAATTAGAACAACAGCCCTGGTACATCAGATACAAGAAAACACACAAAAGAAGAACTGCCTGAATGGGTTGGGTCACAGCAGAAGCTGAGAGAGACGAGGAGAAAAGAGAAACCACTGGTGTGGGACAGTAGTCCTTAGGCTTTACTGATATTAGCATATGACTAATGTTAATACTGTGGGAGACACTGTGGTCTGCGTGGGTTTAAGGACATAATTTACCAGCACAGGAGTACATCTAGGATGCTAGAAGTAGAATCTACATTGGCTTGGATAAAGACAGCATAAAGTCACCAGTTTCACAAAGTAAGACCGGTGATGACACTTCCATGTAGCAGTGGTGGAGATGTCTGGTTTGGATTTCATTTGCAGAAGAGCGATTCAAAAATAGCGAAGTGTATAAAGCCCTGGATGTCATAGCAGCAGTTGGTTAGTCTATGTGCCATTCATGGACTCCGGAGCAGCCTGACAAAACCTAACATCATAACTGAAAAATACAGAGCTGTGAGATCAAAAGCACTCAGTGAACCCAGGAAATTACGCTAGAAGAAATAAGTGTCGAGCCTAAGGTGAAGAAATGGCTCTATTAGGGGTCAGTACCACAGAAAGAACCAAAATCTTTGCTTGGAATGATACAGATGGTGACCTGTTACTTTGATTAAAGCTTATTTATACCAAGAGACACTGGTGATCCTTTTCAACAACTGGAGACATGGATAAACAGCAAGGAGTAGCTGCGTAGCAAGCTAGAGAAGATATCGCTTAAAGAGAGAATAAAGTAAAAAAGCTCATATATAGCATTGAAAACAAGGAAATAGCACATGGAGCGTGTTGTTCCTGAGCAACAGTTGGAAAAATATTCCTGCTGGAAAATGCCTCACTGGTTTATTGATCAAAAACACTGACACCAACACAGGCAGAAGTGTGCTTCGAGAGAGGATTATTTACCATTTGTTGCTGTGCAGCAGAAGTGACATCAATAGGTGTGTATGGCGACACGGTGACAGCTGAGACAGAACTCGCATCCCGAGAGAGCACGATTTGACAAACTGCTGGCTTTTGCTTTCTCGTGTCTTTGGCACGTAAACTTAAAGTGACAAACATAAGACTTGAATGTTAAAATAAAAGGTTTAAGAGAAATTTTTGTGGCTGATCTACCCTTGTTCATTGTCACAGAACTTGATGCAAAAGAGAAGGCAAGCTAAGAATTCCAGGGAACAGAAGAGATGAATTTACTAGTGCCTGCAAATTAGCTGGCAGATGGACTGAGAAAAACAGAGGGCAATGATACTCTGCAGCCTTTAAAAAAGCAGAAAAATCAATCCGTGTTGCTACAGAATCTCAGCAAGTTTCAACAAGAAAATATTAAATCCCACACAATTTCTGAAAAGTTTTTAAGACTCTGATTTGGCTGCAGAGGGGGAACAAAACATGAAAATGAAGGAAAAAGCAAAGCAAATTGTCTGCATGTATTTTGAGTTCTTCGGGAAGGAAGCCTCAGCATCATACAAAGCAAAATTTGAGTGCAACAAAAAGAAATGGATATCAAATGTTCAAGTCAATGAACTCCAGAGACTGAACTACAAGAAACTTGTGGTAATTTACCGTTGCAGATAGAAAGGCCTGGAAGGAAAGTCACAGGTTCATCTCAGTGCAGAGGAGACAACTGGTTTCACAGGTTTTCTTCAATATCATCCAGTTAGGGATAAACTGAGGAGAAATCTTGCCATGGAGCTGCTTGACTGATAGTAGATCTTTATTTTGGATGGAGCCCCGTATCATGACTTGGAGGAGTTCGGATGGTTTGCTATGTGTGTGCCAGGCCTTGCTCCTGGGGGGCTTTGGCAGTGGCTGGCGGGTGCCTGGCACTGGTCCACAGCCAGCCCAGCAGCCTCCTGCCTGCTCCCATCCTCTTCCCTGAAGATGCTGGCAAGGACCAGGCTGCACACAGGGAAGAAAAGCTCGAGTGGTGCAAGCCCGCTTCTGGCCATGATCTTGGGCTGCTCACTCCTTTTCTCCTCTCCTTACCCATCAATTACAATCTGTAGCTGTGACAGATTAAATCCAGCCACAAAAGAGGAGAGGTCAAGGAAAGCTTTGGATTTAATGTGAATATGCACACATGCTGCGTGGTCTGCCACATGATTATGTGTCTCCCTGTGCCATAAAGCCTGCGTATCATCGGACTAGCCAGAGATAAGCAGTTACCAAGGGAAATGGATATACCCGGGACCTTTATCTAGGTCTGTTAAGCTACCAAACGCAGCAGTATAATTGGAGCTTTGCCTGCCCAGATGTTAAGAGCAGAAGGCTGCCTGTAACAAGAGATCTGAGGAGATTGGGGTTAACTAAATAGGGATTTTATTGACAAACCTTTTAAAATGCTTCATGCCTTCAGCAATTAAACATAACACACCCTGAGCAGGACATATCTCCTCTGTCTCTCACAGTTGTCTGATTGTGCTAGAATACAATCCTGGGGAGAAACAAGAAATCGTGTCCTGTGTTAGTTTATAGTGTTGATATAATTCCTTACTCTGCAAGACCAACAATGAATAGTGAATGTAGCTTCTGCCAGTTCAGTCGTGGCGTCCTCTCAAATGTCCTCTTTTGAATATTGTTGCATTCCTGGAAGAATCTACATTTCTCCAAGGATTTCTGTGCTTGTTAATGTACAAATGGGAAAAAAATAGCTTTGCAGGAAGGTTTGTAGGCATATCCAGATAGATTTAGTTTACAAAGTTTCCCTGCTGTTCTTGAGTTTTGCTTAGTTTGTCCCTTTATTCCCAGTGAACGTGAGACAGCCTCAAATCAAAACAGCTTTGAACTGTCTGTAAACCAGAATTTCCAGCCTGTGTTAAAAATTGTGAGATTTTCATATTTTTTTTAGTCCCAGCTGGAAAATCTTGGGTTTGTTCTAAAATATATATTTATATAGTGGCCCTCTAGATCATTTAATTCTATCGCTATAATAGATGGTGTACACTACAAGAGGTAATGTATCCTGTTTTGCTTACAATTTTGATCTTTAGATAAAGTGTGTCTTATGAACATTTCTGTTATATCACTATACGTTTTGCCTTTATTTTTTTTTTATTAAAAACCGAGCTGCTGAATAACTGACTAAATCTTCCACACAGAAAATATTCTCCTTCATGCTGTCAACGGAACTACGCAAAACTCCGCAGTGTTAATATGTCTTTTTGCTCAGCAACCCCAGAGGCAGGGACATTCAAGGGTAGATACTCAGATACCAGGCATTTTTCCTTTCTAGGGAGTCCATAAATGCTTGCCGAGCTCTAACTGCTGTGAATGGCTCTGCTAACAGTTCATTTCTACCTGCTTCTGTTCTGGTGCCTCTGAGCTTGCCTCTCTGCTTTTGCTTTTAGGGCCTCCTTTGACCCAGATAGGAAGTGAGCTGGGATCATCCTGAAGCATTTAAAATAATTGGGTATCAACAGCTGGCTTTATGGGAAGCTAACAGTGTAAATCCAGAGACTTTTAATGATTTCAGTGGGTATTTTTTCTTGTGCACAAAGCACATCCAAGTAATTTTGGCTGAGAAACAAGTTTCCCAACTTATTTCTACAATAATACCTCGGAGTTTTTCATTATAGTGAAAATCTCTAGCAGGTCTGAAGGGAAAAATTACCTCCACTGTTTCCAGACACTCGATATGTTTTCCCTTTGCTTGGATTTCTGATTTTTGGCAAAGATAACTCACAATATGATCATGTTTCAGGGCAGTGGTTTCTCGCACTGAATCCCAAATCAACATAACTGTTCAGAAGGCACCTATGTGTCTTTAGTGATGTACACATACGGAATATGGCTCTACGAAACCCCACCAATCTGTTTTCACCTCCAGTGTGTTAGTCACTGCACAGTATATTGCAACATTTTTTTTAAAGTACTATCTACATTACAACTTCTTTCAAAGTTTTCACAGCATAAAATGCAGCCCTAGTCAAAAAGGGCAAAGTTTAACAAAAAAATCTTCTGCTTGTATTGCTTTCCAAGTAGGTTCGAAGATACCTGTTTTTCAAAGAGCCTTCCTGAATGACAAGTGCTTGAATCAAGTGACTCCATGAGGTCTAATGCAGAATTCCTGTCAGATTTAAACATTAGACCAGGACAGAATGGGTATTTTCATCCTGGGAAATTAGAGTCATTATTTTGACTTTTTTTTTTTTGACTGAAACTATTTTTTTTTTTTACTTAGAAATGTTGAAAATATCTCCTTTTAAACTGCAATGCTGCGATGCCTTTAGAGATATGCCTTCATTTATACACCTCATGTTCTCCTACTGCCCAGCTGTGCTCTGGGCATGTGTGAAGCACAGGTTACCCAGCTGCCATCCTCTGAAGTGCTGTCTCTGGAGGGGAAGCAACCCCAGGCTCTAGGTGGTACACGGGATGGAGGACTTACTCAGCAAGTGAACTGCAGTGCTCTTGGTGACCTTAAACACACCATGCTTGAGAGTACAAACAAAACCTTCTGACTCACAGTAAGAGGGGCTCTGTTGGTGCATGTGTGTGCATTCAATTCATATAAATTGTCCCCAGAAATAAACATTTTCTGTTATCCCAAAGGAAATCTATTTGCTAAGAATTATATTGGCATTTTCCTTCAAGAATTCTGATTGTTCTCGTGGAAACTGCAGCCTTCTGTAGAGTTTTCAATAGAAATACAAGATGATGCTTTTACTTTTAACGAATCTATCTGTTGCCTTGTTCCACTAAGCAGAAACTTCAGTGGCACCAATTAGATAAACATCTCAGACTGAAAAGTACGTCCTCCATGTCGGTTAAGGTGACAGAATCTGACATTGCAACTATTTGCATCTTATTTCGTGTCTTTGACATCCCTTAAACGCTAGGCACCTCAGTGGACTGCTTCCTAATGTACCTCTATCTAAATTAGATAAGAATCAACATCCTTTGTTTATTCTGTTGTTATTTCGATTCAGACATTTTTAGTATCTCATACCTGTTTCTCCTGCTGTTACTGAGGGTTGGATAGGACTTCTTTCATGTTTTGTCTTTCTGAATTGGATCTTCTCATGGTACTGAATCATGCTGGTTGTCACTAAGCAGCAGGTTCCTCCTAACCATCTTCCATGTATAGTTCTGTTTGATGGGATTGCTATTTACTTTCCAACCACATTGTAATCTCAGTTTCATCTGCGACTCCGAGCTTTTCTTTGAGGACCACATCAGTTACATTGTCAAGGCGCGTTTTTTCTTTTATCCGTGCAGAAATTCAGCAAAAGCTCCGGTCTTGCTGTCTCAGCAGGACACAGAGAGTTTGATTTATATCTGGATGACAGCACAAATTGAATTATTGTAGTAGCTGGCTCACAGAGTCCCAGATTGGCTGTTACATGGCATTGTGAAGTTTGTGCAAAATTCACTAAATGTGCTACAGGACATGCAGTTAAACGTGCTCAGAAATCATCAGGTCACACCTATACAAGGCAGCGAATTATTTTCAATGTGGCATTGTTTAAATCTAGAAAGTTTTAAATATGCTTCCCTCCCCACGTGCCTGTGTCTTGGGCTATCCCAGTGTTTCTATGCTGTATGAATGAATTTTATGAGCGTAACACACATCATTGGAGAGGACTGTCTCCCAGCCTTTGCTCACTTACTGTCCTTGAGGGAGTAGGACTCCACTAGTCGTGTTGTGTTGCTGTTTCCCTCTGGTGCAGAAACTCTATTTTCTTTCAAAGTCACTCCTAAGTGACCTGGGAATATCCTTCGATGGAGGCTGTGATTCAAAATAATTAAGTTTTCTTGCATTCACCAGTTTTATGACTACTGTTTAGCAACCAAATTATGCTTTTTGATTAGTTCTTCTGATTATCAAGGACTGGTGACTGCAGGGGTATTGCTTTGGGCATTTAACTTTGGGTATGTATTTACAGAAATGTTGGAAATCTTGAAACACAGGCGCCGTTAAATGGGACACTGGAAACTTTCAGACACCTTAAGACACCAGTTCCTTTGGAAGTATTAACCAGTAAGCCTTCATGTCTCCAGAAATTACATTTACAAAGACATGTTTGACAGGGAGTTGCTTGCTGCAGAAATGCGATCCTTACCTACCATGCCAAGGTAAAGATTTGTAATTATGCACAGATCAAAGTATTCTTCATCTGTGAAAACTTTGCTAATGCAGATTTGACAATTAAAACTCCTTTATTATCTATAAAGAACAGTTTATGTGGCACCAAAATTACATCTACTCTTCTGACTACAGAATTAACTTTCTGAAATGCGCCATTATATTAGTTAATTAATTTATACGTTAAGATTAATAAAAAATAAATCCTTTAAACATTTCAGGACTGTAAGATAAATTTTGAAATTATATAAATAGAGGAGTAGTACCAACTCTTTAAACTTTAAAAAAATTCAGGCTTACAGGAAGTACACTTCAATATTTTTCACACTGTTCTTCATAGCTAAAAGTTTCTTCTTCAGCAGAGACTCACGCTCAATGTTCTTCTTTCTTCCAAATGCTAAATACAGGCTCCGTGTTCTTCCATTTGCAGAAAGCAGAGGGCATAGGTTCTTTATTGAAAAATGCACTATTCAGAATAACCATTACATCTCGTTGGGATGAGACAAGACTGGAAAGATGCTCAATATTTATCCATGCGCCCTGTGTCTCTGCAACATGCAGAGGATGGGCAAGGCAGAAGGTCAGTTCCAGCACTCCTGGAGCTCGCAGTGCTTTAAGGACAGACTGAGTCAAGGCATAATGTATACCATTTTGACATATCACGTAGGTAACATCAGGTGTTTCAAAGAAGGAAGCTGTAATGGACTTGTCTGCCTGTTGTTAACTATAGGTGTTGCAGATATGTGGGCCAAGGACAGTCCCTCACAACTCCATGCTGCTGGTTGGGACTAATTTTAGGTCATGTCAAAGGAAGTCAAACACAGCATGCAGCTTTCTTACCCACCAAGTCCCCAGTGGCACTCACAGGGTGTGAGTTTCTGTCAAAAGGAGTTTTACCCCTTCGAGCCTGAATTCAAGAGTCTTGGAACGATCGTAATAACCTGTGCTTTGATAATACAATGTAGCCAGAAAAAAAAAAGTTTTGAAAATTAGAATAACCACATAGAGAGCTGTAGACAGCTCACAATTATATGCCAAATGCTTTAATGCTTTTCATTACTGGAGCTAACCTCTGTGTCTCTGAGTTTTATACCCTAGCATACATCTAACATCTCCTTACATTTTTTATTCTAAATTTGTTATGCCTGCTTTTCAAGATAATTAAAATTATCTTGCAGCACTCTTGCCTGTAGCCTTCTGCTGATAGTGTCAGCTCTAGTTTTAGCCCTTTTGCACTGACAATTTAGTTAGTATAGCTTTGTAGGTCTGTGCATCGTGTGAGCCCTCACATGGGAAGCTCAGTTAATGCAGACTCTACAGGAGGGATGGAGAGGGGGTGCCCTATACGTTGTTGCTGGGTCAACATACTGGTATAAACGTGCATGTTGCACTTGGTGAGGGGTGTCTGAAACTTCTACCCATAGGCCTCAACATATTATTTGGCTTGGAGCACCTCCCATACGAGGAGAGGCTTGAGAGAGATGGGTTTGTTCAGCCTGGAGAAGACAAGGCTCCGAGGAGACCTTAGAGTGAACTTCCAGTACATGAAGGGGACCTACAAGGAAGCTGGAGAGGGACTGTTTACAAAGGCTTGTGGTGATAGGATGAGGGGGAATGGGCATCAACTGGAGAGGGGCAGATTTAGACTGGACATAAGAAGGAATTTCCTCACTCTGTGAGTGGTGAGGCCCTGGCACAGGTTGCCCAGGGAAGTTGTGGCTGCCCCATCCCTGGAGGTGTTCAAGGCCGGGTTGGATGGGGCCTTGGGCAGGCTGATCCAGTGGGAGGTGTCCCTGCCCATGGCAGGGGGGTTGGAACTGGATGATCTTTAAGGTCCATTCCAAACCAAACTATTCTATGATTCTATGATTCTATTAACAACCATAAATATATCCAGTCCTTTTGTAAAACTGCTTCCAGTATTTATTTCCATGATGGTCTGCAGTCTTGAGATGGTAGGTGTAGTCAGCTGAGGTTAATGATACTGCTCGGTGAGATGTTAGTCAAGCATGCCCATTGTGCTTTGTGTGTTCTCTGTCAGATACCTAAGAGGAGGAAATAAGACACTTTCTGAAATGAAAGAACTACTGTGGATTAAAACTGTGTTGACCCAATTCCTTGGATCTAAACACTTCTTAATATGTTTGGCTTAGGGCCCATGTCAAATAAGAGGCAATAACTAAGCCAATATATTGTGCCTCAGTGGAATTCGGATTGCTGGAGGCTGCTGAGGCAAATACTGTGGAGGAACTTTTCAGTATTCATTACTTCTCTGACCTCATTTAATGGTGGCAACCATCACTGGATCTCGTGCTGCGGGATATAACATAGTCTCCTCTAAAGTCAGGAGGCAATTTGTCCTTTCCTAGTACTTACCTGTCACCAAGATCCCACATAGCTGGCTCAACAGGCGGCTGGCTTCATCTCTACTTTGTCACGTACATTCCTCTAGGAATAAAAGATAAACAAACATTGAAAAGAGAGAGTTCAGTGTTTTAATATGTATGAAATAGAACTAAATTTTATACTACATTAACATTAAGTTCCTTTTTCTCACATTATGGTTAGGACTTAGGACATATTTTGGGGGATGTCTTAATACATGGAAGTCTGGAGAAAACAGGTTTCCAATTTCAAAACAGAGGTGTACCATATCTGAAAGCAGCAGAAAAGTATTCCAATTGTGTTGCAAATAAATAAGGAGGAACCTTCTAAATCTTGTTTACCTTGTTTGACTGCTTGAGTTTGTAATTTCAGTCCTTTTCTTCCTTTAGGATTGGAGACTGATAGGTCTATTTATCATGGCCTGTTATGCTTATTAAAATACAAAGTCCTGAGCACACTACTTGCACTTTGAACTCTCTTATTTTCATTCACATACAATCATGTAAAATTTCAGAAAGTATCAGTTGCTGCAGGCAAGATAGGGAACATATAAGCATATATATATATATATATATAAAATAAATATGTTTAAAATCACTTTTAACGTGATCTTGGAGCACCAAAAGCAAATGTGAGATAAAATATGCAACCTGAAACAGTTCTTGTTTATTTAAAGAGCAGGTTAAATGACACAGTAGGTTAAGACAGGCAGAAGGAGGGGAGGGCACTTCAGTTTAATGCTAACTGGCACGCTCTCTGCCTTGTTAATCTGCATGTTACAGATGAACTTTTCTCTCAACCTTCTTTTCAAAATTAGGTTTGCAGCTTGAAGTTTCAATGTAAAGAATAGCAAAGGCCTGATTTCACCTCCAGAAGCTTCAGAGTAAATCAAGAATCATTTTAAGAAAGTCAGTGGACCAAGCTCTTATGTGATATAAATCAGCACTGATGATAATCAAGATATTTCAGTTTATACTCAGTTAGAATCAGCTGCAGTTAAGAGCTTAAGGGTCAAGTAAACGTGCCTAAAAAACAAGTCAACAGCGTAGACATCTGAAACTTTTCCTTTTGCTAAAGCTGTTTAAGGACAAGTTTGATTCTCTTCCATGAAGGGCAGGCTGGTGAAGTTTCTTCAGATTCATGGTGTCTGAGCAAAGGCAGGAACCTGGCCCCACAGCCCTGTGAAACTGCTTTGTTCCCTCACTGGAAATCTCATCAGCATACTCTTATCTCTGGTTTTAATGGATCTCTATCAGAGAAAGGAGTATTGATAGCTTAAGCACGTGAGCCTTCTTCGGTATGTTGAACAGACAGCTTGGCTTGTATTGCAACTTCAGAAATCGAATGTTCACGGTAAGTATCCTTCCAGTCACCCTAGGGATTCTGTCAGGGTTCAGATGTCTTATAACCCATGGGTTCTACAAGTCCTCTTCCGTATTAGTCAACTGAAAGCATGAACGTTTTCACCCTTTTGGCTACACAGTCCTTGTAAGAATTTACGGTGTCTTATCTAAACATCTTTTGCTTGGTCTCTGATGTGTGAGTCAGGAGGATCAGTGTCACGCAAGATGTAAGGTGTGTTATGTTGAATTTCCCTTGCCTTCAGGGAAAACCTATAAAGAGTGAAAATTAGTAATTACCAGTTTCCAATTCCCTTAACAATGGTAATAATTAGGAAGCTTTATTGAAATAAAACCGAACAGATTCCCTATATTTTCCTAGAGGAAAATAATTCTTTTGTGGGAAGATATATGATTTTCAAAGACCAAAATTTTTGCCCCTCTTTACAGGACATGAATTCCTAGACTGTGCATTGCAGCCCCCGGGCTGGGCTTGGCCACCCCTCAGTGTCTGTGCCCTCTCCAGTCCAGAGCTGTGGTGTTACTTGTTAGCTTGACATGGAAGAAAGTAAAAGGTGTCAAGATTAATGGTGCTAAATGTAACGGTATTTGCTAAGTTTTTACTGGGTATGTGTCTGTGTTGGTAGGACACACACCATGCCAGATGGTGCTGTTTTATTTGACCATGAGCTTCACCTGACAAAGCCCTGTTCACATGCAGGTTGCTGATAGGGCTGTCTTAGACTCCTGAATGGGAGAAGAGGCAGCTCTGTAGCTTTCTCCCATCCCACAGGCTCCACAGTGGTAGGGAACATCTACCCCGTATCTGTTTTGCTTGTCCAGAGAGCCTGAGGGTTCACAGGATGAAGCTTGGAGCTAAACAGATGTGGTGCTTTCATAAAGTATTATGTGTTCTGCGTCAACGGGGCGAGCCCATCCCATCGTTCTCAGAGGAATAACACTCAGTCTTATGCTTTCCAAAGTTTATTTCAATAAGACCGAAAAGAAAAGAAATAATGCGACAACGATGTGGTTAACTTGGGTAAGCTGTGTTGAATTTAACAAGTCAAGAAACTGGTGTTGTTTTGTTGCTCAGCTGGTGTTAAATATTCCCAGTGAGCATGCAAGATGTGTCTGAAGCATGTGGTAAAGAAGGCAATTAGTTGTGCAGAGTAGATAAGCAGCGAGCTGCTGCTTGGTTTTGTTTACTTAGGGAATAGCAAGGTGATATAATTCATGCTACATTCCCACCTATAGTGCTTCTCACTATTCTCACCCACTAATTTTTGTGTTTAGTTTGAGGATTTTTCTTAAGAAACAGACTGACTCACAGGCGGTTTGGGTTTTATACATTACATTGAAGGGGGCTTTTGCACAGGTTGAAACAACAAAGCACAAGGCAATGCTGAATCCGCTGAGCACAAACACGCCTCGGTGAATAGCACTCCCTAAGCTTATTTAGCACTGTACAGTGCAAAATGCGCTAAACAAAGAACAAATTGCTGCTCTAAAGAGCTTGCAGACATAAGAACCTGAATCCATATGATACAGTGAATAATCTGTGCCAGATAAGCCTTCTAGCTGAAACGTTCAGAAGAAGTTCTTAATTGGAAGGAGCAAGGGGATGTAAGTGGGAGTTATGTGTATATCATTAGCAAGAGAACAAATGTATCCAGCTTTAACTAATGTTGACTACAATAAATTAAAATAAAAAGGAACAAACTGACACTTGATTTGAAGCTTGAGATGAGTGCTAATTTGAATTTTCTTGCTGCACCTGGCTTGTTCCATAGTCTCAGGATTACTTAATTGGACTCTTTGTACTTCAATTTTTATATTTGAAGAAATGTCAGGTTATTACAAGTTCCAGAAAAAAATTAATGTAAAAAAAATTCCTTTCAAGTCAGATACTGTACGAATCTGTTACTCTGTGACTTTGAATGGAGTTTGACTCACCCTGCCTAAACATCACCAGCTCAGCCTCAGCATTTTTTCTATCTAAGCATTGCCTTCAGCTCTTCCTTCGAACATGTTGCTGCCTTTGAGTGTGTGGTTCTTTCTTGGGGATGACTTGCACCCTTGGAAGTTCAAATTTTAAAAACACTGCAGAGTGGTTGAGGGGGAGGATTTGCAGGTGATTGTCTAAGGGATTGACGTGCTGTGTTCATGTATGGATGCTCATCTTTGATGGGGTCTGGGGGGAAAAAAGGAAGAATCCAGGGCAGGGAAAGTAAATTTTAATTTGAGCCAAAAGCTTTGACATTACAGTGGTTAGTATAGCATTGCATTAGCATGCTTTGTTGATACTTCTCAAGAGTTTGTGTAGTGCTGCTTAGCCACCCATTGAAATCAGTTTTAAGGAATGCCAGAGAAATTATAAGGTGAATTATACTCAGTTAAAGTACAAACCATTCAGAGTTTGCTTTTTCATATTCCAGGCAGGTAAGAAATTTCATTTTCTAGTGGGAAACAGAATTAACTTCTCTAAGACCTCTTGAAATCTCTTGTTCATTTAAAGCTTGCATTGTCTCTGCCCTGATTTAGTGCTCCCGCAAGCTGCAGTTCTCCTGCTGTGAGGAGGAGAATACAGTATTTAGGGAGAGACCTCAGACTGACTCTTAACTCTTCATGTTTGGGGAGTGTGCAGGTTGAAATGCTGCAGTATGTAGTACCCAGCATTTCTCATCTCAGTCATTCCTCTACCTGGACCTGCTCTTATCTTTTCACCATAACATATATCACAATGAAGGGTTGTTGTAGGTATAATAACTCTCATGGCTGCTTTTTCCATAAGTAATCTGAGCAACTTGACTGTAAATAATGCAAAAGATATGACCTTTGCCCCTAATCCTGCCATTTTGAAAAAGCATTTTGAAGGGTATTTTTAAATGCGACATTTCTATATCCTACAGAATTGTCAAATTTACAGTTCACTCCTTCCTTCTGTAAACGTTTGAAGCAATAACATTGGCAGTTCAAGCAAGCAGAGTTATTCAGTTCTGTGGAGATCCTGGGATACAATGAAATTATGATGTCAGGAAGATTCAAGCCTTGCTTTAGTCAACCAAAAATATTGACAGAAAACAAATAAGATCCAGTTTTTTTTTCTAGTGAACCCATACATCTTTTTCTTGTGACTCCAAGCATTCTTCTTGGATGTGATGATGTGAGTTGAGAACATTGTTTTCTCAAACACTCCAGCTGTAGAATTCCATATAATGCAATTCAAAACACATTCAATATTTCAGTTTCTTGCAGTTTTCTATGATATCCACTGTAGCAAATATTTCTGAAATAAACAAGCAATAAATTTGTCACTGAATGAATTGTTTGTTCAGAAATATAATGACTGTCTTGCTACAAAAGCTGTATCTTCAGCTTCACAAAAGATGAAACTGCAGAAAGAGAAATTGCACTCATAATATGATTCTATAAGTGCTCGTATTTTAAGCCTAATGTTTTGACAAAGCATATGTAACAACTACTATACTTTAGAATAATTTTTCTCTAATGATAAAATAAGTACATGAGCATAGTTTAAAACCTGGAAACTTTATTTCTTTTGATTTATTTAATGTATTCATTCAACACGTTATTGTGTTAGCTGAAACAGCAGAGTGCTTGATGGATATTAGTCTGTGGCTTCGAAGTGTCTATAATTAAGCCGGAACTGATGAGGTTAAGACTTTTGCCATATTGTCTGTAAGAGCCACTGGGGGACAAAATTGTTAAAATTGGGTCTAAATCCATGCAGTAGAGACAATGAGGTTTATTTGCCAGTAATTCCACTAATTTTATGAGAGAAGACTTATTGTATTGCAAGTTTTGACTGTTTTCTTAGAATACAAAATATAAATTAAGGGGAGTTTATTTGGAGAGTAAGCATTTTTCTGGGGTGCACAAATGCGATGGGGCTGGAGCATTCAAAGACTTGAACTCTTTTGCAAGTGGAGGAAGCCACAGAGATGACAGGTTGCCACAGGCACCACTGACCAGAGCAGACAATTCCACATATTATTGACCTGGCACGCTCGATGTGAGTTTTAAGTGTGCAATAGCTTCATTTGATCAATGGACATGTCCTTGCAGCTTCACGTGTAAAAGCAATAAGGAAAAGAAAACAAAACATCCAGTGTCTATGTAGGGGCTTTCAACAGCAAACAAATGGCTAATAAACCATTGACCCAAACCAATCGCTGCCAAATGGGCATACACAGAGTGCATCCAACAAATCGTGGTACAGACAGAGGAAAGCCACCTTTGTAAAGTTGCAGCATTTCCATACGTATGAAGAAAGAAGCACCTGAAGTATTTTAAATATCATTAAGTTACGATTTTCTGGGCAAGTACAAACCTGTGAGTTACACAGGAGGTGCATTTGATGTGACAGAATGTAATATTTGGTCAAATTAGGAGACCTGGGTCTTAATCGGTTATCATCAAGACCTCTTTGAAAAGAAGTGAAATTAAATATTTACAGGAAGCCCCTGGAAAAGTAGGGATATCAGAGGAACTGCCACTGTCATTGTAGGCTACTGTGGGAAGGTGGTGGTTCTGGGATGCCTTGGTGCTGGTACAGGCATGGGTTCTGGAGGATTTTGCTGCCCTGGCAGAAAAGCAAAGGACAGAGCGCTGTGACATCCACTTGTCTTATTGTGGATGTCCCCGCTGCAGCTTTGGGACACACAGGATATTTGGGAAATGGACTCTCCTGGTTTTCCTGCAGCCAAGCAAGTGTCTGCAGCTTGGCCACAGCGAAATTGTTCAGAAGAAACTCCCCAGGAGGGAATTAGGAAAGCTCTGCAAGAGGGATCTCATACTGGAGGGAGGATCTGTTGCAATGGGCTGCTGTTCATCCCCTTAAAAATGCAGACACCTTACACCTCACGGTGAATCTTCTCATTCGATAAATTGGCCCATATTCGGGAATATTCAGCATGGACACTTCTGCATACGTATTTGAAGGAGGTATTGCTCTATTTTTTACTGTGATTTCTCTCCTGTAAATTTAATGCTATTAGTGTTTTGTTTTTCATTCTGCTCATTCACCATTGTTTTATCCCTATAAAATAAGGATAAAAGTAATCTTCAAAGTGAAATTACACAATGTTTTTCTAGTACGATGTTTTTCTAGTAGCTGAGATACAAAAGCTTTGCCAAATTGCTTTTCAAAGACTAATTTCCTCCATTTTCTTTCCTACCCTACTGAGATTTCTAGGCAGTGCAGAGCTGGAAGACTGTGGTAAGAAAAGACAGTCTGTGGTTCATCCCCAGCAGAGTTTAGATCTTTTGCTCTTTTTGTAACTGTGAATAACTCACATTTTACTTTTTTTCACTCAAGACAAACAGGCAATGTGTGTTGCCCTGGAAAACAGACTAGCGTTGGGTCTAGCTTCAGAATTCTGTCTTTGATAAATGCTCTCCTTTAAGTTGCTTTTTCTGTTGGACATGGCAACAACATTAAATTCAATTACAACTTTCTTACGTATTCTATCATTCCAAAATTTCCAAACAACGGCAGAAATTAAAGTAATTCAGAATATAAGGTAAATTTGTAGAGCAGCTGGCCTTTGCCTCTGCACAAGGCTAATCCTGATTCAACATTACCAAACCGAGATGCTCCAAGTCATATTAGAGATGTATAAAGTTTCTAGTCAGACCTTGTAGCCCTACCAAAGCTGCTTATATGATTGTGGCCATCTGCGAATCACTGACAAGCTTTCTGAGCTCATGGCATATCTTTGTGGGAACAAATTTAAAATAGGCCATAGAAAAGCGTATATTAGAAGAGAGATGGTGAAAGGGATTGGCTTGTCTCCTTGGTGAAGGCTCCGGGACTGGACTGGACTGTGGTTAGGTTCAAGCAAATCTGTTGTATAGCTGGCCGGTAGCTCAGGGCTTCAGATTGATGGCTCTGTCCTTGTAGGTACAGCCTAGAAGAATTGATAAATGAGCAGATAAATGAGGATAAAGACTTATAAATGAAATCTGCCAATTTTTATATTTGGACAGTACAGAGTTAACTTAGCTTTTGCTGCCTGGAATGGAGCTCCCAACGGATAACCTTATCCCCTTTTAACCTCACCGCTACCATAGTAGTCTCAAGAGCTGTTTTAGCAGGCAGAATCAAGTATCTCTTATTAATTCTCTCCACTAACTGAATTACGGAATGAAATTCTGTGGCCTTCATTATGCAGGAGGTCAGACTTGAAGATAATGATGGTTCTGCTGCCTATGAAATCTAGTACTTCTGCAGTTCTAGAGGGTTAAGGATCAGGAACTGGATTGTGGAGTCATGCCCTGGCATTACCTCTCCTTGTTTTTCATCTCTGTGATGCTATAAAGCCACAATATCACTAGTGTGGTTCTCGGAGGGAAGAGATTTGCAGCAGCTTATTCTTGCAAACAACCGGGGAAAGCAGGATCTGGCATAACTTTTCAAAGATGATGGGCAAAATGGTGGTGGAAAAGAGAAACCAGTAATTAGTGGTTGTTTCCACTAAGGGCTGTCCTTTTACCATGGCTAATGTGTCTCGGATTCATCACCAGTAACTCAAGGCTGATGGTTTATACCTTTTCTGAAGTGCTTTGCAATCTTGTGAGAGCGCTCTGGAGGACAGGGTGTCATTATGAGATGTCACTTCTGTTTTATGGGTAGAAGTGATTACCAATAATTTGACGCATGAACAAACTTTCATCATCCCAAGTGGAAGCAGCGCATGAAGAATAGCTGGAAGCACTGCAGGAAAAGTAGCAAAGGAAGTTGTGTGAAGGGAAGCAAGGATAGTTAAGGGAAGAACCAAGGCAGAATTGTTTTACCGTCTAATGCAGCAGCCGATTGCCCTGAGCTCCTCTCCTTTCCCTGACTTTGGGGACAGAGGGAAGAGCTGCTGCACTTTTAATAGAAATGTACCAGCTTTAAAATTCCTTTGACCTTTTGGCCGGAGGAAAGCGCTGTACTCAAAACATTAATTTAAAACCAAGAATTTCTATTAAAAACTATGAATAGTGGGTGATTTTATTCACCAAATGAGAGGGTTGTTTCAAAGAACAAAGATGCTTTTATCTTTATTTTGTGGTAAAATCTGTCTGTTCCTGTTCTCTCTGGACTAACACATCAGATTGTGACTTGTCTTGTCTGCTTGCATTAATAGCATTGATTTATGATAAATGTTATAACACAGTGTGACTCATCTGAATTTTCTCATGCCTTCAGTGCAGGACTGCCACAATGAAACCTTAAAGAATGTGTGTCTTTTGATTCACTAATCTGTCAGCATTGGGCTGATCCTCCAGCAATTTTTAGAGCTATTTGTTTTATCTTTGCTGTGTACTGCACGTGCTTTGCTTTGCTTTTGCTTTTAGCATTCCAATGGAATTTTCAAACTGATCTGTCAGACCAAGGTGATCTGGTATGAATAAATGAAAACAAGCAGAAAGGAAGAAGAAAAGGGGGTGTTTGAAACTTGCCAACTTGTTGCATCATGTTCTTCACACCAGGGCCGAAACTCAACAGGGGAAGATGGGGAAAATCCACAGTTTGATTTTTAACTATGGATTTTCCAAGACAAAAAAACATTCCAAAGAAGTCCTGGGAAACTGTTTTCGAGGACTGTCCCAACAGTGTAGACCATGTGAAGAGGCTCAGGCAGATGCCTTTATGACTTTGTTTTGCATAAGAGGAATATAAATCTTTCTTTTCTGTTGTAAAGTGCCATTTTTAAAATTATGATATTTCTTGCTGAAATGTATAAGATTTCTATTTATAAAGGTCTCTGTGTGCTGAGACATTTCTTGCCAAACTCCGTTTGCAGTATTTGCATCCTCTGTGGGCTATCTTAGGTTGTGCCATTGACATATCGCATAAAAATTACGTTTTCCTATGAGAACTGGCAAAAAATGGTGTGAACATATGCTGAAATAGGAGATTTCTTCAAAGAGGAGCTAGAGGACTTGAGTAGGGTGGGTACAGAAACGAAAACTAGGAGCTTATTCTGACACTGACTTTCTATCTAGTTGTTCCAAATCACAGAAATAGTAATACTTAACCCATCAGGACCTGTGAATCATATTCAAATGAAATTGCAATGTTTGAATACTGTGCCAGATTTCTATTAGCTATTTTGAAGTTATACATTTTTTATCATATAAAACATGCTAAAATTGGTCCAGATCTCCTGCTTGCCTGTTTTATTTTAACCAATGTTGACAGCTAGAGCTGGTAGAAGCACTCTGAATTAAAATTAAAAGTCAATGCAAAAATAAACCTTAACTTTTTCTGTAAGATAATTAATTCATTTTGTTGATGCACTCCATTTGCAATACACTCTAAGATTTGTTAAACAAAGATAACAATATAATGCATCTCCACAACATTCATACACCTGAGGCAGACATTTCTTTATACAAATCAGGTCCTAGACTGTCCGTCATATTCTGTCTGTCCCCTTCACTTGGTGTATGTACAGAAACACACATAATTATAAACAACACATCATTTTTTCCAGAGCAGAGTTTGGTTTTGAATTAGGTACAATGTGTTTGTGGAACTAATAGCTATAATATTTCATTTGAAATGCTATACTCTGTCTTGTCTCTATTTTTTTTGCCTTCTATGTAAGCAAAAACATTTATAGTCAAGTGATATCAAGTGAGACATAACTGTAACAACTGTATAATGTTAGAAAAACTGAAAGCTGAAGTTAGAATTTTTAGATTATCCTCCACTCAGCAGTCAGTGCATGTACTGTTGACAAAAGAAGAAATCACTCTATGGAAAATGAGGCATATATTTTGTTTAAAGGTCTCTTACACATACAAGGTATCCATAAAAGTGGCAGAATACTTAGTTTTACTGGCAAAATAGTGTTTTTGTCACCAAATCCTTGATGTTATCTCTTTTGCAGTAATACTATCGCTCATAAAGCTTAAATGTTAGACTAGTAATGCTTAAATATTGAATATTTAAGGGTGAAATGAAAAATCTCATGAAAGTGTGGGATGTGGAACTTATCAATGTAGCTTTGTGAAAGAGAGGAGCAAAGCACATGTAATAGTAATGAAAAGTTCTTCTTACTGTGGCCCTTGAAGGGGGCGTGGAATCTTACATCTTTATCTTGACCCACTCAATTTGTTTAACAGAGCTTTAGAAGATAATTTAGCATTACTTATATCACGTCATTTGTGCTGAAAATATCTACGTTTGCATTTGATGCATTTATAAGATATAAATCTATTCAAAACCACAAAAAAGTCTAATTGAAAGGTGAATTTTGCATCAAACAAATAAACCTGATTTATTTTGTTTCTCCTTTATGATTACTTCCTACCCATCTCCTGAATAAAAATTTTCTTCTTCTCCTGAAGAAAGTTTCCAGACATATATCCACAAATTGGTACCGCCTGTAAAGACCCAACATCCATTGCTTGGAAACAGAAGGCACTGAGTTAGCAGAAAAATGTAGGCTGCCATCTGAGGCTCCACGACTGACAGCCTGATGACAAGCCAATAGCCCGGGAGTTTAAATCTGGACTAGGTACTTCAAGGCCAAAAGAAGTCCTGTCCATTCATGTGTGCATGTGTGTCTGTGCTGTGCTGTGGCACTGCCTTCCTCCGTGCTAATAAATTGTCCAAGTGGGGTACTTCTACAGTGGAAAGGGAATGGATGGGGCAAAGATGCTGTATGTTAGAGTCAAGCTGTCCCCTGGGACCCCTGTCCCTATGGCATTTATGCTTCGTGGAAATAAATATGATGTCAGCACAGAACACGTCACATTGACTTCCAAACGGCACAGCTCACATTCGCCATTCAAATGATCCAAAGACGTTCTTCTCTTTTTGACTCAATTGTTTTTAGATATTCATTCTTAAGGAAACAGAGCAGCCTTAAGATTTTTTTCATCCCTTTCTACTGAAATACTCTGTGTTTCAAAGCCAATTTGTATGAATACTGTGTCAGAGGATGGCACTCCTAGCTCTGGTCTAGGTTCCTCACCGAAGATCCTTCCCATGCCCCTGAAGAAGGCAGCTGTGCTGTGTACTATTCTGTTTCTAATATAAATTTTATCATTCTTTTTATTTCTGGTACAAATTCGAAAGATAAATGCAGTAAATCTACCCCTAACTGTTTCACTAGGAAATTGCTTTGGCAAAAGCTCATTATTGCCCATGGAAGAAGAATAAATGATTTGGTTGGAAAGATGCTTTTAACCTGTTTTTTATTTTTTTTAACTTAATTTGTAGTTTAAAAATTCGTTGAAAGTCATTTTTCTAACTTGTTCTCAGCTCTGGATACAGATCCTAAGTCATTGCTCCATGACATCATCATTTTACTTGGAAAATATTAAGCAGTTGAAGGTTTAAACTTTGTATTGTACAGCTCTCTTGTTGGTTTTGATAAGCAGCTAAAAGAAGGCCAAATTTGTGTTCCAAACAGCTTTTTCTCTCTTAGATTTCTTTTCAATCAAGACAACAATTTCATAAATGTATCAAATGAACACAAACTATCTGCTAGTTCTATTTCCTGTGCAGTTGGCTTTGTATGAAATCTTATTTCTATTGAAACAGTAGCTTCTGGAGTATCATTTTTACAAAAGCCTATTGAATTAGTGAACCTTGGACTGTGAGAATGCACAAAGTAATAGAAAAATTACTACTTTAAAATCTAATTGTCACAAAGCTTCCCTGTAATAATGCATGATATGCAGGTTTCACAGTCTTATCGCAGTTCTAGAAATATGCAATATCAAATGATAACAAGATTATTAGGATTATACTCCTATGGTATTGTGCTATCTGCATTGCCAGGTTTGCAGATCTGGTAATCCAGAATGGGTTGCTGGATTAGGGAATGCTGCCTGTGCCCCTGCTCCACCACAGAAAGGTTGTGCTTTTCCTTTTCCTTCTCCATGCCAGCAGTGCACGAAGGCAGAGCTCTGGCAGGGATGAGATCTATCACTTCTGGAAGAGGCAGCAAAGAGGCTTTTCCTCCAGGTGACTGAAGAAGAGGCAAATACCGTGACATCCATCACAGGGATAATTATTCAGGGGTAGGGCCCTGTTTTCCTTTCATAAGATCACAAAGGCGAGGGAGCGCAAACTGCATGTGTCTTCCCTTGCCTACAGTCCTCTAAAGCCCCACCAATCCCTTCCTCCAAAGTGCCTAATGGAACTTCCATATCCACGAATATTTTCATACTTCTGCTATTAAAGACCTGTTCCTCTGGAGTAGCAGTTGTTTCAGTTTCCTTGAATTGCCGTTTAAGTCTTGCCTGCTCATCCTCCTAAAGGCTGATTTGGCTGCCAGCCTAGAAACCAGCAGGGCTTTCATGGTTTGTGAGGCTGTAGAAGAGCGTGTGCTCAAAATTAGTAATCTGGGATATAATTTCTTCCTGCTCTCTGGGAGGACGGGTTCTGTGCAGAATTACTCGCGGCCTCTGTGCGGTCCATCACAGCTGCCGGTGTTACATCCACGGACAGTAACTGATGGATTATTCTCCGAGGCGGAGAAACAGGCTTCAGCTAGAAGTCTGGAGCTGAGCCGAGCCCTAGACTTCACCCTCCTGTGGCTTTTAGTGAACTCCTGCTGAGGTTTTCTTCATCTTCTCAAGTTTCTGCTGCCTGGGTGAGAGGAGAGGAAAAATATTGTTGTAGAATAATGTGCTGTTGTAGAATAATTTTGCTTTAGGGCAGGGTATGAGATAATCAATAGGGTTAAGATACAATCTTCCAGACGATGTGAGGATGTTTCAATCTTGTGTTTGCAAATAAGCAAAGAGCTTGTGTGAGGAAGCCTGTTGGTTTAGGAATTGTATGTTTGAAGGATAAAATGCAGAAAAACTGGAAAGCCTTCTTTTTTTTCTGTTGTAGATTAGGTTCAGGATCAGCGAGTTTTACCCACGTCAGTTAGTTAGAAAGGCGATGATAATTTCATTTATAGCCCAAATGGCTGAATGTTGTAAATGAGGCAAGATCTGAGACATGAAGCAAAATGCTTAATTCAATTGGTATTATGAAAAACAAATAGCATTTTAGGAAGAAGTTGTTACAGGAGGCTACCTTTAAAAAGAAAACGAAATTACGAAAGCTTATAATATCTTTTTGAAGCAATGAATCAAGCAACATTCAGGAATTCACAGGCCCATGGCAGAAGCAATTTCAGAGTCAAGTTGCAAAACCCCCGAAACGTTTATTAGTTTTATCCATTTTATACAGGGAAAAAAAAAAATCACTGAGGATGTGTACATCATCTCTTGCACTGACCTGCCAGTACAGTTGTTGCAAACGAAGGGATTTGTTTCTGGTGAGCCATTTAGTCAGGGGAGGGACAGTAACTGCAATATTTCTGTGGTGTATGGCCTCTGAGCACTCCTGCTGCTGACATCATTGGGATCTATTTTTCACTGTAGCTTAGCAGTTCCCATTTCACATGAATTGAGTTGCTCTTCTATTTCTAGCCTGCCCTTTTACTCTTCTTGTTTAAATCCATATGCAATAATTTCTTTGTAAATAGATTCAAAGCAGGAAAGCAGTTGATTTCAGACCAACTCCAAGTATTGATTTAGAACCACAAGCACAGCCTGAGCCCGTGGTCCTGTGAGTGACCATTGCTCGAAGGCTAGAAACACGGACACCAGTTGAGACAGAGACTTAGTTTGTTGTTCTGCCTGGTATCCTTTAAGTCATGGCAGTTTATTTCAGAAATATCGCCCAGAAGCCAATAAACTTGAAAGCATGGTATTAAAAGTGACCTTTCCTGTGCAACTCTATAGGAACAGAAAGAGCTGAATATTTTAATGGGACTGATCATGGGAACAAAACGGTTGTGGTTTTACTTGCTGTGAAGAACATTACCAGAATCTTTGTCTGAATGAATAAATTATTGAATCTTGGCACGTCATAGCTATTTAAAAAAAAATAATTGGCAGCTAAAATTTTTATGGTTCTATGGACTCTTCAAAATTTCTGAGCATTTCAAATGCCATTAATTATCTCTGTGCACCCCTGGGACCTCAGCTGGTCTCATGTCTCCAGGATTAGACTCCTAAATCTGACTGCTGCAAAACCAGGAAAACAAAGTACTCTTCAGCCTTTCACCCCAATTTCAGATCGATGTCTCTTTAATGTTTGTGTGTTATGGTTTAAAAAAATAATAAATAAGATTGATAATATAATTCTTGGACTCACAGCAGACTCTTCCTCCCTTTAGTCATTAGGAAAATATTTTCTCTGACTGACAATGTTGTAAAATGTGTTATTTCAAACCACAGATATTGACAATTATTATAAATCAAGCTGAACAGGGATAATTAAAATTTAATTTTAAGTTTTTCAAGGTCTTTGGAAGCATGTCCTGAGGGCCAACTGTGTTATGGCTTGTTTCCAGCTGACTTTGGGCCAAAAGCTGACACTGTCCCCTTTTGAAAACAATTCCCAGGTGCTTCAGAGGGTGAGTGCCTGTAAGACCGAATAAAAATTCAATGGAGTTTCCATATTTTTTCCTTATATATGTGTTTTGGGAAGAAATGGTTCTAAAAATTGAGACAATTTTAACCAATATCATTCTCTAATTACTTCTGATTTTCTTTCGGCTGCTGACAAATTCAGTGCCTGGCATTGCTGCCATGCATTTTCTGACAACTCAACTGAGAAAGATGGAACATATGAATCTCTCTCTTTTTTTTTTTCACTGTGTTTGACATATGCATCAACTTAGAATTGTAGAATAAAAGAATTATTTGGGTTGGAAGAGACTTTAAAGATCATCTAGTTCCAACCCCCCTGCCACAGGCAGGGACACCTCCCACTGCATCAGGCTGCTCAAAGACCCATCCAACCTGGCCCTGAACACCTCCAGGGATGGGGCAGCCACAATGTCTCTCCAGTTTAGTCCCAAGAATGCTGTGTGCGACAGTGTCAGTTCCTTTGCACAAGTCAGGTAGATGGTGTTGGTTACTCTTCCCTTGTCCACCAGGCTGTAACCCCATTGTAGAAGGCCACTAAATTTATCCGGCGCGGTTTGCTCTTAAGTGAAGACATATTGGCTGTCACCAGTCCTTATTTTCTGTGTGCCTGAGCATAGTTTCCAGGAGAATCTGCTCCACAATCTTGCTGGGCACAGAGGTGAGACTGACTGGTCTGTAGTTCTCCAGGTCTTTCTTTCTTTTTTCCTTTTTGAAAAATGAGGATTATGTTTCCCCTTTTCTAGTCAGTGGGAATGTCACCGGACTGCCATGACTTCTCAAATGTGTCAGATAGTGGCTTAGTAACTTCATCTGCCAATTCCCTCAGGACCTATGGATGCATCTCATGAGGTCCCAGGGACTTGTACACCTTCAGGTTTCTTAGATGGTCTCATACCTGATCCTCTCCTACAGTGGGTGGTTCTTTGATCTCCCAGTCCCTGCCTTTGCTTTCTGTGACTTGGACAGTGTGTTTTGGTGGTCATGTGGAAAAAAGTGAGGCTGTAATTTGAGAGCTGGCTTAAGTTCTTGAATGTGCCATATACTTGTTTCGGCGGCTTGCCGAACCTCTTGGTCACATCTCAGACCGAGCCCTGCACTTCACTGCCTCCTGTTGTCCTACTGTTCAGATTGAACAGAGACAGTTCTTCTGCATACCCTTGCGAGAGGAGATGCCTTAAAGCAAAACACGGTGTACAAGGACAGCTGCTTATAACCGATAAAGCATTGCAGCTGTATGATGAACTCGTGCTAAGCTGCCAGTGCAGCTTTTACACTTTCTTTCTGAACCAGGAGTTTACAGTGTGTCAAATATCCCTGAAATGCATGTGGAAATGTACGTTTATAACAAATAGCAAAAATCTATGCGTTGAATGGTATTGCTACAACCTCTTATATGTGTTTCACTTTTTGTTCATTGTGCCTTTTCTCATTGACAGCAGCCAGTCTGTTTGCAGTACACAAAAAAGTATGTGCTTCAGTCTGCGAATCAAAGGCTTTACTGACCCCAGCATAGTTGTACAGATAATATTCTGAACAGGATTGGCTCTAGGTCAAAGAATACACAAAGTAATTCATTGTAAGCTAAGACCTAAGCTGATGCAGCCCAAAGTCAGTGTAGATAGATGCTTATCTAGTTACTGAAGTAAGTTATTTGTGAAAATAAAATAGCCCAAACCAACCCCCAAACCCTTCCCTGCCTTTAGCTTTATGTTTACTCTTGGCTACCTCGAGTGCAGATGTAAATTTTCCGTATGAGTTTGCTTAGCACCTCCTTCTTACGAGATGTAAGTAAATGACTACTATTATTCTACTGTTTAATATGGGCACGGTTCTCCAATTCTGCCAGAAGAAATTCTTCAAGCAGAGCAGGGAGACAACGACCTGTGACTTTCAATGGCTCATGAGCATCAGTATTTAGCAAGATATATCTTAATTTTTTTCACTTGCCTTTTGGTTGTCTTAGAACTATTTATGACACAGAGTCAAAAAGCCAAGGACTGCTTGAGTGAGAGTATCAGGGCATACCTGTGAACTAATAATTCTAATGCCCACTCTGTGATATTGGTGGAAAAAAGCAACAACCCAAGAAACCCTCAAAATTCTTAGAACGTCGTTTTCTCTTTGCTTTTGAATGTCTGAAAGGACCCAAGAGATCATTGGATGTATTTGTTGCTCAGGTATATTCCACAACTGTATTTTAATTTGAAAAAAATTACAATTAATATAAGTATTGGTGATTAGATAAAAGTATTCAATATATTCAGATGTGCATTAAGTACTACTGTTCATGAATGAGGCTTTATAGTTACTATAGATAGTTTAATGAAAATGTCAGCTTGATATTCAGTAGTAATCAAGCAAGAAAATTGAATTTGGGGATTATTAGAGATGAAATCAAGACCAGAGCTGTCTTAAAGTGTCCTGTAAATGCACGTCAATATGCTTGCCATCCTCTTACACCCTCCCTTGGCCATCTTCTGCTGGCCACTTTGAGAACTCGTGACCTGATCCAGCTTGTCTTTTTCTGATATTAGAAACTCAAGCTGCGTTTTCACATAAAAGACATCGCTGTGAAGTGTTTTTATCTTATGGTGTAGGATTTCCTCAGATTCTTTTCTTCTTGATCTATTAAAAAAAAAAGATAAATCAAACAATGCTGAATGGAAGGAAGAAAGGGGATACCTCTTGTTGAAAAATTATTCCTAGATATCCTGTAGCAATTCTGGAAGAGGAAAACCACATCTACACTACAGGGTAATTTTACTGTTGTGATCAGCCTGACTGAAATCAATGAAACTTTTCCAGTGTGTAATGTCTGGCGGTCACTTAGATGTCTGCAGCTGCACAGTAGCTTGTAGAATGCTTTTCTATTATTCTAACGGATAATATTACGTGCTCTTTAAATTTATGCACATTTTATAGGTAGCACATGTATGATTTAACTGGAAAGTTATCTTGTAGAAATGAGAAATCTTGATAACGTTTCTTATGGATATTAGTGCAATTCGAAAGGCACTCTAAAGCAGCTGTTGGATGTGTTTCTTGTCCCGAGTGTCCTGCCTGCAGCCACAGTCCGTACAGCAGAATGTTTGAGAATGTATTTGGTAGGGTGGGTCAAATTAATTACCTTTAGATGATTAAAACCTTAATTATTTTGATTAATGATCATGATTAATTCTACCACGACTCCTATTGTGTTTATTAACTGTGATAAAATATCACACGGGATGGCAAACTGGTGGCTACTTCTGTTTCAGAACGGAAAGTAACAAATGAGTACGTCTTTGAAGATTAAGTTCATTTATAAAATCCGTCACTAGATAAGACGTTAATGGGATAGGATGGCATCTCTGAAATCAGTGTGGTACGAGATTGCTTATCCTACATTGATAACTGTGCTTGTAACCTAGGAACTTTGTCAGCAGAATTGGCAACTTTAATTACATTGGCACAGCTATTAGAGTATTTGAGTGTCAGATGATTAGAATTGATGAACCTTGGTTAATGAAAAGCCCTAAAGGTTAGTCAGTTGTATTTATATAATTAAAGACAATCTCAATTAACTGATAAGGGTTTTTTTTTTTAATTTTTAAATTCTATTTTATTACTCAGTTAAAGATAAAAGTAAGATTTCACTTTGTGTTCCATCCAGTTAAGAGGTTTATTTAGATGGGACTAGTGAATTAGGCAGAGTTTTTTGCTCCTGCAGTCATCAGCTACAGGAAGCCTGATTATGGCCTTGTTTATGCCCTGCATCAACCCATGGACTTCTCTGGATTCATGCAATTGTAAATGAAGGAAGAACATGGCTTCATAATAAAAATGACAAATGCCGTATTAGTTTGGGAGCTAAACTGATTGCCAAGGTGTGCGGGTGTTTCAGTCTTTTCATCGAGTTAACTGCTGTGACAGAAGTGGCAGACATGAAGACAGTGATTTTAGCAATTAAGATGGTCTGGATGTGAAGTGATTCATAATATGCTTGTTTGTATCTCATCAAAGCAGATACTGGGTGTTATTATCTATGAACGCTAAATATAGTGATTAATTACACTGGCATACAAGCAAACAAGATAGCTTGGATTTTTATGATAAGAAAATGCCGATTCCCTTTGTAACTATAATAAATGGTTCTGTCCTCTCTTGCTTTCCTGTTTAGATGTATTGAGATAATACTAATTACTTTATAATTAGTTATGTGTACAAACGAATGTAGCCCAACAAATGCATACATTTCAAAGCATTTTTCTTATGTGCAGAGGGAGCAGGGATTTGAGGCTATTAATCTAGATTCATAGAGAAAGAATAGAGAACCTAATAATTTTCCTATGGTGCCAAGTCTCCTGGCATATAATCTAATTCCCGAATACTGGAAAAATGCTATCACATTAGAGACAGTTCAGAAAAAAAGGTAAACTACCTACCGTCTTTCATTAAGCCACTTAGAAATGGGGAGCTTTAACCACAAAGAGCTGAATCTGAGATGCAGGATCCAATAACACTCATGCCAGGCTGGCAGGAGGCCACTCAGAGGACCATTTGGAAAATCAGGACCCGTCAGGCTTCCCTGGACCTGCACTTTAGCAACCAAAATTGTGTGTATTTTACGTAATTCATGCTGCCATTGTGCAAAGTTGAGCAAGTTCTGCAGAGAGAGTTGGGTCACCTGCGCAGCTGAATTATGCAGACAGAGAAAATGACTAACTTCTCTCTACTGAAGAGATTATGGGCCTGGTTAAATTTTAACTCTGTTCGTTTACGAGCCTCAGAAGGTGTTATTTTATTTCCCTACAGATATCTCTCAGACTGGCTGGTGAGACTTCGGCAGCCTCTGCCATGTGGTGGGAGAGGAGTTGCGTGGGCTGTGCCCACCACGGTGCCACCCAAAGCCTGCACTGGACAGAAAGAGGCTTTTTGCACTGCAGTTTTACATATTCACTAACCACGTAATCTTTAACTTTGTCCCCCATCTAGTTTCTTTGTTAGGAACATGTACTTGAGCCGGTCTTTGGAAAGAATGCAGTTAATGCTATTCTTATGCATTGTATATCCATGGGAAGAACTTTAGTTTATATTCTTGTGGCCAGATAGGACTTGGCTCGCTTTTTATCAGTACATTGTCTGTCGAGGCCAATGTTTCCTGAGAAAGAGGATGCTTCAGAATTTCATTGTCTATCTGAAGGCAACAGTCTCCAGATCTCATTCACATCAGTTTAAAATACATCTGAATCAAAGCCTATCTTAATAGGCATTAAACTCTTCATTTTGGATTTATATCTATGAAGCTGAGAGAAAAATTAAAGCAACAGCACAAGCAGCAAACAGGCTGTTTTGGCATGTGTGTGATGTGAGCCTGTTCTCCAAACTATGTCATGCCTTTACTGCAGACCATCTTTTTACAAAATATTTGTTTTAAAAGAAGGAAAAATATACAAATGAAGTCTATTAGCCAGACAAATAGCTACCAAATGCATGCTGTGGATTTATAAAAAATATATATATGTAGAAATTTACCATAATATACTTGCATTTGCAATAACAAATAAAGTGGCCTGGAAGATGACTGAAAATAGAACAATATGATTAGGGGAGTTAAACCCTGATTTGCATCTGAAAAATGTAGTGTATGCTCATTTATGTGCAAATGTAATGGAAAAAGGCTGCAGGTAAAGTGGCGAAAGCCTAAACAAAATAAACACTTAATTTTCTTTTATTGTACTTTGTGACTATTAATAATATTACGGCACTAAGGCAGAAACATTAAACTAAGCAGGGGAGCAATAAATGTTCCTAGACTGTGCAATGCTGTTGATATTAGTGGCTAATAGCTCCAGAGTTCACATAAAACGCAGATTGAAGTACAAAGAAGATGTTTAGTGGAGTCAGCAGTGGCAGTGAACTGTTTACAGGTGAAACTAATAACCAGAGGGCAGACACAGCAGGGGCGTCTTCTGCAAAAGATACCTAAAAGGAACTTTTCAAAGCACTTAATCATACTCTCTCTGTCCTCAGGGAAGAGATTTGATAATCCCAGTTTATTTCTCTTCAAAACTAGCTTCTGAAATCATTAATTATAATGTGCTGCGTTCCTATTTATAAATACAATGAAAAATGCGAGGACCATAGGGTATGTATATATAAGAAAAGTCCACAGTGATTTAAGAACATCACGCTGAAGTTGTGAGAGATAACTTGATACCACACTGTTGGGCACGTGAACGAGGAACTGGATTTGGGGTTAATGAACCGTAATTAAGTTCACTCACTGTGACATACAGAAGAATGTAATACTCGGCAGTAGTCATATTGTGTTCTGTTTCGCCTTGCAATTTTGGACACAAACGGTTTTCCACATCTTTATTTGAGAGACCATAAAGAAAATACCGACTGTGGAAGAAATAAATAGCCATATATTCAATGGAAGAAGGAAGTTCTCCTCTCCTGTGCCCTTCATGCTGAATGGTGATGGGCAATAAAGTGCAAAACTAACATAGTGTTACATGATATTCATCCTAACAGTGATGCACTGTACCACTGTCAGTAGAATAACTGAAATTAAAATGGGTGTAAAATTATATTAATGTGGAAAATGATCATTCAAACAATGAAGTAAAAAGCAGTCAGAGGAAATATTTTTTTCTGAAGTGTTTTTATTCAGAACAGAATATAATTTCTTTTTTGAGTACTTTATTGACCAAAATAATCTGTATTTATTGGCCAGACTGAGAGAGAAAGTATCATTCTTTTCCCTGAATATTCACTGCCTTTTATCAGCATATACATTTCTTTAGTTTCTTTCCCTTGATTTGATTTATGATTGGAATAGTATAGGAAATTACCTAGGTTATTAAAATGTCTTCTCCGTGTGCACAGTTGCACAATAGATAGTGCATCTCTCTAAATGTGTGGTTCTCCAGGACAAAGAACATAGTTTAGGGAGTGGATTACCAACAGTAATTAAAAACACAATGGTACAAAAAAAAAAAATCGTACTGATTATTTATGCCCCTTCCCAGTTTTCCCCTGAGCTGCCCTGTGGGGTTTCTCAATGCAAGCAGGAAGTGCAAGCTCAAAGAAGGGATTTCTTCTGTGAACACTCACAGGGCTGGGGTGCAGTTGTCCTCTCAAGGATCTCTTTTCACACACGTACATTTAGGAAGAATAGGGAAAAGAGAGCTGGAAGTACTTTGCATGTTGTTCAACTTAAGGGCTAGTTAATGTGGCTTTATCCAGAAATAGAAATGGGTACAAGTCTGTTACCTAATAAATAGGTTAAATTTAAGATTTCAGGCTGCTACTTCAAGTTGTGACGTTCAACCTTGTGTTGAAACTGCAGTTTGTCTCCAATGTTTGACCACCTCAGCATCAACTTGTCAGCAATCTGAGAGTCTCACTTCCAACACGAGCAGTCTTGCTGGACGTCCTGAGGATCTTTTTCGGTATGCAAGGTTGAGCCATCATAGCAGAGTACCACCAGAAGTCTGCCAGCCCCACTATAAAATCATAGAATGGTTTGGGACAGAAGATACCGTAAAGATCACCTAGGTCCACCCCTCCTACCATGGCCAGGGACACCTTTAACTGGATTAGGTTGCTCAAAGCCTCATCCAGCCTGGCTTTGAACACCTCCAGGGATGGGGCAGCCACAACTTCTCTAGGCAACCTGTGCCAGGGCCTCACCACCCTCACGGTCGAAAATTTCTTCCTAATAATAGAGTGAACTGTGTGAACTTGACTCGAACTCAGTTTTCTCTAAGGTAGTCAGAGAGTGCAGTCAGTCAGTTTGGCTTTCCTTCAGTAATTTATTAGCCAGATTAGAAATGAAAACCACTACTTTAAGTCTGTCAAAAGGAGAGACTCATTTTCCTATCTATTCACTCAGTCAGATTGTCTTTCTGTTTGTGGTCCTTCATTAGCTTACCTTTCCCTGAATGCATTTTAAAGAAACTTGGTTCTTGAGGCTTCTCGTGAAGCATTTACTTGGCTCTCTGACCCAACGTTAGTGTCAAGCTCTACTCCTCACTCTACCTGGAGAGGTACTGAAAGGCATTTGTACTGCTTCCCAAGTCTTCCTCACGTTTCAGAAAAACATTCCATCAATAACCAAAAGATAGTTCACTGCTGTCCTTCAAATCTTTACTACCCCATGTATTGAAAAAATGGTTAAAGTGGCTCCTATTCTGAAACCCCTCATCATCCCGTTCCCCAAATCCACAGCTTACACAGCAAGAAGCCAGTGAGGGTGCTGGATAATAAGTGGCTGTTCCAGAGCCTAAGACAGAATAAGGAATTAGTAGTAATTTCATACAGCAGGAATGGAAACAAGATCCCTGATGGTGGGGGGAAAGGATTCCCATCACTTTCAAGATCTGATTCATTATCCTTTGGAGATGAAAATACCTCCTGTTGAAAAGTATTTAGTATTTCCTCAGTGGCAGAAGATTCTCCTCCCTGCCTTTCGGAAGTAGCTGGCTGTCCTTAGTTTACCTTGTGGCAGGACTGCAGTCCATTAAGTTTTTACAGTAGGATGGCAAATAGCATTTCAGAGCTTCGTTACATGCTCTGGCAAAGTTCAGTTGCCTGGAAACTGCTTGTGAATTTGGGTCAAATTTTCCTTCTCATTTCAGGAAAAAAAAAAAAAAGTAGGAGAGCTGTATTATCCAGGGAGGAGGAAATGATTTTGTCCTGCTTTTATAAGCTTCAGTTCTCCCCTCTGCCTCAGGAGCATTGTAGCTGCTGAGCAATAGGTCATTATGTTGCACGGGGCATTCACGGTCCCTTCTGTTGACTCTCTTCTCCTTTGTATAAATAATTGACTGTCCACTGGTACAGGAATAAGAATGTAAATCTCCCATTGCAGAACAAGAAGATCTTTCTGGCTAATTAAGCATTCTATGCAAAGTGGGGAAGCTTGAACACAAAAGGAGGGAGAGGCCCATTCAAAAATAACTTATGCCAGGCTTATTCAAATGACCAGTTCCGGTGGTGTCTCCTCAGTTCATCATTTTTGTGCAAACCACGCTTTGGTCCCAAGCATGGGATATCTCTGCCATTCCATGTCTTATCCTCTCTTATTATTTTTTCCTCAGGGCGTTGAAATTAATTTCTGGCCTCACTGTCCATGGAGATGAGATGCTGGCAGTGGTAGGCAGCTGTAACGCACCATCACACCAGGACAGGGAAGCCTCAGTAAAATGTAATAGTCAGTGAATATTCAACTGAAATCCACCTGGCTGTGGAAATAAGGCAGTGGTGCTTCTAGAGCTCAACATGCTCTGATGTGCAGGTAGAGGATTCCTATCTATTTCATCACCATCCTCCACCATTGTTTTGATTATTTTGACTACCAGCACAATGAATCTAATTTCAGAGCTGACAAATATGTACACGTTTGTATTAGGGATAAATGCTGCAGTTAATTTTTTTTTAGTGTTCGAAAAAGAACAGAGTGGAGTTCTTTCCTGCAGGATTGTTGACTCAAAGGGTTAAAAATAATTGTTTTCTCAATAACTTAGGCAAATGTGATTTCAGATTAAATAATTGGATACACAACTACCCTTACAGTAATTCTAATTATGAACCCGCACTTGTTAGTCAAAGCTTCTGTCCTAAGCAACTTGCCAGTAAATGCATTTCAAAAATCTTCTTGAGGTTAGAGTTTTAAACATCTTTGACCAAATGCAGAAGAGCAAATTTGTTTATCTATTTAATATATAAATGCCAGCAGCATAGAAAACTTGGAGTAGCAGTTCATTAACTTGCTTCTTCTTTTGCTTATGTATTCATCTTGAGTCCTATGGCGTCTCTGATTCCACACGCCTAGTGCAGCACTTTGGATTTACAGGAACACAGCTGTGTTTGAAAGTTAGCAAAAGTGTGCTTTGCTCTTTCCTACTAGATATAGTTTCTGCTGGGTATATCTCAGAACTGAAAATAGGTAGGAATGGAGACCAAAGCTGTGAGATATGACTGTGGTATTTAGGTGAAATTCACCCTACGGAGAAGTTGAGAAGTACAATGTCCGTGAACCACTTACACCCTGCTGATGTTCAGGTCTGAGGACAGAAAGGAGAATTTAAATACTTTCCTGCTGGCTTTTTGTTAACATTGAATTTCTCACGGCTGTGGACTTTACGCTGAACATGTTCATCATTTGGTTCACAGCTTCCCTTTCTACAGAGGTTTCTCATAATACCATGCAGCAAAGAAAAGAACTGAGGGGTTAAGCATCAAAGCAGTGGAGTAGGGGAGGAGAAGGAAAGAAGTCATGTTGGAAATTGTAGATGACTGGACTCTGGAAGAATGAGATGTAGCAGATTATAGTTATGCAAAACTGGAAATTGAATACAGCCAGGAATCTGCCGTCACTGGCAAGGAAAACGGGACCTGACCCTGCATGAGTAGAGCACAGCATCCCATCACTGACTGAATTAATTCAAATTGTTCAAACGTGGGCTGGCTGCTAAGTCTTTTCTTATTTTGCTCTTGGCTCTTCTGATGTCTTATGAGTCACAAGTCTTTTACTGGCCCTTGTTTTACAGATCTGAAGGCGAGGGAGTGACAGTGTTTACCTACCTCGTATGGAAAATGTGTGGCTCAATTAATGTTTGTAAAAGCTGGTGGATCATCCACCAGAAAAGTTACATCTGTGCTGTGTTATTCTTACTCATTGCATAGAGTTCTTCCTCAGCCTTTCCTCACCTTCTAATGACCTCTTAAAACTGAGCAAATATAACTGAAAATTGCTGAGGTTTTTATTTAACACGGATTACCTTTTTTTTTCAGGGCTGGTGAGGTGAGGTCACGTGTCAATTCTGGGCCAAATAAACTTGCATTACGGTCCTTTTGTAACAAGTACCGTAAGTTGTCCAGCTCTGCATGAATTGCAGGATGGCACTTTGAGGGTACAAACTTTGGGAAGCACAAACCCGTGAATCTGGGCTCATGGTGTACAAGCTGAATTCTGAATTCTGTGAATAAGAAACAAAAGATGCTTTTTAATTTCTTTATGCATCGAGGCTAAGAGTGTTTTTCCCAAGGTGTAGTAGAAAACAGGAAATTCTCGTTCATGGGAAGAAATCTGTCTAATCGGCATTACTGATATCTTGTGGAAGGACTTGAATTATTTATGATGGTAAAATTATTGTTTATACTGTATTCACAAAATGGAGGCAAGGAAGGAAATACGGAGAACAGTGCTCCATATTAGACACAATGACCATTTACTTTTAGGGATATTCTTAAAGCTCAGAAACACAAGTTCTTTGTGTCTAATCTATATTTATATATCCATGTGTATGGCTCAATGCACTAATTAGCAAAGCTCAGGAAGTTGTGCTGACTGAGACAGGGATAGAGGGAAGAGATTAATGTCTGACAAACCTAAAAATAGGTGGAGCTGCTCTCTGTACACTTGTTAGTATGAAACAAAAAGGAGAATTGTGATTTTCTGCAGCCCTTTGGTTTGGGACACACATTCTGGGTATTTGTGGCATCCAATAGTGCACCACAGGCATTTCTGAAACTCATAAAATACAGTTTTGTACACTTCAGATATCCCCCTTCCTCAGTGTTTCTATTTGGGATGTCGCTGTACTGGCTAAAGATGAATTAATCGCTGGTCTGGAAGCTGGTGGTTGCCCACAGACCAGTGACCAGATCCTAATGACATTCAGCCTGTGCACGGCGAGGCCGATGCCAAGCCTGTGTCACGGCATTGCATTGGAAAATTGTATCTCTTGTGTATGCCGGAGTGTGAAGGTCTTTTGTTACTGAGGAAAGCTGCCTAAACAAGCAGAGGGCAGGGCTGGTTAAACTCGGCGCAGAAACCTTTGGACAATGAAATTAAGCTCTATCCAAGTGGTGTTTTTTGTTCTGGCTTCACCAAGTCATTTCCCTTGACTGATCAGCCGAAACCGCTGGATTTATGATCTGCCTGTGCAAACACTCGCTTTGCAGAAGTCAATCCTGCTCTTTCTTTTTTTTTACTTCAGTGAATGAGCCCCGTGGGCCTCCTCCAACCAAACGCCCTGTGAAATTATTGGACTACATTCTTTCAAATTGGTTCACGACTGTATGAATGGCATCTCTGTGCACCTGCAGGTGGGGGTAGCTCGTGTCCCCAGATGGATTTGGGATAGAAGGAGAGGTGGTAATGGCCCCGTACCTTGTCCTGTGGTGGCTGAGCAGGGGCTCAGGGGCAGGAGGCTGCAGACTTTTTCTGTTTATTTTAAGGCTGTGCCTCTCTGATCCCCTGTCCTAAGCAGACTTCAGCCTTTTCTTGTGATGTGGGTCTTCTCCAGCTGTGTGTTTTTCTTACAAGGTGGCATATCTTCTAAGACAAATACAAACAAGTGGCTTAAAAGGATATTATAAAATAAAGACCTTTAACTGAAACCATGCTAAACAATTATCGCTGCTTTGTATTATTTAATAGGAAATACAGAAAGAGTGTCTTGCATTTACAGACTGGAGATCTTCAGACACTCATGAGGCTGAACAAATGTGCTGCGGTGGTGATGGAATTGCCTGGCTGATAGGGCTTTTGGATAGGAGTGGACTTGGTTTTCTAAACCTTGAAAATAATGAGTATTATCACACATTCATAGATTATTTAAGCAGGCTCTGTCCTGATTTACAAACCTTTCAGAAAGTCCTGATCATTAATACTCTTCCAAAAAGAAATTGGGGGAAGTATCTGAATTGTGTATAGCAATTTTCATTATCCTCGTATTTCTTGGGATATAAATGATGACTTGTTTTCAGAGAAGAGCCATCAGAGATAAATTCCACCCACCTCTATGAGAAAGAGCAGGACTGTTAAGTAGAGCTTTATTTCCCCAGAATGGTAATATGGGGGTTTATGAGCTAATCAAAGCCAATGCATCTATTGCCCTTTACCGAAATCCTTCATGGCCTTTCAAAACAGATAAAATTATCTTCTCCTGTTCATAACGTGCATTTTGCCCCATCCGTTTGTATGTAGGCAGTTTCCCTCAGCAGATGGCACTCACCCGAGAGTGTCCCCACAGGCAATGTCCGTTACGCTGTGTCAGGAAGCCAGGAAGTGAATGGGGGATGGACATGTGCTTGCTTTCACTGTTGTCATTGCTGGGTGAACAGAAAGGATCCCATCTCAGGCAGATATGGCAAATCGAAACTGTGAGTAGCAAAAAGCATTTACATTTTAAATAGGAAAAAAAAATCCCAGTGTATATTGCTGCTCTTGAAGCTGAGGGTAATGCAGCTTTTGTCCCTTTGGTGGGGTGACCCCTTTGTAAGTGGAGGCTGGAGACTAGTGCACAAGAGCACTTGAGGCCAGAGTTAAGCAGTCAAGGAAAACAACAACAATACTAGGTTACAGATAAAAAGAGGTGATTTTCTTTCCTGAGCCCTGAGGACATGTCATCCCAGTCTGTACTCATTAGGATATGGCACGCTGTAAATTCTCAATAAGGAACTTTGATCTCAGAGAAGTTTTGATGGCCTTTGAGTGAGGCAGTGCTATTATAGCTAACAATAAAGTACCTGTCTTCTTTCCGTAATGTTCCAATAACCCTTTGATGAAGAAAGTAATCAACTAAGACCTTTCGCCTTGATTATGTCAGTGACCAAAATGTGTTGAGAACAGAGGGTGGTACATTGATGAGATCTACCTCACTGTCCATGGCAGCATATAACCGACGGAGCTTTTAAAGGAGCAGAGTCTAATCTAGAAAAACAATTCATAGAACTTCACCGAATCACAGAATGCCAGGTTAGTAGGGACCTCAAGGATCATCAACTTTTTAGGGAATATATAGTTTAAATGAGGTGTCCCAGAACCCTGTCAAGCTGAGCCTTAAGTGTCCAGTGTAGAGGAATCTACCACATCTCTGGGGAGATTATTCCAATGTTTAACTGTTCTCATGGTGAAAAATTTTCTTCTTGAATCCAATTGGAATCTCCCCAGGAGAAACTTACACCCATTACCCCTTGCTTTTGCCATGTGACTCCTCATAATAAGGGAGTCTTCATCCTCTTGGTAGACACCCTTTATATACGAATACATTATAATAAGGTCTCCTCTAAGCTTTTTATTCTCAAGGCTGAACAAACCCAGTTCTCTCAGCCAACAGGAAATTGTTCAGGATAAGGGTTTGACCCAAGTGATAGGTGATAGGATAAGAGGGAATGGCCTCAAGCTGCTTCAGATCGGACATCAGAAAAAACTTCTTCACTGAAAGGGTTCTCAGGCATTGTAACAGGCTGCCCATGGATGTGGTCGAGTCACCATCCCTGGAGGTGTTTAAAAGACAGGTAGATGAAGTACTTAGGGATATGATTTAGCAGTGGACAGGCACGGTTGGACCTGATGATCTCAAAGGTCTTTTCCAAGCTAGGGATTCTATGAAAATTTGCAGTACAGTTGGTAAACTGAGATTAGAGGATCAAGCTCAGAGAGAACAATTGTCAAAGAAACTTCAGATTTCTCATGGCTGTAGAGATGAAAATGGATTGAACAAATGAAATTCTTAAGCAAAGATGCGTACTCAAGTGTGCTCGTGGTCCTGCAGTAAGATCGACCTTACACATCTACTGCAGAAGATGATATTTGATGCTTTCTCCTTGGAAAGGGAAAAAACCCTTTTACCATTTTGAAGTTTGACAACATAAAGCTTGTACATATTGCCATATTTTTGAAAAAAATTGATAATTTTTTCAAATGCTTGTAATTTGCCTTTTTTTTTCTGAGTTCCTATGAAACACACTTAGTTGGCCAAACATAAAGCTCTCAGTAGGGTGGAAGAAAATTTTCACTTTAGGCATAACAGTGATGATTGATTTTCTTTTCCTGAATCGGATACATGACTTGTTTTTTTGAGGGGAAAAATAATTCTTAAATATTTTGTCCAGCTTTAAGTATGACTACAGGGGTGGGAATCTTTTTTTCTTTTATTTGTGGAGAATACTGACTAGATTGAAGATGCTGCAGCAAGAATATATAAAATCAGATCTTAAAGCAGCTGAAGAATCTTTTGACTCTATTCAGGAGCAAGCTCAAATAGAGCTCTCAACTTTGATCACATAAAGGCTGAAGTGGAGGCTTTCAGGCTCTCCAAACTCAACGAACTGGGTTGGGAAATGCCTCTTGAAATTTCTTGTTTAGTCCACGAGACCAACACTGAATCAATATTTAGACTGAGGGCTCAGTCCTCAGCTGGCAGAAAATCACAGTTCCATGGGTGTGAGCTGGACAGATTTTGCAGCTCCTCATTCTCATGGTTTTGTTACTTGTCTTGTGGTGTTTGGTTCCAGGTTTTTCTTTCATTCCCTGAAACCCAGACTTGGGGAACGACATGTAGTCTCCGTTTGCATGAAGATGAAGTGTGACTAAGTGTCTTGCTGGTTTGATGTTAGAAGGAATCTTGAAAACAATAGCCTAGAGGCCCTTGAGCTATAAGACAAATAAACCAGACCCCAGATTTATCATCTCAAATAATATGGTTTATACTATGATGTCAAGGTTTTTGCAAACATAGGGCTAAAGATGCTCTAATTTATCCCAGTGGAGAATCTGATCCTAAATATTAGTCAGGAGTTAAAAATGAACTGTGTTTATCTGATATATCACGTCCCTGTCTTTCTCACCCTTCCTGTGTCTCTGAATTGACCGTTCCTATGGAGATCGCCAGTCTCTTCTGCAAGCTCATTTTATATTCTGTCTTAGATGGCTACTTACAGTTGAGATCCACAGGATGTTGGCTCATTCCCATTTGCTTTGGAGGCAGCAAATTTTGGCAGTAGGACAGCCTCAAGTGCCAGTTGGCATAAGCCTTGACACAGCTGTTGTATTGGGAGAAGAATTTACTGACAAACAAATTTCTGTATTTGAACCCTGTGTTACCATCCTGACAACTTGTGAATGTACTGAAGTGTTTTTGCTGAACTCAAGGGATGCTCCTGAAGCTCAGATTTGCATAACTCAAAGCTCCAGGAGGCAGCCAGTTAAGGGAACGCTTGCTTTTCACTGCTCTTGACATGATCTGCTCAATCCTCAATCCCTCACACAACGCCGTTCCACCTCGTAGGTGTTGAGACACTAATAGTAAAAGTAGGTGTTTGCTTCGCACAGTTCTGTGTGCTTCCTACTGGAGACCTGGGTGTTGCAAGAATCAACGCTTTGCTTCTGACTGAAGGTGCTGTGTCTGCTCTTATGGATTTATTAGTTCCTGGTAGGACCCACTGGGAAGAAGATTCATTATCTGACTTTGCCTTATTTGGCTGCGTTCTGCTGTTTAACTTGGGTGTTGTAAATAACCTTCTGTTTAAAAAACATGCAGTGGAGAAGCTGGTGTTTCTGCTTAGATTCTGATTGTAAAACAGGGAAAGCAAAGGATGCAGATCCATTTGTGAATGATTGACAAGAAAGAAAATATTTCTTTTATTAAAATCAGTCAGTTTTTATTAAGCTTGCTGAGGGCATTACAAAATATATACTTTACCAATACTGTTATAATGCATATATTTTCATTGCCATGGATTTATCTCTCTTCTGCTGGATTTTCTTCTAGAAACAAGAGATTAAGAGAATAAAACCACTTCATTTAAAACCACTGCCCTGAGCTCAACCCACCCCTTCTGCTTTTGTTTCCCATTGGTAAACCCTTTGTAATCTGGTGAAGCAACAGAGAGCCTGAACAAGGAACATTTTGTGTTAAACAATATAGTCCATCCTCAAAGCTTCTTTAGCTCTCAGTCTTTAATCACTTTCAAATCAGCTTTTTTCTTTGCCTTTAAAGAGCAATATTCCAACACCCATTTCTTCACATGGTAGAAGGTGTCCAGCTGCAAATGTTCTCCAGAGATTTGTGAAAAATCAGAGCAGAGCCCTCCCCAAAGGAAAGGAAAAAAAAAGCCAAATTCAGAAAACGGTTCAAGTTGAACAGAACTGAAAGGATTAATCAGCTTTCCACTCTGTATCTGCATGGTCAGAATGAGGAAAAGTAATAATTATCATTACCATGACAAAAATGATAAAACTGATTTACAGAACAGGAGAATGCAAACCTATCTTTGAGATTTGTCGTGTTTGCCTTGTTGGCTCAGACCTTTTGGTTTGTGCGTGGATAGTTTCATGTTTGCTGAATACTAAGAGTCCCAGATACTCAAATGCCTCTCAGGAAAGCAGAGAGCAGCTCACGCGTCCCACTCAGCCCCGGGAGCATGGGCTTTAAGAAAGAAGGCAGCTGTCACTAAACAACACCAAACTATGAATAATGCCATGTCTGTTCCATGTGCTTACTGTGGTTTTAGAAAATAGTTTGGTTTCAAACTTTTCAAAGAGTTCTGACTGGTCTTGATCTACGCTGCTGTAGAAACAATAGTCTGTCAGCTAGAGCTGTATTTATTTTCATATATAGGAAATCTTAACTTAAGAGACCTGTCAAAAGTCTGTCTAATGGAGGTCTACTGGTTCCACCAGTCCCAGAAAGCCCATTTGAAACCCTGTTTTACAGCTCCTTGATTCTCCCCCTCTCAAGGGCAACCTAATGGTGAATGTGGAGTGTATCATAATGGATGTTTTCCCTCACATCCTTCAGCATTAAATCCATTATTTTTCTAATTCTAGTGTGAGTTCATCTCACACTTCCCCTTTTGTGATATTATCTGCTGTCTGTGGAGACCTAGATTTGATCTAGTAAGAAAGGGCTGTGTGTCACAACAGATACTTTACACATCCTTAAGGCTTCTACTTGGCAATAAACAAATAAATAAAGTCAGCTTCTGAAAATCTTCCCAGAAAAGACCAGAATGATTTTGTTTTCCTTTTAACTTTGCAGAGAAGCCAAGGAAGATAATTCAATAGTAACACATTCATAAACATAAAATGCTGTAAACATACTGAAATCAGTGCTTATGTGAATGTACTGAATTTCACAATTTCATCGTAGAGGCTCATTGCTCTTTGGACTTCTTCACACATTCTCCCATCATATCCTTGGCCAAAGGTGATAGATGCTTCTCAGCTGATCAGTTTTGGACGTTAAGTGATCTTTCCTATTGTTCAGTAGCTGCTAAAGAAAATCAATCCCTTTATGAAGTTTGAAAGAGACACAAGCTGAAACACCTTCCAAAGAAGCTAATTTGTCCTCCAACTATTCAAATGCATATCAGCATCTCGTTTTCTCTAGATACGCCTGTGATGTGCAACTCTGACCAAAAGGTTCACCTTCCCTGAGTTTGTTTCACTAGCCTGTAATTCTTAAATGAATTTACAAGTTAAGTGTCTATAATCTTCTATCTTACAATAGATACAGATCATAGAGGTCGTAGGCATTTTCCTCAAGGATTTAAATTCTTTTTCGATATTTAGTTTAAATCCTGCAGATTTCTACTCAGTTCAGCAATGGAGATGAAAGGCTAGCATTGGTACTGTCAGCAAGCATGGTTTGATTAATATGGGAGAGAGTGGTAAAATTAAGCAGATCCTGCTTATTCACAAGTTATTTCATACTACGGTGACCTAATGTGTGGCACAGCTGGTAGTACCTGCACTTAGGTAGGAACGTCTCCTCTGCTGCTTTGAGAGCTCTGAGTTAAACTCTTGGAGAAACAACACCCAAATCCCCTCCAGCTCCTGTAAAAGGTGGCTGTTCACAGTCAGCAGAGAGACATTTGATAGTGACAAGTTTCACATTTCTTGAACTTTGCCTACAAAAGCTACAAAAGTATCCAGGGCACTCCAGAAAGTTCAGCCTTTTTATAATATCTATAAGCTCTATCCAGGTGCTGGGAAAGTGATATGTATTGACAATAGTCACCCAAATGAACAGGGATTTTTTGTTGTTTTTCCAGGTAATTTATAGTTTATTACTGCTTTTCTTGCACCGATTAGGCTCACTGTGATATTCAGAAAATCTGTTTTCTTTTTTCGAAACAAAATCTTTTAAAATGTGTGTGGTTTTCCTCTTAGTCCACCGTACCTCCCACTGGTGAGTATCAGCCTTTCAGAGCAGAGAAAAGGAGAACTAAGGGACTTTCTTTCTGTAATGACCTTCAGCTGACCAACGTTTGATTTAAATTTTATGGGTATAACATGTTGTTAATCGCACAGCTATTTGCATTTATGGCCTGCAGCCATCCTTCCCGGGGCTGTGATCTCTTTCAGTCTTGCTTTAAGCCAAGTTTGGCTGGCCAGTATTTGGATGTTAGATTTTCCAGCCTTTCAATATATGAATGCCATGGGAAATGTGTTTGTAGCTCTTGGGTGACTCACTCACCTCGGATCCACTACAGAACACCAGAATGAGCCAATACTCACTCAGCTAGCTGAGATACTATCTCTTGGATGAAATCAGGGAAGTATGGGATGCATAGGGCGAGGCATTGAGGAGATAAGCTTTTACAAGCACTGCTGCTCTTGGGAAATAGGGAGACATGAGTGGGAATGGGGGGTGGAGGGGAATGAAATTGATTTCCTCATCTTTCCTCCTTGACATCCATGTATACAGTAAAAGTGAGAAGAGTGAGGTTACAAGAGGGTTTTTTCTATGAGGAGAAAATTAAGATGCTTTTTCAATGGAAGGCAATGAAGGGCAAAGAACAGAATTGCCCACTGCTCAGGGTATAGCGTGGGGTAGGAGGCAGCAGAAGTTTGGAAGGACATGGTGATACTCGGCAGAGGAGGAAAGCAGTTTCCTTGTTTTCTCTGTTGGTTTAAAAAAAGCTTTGTGACCTTCGTGTAGGAAATGTCCTTAAACAGAAGAATGACCTTTGGGTCACTGCGAGCTCACAGGCAGAGTTCCCACTCATGAGAGGGAACGCTGGGCTGCAGGACTAATTACCTTCTGCACTCTGTGTGCGCCATTGGTTTTATCGACATATTGCTGCGTTCAAAAATATTTAATGTTTCAGAGATTTTTCACCCAGATGTTTCTTTCTGAAAAGATCAAAATAGAGGGTATGGAGAAAGCGTTATTTTATTTCTGCAAATGCTAAACTGCCTGCTGAATTCTGTGGAAAACAGCTATTTATTTTTTAGCCCAAGGCCATGGCTGTGTGTAGGATAGTAGAGAGGGTCTTGCATTCTTCATGCCTAAAAAAGTGAACCATGGATGTCAGACAATGCTTTAAACAAGGTACTGGGGTGGCTGGGACTGCTATAAAAAAACCCAAAGTATTTAGTGTGTGTGTAAATGACATGTAGGAAGAGATATTTTATTTTAACTTATATGTTTTTTCGACCATGCATACTGAAAACTTGAATAATTGATGAATGTTTTTTATTGTTTCTCATGAAAAAGTCATGTTTGGTTTGTTGTGCGATAGGGCAGACGTGGCAGCATCAGAACAGCAGTTATGTCAGATGCTGCGTGGTGTATGCTGTTCAAAGTTTAATGAGCACATTCTAAGACAAAGAAAAACATTCTGAGCTTATCAAAAATTGTCTCTTCTTATTCAGCCTTTGGCACCATACGCAATTTATTTAAGTGACATTGGGAAACTATTGCACTTACTCAGTCTCTTCCAGCATCTACTGCAAAAGATGCATTGCCAATAGAACTGATGAAGAAACAGGTTTATAATAGTGCTCAGGAAGGTATGTTGTTCAATACGTAAAACCTGCACACTTGGATTTTAAAATGCTTAATGTGATTTTAAATCTGTTTCCACTGAGGTCAATGGAAGTTTAATCACTGACTGATTTCACTAAGAACAGAGGCCAAAAGTAAGCACCTTTTAAAATCCCACACAACAATTTCTGGCATACAAATGTGGCAGCTACCAAGACAGTTCATTTTTCTCCCAAACTCAGAGCGTGATCCAGGTTTTTTTCATTTCTTTTTGGACAAATTTCCAGTGGGGGCAATGGGAGTTTGACAGAATTATTTCAGCAGTCATTGGAAGAGGGTAAGACCTTAACTGGTACATCAACAATGCAGAAGTGAATCTGTGAGTCACATTTGTTGAAGTGTGTACCAGGAGAAAGTTGCCTCTATGCATGAGTGAAACCATTAACATTAGTAAATGGGTTTCAAGAAAAGGATGAAAAATCTTCAGTGAGATCTAAAGGTCAGAGTTTGCTCTCTGAGTATTCCCCAAATAACACAGAATGTCAAGCAACATAAATATAGCCTTCAAGGTCTCCATTTAACGTAAAATATTTCTTAAGAATGCAAAAACGGGGACTTGCGATGGAAGCATTGGGTAACTCCATGACATGGGTGCTGTGGTGAAGTTTTGGAGGCAGTTGCCAGAAACCATATGACTACTGAAACAGCTGCTTTACACTACACTGGACTGCTCCGCAGACCCATTTATTAAAGAGCTAATTCTGCTCTATGTGAAGTTTTTGGTGTATAGCTCTGAATACCATCAGGGGAGAGATCAGTTGGCAGCAGATGTGGAAAGCTATTCATGCTGGCAACCCAAACAGCTTGGCTGGGGAAGCTCATAGAATAGTTAAATAAATAAATAATAAATAACTAGTGAAAACTGCATTAAGTAAACAAAGATTTTTCCTGTACCAAATTTGTAGCATTTTCTTCTGAGGTTCATGGTATTTTATATTACTTAAAATATTAGGCAGTATTTGACTGTTTTCAGGTTTTCTGCTCCTCTTTCCATTTGCAAGTTTTGAATCCAATTATTTAGTTGCAGAAAAGCAGAAAACTTCAACGCAAGCCGAAAACATAGCAGTGTTTCAGCTTCATAATTAAAAACATTCTAGGCTCAAGAATTTAGTCTTTGCTGAAGACTTTTTGACCACTAGCATTCTTGTCCAGATCTGCAAATTTAAGGTATTAAATTTCACCAAAGTTACATTCCATTATAGTAGTTATCTTTAAAATAGCAATTTTGTTACACTGAAAATGGCCTCCTGACAAACTGGTGTATGTTATTGGCCAAGAAGGCCAATGGCATCTTGGCTTGTATCAGAAACGGCGTGACCAGCAGGTCCAGGGAGGTTATCCTCCCTCTGTACTCGGCACTCGTGAGACCGCGCCTTGAGTACGGTGTTCAGTTCTGGGCCCCTCACCACAAGAAGGATGTTGAGGCTCTGGAGTGTGTCCAGAGAAGAGCAATGAAGCTGCTGAAGGGGCTGGAGAACAAGTCTGACGAGGAGTGGCTGAGAGAGCTGGGGTTGTTTAGCCTGGAGAAGAGGAGGCTGAGGGGAGGCCTTATGGCTCTCTACAACTACCTGAAAGGAGGTTGTGGAGAGGAGGGAGCTGGGCTCTGCTCCCAAGTGACAGGGGACAGGACAAGGGGGAATGGCCTGAAGCTCTGCCAGAGGAGGTTCAGGCTGGACATTGGGAAAAAAATTTTCACGGAAAGGGTCATTGGGCACTGGCAGAGGCTGCACAGGGAGGTGGTTAAGTCACCTTCCTTGGAGGTGTTTAAGGGATGGGTGGATGAGGTGCTGAGGGTCATGGTTTAGGGAGTGTTAGGAATGGTTGGACTCGATGACCGAGTGAGTCCCTTCCAACCTGGTGATTCTATGATTCTATGGTCTCATCATCCCAGCAGGTAGGCCAGCTCTGTCACACAATACTCTTGTGACAAAATTCCCCGCACCCCAGAATATGCTTTCTCCCCTTGATTGTATGTGCTGATAGCGATGAGTTGACAAAGTTCCCCCAGTGAAAAAAACCCTTTTCATAAGGCATAATTGGAATATCTCCACTTTTTTCTTTTTTTTAACCCATTTTAACAGATGTAAAGAACCACATAAAAATCTTCTGTCAAGTGAGCTCCAAGGCATTTCCTCCTGTTGAGGCCAAGTGTAGTGATCCTGTACTCAGTGATCTGAGAAGGAGTTTTGCTCTGGGATCCAGCTTGCAGCCCAGCAGCTGCGTGCTTCTAATGATAGTCTCAAAGAAAACTTCCCCATCGCATAGCTCCACGAGTTATGAAATATGGGTCAGCTGCTTTTGCTATCACTATTGCACGTCAGTTAATATTTATCAAAGACAAAAATATCTTGCTACAAGAGAGAAGCATTTGTTCCTGTAGTTTCAGAGACCGATTGTGCGTGGTTTGGATTTAGAACTACAAAATCGCTTTTGACTGTTTGAGGCTCAGCATCTATTTCAGCACAGGCTGTTAGTTTCAGAGAAGCACTGGGGAAGGGGGTAAGGAATTGAGTTGCTCAAGAGATTGTATATAGGTTAAGAATCCTCTTATATCTAGAATAACCACTTGTATTGTGCATATTGTATATATGTGAGCTTCTGCCAATTTTTAGGGACTTGAAATCGTGTCATACTGGACAAGACCCTTTACATCAACCCTGAACCATCTTGTCATGGTTTTAGACAGGAAGAGTTTGTTCTCTTGGAGCTGGAGGTGTGGGAATGGCAGTACCTGAGTTCCTCCGGTGTAGGTGTGCTGGTAAAGCATGGCCCAGCCTAAAGATCAGAAAACCACTGGGAAAACTTCCAGTTGCTTCAACGGCCTTTGTGTCAGAGATAGTTATAGTGATCCTAACCTGATAACTTATTGTGAGAACTCAATGTGTACAGATAGACCTGACTTAGTAATTAACAATGGATAGATAACTTTAGATAACTTTACAGGGATGTAAATGTTCTGGATTATCAAAGACGTGGGAAAATGCCCAGCAGCTACAGATTTCCAGAAGTTTATCTGGGAAATACGACTATGTAAACTGCTCCTTCTTGTACCTTCTCTGCTCCTTGCGAGCAGTATGGATCTCATTTCTCCCATTATTTGGTTGAAGTAAGCTCTTTAGCTCAAAATATACCTTTTTTATTTTTGTGAAAAACTTGGAAGGAGGACAGGGAAGAAGAGATCTGTGAGGGATAGATGCATGTTATTCTGAATCCCTTATCCTTTTTGCATCCTATCCCTCTTTGGAATAATCAAACTTTGTTGTTAAAAGTCAGCATTTTTCCCTCAACAAGTAAGATATTGTAACATTTCCTTAAAAAATACTACCTCCTGAGACGAAATACTGCAGAGGGCTGGTAATAATTGTCTTTTTAATGATAAGTACTGTAGCCTGAAACAGCATCTGGGCTTTGCATCATTGTTTTTGCTCGTTGATATTATTAGTGGCTTTAAATTTGGAAAGCAAAACTTTGTTCCATTGAGGATGGTATTGGCAACTGGCTCAGAGACACACTTAGCCTGCAAATAAATGCACATAATTGGAACAAAGAAATGAATTCATACAAGGCTGTTCATAGTAGTCTGTAGTTGCATCTTCAGCGAGACAAAGAGAAATGGTTTGTTTTCAATCAGCAGAAATAGCTCTGGTTGTGGTGAGGTCGTTGCAGGGAGAGGGCAGCTGCAGGCCACGACTGAGGGTGGGATCAGCCCTGCAGAAGCGCTTCCTTCTGCCTCCTTTAAAACAAACGTCTGGAAAACCGTGTTATTTTATATGAGTCTGTTGAAAAGTATGTGTGTATTGGAATTTCTATTGCTGTGAATGATGTTCTAGTATAGTCGTGATTCTGTGGCAAATAATCACCAAGAAATGTTGGAAATCCAAGAGTCCTTGTTCTCTGTGCGTGTTGCTGTGGAACACAGAAATCATGGCTATTTGTTTGTCACGTTGGTTTCTCTGGGGCATTGGTTTGGCGTCTGTATCACCTGTATATGATAATGCGCTCAGGAAGAAACCTTTCAAGTCAAACAAATGACTTTGGTAAGCTATCAATATTTGACTAAGGCTGCGTTGGAAGCACACCCACTTAGTTGCAATTAAAGGAGTAGGATTTAGGACAGGCGATATAATCCAACTTGACAAACTAGTTAAATATTGACAAGAAGCGGAAGAGCAGCAGCACTCGGGCTGAAGAGAAAAGCACGCTTTTGCTCTTCTGACTGTGCACATCCAGGATTTCATACTCAGAATGAATGGCTGCAGGAACACCAATGATCCAGCCCAGTGTAGTGACCTGCGTGGCTTATCATTCCTTCGGTTGCTAAAGGTGGGTCTGCTCTCCCAGGAAGGCAGCTCCTGGAGGTACAGCACCATGTGAGGAAGCTGGGTGGGTAACTTGAAGCTGGTTTGACTTCAAGGGGTTGTTTTTATTATGGGTCACACAGCTGCATGCAGGCTTACACAGTTCAAAATTTAATGAGTGAGAAATAGGCAATGAAACATAATATTGTACATTTTCTGCCTTGTAAATTGGAATGATTATGCACATATGCGTGTGTTCATTTTAAAATGTTTATTTAGTTGGTAGAATTATTATAAGACTGTGTTTAAACCCGGCTATTAGCTAATGGAGAGACCTCGTTGTCAGGGGTATTAGAAGATTATGGCTTCATTTACCACAATGCACAGCGTTAGGCCAAGTGTTCTGCTTTTTGTTTATGTGTTTGTTTAAATTTATTTACATACTTTAACCCATTCCCTAGCATTTTATCTTTTAACAAAATCCTTCTATAATCCAAAACATTGGGCAGAGATGCTGCCCCACATGATAACTGAAGAGCTATGTAAATAAAACCTGACATATTAACTGCCTTGGATTCCTGTAGTTTCATATCTGGAAATAAGAAAATGTAAGGCAGATATGGGAAGCAGCCTTGTTTGCCTTTCCGATAGTGTAATTAGTCAGCAGCTGGAACTTTTGAAACAAAATAACAGGAGCCAATCACCTTCTCTCTATTCCCACAGCAGCAGTGAAATTAGGAATGAGGAAAATAAAAAATATTTGGCATTCTGTGCTATTAGCAGAAATGATTTTATAAACAAATAGTATATAAACTAAATTGTAATAAGCATGCAAGAAAGCAAGCAATGAAATATTCACTGCTAATGTTAACATGTATTCTTCTTGGAAGACATTTCATAAACATGGGATGATATAGATGTCAGATATGGATAGTTATGTACCCCCATAATGAGAGCATTGTACTGTAGAATACTGATGTGCCATATGGCCTGAACATACCATGTAATTCATTAGTGAACATATTACAACTCCTTATAGCCTCAGAGAAACATGGCAACATGTGATGTAATGCTCAAGGACAGTAGTTTGTTGGCTCATTTACCAGTGCTTTAAATAGAATGATGCTGGGCACATTCAATTTGATGTTTGCTGCTTCTAAAGCTGGGCAATTCCCTGCATTCTTTTTTTTTGTTAGCAGTCTCTCAGCACGACTTTTTACAGGAGAAGGACAGAGTTACGGAAAGAGGAAAGTCTAACGTATATATGTAAACTGATGTACAATGGACAATGCCTGGTTCTGCAAACACTGGGCAGAACACTGAATTCTTATTTTGTTCTTTGACGGAAATCTCAAGCACATTGGTTGATAAAAGCTTGGAGCCTGTCCCACGGTGCTATAGCCGAGGTACTAAACTGAGAAGAAAGCTACAAGTGACACTTTGATTAAGGATTAATATTCTGTGACTTCATCTCATTAGGAAAATTTAATCAATTCTGCTGCCTTATACCATGATAACCTTTGGTATCTCGAACAGCTTCAGGTCACTGATGTGTAAAGATCACTATCATAAAAATCAGCTTCACATAAGTTATCTAAGTGTACATTGGCATATTGAATCCATCTTTTGCAGCACAATGCAGCCAGCATTTGGTGAAAGAGAGGAAGCATTTGTTGATAGTACTCTTTGGACACGTCCAGAACCCTTCCACATATAGAACTGCCTGTGTGTGACTCACTGTTGTGTTACTGGAGTTTTCTGCTGCTACAGCTTTATTGAGATCAGGGGAGTTACTGCAGCTTAACCCAGAATTGCACAGTGGTGACATCAGCCTTGTTAATCCGGGAGGGAATTCTGCACATGGAAAGGCTTCCAAACTGAACATAGTTTTTCAGAAAGGAAAAATGGGGCTAGAAATCCAATCCAATATAAGAAGTGACATTATTATATATAGCAAACAATGGAAAGGCAGCTTTTCTACAAACAATTTAGTGATACAATTCAAATAATCTACTTCAATTAAGAGTATAAAAGAATACTAAAACCAAATGATGCAAGAATATATACGGGCGTGGGGAAGGGAAGATGTGATTTAAGGAAAATGCTCTTAAGATACTATACTGATCTTCATAGAACTTTTGCATTCAAAGTGTTTGTTGTGGTCACTTGGGTTGAATTTGACCCTCTTGGCACAACTGCCTGACTGTGAGTTATATCTGCTCTACGCTGCTGGTGGTGACCTTATGTTCCTGCTTTCCTGGTGCTGATGCAGAAGGGAATGCAACTGTAAATTTCCCACTGGGGATTCTTAATATAGAGAGGCTGCTTTCACGTGCCCTCATGCTTTCAAAAGGACAGCGACTTTCTTTAAACAAAAACTTCATGTAGAAGAGCAAAGAAAAGAAATAACCTTCAAATATGAGGCATGGGTGAAACTAGGAAAGAAAATTTGTAGATGGAGGGTGAAGCAAAACTGCAATTTCTCAGGCATGCTTTTTGCCAGAGCACAACCGCAGAAAGGTAAATTACTGGTAGAAGTGTGGACGTAGAGGACTGTCTGCTGGGAGCAATGCACAAAGCTCTCCCATATGTTCCCATGCATCAAAGCTGTACAAATACTTTGGAAACCTGATTAGAAAAAACAGATTATCAGCCTGTTCTCCAGGGAAGAGTCATGAAGGCCTAGCAGGATAGTGAGTACAATGATCAGTTACATCTTCTTTTGGCTTTTACTGAAGGAAGAAACATTTCTTTTGCAAACAAAGCCCAGCCATATCATGAGTGTAAGATATCCTCTATTCATTCCTTTGGCAGTTCTGGCACAATGTTGCAATAAGCATTAACCAGGAGAAAGTACATATGTGGGTGGAGGAAATGTACTTTAAGATGAAGTCGGGGCAAGATTCAAGTCTTTCCCATTTTTAATTGCTGTAAGTGGAGAGAGTGTGCCCAGTTTTACGTATCATAAGAAAAAAAGGGTTCAGGTAGCAGAGAGCTACTTACCACGAGACAAGCTCCTTGCTTTGTGCCTGGCTCCAAAAGGACCACAGCACACAGAGAGGCACGAACAATTTGCAATAGCACCTCTTCTCCTTGGTAACATTCTTCTCAAAGAGAGTCTGATCAGCTTAGGTGATCAGACATTTTTTGGACTGGGATATCCATCCCCTGGTCTAAAACTATGTGAATAAAGAGATAAAGAAATCAAGAAAGTTGCTCTGAGTTGGCTAAAAAAGAAGGAAATATCAGGAGATTTCTGTCAGTTAGAGGAGTCTTATAATAATCACTGTAAAGACCTCATTCCATGCATACTCGAATGTTAACTCCAATTTGACTTTAAATTTGAATGCTGACTCCATTCTCATCCTGAATCCAGAGCCCAAATATATTTTCTCGATCCCATTTATTTTCCCAGGCCTCGTTAATTAATAAGATCTGTGTGCATTCCAGTCCAAGCTCCAGAGCTTGACATCCTATGGACTTCAGCTATTTAAAGCACAATTCCCATGAATAAGTCATAGCAAACGAGTCAGCAGGAAGTTATCATTTGCTGCTTAAAAAGTAGTGAGTGCTAAATTAAATAAATACCATGGCTTTTTAATGTTCGGTCACACGGACTCAAATCAGATAGAGCTTTTATTGAATCTGGCCCAGAGGTTATGGAATAAAATAAATATAATGAAGTTGATTTGATTCTCTTGTTCGTTTCACAATAGTTGGAGAAAATGTTTGCTTATGGAGTCACATAAAACACTTCGAACAAATCCAGAAATGCTTTTAATCTGCAGCTCAGAAACTTGTAACAAAGTATTGTAGTTTGGGAAAAACTTAACTTTGAATGACTAGACTTAACCGAATATTTTTTAGTCAGTTGCCACTTAATATCATTCCTCTATTTATGCAGTGAAAACCCTGGAGCTATTTGGTGTGATTGAGCTAAACCAAATGTTTGGCAGGAGAATGGGGATTTTCAAAATTCAGAGATGCTTCTTTTGGTGCCTGGTTTTGTTTAACTATGGAAACAGAAGCTTAAGAGCAACAAAATTTTACTTTGTGATTAAACGGGTGAAAATCAAATTGCATGTAAAGTCTCCTATATGAAGCAAGGTAGTTTGAGTTTTTATGCTAGTTTGAAAAAGAATGCAACATCTGTTTTGGTAATGTTTTTCATTGTATTTTTTATCAATTTAAACAAAGCCAAGGAGAACAGCAACGATGTTGTAAGAAGAGATTTCTAAGCCAAGTTCACAAATTGGCTTTAAAAGTGATTAATAACCACTCAACACAAGCAGGCAACATAATGTAATCACATCTGGGTAGGACACAAGGGGTTTCATCAAGCTCTCCCTGCAAGTGCGACAGAAAACTGGTTTATTTAGTTACACTTTGTGTTTCTAGTAAAGTTCTCTTTACTAGAAAGGAATTTTGCCCTGGAGATGAACACAGATTTGTCCATCAATGCCCTATGTTATCGTCTGGCAGAACCAGCCACCTTCCCATGAATAAAGGGGGATATCTCTGGTTCTGTGGCAGTGATAGAACACTGATCCCGTTGCTGCACCTTCTTGATATTCCAGTACTGTGTAGTTCTCCCTAATCATAATATCTCCGTGTAGGATATAGTTTCAACTCAGGCTGAGTTTTGAGGAAAGAATCTTGCAACGTGTATTTTTCTTGGATTGTGTTCTGATCCTTGGCCCTGCCTAGGACAGAAATCAAATTACACAGCAACTCCTCCCTTATATTGGAGCTTTAAAATTAAATTTGGGGATTCTAGTTTTGAAATGTGACTTGAATCCTTCTCCAACTTCTCCAACTACTGTGTTCATTTCTCCTATGTAATCCGCAATTCAGGCTCCAAAATATGACATAAAATGATATTTTTAAAGATGTATTATATGGAATATGCTCAAAGCTTAATGGGAAAATAAACTCTGGAAATAGCTATGTGTTTTTGGAAGCAAGAAGAGAAATGCAGTATGTTGGCAGTGCATTATAAAAGACATTTACTTCTAAAAATAAAACGGATGGAAGATTTTATTTATTTTTTTCTAAATAAATCTTAACTTGTGCTAAGGACACCATACGAGAGTGAAGAATGGCTTTGTAAATTATTGTCTCTTTGATGGAAAACAATCAAGTAGCACCTTACAGGTAAACCTGTTGTCACAAATAGCAGTCTGACCCTTTAGCATATCATCCTGGCTAGTGATGGTCCCTTTGTTACCGCAGTTTGCTGTGATTCCATATGGTCTATCTGCAAACTGCCAGACATATGGAAAAGGAAAAGCTTGGATTGCACATACAATGACAGGCCAGCTAAAGCCTTCGGATATTCTGCAGTAAGGTCCGGTTGGCTCAAAGGGTTTGTTTTTCTCTGTATCACATTTGAATGTGCTGATTGTCAGGTGAGTCACTGCAGACATTTTTAACCTTATCAACTCATTACTGCACATCTCCTGTTTTTAATTCATAAGTATTCAAAAGCAGAGAAGTTATTTACTCCTACAGGCACAGGCACAGAAATCAATCTAGTTCCCCCGTAATTTTAATCAAACATCTGTTTGGCAAAATATTTACCAGTCAATGCCAGTACCTAATAAAGCACATCGAGAAAACACTGATTGAAGGAATTAATGGAAAAACAGGACAGAAAAAGACACTTGGTGAATGCAACTGCTTAAAGGTGGATGTTCCCTGTAACTGCTTCTGGTGTTTGGGGCCACGATTTTGAAGACGCTTTGGTAAAGGGGGAAGAAGTGAAGAGCTGTGCTGGTCTGCTGGTGGACTGGACTGTGTGACACAGCAGGTGCCTGTGGTCCTCAAGGGCAGTGGTGTTTCATGCCCTGTGTACGCTCAGCTTCACTGGCATTTAAATATTCTACATGTTTTTTTCTCCAAACTGAATTTTTTTCTTCATGTAATGTAATATATGTAATATATTCATGGAAGTTGGCACTGATATTATTAATTTTCTCACTCCATTTACCAGGAGCAGTGGTTTTCACTCGTGTATGTTGTCAACTGAAGTAGTACGAGATAAAAGTCTGTTCTGCAGAAGCCTGGAAGTCCTGAGGAAACAGGCCAGGTAGAGAGACCTGATCTGGGCAAAGAAATCTCCCAATTTAAAACATTTTTGAACTAGGAGTAAGAGTCCTTGCTGGCATGTTTGATGGAGCAATATTCAAAAGTAGACAAGTGTATTACAGACAGGGAAATCTCTTCTGAATTATTTCCTGCTCCAATCCTGACTTACCTCTAAATCCTGGATTTGTCTCTGGTTATAAAATGAGTTTTCGAGAACGTTATTATTTTTATGGGGTTTTTTTTCCCATGCAGTCTGAATTGTAGAGCATTGCCAATGCTAACGGCTGTGCAGACACACTGTGGGGTTCCTGGATGGAGCTCCTGGTACTGCACTGTACTTCCAGCTCAGGCTGGAGACCCTCCGTGCAGGCACCTCCCTCTCTTTCATGCTTGGTGCTTGTTACCTTTTATCTCTCATGCTTTTCTATAATCTTTCCTCTCTTATTCTAGGTCTTGTGTTTCCTGTGGGATCATTTTTCAAATCGACATCCTGAAATCACATTTCTGACGTCAGCTACACCTCTTTGCCCCTCATCACCCATCCTCACTATCAGTCACCGGCACAGGCAGCTGTGCTGCTCGCATTAGTCCACCTCTTCCTTGACTCATATCAATTTACATCAATTCTCTATGTTGCACGAAGTTCAGCTGCGGTTTGACATAAGACACTTACTTAGAAGGCACCAGAATATCCATGAACAACTTTTCGATGAAATATTTTGTTGTGGTAATCAGGCCTTCTTTATCTTTCCAGGAAGGCATTAGGAAACCCAGCAGACCTGCTAACGTCTGGATATTGCGGTGTTTGAGAGATGAGTTAATGCAATGGCATTTTAAATGTAATGACCTAAATGCTCTTTCAGCTGACTGTAAAGTAAATGAACAACTGAAGCACATTGTTGTTTATGCTTCGTTGTGTAATGTTTTAATACTCTGTCACGTTTGGTGACAAGGACTGCAGCTTAACCCATACTTTTAATAACTTAATTGAAAATATTAATTGGAATTTCATAATCCTGAGGAAAATCTATCAGGTAGCTGTGTGTTTTTCAATAAGTTTGCTGAATTCACCAGCTTGTGACAAAGGTTGAGAAGTACATTGCTGCGTAGTGCAGTGCTCCCCGGTGCTTCTGCTGGGCCAGGGGTAAATCAAAGGCAGAGCTAGAGCTGAAGTCTTCAGCCGTCTCTCAGCACTAACGTCACCTTTCTGTCACCAGCCCAGGGATGTACGGATGTTCTGTTGGTTCCCTGAAGAAAGGCTCAGTGATGCCTCATGTCTAAAGTAGGGAAATACATCCTTCAGCTCCTGCTGCTGTGTGGGCCGAGGCTGCAACAGCAGGGATCAGCTCACACTGAGCTTCTTGAGGGAAGGGGAAAACTCTGTTGGGTGACATTTGCTTCATTCTCCAAGAGGGCATTTAAGATGGGGGCCCATAGAAATCTGAGTTGTTACGATGTCTGACCTCCATGGCTGTGGAGCCCAGAGACCGGCACGAGGCATGGGGTGCTGCGTTTCTGCTGCAGCTGGAATAAGGAGCAGCGTGCTGAGGATGGAGGGGCCTTGTTCTGCTCGCTGCGTGTTGAGTACCCCCTTTGGAGGGTGCAGGCAAGCACCATCCAGACACGTATAACCGAGAGTCCAGAGTTGTCTGGGAATATTCACTAATTTCTGCCAGTACACAACAGATTGGTACTTCCAGCGGTTATCTAAAGCAAAGACTCTGGCTTGTCCCTTGTAGCAGAGCATCCTCTTGCTCAGGTCCTGCTAACAGGACCACGTTGCGTAGCAAACTTCCTGTCTGTTGGCTCACCAAAACTCCCACAGATATCCATAGTTTGTGGTTTTACCTCTAAGTTTGAACCCTCACAAACGCTTCATGGGTTTAGTGAGGGAGCAATCACTGTAAGAACTGCAGAGTTGGGCTTCTGTAGTAAAATTTGTGTGAAGTACAGAACTTCAAGGATTACCATGTTAATGATCTATATAACTATAGCTAATGCACAGTATTTATTGGAACATGGGTCAATAAATCTTCCTTTTATAGGATATATAACTACAAGGAGAAGGGAGAGTGGGAAAATTATAAGTGGAAAGTCTTTTATTTGCCAGAGCTCTGTGTTTTAGACATCTTACATGGTTATATACTGTACAAAGACAGACCAGGAATTGAAAATCTGACGCGCATCACTAAGGTTTTTCTGTTCTCACCTGACATTAATCTGTGCTTTCTTTACACTCTGATTATCAGTTTTCAGTTAATTTTTGTGCTCCCAGCTTGGAATTAAATGCCATGAACCATGTTTAAAAATCAGATTTAATTCTGGCAGACAGATGCACTGGTTACTCTTTCTGTACAGTGCATGAAGCCCTGTGATCTGCTGAGAGGTATCTCTCGTCAGCAGAGCCAAGGCCACAATGGTTCTGTGGACCTGAAGATGTGAAGTTGAAGATACTGCCTGTTTAACACCAGAAATAACATGCGCTATTAATAACATGGGTCGCATATGCTATTAATGGTTTCCTTGGTTCCCTCTTAATTACATAAAACAGTCACACATCTTCTGGTCCTCCACAGAGTAATTTACAGGTATACAATCTTTTAGACTGTTTCAAATTCTGCTGCATGAGTAAATAAATGGTGGCAGCTTTATAAAACCTTTGTCTCTGTTCCAGCATTTAAAACCTCTGTTTATCCAGGATTCAGCAAGGACAGAAATTACTTTCATGACAGAACTCTAGTAACACTCCCCGCTAAAGCTCAGCTCCTTGAGATACCATTCATTAGCTCTGAAATTTATGTGTACTGTATATTGGCTTCGGGCAGAATAAGGCAAACACTTTTAATGAGGGAGAACTGGATTCTCCTCCTTGATCCATGTAAGTCAGCGTCTGATGTTATCTTGGAGATAACTAACAAACATTGAGTTTAAAATAGAACGGCAATGAGCTGCTCTCCTCCGGTCAGAAAGCCCTCCAGAGCTTCCCAGTGTGCTGCTTTCCACCCAGGGGGGTTACTCTGCGATGTGAATGTAAATATGTCCAGGGAATTATAAAGAAGAGGAAGTTTAAATGTAAACAAAATAGTAAAAACTGCACAAATAGCATGGCAAGTTACCAGGAAATGACAGTATTTATAAAGAACATGGAAAGAGGAAAAAGATGACGAGGGCGCAGATGAGTGCAAATGTGTCAGCAGACGTGACTTCCCATGGGAAGAAGGATGAATGTAGGATGGGACCCCTGAGTCCAACCCTTCTTCCCTGCCCATCCCAGTGACAAGCTCTGCATCCCTGCATGCTTTGGGGAAGCTTTGGTTTTATACCAAGAGAACCCTTATATTTTACAAGTGTGTGAAACTCTAAGTGGTATCAAGCTCACAAAGGACAAATGGATTAAAACGAAAACTTTAAAATTATTTCTTTTTTTTTGATGTGGTGCTCCTCAGTTTGGAAGCCATCAGACTCTTGCAGGTTAGAGAGCAGTTTTACCTTAGCTGAGGTCAAAGACCTCACCGTAGGGGCCTTTACGTGCAAATACAAAGTAAGATGTAATATCGCCATCTCCTATCTCTCAGCTAACAAAGTTGTGGTAGAGTGCTATGATGGGAGTGTATGCTCGGAAATAAAAGGAATGCCACAGCGTAAATCAGTTAGTTCTTGTCATACTGCTCTTCATAGCTTGTGTTACACTTTGCAAGTACCTTGCAGTGCCTGAATATTGTTTTTAGCCTGAAATAAGTTGCATTTTTTCTGTATGAAGAACAAAAGTAAGACAAGTGATAACTTAGAACTCTGTTACCTAATGAGGAAATGTCCTGTCTGCCTCCTGGAGTCTGGGTCTCCTGTGTGGGATTCTGCCATTTAGTTCAGCACAGCTTGCGGCGATTTTGCTACCCAGGTACCTCCTGTCATGTATTTAAATATGTCACCAGTACAACATGTTGCTTTGGTTGAATGGACATAGATCCTGGTGCATCACCGGCATTGACAGTGCTCCAGTCACACAGTGAAGGTATTAAATACCAAATAGGATGTGACCTTAATGATGAATAATACATACCAGAGGATTCAGATTAAATATAAAAATTTTCATTTGAAAGCATAGGTAGATAATGATGAAGGAACTCCCGTGTACTATTCTGGAATGTGCCAGGCAGGCTTTGCCCTAGTAAAGATGGGCACATCTGGATTCCCCAGCCATGTTTATCAGTTCACTGATCTGTTCTAACTTGGATAACGAGAGGGTTACAGAATGAGACGGTTTTATATTGAAAATAATCTACTCCATGATGAGTGGCTTCTCTGCTCTCATACTATAGATTATGAGTATCAGCAGAGTATCTATATCAGAACCTACTCTACTCATTACAAGCTATAGAGACACTCAGTAAGTTCTCTCTTTACATTTTAAAGCACTATTTCAAGCATATGTAAACAGCTATAATCTGTATTACTTGTTCGGATATGGTATATTATTTTATAGAGTAAATAAATTAGACTACACTGCTCTGCAGATGAATTGTGATAGTGGGGCCAATCTTAAGCTAAAGCTACAACAAATATCTCCTGAAGTGTGTTGCAGTCTGCACAAAAGGTGTGATCTCCAGAGACACATGGTAGCTTTACCTACTTATTTACTTATATATTTCTGATTTAATTTGAATGAATATGACCAAGTACGCAGTTACACTGAATATGCACTTAATGCTTTTTGGAATGCTGTGTACATGTTTTGTCCAAATCATTCCAGGGTGGGATAGAGGAGGTATATTACTTTGGCTCTTCTTTGTACCCTGGAAGTTGCTCTAGGAAAGCAGACAGACAAATCAAATGTGTAACAGAGGCTTTGTGAGCTTTTTTTCCAACTGCTGTTTGGATTTTTACTGAAGAAAAGTTTGCTTGCCTTGGGGTTTTAGTTATTTGTGACAACCAAAACTCAGATACTGTATTATCCCGTGCTTGCTTGGCTGCCTTTATAGGAATATTTGTGAGCTTGGCACACCTTTCATTTGAAATGAAGTGGAAAATCTCCAGCACCGAGTCTGGTTTTGGGTTTCATCACATAACTTTCAAGCTACCATAATCTACAGTGAATTTTCACTAAAATAAACTACATATTTCCTCGCAGTTAGTGAAGAGAGTAATAAAATGTGGATTAGCTGCTAAAATCTCTTATGAAAATGTACCTTCAGTACGTGAAGGGGAAAGAAAATTATTGCTCTGGCTTCATGATGAAATGGAGAGAAATAAAATCAACTCATTCCTTTTGTCTCTATCTCTAACATGCACAGTACTCAGTGCCCTTTGTACTAGTGTCAGATATAGAAACCTCATGAATGATGTACCATTGTAGGCACAGCTGCAATGGCTTCAGCCCTACATGTCTTCCTATGAAGGCTAAATAAATAAAACAAGCAGTCGGTAGCTAGTTCTAGACTTCCTGCTGAAAACCGAGATTTAACACCCTTTCAGCAGCGTAGGGTTGAATTTATTACAAGAGAACTCTGTGATAAAAAAACCCAAACTTTTCTCTGAACTACAGAAAATGAAGATTTTTGGTTCCTCAACTTCTTACAAAGGTCTTGCCTACCTTCAAGAAGCACTGGGCAGTTTTCTGTATTTCAGCCTTTCTCAGATTTTGGAAAGATGCTTGGATTACATATTGCACCTGCCAATTGTGGTGATAGTTGCCATTAGGCATTAAACTAAATTAACATCTCAAATTTGAACAATTTCCCCTTCACAGATCAGGGATAAATCTACAGACAGCAGAAGCTGAGGTGTCCTACTGGAGTTTTTGCTCTTTTGCCTCTAAGTTTTCATTTTGTTCTTTTTTTTTTTTTTTTTTTGTCCTAAAATCCCACAAAGCACCTCCTGGCATTGATAATGCTGTTACATCACGCTTCTATGAAATATCAGAACAATATCACCAGACTTTTGTGTGATCCATCAACATTTCTTTGGTACCGTTTTACGCTAATTTTCTCTGCTAATTCACTTCGAAGCATGAAATAATTGAAGGTTTTCATGTGTCCTGATATTACAGGTCACTATAATTTTCTTCTCTCTACTGTGTTTACTTCAGCTTTGTTTGTGAACAAAGTTGAACTTATATCAAAAGGAGCATTCAACAAAGCACCACTCGTTAGCCCTTAAATTCGTTGTTTGTTAGCTGATTTACATTCCTGCACAGCAATCCAAGCAGACAGAAGCACACAGGGGAAGCCTTGGCAGGAATGAAGGGACTCTGCTGGATGACTGATGAATGTACAATTGATGCTTTCTACAACAGGATGATGGGATCTTATTTTAATTGCACTCCAGTGAATGGAGCTGCTTTGTGGACCTTTGAGAAGTGCTGTCTGGCAGGTGATTTTTAAGCTTCATCTGCAACCAGCTGATAGGTTGCAACCAAAGTTATTTGGCATACACTTGGCCGGCATGACGTACACATTCATGACTCATAATATTGATTATCACAGTACACTATATATAGGAATAGCCAGACAGCCTGAAAAATCTACAAGTGGAGTACCAGTTCAAATAGCAACACATGCCGTTATGGACATCACTTTGGTTCTCTGTTCCCTGTTCTAACACTCTGTTGAGTAGACAGATCAGTCCCAAGTCTCAACTCATCATACTTAAAAACCATCAGCTACAGTGGTAGTGCCTCTGGGATAACATGGTTAAGAAGGGAGGAAAAGAGTGAGCAATTGCTCATGCAGGTCCACAGTGGAGCAGATCTCCACCTGCAGACCATAGAGGACTCCACACCAGAGCAGGTGGATTACCAAAGGAGGCTGTGACCCCATGGGAAGCCCACATTGGAACAGGCTCCTGGCAGGACCTGTGGAGAGAGAGGAGCCCACACTGGAGGAGGTTTGCTGGTAGGACTTGTGACTTCATGAGACACTCATGCTGAGTCTGCTCCTGACGGACTGCACCCTGTGGGAGGGACCCGTGCTGGACCAGTTCATGAAGAACTGCAGCTCATGGGAAGGACTTACATTGGAGAAGTTAATGGAGAATTGTCTCCTATGAGAGAGGCCCCATACTGGAGCAGGGGAAGAGTGTGAGGAGTCCTTGCCCTAAGACGGGAGGAATGGCATAGACAATATGTGATGAACTGACCACAGCCCCCATTCCCTGTCACCCTGCACCACTCGGGGAGGAGGTAGAGAAAATCAGCGGTGAAGATAAGCCTGGAAAGAAGGGAGGGGTGGGGTGAAGGTGTGTTAAGATTCGCGTTTCTTCCTTATTATCCTACTAGGAATAATTATGCTGATTTCCCCAAGTCGATGATGGCAATTTCTGAGTGATCTTCCTGTCCTTATCTCAACCCAAGAGCCTTTTGTTATCTTTTCTGTCCTGTGTCCTGCTAAGGAGGGCAGCGATAGAGCAGCTTTGGTGGCAATGTGGTGTCTAGCCATGGGCAACCCTCCACACAGCTGCATCCCAAGTGAAGCTACTTTTTACAGTGAGAAGTTTGAGACTGTACAAAATACAATTTTTCCAGAAGCCGTGTAAAATAAGGATAACATCAACTCTTCCCAGAATTAAAGGTCAAGTTTGTTTCTTCAGTTTTAGATTTACATCAGTAATTTCATCCCACATGTAACCCACTCAGCTCACTCAGTTGAGCACACAAATGAACATGCAGTAAATTAGGCTGTTTCTCCTGCAGACTGAGGAGGGAAAGTGGATGGTTTATTATTTCTCCTTTTAGATGTCCTGAGTTTCTTCGACAAGCTGGTGGAGGGCATCATGTTGATTTCAGCTTAGGAATGATGTGTGACAGACACCAGAAAGAGCTGCAGTTGGGTGGTTTTCCATGATTTCCAATTCCTACCTGTCAGTAGGTATATTTGCACGTATAGGGTGTGAATAGGGGATGCTAACGAGTCTAAAGAGTGCTTCCTTTCCTTCCTTCCTTCCTTCCTTCCTTCCTTCCTTCCTTCCTTCCTTCCTTCCTTCCATGGTTACTTTCTTTGAAGCTATCTGGGCTGCATCACCAAAGACAAAAATATTAAGCCTTGCAAGGAAATAATAGATATAATCTGTTATTCTTTCTTAATTAACCCAAAAGACTGAACTGTGGAAATACTTTCTCTCCTAGTGACATTGATCTAACAATATGTCTACAGTCTTGACTGGCAAAAACCCTCATGTTTAATTAGAAAATATTTAACCTGCTGTCTTCAATAAGGTCAGTCTCCTTGGGTCCTCACGTCAGGAAAGTGCTAGGCAGAAATCAGCAGGACTGTCACCTTCGGGATAACAGCGCTGCCTGTCACCAGGTGCCTAGTGCCACATTGCAGCTGGCATTTCAACATGAGCCTTGCAGTGGAAATGTTGGTCTCCAGCTCTTCTGCTTTGGGATAACAGCTAGTCAGAAACTGGCAAAGTGGTTGTTTGCAGAGATCTCTCTATTTGGTGTGTGCGTATAGCGATATAAGGTTGGAACACAAAAGTATGATCTCAAAACCCAATTTTGGTGCCCACATATTAGGCATGTGATGGGTTCAGTGGTGTTCAAGTGTTCATTTTTGGTTTACTGCATTAGAGCTTTGTGTAGTTCCAATGGAGACCGTGAATACCCTTACATTTTGAAAGTAGGGTACACGTGTTTCAGGCCTCTGGCTGAGCCTGTGTGACATGTGCAAAGACTTCTTTGCTGTCACTTTGATTTTGTAATTCTGAGGTTTGGAGAGATGATGCTAAGGGATGATGATGCATCCCAGAATGATTGTTCTGTCATGAGCAACCTAAAAGTTGCAAGACGTTATTAAAAGCTATGCTCTTTTCCAGGTCAACTTTAATGCATATGCAAAATGATAGCCAAAGCTTCTCCTTATTGTGCTCAAAGCACTGAGCTGTGAAATAATGTTTGGAATTGATCACAGAGGCATAACACAGTCCACCTAATGTAATAAAATTCCTTTTGGTATAAGGCGCAATTACACAGAACCTGAACGCAAGCACACAATGTGTGTACTTTATAAATTGGTTCATAAAATAAATGTTCATTGTTACTTTAGGACTCCAGTGTTATTCACAAGTGTCTATAGATCTTAATGGAATAAATGCAGTGTCTGAATACTAGAGCTTATTTTGGCATAAATTGCTTGATTATTGGAACTTCCTAGTACACTTTCCTGTAAAGCTCATCTATGGAAATAATTAGAAACAAACTCTTCAGATCCACTTTGCCAGGCTAATCTTCTTTACAAATTGCCACTCTAAAGTAATTTCTGTCTCTCTGTTCTGAGGAGCTTTATCACAAGGAAGAAATGCAATATTAGGTTTGAAAATTAATATATGATAATCTTCTGATGAGTGTTGGACAGTGCGTAATGAGCTTAGGCTTTCGTAAGCAACTGAGTGAGAAAATATTGCTGAAATGAAGGAGGAGAGCTGGGATGAGTCTAGATCCTTTTGGATTACATTTCATACCTTAGAGGATACGTAGAGCTCTAGTATCTGGTTTGCAGTTAAACAAGGTAAGTAGTGTTGTGACTCTTTGGAAAGGTATAATCAATTTTTAGGGAACTGGGGATGAATACAGATGATAAAGAGCAGGCTTTTTAGAGACTTGAAAGAATGCTAGAGGGTTATTCCCTGCTTCAGACTGACTGAAGTATAGAGCCAGAGTGCTATGTAAACTATTCTGTTCTGGCTGAACACCTCTGGAAATGTACCTAGTTGGATATGCTGGATACTAGAAGATAAATAGAACTTAATTTTCCATCTCCAGACAGAAATTCAAAGGGTTGACCAGTACTCAGCTGCAGAGCCACCTTCTTAAGGCACTCACTGCTTGCTACTCTTTTACGCCAGCTTTCATGGTCAGCGTTCATTTGGCTCATGGGACAAAAAGTTGAAATATCTCATTTAGAAACAAGTTTCATTGAAGTATTGCTCAGATATTTCTCTGTAGTATTTAACATCGTTAATAAAAATCACTTAAACTTAAAATATTTACTCTCTAATGTGTGATTGGACTGAATATGATGCATAGGTTTTCAGGTGAGATTGAGCATTGCTGCATTCGATGTGGTGAGCACATAAACCAGGTTTACCTTACTTTTATTTGCTTATTTTTGTTAGTTTAGCTTGAAGAGTAAACGGAGATGCAAGTGTTCAGCCCGTGCCATAGATTGAATCCTCATCAGCAACTTCTCATATCTTATATTTCCTTAGATATATTCTCATAACAGCTAAATAATTGCCATTCGCTGCACAGCAAAACAGAAGGGATCTGATAGCAAATGTAAGATAAGAATTTCAAAGCGTAACTGAGTATACCACCTGAGGAGGAGAAAAAAGCAGCAAGCAATATCGCTGCCTGTGCTTTTAAGAGAATACGTATCTGAATTCTTTCCTTGTTAAAGTGTAGGCCTGTGATTGATGTCAGCAGGTAACATCACTGTCAGTTGCACTGTAACTTAAAACAGACATCACCAGGAGATTTTAAATGTCATTTTACTTCTGCAGAATCATGTCAGGAAGCCCAGTGCCTTCCGGAATAACAAGTTGCCCTCTTCATTTGTCTCTGGCACTCTTCCAGTGCAGCTATTGCAAATCCTTCGCAGTCCAAAATCAGTCTTTCCCCTCTCCTCCCTCCCAGACCATAGCTTACTTAACAAAAGGTAAATAAAAGAAAATAAACTTGTGCCATATTCAAGACTTTTTTCAGGTAGAAGTGCCCAAAATTAACTAGGCAAAAAAAAAAAAACCAAACAAGTGTGCTGTCTGGTGAGATGTGCCAAGAGGATGGTCCGAATAACCTAAATCCCCCTATTCAGGGATGAGGTGAAAACCTGAGGTTATACATATACCATAAATACCAGGATGATTAAAGGTGATGTACAGGAACATTTCCCAGACTGATCCAAGTGCAGACCCTTAATTAAAAGGCCACTTGCTACTGGAGCTGAAGTCAGACCTCTGGTTTCTGGCAGCTGGGGTGAGCTGTAAACAACCATTTTTAAAGATTTATTTATGGACAGTGGGTAAACACTTCCTGGAGCCACAAAGCAAACGGGATCCTGCACGGTCCTCACATTACCTAACTGCACATTGCCTGCCTGCAGGTTTCTTGTTCAGCCTGGAGCTCTCTGCCTTTCTGTCCTCACTAGATGTTGGAACGAACTGAAGAACCAGGATCTCCGTTTTGCTGTAATCTGGAAACTGCTTCACTAAATGATGTAGTTTGCCATCAGGTGAAGAACAAGAACTTCACTTTATAGAGAGGATTTCTGATCAGCCAGATAAACTCCGTTTGTGGGAGGTGAGGAAAAGATAGAGCATTGTGACCTTGCTGAGGCCAACAGGAGCTTTGGACATTGATCTATGCAGGGATCAAGATTTCATCCTTAACTTCCAGTAATTCACGATTGCTGACTACAGAATTACTTTCTGGAGCCAGGGTAGAAGTGGCACAGCCAATACCTAAAAATCACAACAGATATTTTCTGCAAACAGATGTTGATGCCAAACAACGTATTTTTCTCATTTCTTCACCCACGACTTGGGTTTCATTATTTCTAATGATGTGTAGGCGCCTCTTGTTCATAACTGATTTTCTGCTCACAACTTACTCACTTAATTCTTTTAATCATCAAGTGACCAAGAATTATTTCTTGGAAATGCACAAATAATACCTGCTGCTTAGAAGTGTAGGAGGATTTTAACTCATAACCTCATTTCTTCATTGGAGGTCAGGATGGGTCTGCTTTCCTACACGAAGGTGCTAAAGTGTAAAAATCCTCTCCTGAAAATATGTATATACATAAGCATTTATTTAACATTTGGCCAAATACAAAGATTTTCCTCAAGGGTTTTTTATTTCAATAAAATGACAGTAATAGGATCTGAAAACTGGAAACAATAGATTCTTCTACCAGGGTTCCAAGGGTCGTATGGACATCTTTTTCAATTGTTGCAGATGTAAATGATGGCTCTGTGCTTCTCATAGGTTTGTTTATTTAAGCCACTGAGTATTCCACAGCAAAGAGAGATTCACAATGCAGTTTTAAAATCCTGCAGAAAATATAAATTTCTATTAAACTTCATGCTTTTCTTCCAGAGGGCTCATTCCATAAATGGGGGGCAGGCAAGGGGAATAATAAGGAAAAGGAGTGCTAAGACCTCTTCAGGAAATTAGACTTCAAAGCACCAAATAGACATTACTACAACTTGAAATTGGCTTCATTAACTTCTCTAAATTATACAGGCAATAATAGGATTTTTATTATTAATTCACATAATTGTTTATACAAGCTTTTTGATAGAGTTTTATATGTTTATAGGGTTATTTATTTATTTATTTATTTATCTATGTTATTCATGTTATTCCAGCACTGCATTGATGGGACTCATTAAATGTAATGGCATTTGGCAATTTATCACAGATTAAAAGCTCTTTCCAGATCACCTCTACTCACCCTTTCTTTTGGAGAACATATCTGGCGTATATCCGGGACACAGTGAATTGCACAATTTTCTTGTACCCGGCATTTCGAAACTTGTCTGCCTGGGCTGTATAAGAGAGAGCACAGAACTGAATCTTTAACCACCATTCCTTCTTTTTCTCCCATTTATCCTTATTTTGACTTCTGTGTTAATTCTAACTACAAAAAATGTGCTTAAGAATGCATAGAGTATTATAATAGCTTTGTTAAAGTCAATAATTGGCTTTACCTGACTGTATTTTACCAACTCCCTTCAAAAGACGCTGTAAAAGAGCTTTTCAGATACTGAAAAGCTCCATTATTCAACTATTGTAACACTAGCGATATATAGAATAATCTATTCCCATTTGTGCATAATGAGGTGGTAAATTCCTTCGAGGCTTCTGGCAACATTATAAACCACCAGAGCAAACTCTATTATTTTTTTTTTTAATCTCACCAAAGTCGGGACAATCAATTTATGCAGCTTTTGAAGCAGATATTACCCCTTCAGAGCATGGTAGAGCAGCAATCAAAGTATTGCAAACATCAGCCAAGCTGATAGGGTAAGCGTGCAATCTAGGGCATGGAAGATACAAAAGAATCATTCAAAGTCCTGTTGCTTCTGAAGTCTAAACCACTGAGTGAAAGGGTGTCATATGGATTTTTTCTTTTCAAAGACTTGGCTGTAGTTGTTATGTTTTGTATCAAAAGTCAGATTTTAATTAAGGAGCCTCTCCATTTCAGATATATTCCTGTGCTCATAATCAGGAGTCCTGAGCAGTCGGTTAATATCAGATTAAGTGGGCAAGGCAGCAGTGGCTGTGCATAAAGATACGTACACCTCAGGGTGTGTTTGTCCTTCTGTTACAAGCTGCATCTTAATGTTTTTTTTTCTGTTACTGGTGATTTGAGAAATGCTTAGGCCAGCAAGCATCCATCACTAATTGCATAAAAGTAAAAATTACAAGGTGATGTGTAGAAGGGCAGTAAAAATGACGAGAGTCGCTTATGAGGAATGAAAGAATGCCAGAAGATGATGAATGTTTGGAAGATTTTAAAGATCTCATTATTTTTCTGCATCTATACTTTTTGCCCCTCCCCTTCCACCCAGGGTTACCAGGGTAGTGAAGGACATCACCCCTGCAAATTTAATGGCAACCACAGGATGATGACCTGAAACGCAGCATCTGTAACCGTCTGAGGCTTTAGATTTTGCTCTAGAGTCATCGCCTGAACAGATTTTATAAAACAGGTCCCTTAATTGCACTTTCTTTGTGAAATCTCTGCTTCTGTGAGAACATTTCCTCACTCGCAAGCACTCGTTGTCTTTGTGTTCTACCCCTGCCTGAAATGGAAGGGATTCTCCTACCTAATCCCTGTGATTTCTTTAGTTGAATCTTCCACAATGGAAATGTTTGGTGTGTTTCTGTGTTTTCCTGCCTGCTTGCTATGCAAACAGGGATGCTTTCTGTGATGGTCCCAGCCTGTGGAAGGAGGGAAGTCGCTAGCTGGGGTGAGGAAGGACTAACCCATGACCTTGGTTGAAAGCTGTGTGTAAGCCTCTAGCTATTGTTCAGCCCAGGCTGGATGGTATGACTGCTGTGCAGTCATCAATCACGCTGTAAGCTTTCCCAGCTCGGAAAAGGATACAGCGCGAGGGATGGAGAAGTTAATGTTTCAAAGCCCTGTTGTCTACATATTTTTCAAAGTTCTGTCCACTTAACTGTATCTAGTTTGAATTTACACTGCTCTGTATCTTCTTCATGGGAAACCATGAGTATTATCCAAAGACGTTTTTATTAAAGGGAAAAATTAACTTTATGGACACTTTAAAACTCTCTGATGTGTTCTTCAAAAACATGGACATCAACATTTTTTGAAACTTTCTACCAGTTCATATCCATCTGCCTAAAAAAGTGTCTTCCGTGCAGAACACAGCGTTTTCTCGTTATGAAGTCTCTCTGGTTTGTAGCTGTGAACATCCAGGCAGGTAGTTCCTAATCCTCGGGGCGGGGGAGAAGAAAGATTCGGCAGTCATTAGCGTGCAGAATTATCTCCAACACAATAGATTTTCCTCATGACAAATCACACGTAATCTCCATAGCAACCTCGCATAATTATGCACAAGGTTTCAATGTAGCAACAAAAATAAGCATGGCAGGAATTGTAAAGAACAGCTATATAGCGTGAGACAGATGTGGGAGTGGATGCTGTATGGAAGACTGAAACGCAACTGTTCTAAGATGTAAAAAATGAACAAAAGACAGAAAGATTGCCTGCTTTGTAAGGAGGAGAGTGGTGATTAAGCCAGTATGTTATCTGGAAATTGGAGATGATGGGCTCAAATATCGCCTCATAACAGAGGTTTCTGATATGCCACAAGAGTTTAAGGAATGCCATCAACAGTTCCCCTCCACTTTCATAGGATTATTAGAGCTATAAAAGTGATCTCTGAGTTAACTTGACATGCAAGATTGAAATGCAGCAGGGTTTGGGTGGGGTTTTTTTCCAAATTTTGTTTTAGTCTGTTTGGACGGATTGATGAACAGGAGATTAAAAATATTATGCAGAGTTTTGTCACCATCCTTATTGATTTCTATCCATCTATCTGTCTATCTATCTATCTGTCTATCTATCTATCTATCTATCTATCTGTCTGTTCTTTGGAATCCAAAGATTGCTGATACCTTCCACTTGAGCCGGTTTCTAGTGAAAGAAGAGCCTTTTCATATTTTTTTGTTTTCAAAATTGGACACAGATTTAGAGAGAGGATGGGAGAACAAGGGAAATTATTTTTTTATTCATACTACGCTGTTTTTTTCTCTCTAACTATGCTCAGAGGACATTGCATCGCATCCTTGATTAACAGCCAACCTGCTTGTGAATGTAATCATTCTGCATCGATAGCGAACACATTAATAGTGCAAATGCAACACACAGATTATATATTCTGCTTTTATATTCCTGTGCTGATTAACACAATGATCCCGTTGCCAGAGCGGGTCCATCTCAGAAGCAGGGGCATCTCAGAGGCCCTAAGTACTTTCAGTTTCAATAGAATTTGAGGATCCCCAGCAGCAGATTCAATAATTAAGTTCACACTTCAAGGGCAATAATCCTGTGTCAAGACTTATCTATGATTAAATCATTCTGTTGGTGATTTCCTATTAATTATCATGGCCTGATTCGGAGCTCTACAGCTAACCTGTCTCTTCTGAACTCAGTCAGGTACTTCGACATTGACTTCAGCTGATTTTTACTAAAACCATGTAAAAAATGATATAATCACTATAATTAGAATTTTGGCCTAAAAATATGGGAGAAGATGATATATGAAACTGATCCATACAACTTCATTCAACTATTTCCATCCAACTAATGTTATATGCTTTATTTAAATTCAAAGATTTATTTCAATCCAGAACAAATTTAAGCCATAGGAACGGATAACTTCTTATATTTAATATTTTATGCAACAGCACAACTCCTTTCCAAGCTCGTCTTCCTCAAATAGCAGATCACAGGGGTAGCTGAGGTGATTTTACTATGTCACCCTATTAATGCATACGCATTGCTCATTTGCCTTACTGAAGACTCTCAGTTTTGTTCATAGATGAGAAAAGTTAAACCAAAAAGTGATCATGATTCCTAATCCATGTTTTTCTTGTCTCTGAGCGATTAATATTTTTTAATTTGAATAATTTTTAATTCTGTGTGAAAGTCCCAAGAGAGAGTGAAACCATGACATGTCTTTGCCCTTACACTTTCCAGTCTTCTAGAGACATCATCTCTTCCTCTTCAGGCCTCCTACATCTTTCCTTTATTTAAAACCCAAAGGCCTTGTCTTCCAAGAGTTGGTAAACATCTTCCCTTCCCTTATGGCTGGTGGCAGGCAGTGGGCTGTCACTTTGGATACTTCAGAAACAAATGTCACGGCATGGCAAACTCCAAAGCATCTTGTATAAAAATGAGTAGCAAGCTAAACAAACCTTATAGGCAGGTAGTAATAAAAGAGTTGCTTGGACTGCTCATGGATCATGCATGCAGGTGGAAGCAACTCCATTTTTTTGATTAAAATATCTGAAAATTATCACCAATTGCCTGTCGCCCTGCAGCCAGGTGGCAGTCCATACTCAGACATACAACTAAGACCAAGGACAAAGTTTAAATTCTGTGTCTTGCGACTCCTTCTTATCTAAACAATCACGTGCCTGAAGCGTGCGATGCTGAAGTGGAATACCCTTGGCTGTCCAACGAGGAGCTATGCTAACTACAAGCAAGGTTTGTCCCAGGATTCTCTGGGGTTTGATTCTATTGACTTGCACTAATATGAATTACTTGGTCTTAATCCTCTTTTATAGAGCATTTGAGATTACATTAGCTTCTATTTTCATGTCAATTCTATTAAATAGGTTTACTAATATTAAGTATTAATGAGTTTTAGATATTTTTCTTGCATTCGACATATTGCTTTTTCTTACTGTTCAGTTAAAATCCTTTCCACATGAAGCAAAGGTGACTAACAGAAAATAATTGAAAGCTTGGCTAAGATTTTCTAGAAACAAGGAAGCAAGTACTGCATCCTGTTGAACTCTATTAACATTTCATACCACAAGATGTTCTGTCTGCTAATATAAAACATAATAAGATGATTTGTCAGGAGATAGATGCCGAACTTTTTATTCCTCTCTCAGTCCATTTTATTTGCATATAAAGTGGCACATTTACACTCAACAATAACTAGTCCTGGAGGAATGATATTTAAGAAGAGAATATAATTAATCTATTCAGGTCATAAACATTTTCTTCAGGGCAATGGGCAACCATCTAAGACAACCTTCATAATCATTCATGTACATTATTAAAATACTTCAGAATGAGATAGCGAAGCTGAAAGTAGGCAGAATGTTGTCAGTTTATTCCAAGGAAATGTTTAAGGTTATTTTACTCGGGATGTTGAGAATTACCTTAACAAAAAAATTCCTCTGCATTTTTTATATTTGGCTTTGTGTTTACACTGAATCTGTTCCGTAGTGTCTGTAAATGATATGTATATTACATTTCCCAGCATTTTATTTCAGAGCTCAAAAACCATACAGGATTTTTGCTATTTTTTCAAATATTATGAATGGTTTATATGGAATCTTTGGGTTACAAAGCTGCTTAGCAGCTCTAATTATGATAAAAGGTTTTCAGCAGGTCTGCCAAAAGAGAAGGCATTTTCTGAATACATTTTCAAGCAACTTTGTCTTCGAGGTCTTGACAGTTTTGTTTTATAAACTTTAACTGTTTCTGTATTTTTCAGAAGTTACATAGATTGAAGAGGAGAAAGAGAGAGGAAATTTAACAGTGTATAAAGGACCATTCTGGTCTGCTGCAGTATTCCATCTCCTTGGAGGATATTCCTGTCCTCTTCACCAAATGAATTAATATCAAGGAATATTCATATTTATTGCAAACTACGTACAGAGGGAACCAGCACATAAAGCCAAATTTGTGTAATTTTTCCAGTATTCCACTTGCCACACTTTCTCTGGAGAGCAGTGTTTTGCGCTGGGATTTGATTTAAACCTTCTGGACCATTTCCGTAACTCCAACTCCATAGTTTATAGTCATAAACTAATTCATATTCCAGGAGGAAGGATCAGACTACCTGCACTTCACCCAGCACACTCGCTCTCTGAACTGGAAGACGGCTTTCTCTCCCTTTGCAGGCTGAACACATCCACTCTTTTCCGCTTTTAGTTCCTAGCAGCCCAGATCACGTGCTTTTGCAAGGAGGTCTCCTAAAGTTCAGTATCTTCTGCTGCCACTCACAATGTGTGATCTTGGAAAATTTCACAGAAAAAACTCTCAGTTCAGTTCTGCTGCTGCCAGTGCTTTCAAAACATGGGCTATTCATTCCCCAAGAGGCAATGCCCCTGTGCCAAGGGGTACACAGCTTGGTAACAGGTGGGGATAGGTGAGGAAACAGGCAGAGGGTGTGTGAGAAAACATGGGGAGGCTGTCAAAGCTACTTAAGTTTGCAAGTATTTTGATATAGTATTAGACTATATTTTGATATATTCAAAATAGTATTTTGATATATATTTTTTGATATAGTCAAAATAGTATTTTGACTATTTTGATATAGTATTAGACATCAAATATTTTTTTAAACGGAAAATAATGCTAAGTAATCACAGAAGTCCATAGTCAACAATGTATTTGTTTAAACCACTGAATTACTATGGAATGGGCTCAAGTCATCATGGAATCATAGAACGGCTTGGGCTGGAAGAGACCTTAAAGATCATCCAGTTCCAACCTCCGTGCCATGTCTATGCATTCAGTTCCTTTTAATGCAAATGCAAATTATCTATGGAGCTTTGTAGGAAAAAGATAGTTTTACTTAACAAAGATTTTAAATACTCATTTTATTTTCTTAAGCATAAAAGGGCCAACAGATAATGTTTGAGTTCAGTAAGTGGATAGCCTCCGAGCCCCTTCTGAGGCACCATCATTACCCTATGATAGACTGTCTTACCCCACACAGACAAGTAGCAGTCATGACAGTGAATCTGAAATAACTGGTAATTACTGATCACGGCACAATGCAAACTTTTCATACATTGATTAACCACAACTAATTATGTGAGTTTGTCATCTTTATACTCTATTTTCAATATTATGTGGAAGTAGCTGACAAAACCAACGCTCTGCATTTACCAGCCAGGAACCACTCAGTTATTGCAGATGCAGCAAGCAATTCAAGCACCTTTAACTTCAGATTTGCTTTAATCTCATGTTCACAACAAATTCAAACTGCTTTTAGAGTAGCGTCAAAGGACTCACCACAGCAGAAGATCAATTTGTCATGCTCTTATTATCACCGCGCTTAAACTCGGAGGGAAGCAGAATTCAGTTGCAGCTTGATAGACAGAGGAACTGATGGCTGTATATCTGTGTCATAAGGCAGATGGATTGGTGTTAGCGTGTGCGTTTTGCTCTGTGAGAGGGAGAAAAAGTGTACAGTCACTGTAGGAGTCATACCATTTTCTTTGTGATTGGATTTTTAATAGCCAGAATGTAATTGGCCAAACAGACAGCCGCTAAGGAGAAAATGAGAAGGCTGTAGGGACAGAGCTGCCTTTCTGAAGACCACACATCCATTTGGGACTTAAGCCTTCTCTGAAATTGTGTTTCTAATTTTGGCATATCAGTGGGAAAGAAATTCTGAGCCTAAGTGGGATGGAATGAAATGTTTTACTTTTTTTTAATATATAGAAAGAGTTCAGGCTTTTGAGTTTTAGCAGCTTTAAAAAATGTAATCACATTTATCCTGTGAGTTCTTCAGGTTCTCTTACGCTTAATTTTCTACTGACACCCATGCGCCTATCTCGTAAGAGGCAGGACGGTGCCCGCTCAGCACCTCTCTCTGAGCAGGTGTGCAGTTCCGATACAGCTGATCTCCCGTCAGTGGAGCGATTCACATCCTCTCATCCTTTTCCTGCTCTCTGTTCTGTGATGGTTTTTGCTTTCCTGACCAAAAATCAAGCCCTCGGTGGGAACACAGTGGAGTGGGTTGCAGGGAGCAAATGGCAGACCCAGTAAGGAGAACGTAATGGGATTTCCTCTTAACTCCAATTCTGCAAATTTCCATTGGGATAAAGTGAGTTTCAGCAGCAGCAAAATTCATTGCATCTGGAGTAACCTCGCAGAAGGAGGTTTTCTGTCTGCGGTATGACAGGAAAGGCATGGCCTAGAGAAAATCAATGATGAGGCAATTGAGAGCAGTGAGCTGTTCCTGTAAAGTGCAAACCTATCACCATCGTGGGAGATAATAAGACTCGTTTCATTTACACTGTAGAAACTTGTTCATGGCAGCAACAGAGGTGTAATAATGGACTTTGCTTCTGGAACTGACAGGAGGGATTGAGGTAATCCTCAGGAAAATACTGGTACCTGCGTTTTTTATGAAAGGTCATATTTCTTTCCTGAAACCTGAGGCCTTTTTGAGCTTCTTGAAATCCTGAGCCTGCAGTGAAAGGGCTGGGTGAGCCAGTGCCCGGGAGTGCCGACACCTCCGACCTAAAGTCTAAGCCTACCTCACACCATTGCCAGCAACAGAGCTGGAGCTCGTAGGAATGAGCCACCTCCTTTGAAGTGCTTAGGGGCATGGTTTAAGGGAGTGTTAGGAATGGTTGGACTGGATGATCCAGTGGGTCCTTTCCCACCTGGTGATTCTATGATTCCTCTGTGGCAGCCTCAGTTCCCCTCCCTTGATGAAAACAGCACCGGCAGATCCAGTTGCTGTAGCCCTCGTACATGAATTACTGTTCATTCTATTCTTTCTCTGGTGGAAGGAGAGAACAGCGCACCATACATTGGTGACTTATAATGAACAGAAATTTTTTACATGCTTGGATAAAAGGAAAAATTCGGCTGGCTTCAGTGCTACCTTTTAATTATCACAGGCCCTGCAAGGAACTGAATGGGAACTCAGGGATTTCTGTAACTCCCGCACCAAGATTTACCTGTTCTTCTCAAAGATCTGTAGTCAGTTCTACTGAAAACAGAGGACCTGGACTTCTCCATCTCTGTCCTCCCTTCATCATACTTTTTATGCATTTTAGTTCAAATAAATGGGAGGAGATCATCTGACACATAATATTTGGGGAACAGAGGAAGATGGAAAGCTGTCAGGTCATTCCACTTGGAAGTCTGGGACCGGCCAGAGACTAAAAACCTTTCAGAAGAGGTCCATTTTGAAGGATTTGCTCACTTGAAATGGAGTTCTCTTGAGTAATTTGAAGTTGTTCCTGAGATCCTAATGATCTGCCTTCAGTGTTTCTTCCTGAATGCCTGCACTTTATTACCTCCTATGAAGATCCCAGGGCTCCTGGTGAAATTTGTTCAACTGTTTGCAATCACACCAACCCACCCACCCATCCCCATGAAGTCATGCACAAAAATTGCAGGATGTCAAATGTCATCGGCATTTCTTCATTGCCTCTGGAGTCCAAGATCCCTCGGCTAGCCCTGACCCAAGCACAGGCTTATTTACGACTTACAACTAGGGCAATGTATTTGTTTTATATTAAGAAAAAGCCCATGAGATCCGTTTTAAAATGAAACTAAAAAATGCACAGGAGCCTAAATATCTGTCGTTTTTATAATGTACAAGACTCTCCAGCAAGTCAGAATGCAATTGATATGTTGCACAATTTATGCTACGAACTAATCATGTCAAGATGGCTAAACCGGGCTGTTAATTCATTTATAGCCTTTCTTGTGTTGTCAAGGAACTAATACACTCACTAACTATAATAAGGATGAATTGCATAGGTATTTAAAAAAGGAAACCACTTTTATTTAATCAAAACATTCTGGCTAAAGTAGATTTTTTGAAGTGTTTATGGTCTGGATGGATTGCATGACTGCTGCTACTGTTCTTGTTGTTTCAACCATTTTAGTGTTAGTGGAGTCAATGGCCAAATTTTCCATCAAGCACAACAGAAATTGGACACTTGAATTATTTCTTGTCAATTAAATCATTATTATTTGTTTTAAACATATGGGTTTGTTGCATGTTAACATTTAACCGAACACTAACAGCCATCAGGATGTAATGAAACATTCACAGGACTCCACTAACGTGGTTCAGAACCTCACAAGAAGACTTACATCTCTAACTACTGCAGCGAATAAAACCTGTTTAAAACAAAGATGTTCAGAAATATATCCAAAACTGAAAGTCTTAAAGTTTTAGGAAACCCCGTATTCCTTTAGAAGACTGTATTGAGTCCAGACCTTACAAATGCTTGCACACACTTGTGTTTCTGTTTCTGCAGTTTTCTGCCAACATGGGACAAGAATCTGCCTGCCTGGACTAAATGGCCCTGAAATTGCCAGTGTCTCTGATTGCTGTGGTCCCCTGACTCCTTCCTTCCTGTATAATGATTGCCATGGAAGAAATGAGTTTTTAATCCCAAGGAAGTGGCCATTCCATAATCCCAAAGTTTAAGTATCTGTCTGGAAATGCCTTTATGAGCCCTAACTTTTGTAACATATAGAGGTAACAGAAAATCAGATTCATTTAAAATGTTCCAAATCATCATTCCCAGAGGGAAAACTTCAGTATCACCCTCTGCTAATAGAAAATTCTGTTGGTGCCTTTTTGACCTGCACAGTTCTGATGCCTGCTGTAAAATTATAAAATTGTATTAACAAATTCTTCTACTGGTGTACACGAATTTGTGTGTTTGTGCACATCCAACTGCATCATAAAATAACAAGACTACTTATTATAACATAAGGATTTCTGAAAGCAATTGAATACACTGGCAAATTTGTTGCCCAAGGAAAAAAACCTAACCATAGGTTTGTATTACATATTTGAATAATATAAACAATCTCACAGCTGTTCCCTAAGAACATATTGCTGTTTCTGGTGGGGGGATAGTTGTCTGCTGTAGCAATTTCCAACTGATTTCCTATCAGGCTGGACCTAAGCAAACAGAAAAGGGATGTGGAAGAATATTAGGTAAGGGAGTGCCTTTGTATTTGCTCCTCCAGCTTGCTTTTAACTCTTAAGAATAACACAGTCTACCTGTGCTTGTCGCTGTGTGAACATTGTAGTATGATGACATGTGGAATCTGCATTTAATTCTAATTCTAACAAGATTCATGGAGTTGAAAGATTATGTGAAATACTGTAACTGCAGCCTAGGCTGGCTGCTCTTATAGGAATGAGGCTGTGTTTTGCCTCACATCACTGGATTCTTCTTAACTTCTGGACAGTTAATGACAAAAATTTTACTGCAATGACGTTGTAATTTACAAACTAGCAGAAATGTTCTAAATAATACCCAACATCATGTCATGATTTGAGTTTAAGCATTCACTTGTTTTAATAGACTTATTTATTTAATTTAGCCCCTAGAAACTCTCGTTGACACTGGGCCATTGCTTTTAATCGCCACACTTAAATAGCACATTTTGAAGCCTGCGTTTGTTTTTATGATTGCTAAAATACTGTTTGTACAACTGATATCAAGAAATGGTTTTTTTACACTTCTTGAATTTTCAGCCTGGTAAACACTTGAACACTGAGTAACAGCCAAGTGAACAGTCACACGGAAAACAAATTTTAATAGTCAGTTTTCTTATGCACTGCAGAGGTAGAAAGCAGCTGTAGAGTCACCCAGTATTGAATGTAAGCTGTCCTGATGGGTGACAATACACAGATCCAGCAACAGCCACCTGCAGCAGTCCTAGTGATCATGGTGGGCCAGCAACTAGAAAAGGCATTGGCCCCTTTATGTCTCTGGTTTTGCACCCATTCTTGGCATGAAAGTGTGTTTAATTCCCTACAGAAAGGACCAGGATTCTTTCATCCATGTATTTTCATGCACTGCTCTGTGACACAGAAACTACGTCCAGGATAGTCCTATTTTTTTTTCAGCAGAATCTATTCTCATATGCATCTATGTGTAAACTGTCTTCCACTTAGACACATAACCTGTATTTATTTTGCTCTGCCTAGAGGGGAATAGGTTGCTTTAGATAGAAAGTTGGTTTTGCAGCATCTTGTATAAATTCCATGCTTGAAATGTCCTATAAAATACACTGAAGTGATCTAAACTTCTTCATGATCTTGAAATAATGCAAAGGAAGAACATGGGTCTGTTGGAGGGGGCTCAGAGAAGACCATGAAGATGATCAGAGGGCCGGAGCACCTCCTATACAAGAACAGGCTGAGAAAGTCGGGGTTGTTCAACCCAGAGAAGAGAAGGCTCTAGGGAGACCTTAAAGCAACTTCCAGTACTTGAAGGGGGCTACAGATGAGCTGGGGAGGGGCTCTTTATTAGAGAGCGCAAGGATAGGATGAGAGATAACAGTTTTAAGCTGAAAGCAGGGAGATTTAGATTAGAGATTAGGAAAATATTTTTGACTATGAGGATGATGAAACTCTGTCACAGGCTGCCCAGAGAAGCTGTGGCTGCTGCATCCCTGGAGGTGTTCAAGGCCAGATTGGATGAAGATTTGAGCAACCTGATCCAGTGGGAGGTGTCCCTGCCCATGACAGGGGGGTTGGAACCAAGTGATCTTTAAGGCCCCTTCCAACCCAAACCATTCTATGATTCTATGATTCTATGGCTCTATGGTTCTATGATTCGATGGTTCTATGGTTCTGTGATTCTATGTCGGGCATAATGCACACCCAGGCTGCCAGGTGCGTGCCTGCGTGCAGCAGGGAACACTTGGGCTGAACACTTGGCCTATGAATTGCATTACATCAGTGTTCTGCTTGAGTTTTTTCCCTTCCTATTACAAGGACATTCTGTTGACATCTATAACTTTATGAACATACTCATTTGAGTCACTGTTGTCATTGCTTATTGCAGTTATGTGGGGTAATTCAGGAGCACAGTGCAAAGAAAAATGGTGCAATAAGCTCTGCAAGCTGGGCGGGGAGGAGGGCATTGATTTGGAAGATTATTACCCTGAATCTGTTATAAAAAATCTGCCAACCACCAGCAACAAGTTCTTGTCAAGCAGTATGGAGTATGGAGAGCCACAGAGATGCAGTTTACCCATAGCTGGTCTTCACCCTCGTAACTGGGTGAAGTTAGTCTCGGATAAGGACCACTGTGCAGGTGAAGTTTGTTCTGATGCTTGACCTGTACTGAACAGTCAGGTGCAGCGCAAAATCCTTCAACAAATCAGTCTTCAGTGGCATAATGCTTCCCTACTCTTTCTCTCCTTTCTTATCACCTTTGTAGCTTGCTTGTTTCTACATACGCAGAAGAGTTTATGACATAAGACTGAAATGCAAACCCCTGTCAAAGTCCATGCGCTCCTTTGCTTTGGTAACTCCAACCACTAAATATTTCACAAATAACACTGTGACACTGGGGTTTTTCCTTTTAGTTAGACAGTATTCCTAGAAGATAAGTTCTGGTAAAAAGTCTAAGACGTCTTGGTGAAGCCAGATTTATAAACTAATTTAGAGATGTAAAGAACTACATAAATGTTAAGTGTTATTATTCATGAGTAATCAACTGAACAATTAACATACAGAATGGCAGTCCTCTAACTTGCGCTTTTGATGTTAAATGAAGAGACCAATAATGCATAATGAATGGAGATAAAGCCAAATGAATTCCTGTATTTTTTTGTAGATGAGTAAATACATCAGACAGCCATCTGCCCATAGAGAAAGGATTAGTGGTCTGGTACCTCTTTTAACCACAAGAGAAAAGAATTACAATACTTCTCTCTTCTGTAGTCTCCAGTACAAATCTGTTGTAGATATGACTGTGATACAAGTTGTGTCTCAACATTAGAAAACAATATGAAGTTAGAAACCAGAGGATACAAAGTGCTGTATTCCAGAGCCAGAGTGAACCTCACGGACTTTCAGAAGGCATTCTGAGATGGCTGTGATTCCCTGATCGAAGCAGGGATAGTATTGAGTCTGGAATTAAGTCTTTTTTTTTTTTTTTTCCAGAGTGTTTTAAGAAAAGAGAAACAGAAGAGAAATTAATTGACTAAAATACAATACAGTACAACACAATACATCCATGTGCTATAAATTTTGCCAACTCATATGCAAAATGGTTTGGAAAGAAAGTACCCAGCCTTGTTTTGTTTATATTATCACTGAATCTTTTGGTACATCTCAGCAAAGACCATATACTGTATTTATTTTCAAAGTTTTGGCTTAGGAAAGATTTTATAGGTCAAGCTGTTAAATACTATTTTATTTCATGGGCTGCAATTTCAAACAGTTACCTATGCACATGCCACAGTGAATTTGGCTGAATGCTACAAGTTCTTGTTCTAGCAGATCATGTAAAGGAAATAATGATCTGTGATGTGTACCCTCTGGCTTTTACTGATCTCTTTCTGGGCTTCTGATGAGAAACTCTATAGTGAAAGAGATAAGGATCGTTGAAGTTTAGAGAAAAGAAAGTTGCTTTTCAGTATAGCAATTTTCCTCTGTCTTTCCTAGTAATAAACCATATTAGAGCACAATATTTATTTTTGTGATAAAAGAATTAAATTAGAAAGGTATTTAGTGGTACAGAAAGGGAAAAAATGGGGCAGTATTGTGTTTACTCTATCAGACAATGTTCCTCCTTTACCTCAACTTATTTTTTGGCCAGCAAGAATTGGTTTCTTTTAGAAAGTATACGTTGAATGTACATGTAGCACCACACACTTTTGTATTATAACAAAACAGAAGAAAGGCTGTTTGTAATACAAAACACTGCAAATAGAATTTGGGATTTTTTATTTTTTAAACAAATGAGACACAACTAACATTCTTCATACAGTTTTCCTTGTATATTTAGTGTTTCATATTTAAATATAAATCACAGAATCATAGAATCATGGAATCATAGAACGGTTTAGGTTGGAAGGGACCTTAAAGATCATCTAGTTCCAAAACCCCTGCCATGGACATGGACACCTCCTACCAGAACCAGGCTCCTCAAACTGGGGAAGATGTTTAATTCATAATGTGAATACCACACTGAATCTCTCTGTTCAGTGCTAGTTTGCACAGGGGTGAAATTTCCCTAATGTGTATTCATTCAAAATTTCTGTATATGTGTTTTGATGTCAACTGCTCTATCCAAGATTTACAGAAATATGACAGAAAATGTATTGTTGACGCTACAGGTTTTAATACATGATTCATCTGTGACATTACTTACCATGATATTCAGAAGCTATGTAGATTTAGGATTTAGACATTCATAAGTCTTAAGTATATCCACACCTACTTAACAGAAAATGTGTGTTTTGAAAAATAAAAAGGAAGCTATGTGCTTCAGAGCAGGAGCTGCCTAGCTGATAGGAAACCAGAGGGGACTGTCTTGCACAGTTGTTCCTTACTAGTCCACTCTGGACATGCTTGGAGCCCACCAAGATGGGCCAGGGACAGCAGATGGAGAGGGCGAGAGAGTTGGTTTGTTCAGGAATACAAAGAGAAAGCTGAGGGGAGATTTCATTGCCGTCCACATAAGCCTAAGTGAAGGGTAATGGGAAAGACAGAGTTAGTCTCTTCTTGGAGGAGTGCAGTGAAAGAATGACAGTTGCTTGAAGAGAAATTCTGGTTTGATGTTAGGAGAAAATTTTCACCATCAGGATGACCGAACCCAGAAACAGGTTGCCCAGAAAGGCTGTTGACTCTTGGAGGCATTCAAAACTTGGCTGGATATGACCTTTTTTAACATAATTTAACTTTGAAGTTGACCCTGCTCGATAGTGGGGGTGGCTTCCCTTCTTCTTTAGAGGCTCCTTTCAACCTAAATTATTCTGCTCTGTTCCTGGGGTTCATATACCTTCATCTGAAATAGCTTGGCCTAGATATTATCAGAGACAGGACTAGTGAAGCAGACAGGCTGGGTTGAGTAAATCTCAGATATCCATTTTTATTAAGATATAGAAGATGGTAAAAATATCAGTATTATTATTATCAGAGTAAACAGATACTAGACCTTTGTGGTCCACCCAAGATCGTTAACATAAGACAGATACTTTTAAAATGCCTATAAATAAACAATTCTCTATAAGTATGGTCATCACATGTAGAGCTTCATATGAAATTGCTTTCCAGCTTGTATTTACATGCTTAGTTAGGAATGAGACTATGCAGAAAGATGTATTTTCTTCTAAAATACCACGGTTACATAGAGAGTACCTCCCAAATGTGTTTGTGGATGATCCCTACTTGCAGTATTCAGTAACTATTTAATTTATGCTAGAGAAAATAATTCTTCATGACCATTACTGTTATTGGCTGGGATCGTACAGTAGTAAAAATTGAGAGCACTTTTATTACCTGAAATAATGTGTAATACTGAGGCTGCTGATCCTTTCCCTAGAAGTGATTCTAGATTCACTTCCCTACATCCTAGGACATTGATCAGCAGTGTTAGAAACTTCCTTTCACAGTCAGTGAAAGATTATTTTCTTCTTGAATTTAGTCATATTTCTGCTTTTCCCTTTCAAGTGTTTCTATGTATTTTCTTCTCTTCTGTGGAAAAAATAATATTTAAATAGCAATAGACTCGTGAGAAACAAACCTTGTGTATTAAAAGTTTTCATCTCGTATCATGCACCCACACATCCTTTCATATCTGCGTGTATACACACACAAATTTTTTGTGAGTTTGGTACTTTTATTGCTTTTGGCCAGCTGCAAATGGAAACATCCAGTTACTTCATTTCACATTTTGATTATAAGATTTTTTCCTGTTTGATAACAGGAGATTGCACAGAGACATAGTATCTGACAGTGTGCAAATAAAATACCTGTCTCTTTGTCAGACAGGTTTACAGTCACATAAAAACACACAAAAGGAGTGAAAACAACCAAACAAATGCAGGGCAGACATAAATCTTGTCTGAATAAAGCTGAAAAGTATACTCTGACTCCTGGAGTAAGGTGGGAGAGGGAGAATGTAATGTTTGGAGGGGTCCTGTGCAGGAACTAAGAGCACATCATTCACTCTTACCTCCCATTGATTAGACACAGTTACGGGAAAGGCACTCGGTTTTGGCATCTCTGCCTGTGCTTAACAGGCACTGAAGGTGACATCCAGGGGGATCCCAGCTGGGCTTCAGAAGTGCCTAACCACTTACACTGGCACGAAGAGGGATGTTTATATTTCTAAACTCAAAAGCTCTATACAAATAGGCCCACGATTCAGCAAGAACACAATAATTGCTTTCCTTTCAACAGCAGGTGACACGTTTCCCACTGAGAAAAATATAATCCTGCTGCTTTTAGTCATAACAGGAGCAACAGGAGAAAAATAGACAAGGAAGCGGGAAATGTCACCAGTGGTGTCTTGTAAAAGCCGTTTGCAGGCATGAGCAAGCCTCCAAGTACACGAAATTAAAGCATTAATTGACAGGTCTAAGTTTATTGTCCATGAGCTGCAAGTCCCCACATGATATTATTTAGTAATTAATTGACATTTTCCAAGTTCAGAGAATGGTGTGAACTCTTTACTGTTCCTTTTCCTCGCTGGCTTTGCCCTGGGCAGCACACCTCGATTGAGCAGAGAGAATGCATGTGGCCTGGGTGGCGTGAGTACAGGCAACAGCTCCACAGGCTGGTCCAGAGAGATGAGGAGCATGGAAGGGGCTTTGATGCCACTCTTCACATTTAGCAATGCAGACACATGCTGTTCTACCATTTTAAATGATAGCAGTACTATTTTACCTCTCTTACTGAATATCCAATATTGATATCTGTTGGCATCCCTTCCTCTGTTGTTGTTCACATAGACCTTGAACCTGGAGCTTATTTCAAAACTCAGTCCTATCTGCAGACTTGGTTAGGCTGAGGTTTCCCTTGGACCTTGGAGTTGGCCAAGGCACGAACAGTGCCTTCGTGTGCCAGGTTAGCTGGGCTCCATGCCTGACTGTCTCTCTGGGAGCCAATACGTGATGATGAAAGAATGTAAAGTGGTAGTAGAAATGGTGAAATCTAGCCTAATATTGCACTTCCGTGTTGCTGGAATTGCAGTGCTATCCACTGGAAAGTGGCTTTGTTTACAAACTTTCCCAAAGCTTTGAGGGGATGTGAATAATCAGATTTCATTGTGGAACTAATTAGTGTTCCCATATTGATTATTATTATAAGTTAGTAACTATTTCTAGAGTTTGTAATCATGTTCAAGAATTTCCTCTTGGCGGATATTGGTATGTGTCTCATATCTCTGGTGTGTGTAACCCTTTTTCAGATAAAGCAGTTAGACCATATTGATGCTGTAAATTAAAGTTACATGAGGAGGAAATCCTCAGATCTCCCAGGAGAATAGTACATCTCCACATTACTCCAACTCCAAACTATGTTTATGATGTACTATATCTGTTAAGAGTTGAACGCTGCCTTTTTAAAACCAAAGATTTTCTCCATGTAGCACTAATCACAGCTAAATGAATAATTACTGATCTATGGAAAGCAGAAATCTCTGCCTTGATTAATAACTTAGTGTTAAATTTTAAAGAAGAAGCTCTAATCAGGAGCATTTTAAGAGACAAATAATCTAAGTATCTTTTTCATCAAAATTAAAAAGATAAAACAATTCAATATGGCTTGAATTCTATCAGCTGATACGTTTTAGCAAAGGCAGTGCAGTCTGTCAAAGCAGAAAAAAATCACTTTTGAGCCATCGCTCGAGCGGAGTGCATAGCTCTCTTTTGGAAAGGGCCTCTCCAGTTTTCAACACCGTAAGATTAAGTCACTGGATCCTAACTAAATCCACACTGATAGAATTAGCTTATTTTTCGTTCATGTGCATGTGAGTACATGTAATGCACATACGTACTTGGCACGTTTCTGATGCCAGGTTAGGGAGATGGGTGTAATCGGACCAAAGGACTGGAAGGACTGAGGACAACTGCTTTCAGCCACAGCCTTGCCACGGTGACTCAGAGAACGGCACTTGTTCAGTGACTCGGTTTCCCTCGGCATGGAGATCGGTCCAGTCATCTTTATGAAATCCTTCACTCTTTTGGCATTCCAGGAAAGCCTGAAAAGTTTTGCAGTCTGCAATGGCAGACTCATTTGCTCTGTCTTAATCCTCCCCTTGCACCATATTTACTTTGTGGCTAGACAGATACTCTCATATTCAGCACGTCCTCTGGCCCCAGGCATCTGATGCGTGAATGCAAAGTAATATAAGGGGGAATTCAGCTATCCACATAAATGATTGTGTCTTTCAAATATGTACAGAGGAGAGTTTTTTAACCTTATGTGGTATGAATGCAAGTATCAAAGGAAATGAATTTATATACTGGGCTTCCTTGGCCTCCCCCTCTCAGAAAGAGAAAAGCAAAGCTGTGGGATACAGAGGAAGGAATGGGGAGACAGACTTGAAAATTTACAAGAAGTCTAAAGGCATTTAAGAAATCTCCAAGGCAGCAGAATGAGCACATTCTCATTAAAATCATTAGGTGCCTATCAGCATCTTTAGATGTTTAAATGCCCCATCTAACCCAGCACTGTTTTGATTCCTTTGTGGTTTCTTCTTCTCCCTTCAAGAACCCGAGTGACACAGGTAAGGGTGGCTGGACTGACAGACCCAGGCCATATTGAGCTCTAACATATGCTTGTTTAAGTAAGCACTGCAGGGTTGGGCATAATCTGAAATCCTACCTGGAGCATCCTCATGAGGAGAGACTACAGCAGGAGAACTTTTTGGGATACCAGGTCTAGGACCTCTTCTGCAGGGAGGCTGCTATACCCACATCCTAGGTGCATGGAAGAGGCATTCTCTTTCAAAGACCTACTCCTTCGCTGCTACGGCAAAAACCTTTTGGTCACACAACTTGGTTTTACCAGGCCCAGAATTATAAAGGGTGCTTATAAGAAAGGGTGGTGAGACAAGAGAGATGGCTCTGCTCACCAGCAAAACTTTTGAGCTCTTCCCTATAAGTCTCCAACTGTCTAGTGCTGAGACATCTTCCTGCTAGGAGTGTTTGCCGTGCTTTCATAGCATGCTACCATTTCCATATCCAAATAGGGACTTTCTGACACTTGAGTTTGTGACAAAATTTCCATTGCATCCCATCCGATCAGAGGATAGTAACGTTGTACAGTGAGGATGTTTGATATCCAGACAGAAACAGTTGGAAAGGAGAAGAGGACGTAGGTTATTATTCAGCATAAGGGTCTTTTTTTTAAGAGAGGGATTATTGAAATACATGTGATATGCATTTGTATAGAAGTAATTGGAAAGCTTTAGTCTCACCAGCTTGCTTTTGTTCTTGAAGCTTTTGTAGATGATTTATGAAAAGTGTTATTTCTATTACTTGGGCATATGAAAAGAAGCAAATTATCTTATTACATTATGTGGACACTCAAAAGAAGAGTTAAATGCACCACACGAATTTCTCTTAAAACATTAATTTTCTTTCATTGTCTTTAATTCCCTTGATAATGAAACGTTCACAATAGCCACTGGGTATAACTGTACGAAAGATAAATTAGATCATTCCCATCAAATGTAAATCCTCTCCTAGACTTGTCATCAGGATATGATTACTGTAAATTTCTCTATGCATGTGAAATGCAAATCCCTGAAAACATCTCCTGTTGCAAAACAAGAGATTTTAAGAATCTTTTCATTTAAATGCTGTCAAGTAGATGGCTATGGAAATGCTTTTTAAATGAATGATTTAAAGGACTGCATCTAAAGTCTGAAAATCAGTTTTTCTCCCCTGAATAAGTTTATTTCTGCAATATCAATGAGACTTGTGGATGCTCTGTACTTTCCACGGTGAAGTCACGCAAGATTACATGAATGCGGGTCAGTGGGTCCAGTTGTACGACTACCTTGGTATCTGTAACATCTTAAAACCATGCTTACATGGGAGAATCATAGAATCATTAAGGTTGGAAAAGACCTCTAAGATCGTCCAGTCCAACAATCAGCCTAACACCGCTATGTCTACTAAGCCATGTCCCAAAGCGCCACATCTACCGGCTTTTTGAATGTCTCCAGGGATGGCAACTCCACCACTTCCCTGGGCAGCCTGTTCCAATACTTCACCACTCTTTCTGTTAAGAAATTTTTCCTAATATCCAATCTAAACCTCCCTTTGGCACAACCTGAGACCATTTTCTCTTGTCCTATTGCTTGTTACTTGGGAGAAGAGACCAGCACCCAGTAGGCTGCTCTTGATGTGAGAAGCAAGAGCTGAGAAGTTCCTACCATTTCTGGTAGCTGGACGTCTGTGAGATCTGCCCCACCACCTGGTGTATGGCCGGTGGGGGCTTTTGCTGCCTAAGCCATGAGACCGGGCAGAGCCTTCAAGACAAATCGAACTTTTCCATAATAATACACATGAAATGCATGTTAGCATGGATGATCAAGATTTGAAGGGGAATGCATACTTTATTCTTTAGCACTTTCTGGGCTGGAATCTTTCTTAACTTTTCAAGTTTCTAATTTGTGTGCTTATTTTTCTCCTGTGATTTAATATATGCTCAGTATTTCCAACCTAGAGTATGCATGCAAACATCTTAAGGCTTATGAAAATTCATCTAAAGCATCAGCCCTTGCGAGGACAGTACCGTAAATTTTCTGTGATTCATGCATGGAGCACCTACACAGTTCAGATGCAGTATTTCAACCCTTCTGTTGTATATAAATTATTGCCACTAGTTTTGAATACTCAGAAGAGATGCTTACAAATGCTAGATGGCAGCAAGAGGTCAGAGTGTATATGTAAAACCATTAGTATCCCCAAAGGACACTTTTTAAAATCCAGAGTTTAAGAATCTTTTTGTGCAATTAGTCTAAAAATCACCCATTAACAGTAGAGAGAAAAAATTATTACTTTGTGTATCTCATCTGTCTTCATTTTGCACTGACATGCCCGCAGTTAAATCCAGCTGAAGCTCACACATCACACCCTTACACACTGGTAAACGGGGTGTCACCTTCGTGTGAATAGAAATGCTTTTAGGTACTGGACTGATAAGAATTTTGTATTAATTTCTCCTCTGTGTCTCAGACCAGTGAGAACCAAGGCTTCTGCAGGAAATGGTGTATATGTCTCTGATTCCCCAGAGAGAGACGCAGCATCTAAACATCGCAGTCAGCAGCAGAGCAGCAGGTACACTAACAGCACTTGTTGCCATAGATTTTCCAGCTGATGATGATAAAGATCTTAAAAATGTAAATCGGTTAAATATTGTAAAGAACTTTTCCAGTAAGTCACAGTTAATGACAAGAATTAGATTAACAGAAATATACAGGTTTGTGCTTATGTTCTCACTGTTAATTCACATTAAGTTCTCTGTGGATTGAAAGATTAATGTTTAAGAAACATGAGCAGCCAAGTATTTCACTTTCTATTTCACACATAAAATTAAGGGCATTTTTAAAGTCACATTTTTGAATACTAACTGGTAAGACAGTCTATAAAACAAAAGCTATCATGTAATCTGAATTGTCGCTATATATCTTGCGTAGCAGCTGACAATGAATATTTATATAAACAAGTATTTTCAAGACTTTCATGCTACAGTTTGTGTTTGTTTCACTCTTATTTGAATAAGCAGAATGTTTTGCAATAACTGTAACTAATATCTCTAGGCACATAACATTTGAGATGGATCTGTTGTTCAGTTCAGCAATATTCAACTGCAGAAAAATTTAGTAGCGTTAACTAGGAGCTAAATTATAGCTTTGATTTTGCTGGTACTGCATTGTACCCGGATATTCTGAAACGCTGAAAGAAATTAAAGGTTTGTTTTAAGTTTTCTGAAAAGGAAATAGGTTCTCTTTAAATCGAGTAGTGTCATTTTATTTGTTTAGCATCTACTGTACATAGCGTACTGAAGTCACAAGTTATAAGTTTTGGAGGACAAAACATTAATAATGTGTTAGGCCTCATAAAAGCACAAGCTAATAATGATAATTAATACAATTGTTATATGCAGGAATTGAAGGGAAAGTTCTTGGCTTTGTTTGGAACATATGCAAGCAGGAAAACCTACCAATTTCTCAATGAAAACCTTTACATTATGCTCAGTTCCTTCTACATATTAAACTCAACAATTCGCATCCGTATTCACCCAAGTGCAGCATCTCCAATCTCCACTTCTGACTGCAGGTCAATAAGGGTCATTCCCCAAGATCCCATCTCCATGCACTGCAGCCGCTCTGGGAGCGTGGCTCTAGCTCTCAACTTCCCATCAAAGCAACCTTTTATCCTCGCCTTCCTCGGCCGCTGCACAGTTCGCTCTGGCTTTCAAAGAGGCACAGAGGCTCTGCACCGCCACTCACAACAATACCCGTCACTGAGGCCAACTAAGAGCTGGAGCAGAAACCCCTGCCTGCAGGGAACTGCACCCGAGCAGCACTCTGTTGTTTCATTTTGCATCCCATTTGGACCATTTGTGCCTTAATCTCGCAATGCATCTCACTGATATGAGTGACTGATATGTACTCTGTGAGCGTTTATATCGTTGGTAGGGATGACAGGGTTGGAATTGCAGCCCAGCAAGAAATTGTGCTTTCGGCACTTTTGTGCTTCCTGTTCCCTTCAGAATTTTTTGAGAATTAGTGGATATAACTAAAAATCTTGCTTTAGCTTAAGTATTTAACAGGCCTAAATAACATAAATACATGCTTGTATGCTGTTTGCTGACACAAATGTTCCAGCTCTTATTCTCTTTCTGGGACTTCACTGAACTTTCTGCTTATAGCTTACCATTAAAGTGAAAATCTGCTTTTCACTAAATCCCTGATATACTTAAAGTTTATCTCCTACCAGTATCACATGATGCTGTCCAGCCTATACACTACTTAGGAAATGCCAAACTTCTTACAGTTAATCCCCCGACCCCAGAAAGTCAGGTTACACAGTGTGCTTCCCTTCTTTCACGGGTGCTGTGAGCTCCTCTTATAGCAGCGGCAGTCGGCGGCTGTTGGAGAGCCAAAGCAGTTGGGATCAGAGAACCTCACAGCTTCCTCACAGGCATTGAACTGAATGAATTGTTACCTTCGTTGTTCCAATGCTTCACCACTCAGTAAAGAGTTTTTTTCTTGATATCCAGTCTGAACCTCCCCTGGTGCAATTTGAGGCCGTTTCCTCTTGTCCTATCACTTGTTACTAGCTTGAAGAGACCAACACCCACCTTGCTACAACCTCCTTTCAGGTGGTTGTACAGAGCAATAAGATCTTCTCTCAGACTCTTCTTCTTCAGGCTAAACAGCCACTGTTCCCTCAGCTGCTCCTTGTAACACTTGTTCTCCAGCCCCTCCACCAGCTTCGTCGCCCTTCTCTGGATGTGCTCCATATTTTCTTGTACTGAGGGGCCCAAAACTGAACACAGTATTCAAGGTGCAGCCTCACCAGTACCGAGTACAGGGGCACAACCACATCCCTGCTCCTGCTGGCCACACCATTTTTCATACAAGCCAGGATGCTGTTGGCCTTCTTGGCCAATCTGCACACATAAATCCAAGCAGGGCCAATCCCATTGCATTTATGAATGATTTTACTTTCATGAATACCTCATGGAAACTAGTGGGAATTTTGCTTGAAGGAAGAGTGTCATTTGGGCAACAGTTTAACAGCTGACTCGTGTTAGACTTCATCGTGTTCTGTAATCCATCGATACCCTAAGCTGAACCAGCTGCAAGCCCTGGCAGTGACAGCTGACAATAAATGTGCCTTAGGTAGACCATGAGCTGACAGCGCTCCCCGCAAGCACGGCTGCTGGTTTGTTTGTAATAAAATTGAAAATATGCATAGGTACATTTGTGCATTAGCTTCTGATTTGTTTCTTTGTTCTCTATACAAGCACAGAGTGAAAAAGCAAACCAATGAACAGGGGATGTTTAGGATGTATTTCTTTGCATGATCCATCATTTATCTGTTTATATGTTAGTGTATCATGCATATGAGACAGATGGATGCAAGTCAGAGAAGTTCCACTGAGTTCAGCACAGCAGAAAGAGGCAGCCTCTGAGATTTATTCAGCTTTGCTACAATTTTAAAGCTGAGATTAATTTTTCTTGTCTATAAAAATGCAGGTGCAAGGCCTTGCAAGCAGAGCCCTCGACACAGAGATTAATTTTCAAACTGTGCCATAACAAGTTCCCTCCTCTATTTGAAAAAGTCTGGGGCTAGAGCAGAGTGTGCCGGCAGGCGGGCAAGAAAGATGGCAGGAGATAGCAAATGAGACCTGTCTGGAAAGGAGTTGTCAGCCTCCGGAGGTGCACATTGTCTTCTCTCTACTCATCTCCAGTTTTCCTGTTTTCTATCCATACAAATCCTACAGTGTTGATAAGCTGGGTTTTGCTAAACCCTAGGTTAACATACTACTTAGAGCAGGGGATGGAAGCTGGAAATCCTCAGAAATTTTTCTGGCCTTGTTTTGCCCACTGATGGTTGGAAGCAACTTGGGATCATCAATTTGATATCCCTCTAAGATTGTGCTGAATTTTTATGTTCTATTTTTATATTTTTCTATTTTTTAGTATGGAGTTTTACTAAGAGAATGATTGAGCTGATGAGCATCTACTGTTTTGGGTTTTTTTTTTATTTAGTTTGTTTTCAAGTAGAAATAAAACCATGTGAAGATATTCTTGATTCACGCGCGCCTGTGTGTGTGTGTGTGTGTGTGTGTGTGTGCATACATAATTCTTCGTGAGAAGTTACCAGGACACATGTGAGAACAAGTGATAACAAAGCAGTGAAAGAAAATGGTAGAAAACTTCTAGTCCTGAGGTATTTTGTGTTAGGATGGATGATAGTGGTTATTCCAAGTGAGTTTACAAGTCTAATACATAATAAGAATGCAATGTCTTTATCTGTAAATCCCAAACATCTGTAATAACCTTAGAATTAGATTTCCTCAACTCTGCAATAGATCCCATGAATGGTTTTCTATCCAGGTTATTACTGCTTCTGTTCTTTAGTCGGTGTGAGTACAAGCGCCATATGCCTATACAAGTCAAATGCCTCCAACCAGCAGTGCTTCTGTGTGCTGTGGCTGATTTATATTCATAAAAAACATCCAAGAAATGATTCAAATTGTAATTACCTAGTAATGTCAGAAATTGATTAATTAAATGCTCCAGTGTTTACTCTGCATCTGTATGGCTGCTAACGTTTCTGGGCATTTTCATACAGCATCAGTGTCTTTGCTGGGTGAAGTTTATTAATGTAAATTGGATTTGACATAAACAAGACTACAGCTAATTATTTCATGTAAATATGCACATTGTGTAGCAGCAAACTCATAAAATCTGCACATCTTCTTGCACTCATTTGTCTTGACTCTGAATGCCTGGTTTAGCTATAGAACAAATTCTTATTGCCCTAAATAATACTGATGCCTCTTCACTTGTGGAATTGCTGGGATATAAATGTTTCTGTCACTCTAACACCTCCTTAACTTACACATGGCCATCAATAACTTTGAACAACCAGGAACTGTCACATGTACCACTATGCTAAGCTTCACTTTGTATGTTTGTTTTGTATTTCACTGTATAGAGAGGTTTCATACTGAATGAGGACAAGAACTTTCCATATACTGGGGTAACTGGGAGAACAGCCCCCAAACCTGCCCAGGAGGCACGATCAAGGTGCTGTGGTGCAACCTGTTTGCCCATATCCGTTCCTGTTCCTGACAAACAGCCAGTTTTTCCTCCATTCTTTGATGAAATCCTTGGCTGGTCCAATCGCCTAATTGATTTTTCTTGTAGTTTAAAAGCTTGAAGAGTTCTTGGTGCTTGTCCTTCCTCTGGGACTAGCATGGATGAGCACAGCCCACAATCTTGACCATTGTCTGCACCTGCTGTGGTTCCTGCTCCCTGCCTGCTGCTCAGGATCAGGCCCTAACCACTCTGCTCCCAGGGAGCTACGCAGGATAGGTGGGGATCCATGCACACTCGGCCTTTGTGCAGACTGATTACCGAAAGGATCTCCCGATTTGACTCCAAAAACAAATCAAGGGCATCCACCTGTTGATGTTGTAGGACACGCTTCTATCTGATCTCGGGTTTTGTGCCTGCAGTAGCAGTGTGTACATCTGATGTGCTCTTCAATGCCACTGTGAACTGGTGTTAAAAGCTCCATGAGTCAGAGGATGCCTAATAAATTCAAACTTTTCTGGTATGATATCATCCTTTTTATCATCTATTTTTCTATTCTCGTAAATTCCAGTTAATGCTTTGTATTTGCTTTTACTGATTTATACTTCTTTCAGGGAAAGAAAATCAGCTAAAAGTAGCACAGATTTGCCTATTGGACAAAATGTCCAGTTTCCTTTACTTATAGAGCCAAACAGAATAATTTGTTCAATATTTAGTAGAAATGACAAAACTTCCATAGTCTGCTATTCGCATAGAGAGATTTGGGCCCAAGGAATGCTAAAGTTTTAGAGTAAATGGTATTTTAAAAAAGAAAATCTGTCAAGTTCTAGGTGTGTTCATTGTACTCACTCGCTCCTGCTGCCCCTCTTTCTGGTTTTAGTTATCCCTTCCCCTTGTATCTCATCCATCTTGTTGGTTTCTGACTGCACTCCCCACTCTTATATCTTTATATACTTTATATCCTCTCTTATTCTGAAAAACATTCCAGTCTGTCAAACAAGCACCTTTTTCCTAATGGATCCCAGTCTGAAATCATCTGGCTAAGTGCCTGTTTTCTGTAAAATATTATTTTAATCTATCTGTTTGATCTTTGGAATTTATCCTAGCATTCACCTACTTTATCTTGGGCTCTGTTTCATTGCTTTGAAAGCGGACAGCTGTCACACTGTTTTATAAATTGACATCTGTCCTTTAATCCAGCTGGTGCTTAAACCATTAAACTGATGTGAAATCCAGTACAGTGGTTTTACCACTGCCAGAGATTTTCTAGGGCCATGGAAAACACAACAATCTGCTGGGGCTCCTCCATTATTTTTACCTTGATCCTAATGGCTTGGGTTACAGACATGCAGCCTCTAAGTGACATTGCAAGGATTGCTGTCACCTTGGCTTTGTCATATGGTTTTGGTGAGGAATCAGGACACTGAGAAATCCTGTACCTTTGAACTGAATCTCTGTGTTCTTGCCAGAGGACAGCAGGCATTCCTTAGAAGACACAATATAGTATTACTATGAATTTTGCAGCATCCTGTGAGATTACAGCACTCACTTGTATCAAAAAAGGCAGAATTCAGCAGAGCCATACTGATTCAGTCCAGGTGAAAACTGCTCTGCTCTTTTTGTGCCTGAATCTGTCATCGGGTTTCCCTTTGGAAAGCTGAAACATGTATTGACTTTAGTTTCACTCCTTATCATCGCCAGGTAGCAGCTCTGGGATTCTTTCCTCCATATGCAGTACCAAGATACTTCACTGATCGAACAGAAATCTACTTTAATGTAATTAACTTCAATTAGGTCAACTTTTTTTTTGCTTTTTCTCTTCCAGAATTTATGTTCAGTACCATTGCTACCCTCCTGCCTGCTATGACTTATCCTTCATGTCAAGGCTCGTGTAGGTTGTATAACTAATGCGTAAAGCCCCTGTAACCCTTAAAGCCTTAAAGGAAGTCAAACCAGCCAAGCACCTGGGAATCTGAATGTGGTTTTCACTAAGTCTGTCCTTCACTTTCCAGTTAAGGTGTACTAAGTGGAGGAAGAGCTCTCATGGAATACAAATCCACACACGCTCCTGCACATGCCTGCCTAAGCCATGAGACTTCCTTGTAGAAAATGTCTTACTGGAAAACAGTTTTATAAACTGGTGGGAGACAACGTAAAGTTACAGCATTTTCATAGAATCATGGAATTGTTAAGGTTGGAAGAGACCTCTAAGATCATCCAGTCCAACTATCAACACAACACCAATGTGCCTATTAAATCATATCACGAAGCACTCCATCTACATGTTTTTTGAACACCTCCAGGGATGGTGACTCCACCATTTCCCTGGGCAGCCTGTTCCAATACTTCACCAATCTTTCAGTAAAGAAATTTTTCCTAATATCCAGTCTAACCCTGGCACAACTTGAGGTTATTTCCTCTTGTCCTATCACTTGTTACTTAGGAGAAGAGACCAGCACTCACCTCGCTACGACCTCCTTTCAGGTGGTTGTGGAGAGCAATGAGGTCACCCCTCAGCCTTCTCCAGGTTAACAATCCCAGTTCCCTCAGCTGCTCCTCATAAGATCTGTGCTCCAAACCCTTCACCAGCTCTGGACATGCTCCAGCAGCTCAGTAATTTTCTTGTACTGAAGGGCCTCAAACCGAACATAGTATTCAAGATGTGGCCTCTGTTGCCCTGTGTGGGAAAGCATCAACATCAGGTGTCACCAAGTAGCAGAGTGCTCACATCGCTATCCCAGAGCCTGTACTTCCTTGGGGACAAACTGGCAAAAATTCAAATGCAGCGGAGCTCTGGATGCCAGCTGCGAATCTGGATAGCGATCCTCTGCAAACTATAATATATCAGCATGCCTGTATTCAGAGCGCACTGGGTGCAGAATCTGTCCGTTAGCTAATGAGCTTGTGCTATTTCAGGCTTTATTAAACACTGCTGTCCTCTGTGGATAGGGCCATTTAGTGGGGTGCAGAGCAGAAGCCAAGCAGCAGCAGGAGGAAACCCCAGCTGAATTTTTATGGAAACAACTGGCTTCAGATGAATCGGTAAATCAGTTTTAATCATTGCAGCTGAGATGTAATATGAGCTGTTCACTGAGGCTTAAGTGATTCTGAACAATTAAGAAATTTGTTCAAGGTATTTATTAAAATGATCGTTACGGGTTTTACGGTAATGGTGTAAATCCACAGTATGTGCACAAGGGCTCTTGCCAGCATTTTGCTCCGTTGCAGAGGCTCTAAGTGCGCACTGTCATGCCAGTTGTTAATAAAACCAACAATTAAAATAACATGTTGAAATCAGGTAGGAAAATTATAAATCAGCAATAATGGCAGTTTTAAAAGATCTTTTCTTAAGCTGTCTGGTTTAGCTTTTATTGCTGTTCAGCAGCAAAGGTGAGCAGTCTAGCCAGGTGTGGTATTGCAGGAAGAGACAAAAACATCTAATGGAAAGAGGTTTTATCTTTTTTATACACCTAATTTATTTTTAGTATGCAGCTGAGTAATGTTGTATAACAGGCAACTCATTCAAATCCTCCATTATAATGCTTTCAGACATGCAAAAAAACCATAGTCCAGACAGGAATACATGTATATAGATCATCTTGGGTTGTGGGAAAAAAGCCTATTTTCTATCACAGGTTTATGCAGCAGGATGATAACCAAAATATTTTACAAAAGCTATAATATTCTCTGAAGGCACTCACCCTAGATCTAAAGCTTTACCCCAGGGCATTCTTCCAAGATCCTTCAAAGATGACTTACGTCTCTGCACTTAGTGTAACAGCTTACATCTCCCCCTCGCAGGTCAATCCTGTCCACTCTTTGCTTTGCTAACATAATTTCCTAATTGCAACAGTCTGCTGTTTGGCTGCAGACAGCTTTGTTGTTTGATTTCTAACAACCTTTCCCTGTGAAAATACGACTTTCTGTATTGTGACAGACGATTGTGGGCTCTCTCCGTAGCTCCCTGTCTCCAGGGCTGGACGGCTCCAGATGCCCGCAGGAACTTGTCTGTGCATTTATGAGGCTGTTCACTCCGTGTTTTTCTCTCCTCTCCAGTGACAAACATCCTCCTCTGTGAAGCGTGAGAGCCCGAATCCACGCTGATGTTTTCCTGCCTGCTTTCAAATACAAATGCTAGTGGAGTCAAGGTGTTGTTGAGCTCTGAGCGTGGTTGCAGAGGTGTTGCAGAGCGCTGCATTAGGGGGGTCTGCTCAGCGTCTGTCCCAGCTGAGCCAGCAATGGTGTTAGATGTGCCACAGGGAGAAAGGGATGCTTTGGGCTCTGCAAGGCTGTGTATGACTTTACCTCCCTTTCAAAGCCGGTCTGTGGGAAGATGAGCGCCAGCCTAGGATTTATCAGGCAAGGAGGAGGAGCAGGCACTGATCTCTTCTCTCTGGTGACCAATGATAGGACCGGAGGGAATGGCAGGAAGATGTGGCAGGGAGGCTTAGGTTGGATATTAGGAAAATGTTCTTCACGCAGAGGGTGGTGGAGCACTGGAGCAGCTCCCCAGGGAAGCAGCCACAGTGCCAAGCCTGACAATATTCAAGAAGCATTTGGACAATGCCCTCGGACACATGGTGTGAAAGTTCAGGTTGTTCTGTGCCGGGAGAGGAGTTGGGCTCAATGATCCATGTGGGTCCCTTCCGACTCAGGACATTCTATGGTTCTCTGATTCAAATTTCCCCATGTTCTGCACAACGTGGGTGTCTGAGCCGTGCACCCAGCTCCTCTGCTGGGAGCTTGTGCGGAAGAGTGAAAGTACCAGCTTGCAAGGCAGCTGCCGTGTCCCCGTATGCCCAGCTGAGGAGCATGGGTTTAGGATCAGCGGTGTGGGGCTGGCTGCAGGAGCAGGATGGCCCAGTCCCACCACAACACTGCCCGCCTGCCAGGCCCACTGCCCAGGAACAGCTCTGAAGCACATGCTTAACTTCTAGCACATGAGTAGCCCTATTGAATTAAGTACGTAATCAAGTGATTTGCTGGATCAACAACGGTATCCTTAATCCTTTTCACATATTGCTAAGCTCATTAAACTCTCTTTGATACCAAGCTGTGCAAGTTCCTTAAGAGAGGCAGCCACTACATGCTATTTCTTTAGCTTAACTGTATCACCTCCAGCTTCCAGCAAGGGACTCTGGTGCTTGAAGCCTAAGGTTGCCCTAAGGGTTTGCTCTGTAACAATGGATGGGAAAATGTTCTGTGTTCTCTATAAGTTTTGATACCCCGCCCAGCACAACAACATGGATATGCCAGAACAAATACCCACGTAACCAACCAAAATACCGAGCAGTGGATCCCAGGCCTCAGTGGAGGCACTTTGTTTCCTTTCTTTTCCCCTCTCTTTCCCAAGAGCCATCCAGCTAACAAAAAGGAGAAAAAAATAAGAAAAACAATTAAGCATTACAAAGTTAGATATTTAGTTCTGTCAAAAAAACTCCACAGGTATAATTGTAGGCTTGTGCTTCAGCTCAAAACAGCAGCAATTTTGGTAAAGCAGTTCTCTAATGCTCTCTAAATTAGATGAGCTTGTTCATGACATTTGCATACCAAACCCTCCTGCATGCCAGAATCTACGCAGCTGTTAGAAAGATTTTCTAGTGCATTTAAACATATTACATAATTTTTTCTCCTTAAAACAGTAAATTTATATAGCATCACAGGGTAATAGGTGAAGCAGTGAAATCCTCCTGGCCGGAAGGTTGCTAATCAAGAAGAAAGGAGAGAGTTTTCACCTGTTATTCTGAACAGGATTAAAAAGATCTGCAACCATGGATTACTCAGTAATCCTGCAGAGTGGGAGGAATTGCTGGAGCAGAACTCAAAGCAGAATCAGCACAGCTCAGGTTGCTGAGCTCTAGTTCCATTGTGAATACAGCATGGATGGCAATTCCACAATCAGCTCAATCGCTGTATAATATCATCAGATTTATGAAAATGCACTGATTCGGAGCCAGCTTCATTAAAAGTGCTGCATAATTTTGGAAATATTGACTTGGCCTTACACAGCTTTTCCCACTCCTGCTTTGCAGTTGCTCAGTGTTTAGCCTTCTACTAGGAACAGGCAGAACTGTAAGCCACTTTTGAAACTCAGGGGCCACTGTGCTTCCACAGCTTTCTCTCCAATTTGATTGATCTCATTCGTAGTATGAGTATCAGTCGTGTCTACTTACATGATTCTTATCCTTACTCAGTTATTGGATCTTTGTCTCTGTTTTCATAAAGACAAGGTATTTTTCCTACATGTGTGTGGATCACTTGTATGTATTGTCCTTCCAATAATGCAAACTCCCAAATTGTGTAATTTTTCAGACTCAGCAGTTAGCTGTGCTACTCAAAACCTACCTGGTGCGAGCTTTCATATAACAGAGCTCCAAGGAAGCTGCAACCCTTTCATATTACTGCTCTCAACATTATCAGTTGGGTACTGACAAATGTCAGTACTCTACTGAATTGTATATGTAGTCTTTGTGAACAAGTGTGATTACTACAGGGCTTTTCTCAGATTTTATGCTTTCACTGAACGTGCCAAGTCCTTCTAAATCACAGAGTTGCTCTAAATCTCAAGTGACTGTTTGCTATTTGCTTCATGTTGACAAAATGATAACACTGGGTTCTGATCCAGGGTTTGCAGAATTTGGCTTATTGGAATAGCCAATAACAGAAAAGAGCAGAAACCTGGGCTTGGGAACAGAGACCTTGCCTGAAGCAGATGCTTTGGACACGGCTGGCTCATGGATGTGCCATAGCAGCACAGAATAAGGGACGTACTCCTAATCATGATGCTACTATCAAATCGCAGTTGATTTTTTAACATCACTTTTGCACACTGACCGATTACACAACCCTGAGTTACAGGTCTTCAAAGAGAAATAAAATAATATTTCTGATTTGCCACAGGAAAATCTTAGTATTAAGGTAACAGTCACACAGGATAAACACATTGCTTTCCTTTTCCCTACTGCCTTTATCTCTAGACAATATTGTTAAGAAAGTTGCTTCAGAGTGAGCTTTTTATATTATTGTGGTAGAATTATGCAGAATAAAACTGCTGATCTTATCCTTGCCTGTAGGGCAAAGTGCACTGATGAATAAATCACAAATATTGTTCAATATTACACTAAAAAGATATAAAAGTATTAATACTAATTTATACCAGGTTCAAGGTAGAAAAATGTATTAAGTAAAAAAGGCAGCTTGTTTAAAAGCACTTGGTACTGCAATTGATCATCATTATATGGTTTTACAGTATGATTTTTCTAAACTGTAATGTGTTTATATTATACAAACGTATTGTATTATTGTGGCTTTACTTGTATTGGCTTAGAAGCAGTTTGCTGCTTAATTGTCATAGTGTACTCCTAGTAAAATTCAATTCAGTTGAGTAAGAGCTGATACTGAAGCCAGCATCCAAACAAAACACTCTGATGGAAAAGTGATATTAATGCCACTGAAGTTCATGGCATTTTTGAGGACTTACGCTATTTAATGATTTCTGAAAGTAACACCTATAAGATACATCTCCCTACAGCAGTTAGATGAAAATTTAAGCTTGGGGCCACTACGGAGTTTAATGTAAAGTTTCACAACACTCACAGGTTTTCAAGCAATGCAGTTTGAACAGGATATGGCTGAGATGCATTTGCACAGGCTCCTTGGGAGAAGCGTCTTACTCTTCCTTCTCATCCATGCCAAGGGCCATTTCTTTGTGTCACGATAGCCTTTGAGGAACCAGCCTCTCTCTCTTTCTTTCTCTCAATCAGTACAAGAAAGTAATTACTGCGGGAAGAAATGCAGAATCACTGAGAGCAATTACAGTCCTGAAAAATAAAAATGTATATTTATATATAAAACATAACAGTTAAAATCAACTAACATTTATCTTCACCTTGAGAAGACATGATGATGTAGTCCCTGTAGTAGCTATCTCATATTCCTGGTCATGAAGATAAATGGCTCAGAAGGACCAAGTACTTCACAAGCAAAATCCATATTTTACACAAAATAAATAATAATAGTAAAGAAACAAGTCCTAATACAAACAAAAAGCTCACAAAGTGGTTTTTCGATGAGTCCAAAGCTAAAACAGTGGTGCTATAAAAGCAGAGCTTTTGCCTCCAGAAAGTGAAGATGGATTCTTTTCCATATAGTACTTGTTATTTCCTGAAGTATAAGGTTCGAAAAACACCTTTTGCTTTGGTGAGATATTTCAAGAAAGTTATTTTATTACTGATAGGCTTTCAGAATAATAGGAATGTGGCTGTGTTGGTACTGATGTCATACAAGTACATCATATCATATCATAGGTTATTCTGCGGGTTCATTCCGAAATATTTTATATAAATAACACTAAAGTTACCATCTTCCTTGAAATGAAATGGTATATTTCTATTACTGAGGTGTTTCTCTGCTGAGAATAAATATCATCTCTTTGCACTGAGTTTAAAGAATAGGCATCAGTAAGAAAAAAAATCCACATTGTTCATCTGATCATGATTCTTTACCAGAAATTCTGTCTAGACACAAATATAGTAGCTTTCATACAGCTGATATTGCAAGTTATAGCATCTGCAAAAGTTGAACTGAAAATTATATAGGAGCTGAATTATGGTTTCATTTTCAAATAGGGTACATGCTATAATATTTTTCGTACCATCCATGAAATAAATATTTGAGTCAAATATTCAGTTCACTTTGATTTATATGGGAAGTAAACAAAATGTACACCAGAACAGTGATTGCTCTGTTGAGAAGGTATTTTTCAGTCTGGATCTAGGGAAGATAATTCTGGGCTTAGAGTATAAATATGTATTCATATGTACTCTAATTTATTTGGCTGCTTGCATATCCTCACCGTCATTTGTCTTCCTCTCAAATAATGTCTGAAAAGTGTATTGGGCTACTGCCCTGTTCACTTGGTATGAATCCAAATTTGGCTTTAATCTAGATTTTTACCTCACTGTCATTTCTATGTACATGGGGTAACCGTGGGTTCAAAGTGAAAGTGGACTCCACAAACTGACTCTGACTGTCTTTTAGTCAAAATTTTACAAATGCTTTGAACATTGAATACTAACCTTTTAATCATTCTTCATTTAGGAATATATGGACTCAAACAAATACATAGAGCATTTGGTGACTCAGCTGGAAGAACAACGCTGGAATTTGTGGAGGCAAGTACTATGCACACACATATTTATTTCTGTTGCTAGTTTGGAAAAAAATACTTCACTCCATTGTTTTCATTCTTTAATTCGAAAAAATGATACCGTATTCGGTATCCCCACTTTTAATTCTTTGCAGAATTAAAATCTCTAGCAAATCTTACCTAAGTGAAAGAAATAGGGCATCACACACGAGCTGAATCTTGCCTTTGCTAATCTGGCCAATTACACACATGCACAGGTAGTCTTGTGTTAAATTTTCTAAGCAGTGGGTTCTAACTGTACTTCAGATTCTTTTAATTGGACTAATTTAGGAAATGGTCTTATATTTTTTAGTAAAAGTGTTTTCACTGAATGGCATGCACCCTAAGCTCAGCAGCATGAGAAAGTGATAGTTTTGAAACTAAAATAAACACGGTTTTAAAATTTTGCAGTACTCTTAAGGGTGCAGAATTCCTATTTCTGCTCTGTTCCTACTGCTCTGGGTAAGCTGCTCAGACTTGACTCTGGTTTAAGCAAAGCAGTGATTTCCAGAGGCTGGTGTGCAGCTCGTGGGCATTTCTAGTCTGCCGTACAGCAAATGTGGTAACTGCCCGAGCACTTCTGAGGATCTCCTCAAATGCTGCATCCCTGCATAGTACCTTGCAAACCTCTGTGTTTTCCTCTGGTCTAAAAATTATCATCTACTCGCAGGCGGTGGCCATCAGCTCTCCCCCAAAGATGCTCACTTCATTCCAGGCATAGTTTCCTCTTTACAACAGCAATTTTAGTACATAATGTATTTCAGCGGTTTTGCTGCTGCGTTACTGTTGATGCCTTTGTTAGCTAGGACAAGAGGTTCTGCATTGTTTGCATCTTTCCAAAACCTACCAAGTGTCATTCATAACAGTGATGTGATGGCAAAAATGTCTAGCTCTATAGATTCTTTATTGTAGCTCAGCTACACTGTTCTTTAGCTGTTGTTTCAGGACTGTTCTGATATGAAATGGTAAAGATAGCCAAGAAATTACCTAATCTTCAGAAGCCTCGGAAGTCTCTCACCCTTAATGAGTTAATTATCTCTCGATCATTTTAAAATTCATTCTTCCGGACTTTTCATTTGTGTAAAATTGTTATTATCACAGCTGGTGCAAAAAGTCTGCATCATGGCACTTTGCAGTATTTGCTTGTACTTTGTATTTTCAAAGTACTCAGTATCTATTTATTAAATGCTCACTATCACTGCTATAGTTACCAGCTAAATTCCTATCTGGGATAACAGAATAGACAAGAAATGGACTAATACCCACGATGAAACTCATTCAACATTCACAGCCATATATTTTTTTTAAATGTAATATTTAACTTTTTTTTTTCTGAAGGCATATGAGCAATGACAATCTTTATTAATATAGTCAAATATAAAATGATCTTCAGGGAATAATTTAATCTTCATAGACTAAAACCTATTTCACCTTAGTTCTGATCAAGGAAGAAATAATGATCTGTCTGATTTTTCAGTTGAATGCCTCTCATGTACAAAAAAAGTAGCTTTGCACATGACAGCACTGGCTGGTATGCATTTCACAAACTTCTTAGCCTATAGGATATAAAGAAGTATTACAGCATTTACACGGTACAGCATTTACGATACGGACAGTCTGAATTGCAGGCAGAACTCAGAAACTTTGTGTCTAATTCTTGCTTTCTTTTAAAAGTAGCCAAAATAATTGGCACAAAAAAATGAAGTTTTCATTTGAGATTACAGTAGAATTCAGGAGATTACTTTGGTAAGAATGAAGGTGATAATATTCTATGTGGATGACACTACTATGGTGAAATATAAATGAATAATAAAAAATGAAAAGATGAAAAAGTCTTTGAGAGGTAGCAGGGGTAGTGACTATATTATTAGGAACAGACATTCAGATGTGTTCTGAAAATTCAGTGGGTTTGAAAAACTGAAGACTAATTTATTTTTAATATTATTTTTATGGGGTATTGACATAAAAAGTTAAGACTTAAAATGAGCACTACAAGATAAACGCTTCTGGTTTTGTCGGCCTTCTTTGAACACTTTATTTCTCTCTCCTAAATCTCTAGGATGTTTCATGGTGAGGATTATGCTAATGGCTTGCACTACGCAGGGGCAGTACTAGGCTGTCTACAGCCAGACAGATGTCCTAATAAATCAGCATAGCCCTCTTCTCAGACTTCATTATGCTTTTGATTTGTGACTACCATGATTTTAACCCAGTGGGTCACTGGGCGCTGAACCTGACATTGACCGATAACCCCTGCTTTACTCTAGGCGAGCTAATAAAAAAGACAGACACAAATTCTGACCATTTAGCTCCTTCAGCATTACTCACAGCCAGGACAGATTTATAGCGGCTGGGCTAAAACAGAGGAGACTAAAGCCGATGTCATGGTGCGCATATCAATTTTACATTTCCTTTACATTTCCACACATACAATGGGACCCAAAAAGACATGTGGGGGCAAAATTTTCTTTTCATTTTAGAGGATGACTGTTTGTACACGGCATTAGCATCTGCTGTGGAACATTTATTGCTGTAACTACTGTCCCAGGAGAACTAACTGTGGTTAGGTCACGTTTTATGGCTTTCTACCAAAGGAGACCTCTAGCCCAGCTTCAGATGTTCTGTTCTTTAAAATCTTTGCAACAACAAGGGAGGGTACCTCACTAGTACGTGGAGACACAGACTTTTTTCCCCACAGCTATTCTTATACTGACCATTTTACAGTAATTATTTTCACATGAAGAATGATGAAGTTAATAGTGTATTTGACTGGTCAGTGGTGCCCCCATTTCTCAAGTTTGAACAAAATAAATTTATCCAATGTGAGACAAATTTGACCTCTGTTGATGTAAATGACCAACATTTATCACTTGATATGATCACTATTGTGCATCTCACTGTATCAGCTTGAACCAGAACACTGGATTATATTAGATTTCTCTGTCCTACCCTGTCTGGAAATAAGTTGAAATAGGACAGAATTGGATCAGGGGTTGGGGATATCCTCGCATTGTTGTTTGTCACACAGTCATTTAATGCTCCATCTAATTCAGCTAATGTGTATTACTATGTATAATTTTTTATGGCAGAATCACATAGACAATCAACATGAGAAGCAGAAATTTGCTCCTCTGGTCTTTGCTAATTGACCTTGACAGTAGATCATAATTTTTAAGTCTTGACACGTAGATCATTTACAGTAATTACCAGTTCCATTAACAGAAGAAAGAATTTGTATTTCAGGATAGGATGCTTGCTTAAATATGCAAGAATCAGACCCAGTTCTTAAGATCTTTCAAGGGAATTTTATTATTAGCTCTGCTGGAACCAGGACCAAAACTTAAGTCTGCTTTGGTGAAAGCATTAGGATATCCTGCTTTTCAGACATGGCAAATTCCAAAAAAGGAAGGAGGAGGCACAGACTTATAGAATCACTAAGTTGGAAAAGACTTTTGAGATCATCAAGGCCAACCGTACCTATCCATTACTAAATCATATCCCTAAGCAAAGGATCAACAGCACCTTATTGCTTTATTACAGTAACGAAAAACGCAGAGGGGAAGGACCACAAGCGTGCATGAGGCCTGTGTGGCATTTCTCCAACACTGTACTTTAAACCCAGAGTTTGTTAAATACATTTGCTATACTTTCATCACCAGCATTAGCATGCTTCTATGCTCCTGGGTTTAATGCTTGTATACTAAAGAGGTGCCAAGTATTAAACAGGTTGCTTTTGCTGTAATCATAAACTTCCATTGGGAGACCGTAATTGCTAACAAGCAAAGTAGCTCTGTGAGAATTCTTAATGGTGAGCACAGATTAAAATAACAACTGTGATTAGCTGTAAACTGCTTGACTAGAAAAGGACTAATCTTAGGGGAATAAGTCGCATGGCAAACGAATGAAAAACCCTATATATGATATTACAGTAATGAAGGCTGTGAAAAAACACTAATGCTACCCCAGCTAAATAAGGTCATGCTCTGCACAAGTATCTTTTTCTTGTCGGGGGTTTAGTAACTTGGCGTGAAGGGAGTTAAGATCAAAGCCACTAGGTTTTGGGGCTGAAACCCCATTTTAACCCTTTCTGGAAATTTCTGATAACAAAAGTGCCTCTGGTCTATGATGCTATCATGAGTTACAGACCGTATTTGGAATGAGTTCTCCTGCAAAATTGTTGTAGCCCTGGATCAGCATGCAGAGATTGGTTTGGTTTGGTTGGTTTGGTATTTAAAAGCACGAGGCATCTTTCTTCTTCGCTTCTTGATGTTCAGTCTACCTTTGTTGCCACTCCTGTCTTGCCAGTGGATAGAGCCAGGAGAAAGGTGTTTGGTGCTATTAGCCACTAACACCTGCCTCTCATCTCTTTCGCAGTGTTTTGCTTTGCTGGGGGCAGTGTGTTAGGGTGTTGGTTTCTACAGTTTCTTTGCTACATCTCTACAACGCTGCTGGATACAGCTGAATTCGTAAAATCCATGGAAACACTGATGTATTCCTTTCTATTTCCTTAGTTTTTGGAGGTGAGGCTGGCCGAGGCAAAGCAGAACCGAGTTTGGCAATTAGGAGTTTCAGTCATCACAAGTACTCAGATGTTTCCAGCTAACATTATAACATCATGTATGTCTCTCTAAAGCTGGGGCTTGTGGTTTGTGGCTTTATGCATAGAAAAAAATCACAGAAAAATATAAATAGAAACCATATAAGGCTACCAAGTTGGCCAACAGACTTGACAATATAGCTTCAGACACACATGTCTACCAAGGATTAGTATTTGAATACGTGCATTAGGATACCAATTAAAAATGGATCTGATTTTTGGCCAAATGTGGTTTTCTTTAGCTGAGTGTAAATTTGGATGGTTCAGTGAGCAGTGCAGATGTAGTTACAGGCCATAAAAGGCACCGCCATTGTATTATCTGTGAATGAAAAGCGCTCCCTTCCTTTGACTCGCCGGTACAATACCCATCTTGTTAAAGATACTTTTTCATGACTGACCTTGGTGAGAATAATATGAATAATGCGTATATGGAAAAGAAAGTGTTTTATTGTTTGTCTTATAAATCATATTTTTAACAGGATCATAGAAAAGTAAGAGAGAATAGGTTACAGGTTACAAATGAACCTTGCGGACTACCCAAGTCCACTATAAACATGAAACTTATAACCAAGGGAAAAGACTGAATAGCCACTAGAACATTTGCTGCAGTTGAAGGAAAAGCAGTGCATATTTCATAGAATCATAGATTCACAGAATCATAGAATGGTTTGGGTCAGAAGGGACCTTAAAGATCATCCAGTTCCAACCCCCTGCCATGGGCAGGGACACCTCCCATGGGATCAGGCTGCTCAAAGCCCCATCCAACCTGGCCTTGAACACCTCCAGGGATGGGGCAGCCACAGCTTCCCTGGGCAACCTGTGCCAGGGCCTCACCACCCTCACACTAAAAATGTTCTTCCTAAAATCTAATCTAAATCTCCCCTCTTTCAGCTTAAAAACATTACTTCTCATCCTAGCTCTGCATTTCCTGATAAAAAACCCTCCCCAGCTCTACTGTAGGTCCCCTTTAAGTGAGTATACTTTGTCTCAATGTGCAAATCAAGATCAATCACTGTCTTTCAAACAAATAAAAATAGATGCCTTACAGAGTTTTACACCTGTTCTATTTTTTTTATCATTTCCACTAATTTGTCATATAAAATAATTGTCCTCAAGTGATTAAAGTTGATAGTCATTTTACATGCAACTCTTTCCCTGATCAATAAGTAAATCCCCTTCAACAGTGAATCATTTCAACTCAAATAGGGCATATTTTTGTGGAGTATTTACTAAGCTGACTTAAAATTAAGCTCAAATTGATGTGTTGCAGTATATAAAAAATATGACCAGTGATGATTTTGGCATTATAAATTCCTAACAAGTATTCATTTTAAAGAATACGACTCTCAGCCTCTCAATTGGAAAAAGCTCCCATTAACACTGCCCATCAGTGCCGCACGAGTCAGGAGTCAAGTGTCAAATCTCAGTTATTGAAGTGATTGCATAAAGGATTTGGAACGACCGGAATATAAAATAACTTTGATACAAGCAAAAAATCTCCTTATCTAAGGAGATAAACTAGCCAGATTTTAAAACTGTAAGCAAAAGATGGAAAAGCAGTCCTTAAAAAGTAACTTCATATGATCATGCTTATAAAATTAAATAAATTAACAAATGTTACATTTCAAAATGTTAACGACATCCTGTAATTAATTAGGGATTGGGGTATTTTTGCACAGATGTATACTTGTCATAATAGCAAGACTGCCAGAGCAAGGAATTGATTTGTTTCTCTTAAATTAAAAAATAGAAAGCCTTCAGCAAAATATATTCTTTAGATATATTTGGTAGAATAGGGATCACAAATGTTCCCTACTAAGTTGAAAGGAAAAAACCTCCAGCAGGGAAGTATGTGGAAGGTCTATTTGACATATGGATGTTTGTTAAAAGCAAAATGCATGAACAGCCCAGAGTAAATTAGATCCTCATTTGTATGCTGGGAAATTAAATGTATAATCTTGGCATGGTTCTCTGTTTGGTTTAGATTTTGTATAAGAACAAACTCTTTTGTGTAAGCAGATACACATATTCCTTTAGTGGCGAGTTAGGGTTAGGAAAAAAAAATGCTTTGAGCTGCTTTTATCTGGAGCTAAGTGTGTATGGCAGGTTTTTTTCTGTGTCTCCGGAAGTGCAGACTTTGGTTGAGGTAGCAAGCACCGGGCACACCATGGACACTGCACAACCACTCCACCACTGCAGGGGGAAACCCAGGGCAGCCCAGAAGGACTGGCATGTGGGGAAACCTCAGAGCACCTACTCATCCTAAACAGCACCCTGGTTTTCAGATACAAATCCAAATAGCAATACAACATAACAATGCACAAGATATGGATTAGGATGAGAGGAAATGCCCTCAAGTTGCACCAGGGGAGATTTAGATTGGATATTAGGAAAACATTTGCTTCAGAAAGAGTGGTGAAGCATTGGAACAGGCTGCCCAGGGAGGTGGTGGGTTCACCAGCCCTGGAGACATTCAAAAAGCCTGTAGATGTGGCACTTCAGGATGTGGTTTAGTAGGCATGGTGGTGGTGGGCTGACAGTTGGACTGGATGGTCTTAGAGGTCTTTTCCAACCTCAATAATTTTATGATTCTATGATTCTATATGAATACACAATTATCTGCTCTTGGTGCGAAGAGTTTACCCAGCCCTTTTAAAAAACCCACACATTTCCAAATGGGCACTGTCTGTAGTCTCTTCATAATTTGCTATTGAATTTAGTCTTCCATCCTACTAATGCGTAGGCACAGCCATGCTTATTCTTGTTGAATCGTATTTTACTCCTCAGATAATTCCAAAGAATAATTCTTACGAGTAACAGTGACATTGCCCTGAAGTCTTCTCCAAGGCTGAACAACTGTATCTTTACACAGAGTCTCTCTTTCCTATTCAGCAGAGGAAAACCCATGGATTTACATCAAGGCAACAAATGCGAATTTGGGTCTCACAAAAACAGGATGTCAAAATGTATTATAGGGATGACTAGCGCACAGGCCCAGGCTGTGAGATGGTGTTTAGATGGAGTGGTAGGTTGAAGGATGGAAAAATGGAGAATTTATGAATGTATTATTTTTAAAGAAATGGTGTGTCACTGATGTGTTTCACTAATGAAGTCTGCGAACAGGGCAGTGCTGATGGCAGTGAGAATATGTATACGAAGTCATGCAAGTCAGGTTAGCACCTTTCCCCATAAATCAGTTTCACTCATGAAAGTGAAGTTAAATAATCAAGTTTAGCATTTCTATTTGATTCTGTAATGCTCAACCATTTATAATTTTTCTAAATTACATTAAAGCAAAACTTTAAGACCCTAAGTGAGAACAGGGCCTCATTGTTCCCCACAAAGTGAAAAATGGTTTTCATCTCTTCAGCCCCAACGATGAAACAAGAAATAACATAATTCCCTTTTTACAGAGAAAAATAAAGTCGTGAATATACTAACTAACAGAGCTTATACAAGACATCTATGTTTAAGCCAGAGTTTTTCTGTGTTCCAGTTCAGTGTATAATTAATGTTTTATTTGTCATGTGACAGCAGTGTCTGTTGTCAGCTTGTTCACTTCAATCTGGGGTATGAGGTTCCCACATAACTGCTGGAATCTTTAAAATATTTTAAGCCTTAAAACAAGCTTGGTGTTAGTCTTATCCTGTGCTCTGTGATGGGAGGGCATTTTCTTGTGTCTAGAATTCATAGCATGATGAGGGGTGGAAGAGGAGACCTGTCATTGGAAGTGTCCTATCAAAATTCTGTCTTTGATCTACGGTATAAAAGCCCATGTAAACGATCTCCTCTGTCAGGGGATGGGTTGTAGCAAGGGGAAAAGGAGACAAGGGCTCTGCCCTGTTCTCTCGAGGCAGTTTATTTTACAGTATACTGGTGTTGCTGTGCTGATGCAACAGCTTTTGATATAAACAAAACTGTGGCTGTAGATACCTGTGTCACCCGACTGGGGCTATTACAGGAGCAATAATGCTTGAGTTGAAAGCAGGACACCCATGCAGCCAAAATATTCCTGTGACATCACCTCTTCCCCCTAATGAACGTTAAGTATGTGCTGATCCATCACTGTCATCTTCCCACTCTCTACTGCGACAGTCAGCACCCCTCCCCAGGCTCTGTGGGCACTTGGCAACTCAAGGTCTGGAGGTATTGGAGCGTATTTTTGCAAGGAGCAGAGTTTAGGTGTGCAGATAGCCTTATTAAGGGGGCTCACCTCGTCTCCTGTTTAGCTCTAACGCTAACTGTAATCAGGCTGGAAGAGCTTGGGGAGGTACTTCACAGCTTTCTGAAAGTTTCCTTTAATTCTGTAGGATTTGGATGGCCTCCTGTTCACACGTGTCGCAGGAGATGAGGGTGCACTCCCCATCAATTGTGCCTGCTGTATGGAACACATTTTATATGAACATATTATATTTTACATTGCTTTCTTTGTTAATAAAAGGGCATAATGATATCTACAGCAACCCATATTCGGGGATATGGCTGATTCATACATTACATTTTTGAATCAGGAGTAACTTCCAACATATTCTGCCGTAGGGAAAATATCATGCATTTATAGCATAAACCTGTATAAACATTATTGTAATGGGTTCCACTAGGGACAAGGTTTCAAATATAAGGCAGCATTCATCAGCTATTAAAGACCTGAACATTTTTTTTTTCCTACTTAGATCAGCATAGCTCAGAATTTGCAGACTCTTGATTATGTAGATATTCCCCACAGATTTAAAAAAAATGCATAAAAGCTTGAAAAATACAGACCTCTTAGTTTTATTACCTCCTGATTGGCTAAACAGAGTCTAGGAAGTGTAACTTAAATAAGCAAGAATGGAAAATCTAGATTGATCTCCAGCAAAGGCTTAGCAGTAAGGATATAGCAGCTTTTTTTACAGGATATTTAGTTTGATGTAACTTATGTAGCACCTTTAAAGATGCCAGAAGGATAACCCTACCTGCTCCCACATGCTGCCAGAATAGGCACAAACTTGCACTGCCCAGTACTTGAGCAGGTTTGATGCTAGTTTGATGCTACCTCTCAAATGTTTCCCAGCTCAGTTGCTGATAATGCCATAATAAATACAATATTGGTTTTCACTTGGCAAATTCTTAGTCCTCTACTAGGCAAGTTGAGAGCCTCTTAAGACCTTTTGAGAGAAACAAGTACATATGGTGTAGTTCCTGTAAGGCTTCCTGTATTTTTATGATCTTCCACTCTTCCCGGTCGGGGAAGAGAGATCAAACGCAAAGGAAGCACCTATCTTCCTGCAGAGCCCTGGGAGAGATTGGTCCAGAAATACAGATCAAGAGTTGTAAGCACTCTCAATCCTTCTTCTCCTTTTTTCTAAAAATACTGTTATAAGTACTTTAAAAAAATGGCCAAATTCTGCCCTTCTCCTAGGAACAGGAACGTCAGGATTTCTTTTTGCTTTCTGCAATGTGCAAATGGGAACACTTGACCCTTTCTTCAGCCAATTCAAAAGATGCTCAGAATTCCCATGAAGGATTTAAATCCTGAATTTTCATTGAGATCAAGAAAAAATTCTTATAGAATCCTTTTTAGGCTAAATGTAACCAGCAGCAGCAGGAGCTGATGGTAACAGATGTCAGCATATGTCATAGAATCATAGAATCATACAATAGTTAGGGTTGGAAGAGATCTTAAAGATCATCTAGTTCTAACCCCCTGCCATGGGCAGGGACATCCCACTGGATCAGGCTGCCCAAGGCCTCGTTCAACCTGGCCTTGAACACCTCCAGGAATGGTGCAGCCACAACCCCTCTGGGCAACCTGCGCCAGCGTCTCACTACTCTCATACTGAAGAATTTCTTCCTAATGCCCAGTCTAAATCTGCCCCTCTCCAGTTTATGCCTGTCCCCCCGGTCCTATCCCCACAAGCCTTTACAAATAGCCCCTCTCCAGCTTTCCTGTAGCCCCTTCAGGCACTGGAAGGTCACTATAAGATCTCCTCTGAGCCTTCTCTTCTCCAGGCTGAACAAGCCCCACTCTCTCCACCTGTTCTTGTAGGGAAGGTGCTCCAGCCCTCGGATCCTCTTTGTAGCCCTCCTCTGGACCCATTCCAACAGCTCCATATCTTTCTTGTGTTGAGGATTCCAGAACTGGACACAATACTCCAGATGAGGTCTCACAAGAGAGGAATAGAGGGGCAGAATCCCCTCCTCTCCCTGCTGGCCACGCTGCTTTTGATGCAGCCCAGGACACAGTTGGCCTTCTGGGCTGTGAGCGCACGCTGCCGGCTCATGTTGAGCTTCTCATCGACCAGCACCCCCCAAGTCCTTCTCTGCAGGGCTGCTCTCAAGCACATCATCCCCTTACAGTGCAGGACCTTACACTTGGCCTTGTTGAACCTCATAAGGTTCTCAGAGGCCCACTTCTCCAGTCTCTCCAGGTCCCTCTGGATGACATCCCATCCTTCCAGTGTGGCAACTACACCACTCAGCTTGGTTTCATCCGCAAACTTGCTGAGTGTGCACTCAATCTCGCTGTCAGTATAATTGATAAAGATATTGAAGCAGTCAGATTGCAAGTCTTCCTGTAGTCCTGCATCACAGTCTGCACTGGAAAATACCAACATGGTTACTGGGGACCAGTTTGTTCTGGAACCTCTCCTCAAGCGACTGATCTGTGATTTTCCCTGCCAGCACGGAGTGCTCAGTGAGTGTCCCCAGCAGCTACCATTGCACAGCTTTTTGGGCAATAGCCTTCCTGGCGGCTTTCCCAGATGCACAAGCAATCATTCCGATATCTGACCTGAAGTCCCCAAAAGGGCAGTGATGCCTCAGGTCTCACTGAACAGTGTCTTGCGTCAGGCTGAAAGAGCAACTGTTTCTATATATGATGTCAATATAAGTGATTTCTACCCTACTCTTATTTAATAAGGTTTTGGAACACTGCTAGTGTAATCTAGTAATCTTTAGGTAGAGTATCTCAAAAATCTAATATTACATCATAGCTTCAGTCCTAAATAAATAAATCACTATTAAAAAATGGACAACTTAATAGCTGTACACTTCTGGAGATTGCCCCGCCAGATTTTCAAATATGAAGTTTCTCTCTGAAGAAGAATTGCTTACTGTGCAAATCAGTCACTCCCAGCTTGTCAAAGTACCTGTTCTTGCCCAAGCACCTCCCATTTCAAAGAGCTGTGGAATGCATCAGTGGGCAGAGGTAGATCACCTCCACATGTACATTAAGCCAGTCAAGAACCAGACGTCAGTTTAAGAAACATCTGTCCCTTCCACAGTAGCTTGATGTCTGTGATGACAAAATTCCTATACTTGGCAATTTCTGCATTTGTCAGTGCCAGCTGTTATGTTCCTATGTTTAAAACTACGGCTACCTTTAATGAACCGAGCTAATGCTATCACCTGCTGCATTTTAGTGTTTTGAAGTACAAGCATTATTGTTTTTAGTATTGCTCCAAAACAGTGGTAAGCAAAGTTATGAATTTTGTTTGCAGACTATTGTATTGTCTAATAAATGTCTACGCTAGATAAAATTGCGCAAGCCTAGGGACAAGATATAATTAATGATTTGGAACATGTACTTATTGCTGTGTATGAAAGCAATATGCTATTAATCGTAAAGAGACACAGAAGAACAGTATCTCAGCTGTCAGGAACAGTACAGCTCAATATGAACAAAAAATAAATTCAAGTTGTAATTATAGCCTCAAATTGTAGATAAATACTGGTTCTTTTTAATTCTAAATCACTTCTAGTTACAGAGTAGGAGACCAATTCTATTGCATTTGATTTCAGTGGATGTAAGCCCGGGCCTGAAAATAATTACAGAACTGGCAACACATTTTTTTCAGTCCTGTAGTCCTGGTTGATCTAGCATATCTGGTGAAATCCTTCAATGATTTCACTAGGAATTTGGGAAAGGAGAACTGTGGATAGATGTATTTTTTTAAATAAAAAAATTAACTGTAATAATTTTTGGACCAAGAAATTTATTGACTAGGCTAGCACAGCATTTTCAGATCTGCAGTATCACAAAGGGATCATAATTATGCTGGTGAGTTTACTGCATCTCAAATACCAGCTACAATTGAGGTTCCCACTCAGAAAAGGTGCAATAGAACTGGAAAAGTTCAGAGGAGGGAAGAAAAGATAATCAGAAGCACAAGATGGTCTTCATTTATGGAACAATTAGCATTCTTGAGTCTGAAAAAGCAGCCACTTAGGCAGGGGAATGACAGAGTTAAAAACGTGAGTAGCATTGAGAGGAGCAGATTGTCCGCTGCTTCTTTCAGTGCAAGAAATGCAGGGTGTTGGGTTAAACTAACTGTTGGCACATCAAATAAAACAGATGAAAGGAAGAGATTTTTCATGTAAGTAAGGTTCATAGCATCTGCAACAGGGTAGCATAGATTCTAGAAGTATACACAAGGTCAGCTGGAGACTGGACAAAGTCATGGGAGCAATCTAGTGAGATGAACCAAACACAGAGAGGGCAAACATGGGCATCCCTGAGCTCCCGGCTGGCTGGAGCATGGAGAAGTGTTGTATCTTTCCCTGGATGTTTGGGTTTTGCCACTGGAGAGAAATGATACTGAGGTACACAGACCTTTTGGGCAGATCTAGTCTCAAACGTCTCAAAACCCATTCACCGTTAGCAGTTTCCATCACTACTTATAAAGGAGTCTGAACAGGCAATTTAGATTGACTGTGCAAACAATAGGCATTATCACGTGTTTGCATTTTATTGGGATGTTATTATTTCTATTTAAACAGAAAATAAATGTATTTTTAAGTAAGTGATTAAAATTAGCTCTTAAGAAAGTTGCTTAAGGTGTTTCTCCATACAACAAAGCAATTAAACAGGCCAGTAGGTATTACTTCAGTACTATGTGACAGCTACAGGATCATGGTTTAAACCATGACAACCCCATTCTAATGGAGAATTAGGATCCAAGCGGACACCACAAATTCTGCTGGATTTGGAAATTCTGGAAATTCTGATCTTCTAGCTGCTGTTCTGCCAAGCTCCCTTCTCACGCTTCTTTGCAGCTTTCTTTCGTGGAGTTCAAAACATCACTGTATCAAGGTCTCCCCTCAGCCTCTTCTTCTCTAGGCTAAACAAGTACCAGGGGAAGTTGAGACTGGACATTAGAATCATAGAATAGTTTGAACTGGAAAGGACCTTAAAGATCATCTAGTTCCAAGCCCCCTGCCATGGGCAGGGACATCCCATTAGATCAGGCTGCCCAACACCCCATCCAACTTGGCCTTGAATACCTCCAGGCATGGGGCAGCCACAACTTCCCTGGGCAACCTGTGCCAGTGCCTCCCCACTCTCATGGTGAAGAAATTCCTCCTTTTGTCTAGTCTAGATCTGCCCCTCTCCAATTTATATCCATTACCCCTTGTCCTACAAGCCTTTGTAAACAGCCCCTCCCCAGCTTTCTTGTAGCCTCTTCAGGTACTGGAAAGTCACTATAAGCTCTCCTTGGAGCCTTCTCTTTTCCAGGCTGAACAAGCCCAACTCTCTCAGCCTGTCCTTGTACGGGAGGTGCTCCAGCCCTTGGATAATCTTTGTAGCCCTGCTCTGGACCTGTTCCAACAGCTCCATATCCTTCTTGCGTTGAGGATTCCAGAATTGGACTCAATACTCCAGAAGAGATCTCACAATAGAGGAATAGAGGGGCAGAATCACCTTCCTCCCTTTTTTGGGGGAAAAATTTATTCACCGAAAAGGTTCTTGGGCACTGGCAGAGGATGCCCAGAGAGGTGGCTGAATCCCCATCCCTGGAGGTGTTTAAAAGATGGGCAGATGAAGTGCTCAGGGATATGATTTAATCATAGAACCACAGAACCATTTGGTTGGAAAAGACCTTTGAGATCACCAACCCCAACTGTATCTGTCCACCATATCCCTCAGCAGCAGACTGCCAGGTTTAGCAGCTGGACTCGACCCTCGAATACTGTGTTCAATTCCTGGCCCCTCACTACAAGAAGGATGTTGAGGCTCTGGACTGTCCCCAGAGAAGAGCAATGAAGTTGGTGAAGAGGCTGGAGAGCAAGTCTTACGAGGAGTGGTTGAGGGAACTGGGGTTGTTTAGCCTGGAGAAGAGGAGGCTGAGGGGAGACCTTATGGGGTTGGAACTACATGATCTGTAAGGTCCCTTCCAGCCCTAACTATTCTACGATCCTATACAGGTATAAACTGGAGAGGGGCAGATTTAGACTAGACATCAGGAAGAATTTCTTCACCATGAGAGTGGTGAAGCACTGGCACAGGTTGTCCAGGGAAGCTGTGGCTGCCCCATCCCTGGAGGTGTTCACGGCCAGGTTGGATGGGGCTTTGGGCAGCCTGATCCAGTGGGATGTGTCCCTGCCCATGGCAGGGGGTTGGAACTGGATGGGCTTTAAGGCCCTTTCCAACCCAAACTATTCTATGATTCCTTATTGCTCTCTAGAACTACCTGAAGGGAGGCTGTAGAAAGCCATGTGCTGACCTCTTCTCCAAAGTGACAGGTGATAGGACAGTGTGGAATGGCCTCAAGCTGCGCCAGGGGAAGTTTAGATTGGACATAAGGAAAAATTTCTTCGGAGAAGTGGTTTTCAAGCACTGGCAGAGGCTGTCCAGGGAGGTGGTGGAGTCCCCGTCCCTGGAGGTGTTTACAAGACAGGTAGACGAGGTGCTCAGGGACGCGGTTTAGTGGCAGATCGGAACGGTGGGTTTCGGTGATCCAAGATCTTTTCCAACCTGGTGACTGAACGATCTCGAAGGTCCCCTCCCGCCCGGCGCTCTCAGGCCGGTGTCTCGGCGGGGCAGACAAAGCCGCCGCCCCTGCCCGAGCCCCGCTGCCGGCGGATTTGCCGGAGCCATTCACTCATTCATTCCCTCATTGACTCGCGCCGGCCGCGCTGGCGGCAGATGGGCTGGCTCTGACAGCCCCGCTCCTCCGGGGGGCCCGGGCTCTCCCCGCCCCGAACCAAAGTGCCACCGCGGGCTCTCGTCGCTTCGCCCTCCCCTCCCCGAGGCACATGCTCGGCGGCAGCGGAGGGAGAAGCAGCGGAACAAAGCGGCGGGGCGGGGGGCGGCGGCGGGGGAGGCTCGGCCGGGACGCGCTGCCCCCGCCCGCCGCACCATGCCCCGCGCCGCCGCAGGTAAGAGCCCGGCAGCCTCCCCTCCCTCACCTGCCCGCCCCGACGACGTCTCCTCCCCCTTTTCCCCGGCTTCCCCCGCCGCTCCCCCGCCCCGGGGCTGCGCGGGGACGGGCGGGGGGAGGCACCTGCAGCCGCTCCACGCCCCGCAAGGAGGGAGGACGGGAGCCCGGGGGTGCCCGGCGGCCTCAGCGGGACGGGGGAGCTCCGCGGGGGAGGAGGACGCGCTGCCCGGGATGGACGAGACCCGCAGGAGCCCCGCATCCCAGCACCACTCCAGCCCCGCATCCCAGCTCCGCATCCCCGCACCACCCCAGCCCCGCATCCCAGCCCCGCATCCCCGCACCACCCCAGCTCCGCACCACCCTAGCCTCGCATCGCAGTCCCACCCCACCTTGGCCCCGCACCCCGGCCCCGCAGCGCCCCAGGCAGCGGGCAGAGCGCTGCAGGCGTTTATCCCTCCTTTCCCCCCGGGAGCCGCAGGGAGGAAGCCCGCAGTGCCTGCGTGGAGCCCTGTTGCTTCAGAGGCAGCGGATCCCCTCCCTGTGCGGTGGCTCGGGCAGGAGCATCCTAACGAGCTTCAGTGCTGGCTCCTTTTGATTCCTGTTTGTTTAAGGATTGACTCTTCCACGTTGCCCACATCACCGGGAGGAGGTGGTGCTGATGGAAGAAGGGCAGTAGGCAGAAGAGAGGTCTTTTTGTTAAAGTAGACAAAGCGATAGGATACAGAGTAAAAGCAGGTCACCGAGTGACCCGCGGCTCTCCAGCCAGGCGCTCCATTGTTGGTTCTGGTGGCTTTGGTAGGATGTTAGATCCGCTGTCCATCTTCTGAGGTGGGTTTGCCTAGAAGATGACTGATTTATGGTAGAGTAAGTGTGACTGGGCCTGTGTTTTCCTTTAGGAAAAAAGCAGAGCTTCGTAAACGTTACATCGTTGCTAACCTTATGTATGTGCAATTATTCTTCTCTATGTAATGACATATAATTGACTCCCGAATTGAAATGGTTCGTAGGCATCCACTGTAACCTTTTGCATCCCTTAAGAATTGATATTCCAGATAAACCCCTTGTTTATCATTAGAGAGCTAGCAAAGTTTTTAACAAGAGAAGTAACAATAAATAGGAGGGTGATTTACATCTAAGGGATTGACTGTATACATCACGGGGTTGCAGATAAGCTATGTAAGTAAACAGAAGCGCAGGGCTCTGTCATTGTGCACGGCTATGGAGATGTCATGGGACTTTTTTGCTAGTTAATAGCATAAGGCTTCGTGGGAACTGTTTGATCTGCAGGACTTTTGCTTGGCAGTAGTTTACTTAAGGTTATTACACTCTGTTTGGAGACTTGTATTTGCTAGTCATTATTGCATTCTTAGCTGCAGGCTTCCCAGAGTTACAGGTTAGTAGGTCAATAAAAATTGCACTGAAATCCTGGAATGGGCAGGCTGGATTTTTACATGTGGTTGGGGAATAACTACGCGGTGATCATAATGCTGAGGAATTTATTCCGGTGAATTTTGATGCTGGTCATTGGTGAAGAACCAAAAATACTTTGAATACCACAAATGTTTTTCCATTTCTTTTTAAAAAAGGAAACAAATCGTATAAGCTAAATACAGTATTCCCTTTGAGGATAAAGTGACCAGTACTTGAATCAACCCTTAGTTGAATTTACTGTGACTTAGTTCCTTTTACTGGTGAGCGCTGGGATTAATGCCACTGGCATTGGATGAGGCTTGCCAGTAGCAAGAATAAAAACATCATCAGGTCTTTGCTGTAGATTTACATGTTTCTTTTCCAGCCTGAAATTTGCTTTGCTCTGCAGGGTAACAGTATGAAAAAAGCACATTATTAGATTGCCGTTGCATTAAAAATACTCTAATAAAATTTTCAGTCATCCAGGTTAAAGCGCTTGCAGAACTTGTGACCCAGTGGATTTTAGACATGTGGAACAGAAGCAGAGCCAGAGTTTGTGCTGTGCCTGTCTAAAGCTCCGCTTCTTCCCAGAGCGGCTGCAGCGTGCAGTGTAATCCCCATTCCGCCAAATCCTGAAAACTGGTGATTGACTGTGTACATGGAGCAGTTCCATTCATGTCACAGGGTACAATTTACGCGGTTAAAGTGAGCCATATGGTGCGTCCCCCTCCAGCGCAGTGGTGTGCTGATCATTAAGGATGGTCTGGAAGCTCGGTGCAGAGCTCTGATGGAAAAATGAAACAGATCAGGGTGGTTTTAGCATCTCTCGTGAAGTTTCCTCTTTCACTGAACGTTGTGGACGGGAACTTTATATCCTTTAGGTCAGAAAGATTGTATGTTGTACTTCTGAGCTTTTTCAGTCTGGTCTTTTTGTACCTTGGTGTATTTAGGGAGTTTCCTAGGAATAACATTTGCGCTTCTGCCTTTTCTTACCTGCATCTTTGCTGTTAATTGCTTGCACCACTTATTGAAAAGTTTTTCCTGCTGGAAGAAATCTTCTTAACCTTCCTTCTTGTAGTAAATATTAATGGTTAATATTAAATACTACTCCCTTTTTGTAGTAAATATTAATGGTTAACTTCAATTCTGTGCTATGTAAGGGTAGTTACAACTGTTGTAGAGCATTACTACTACACCACTGCTTGATTCTGCTAGATAAATCCCGACACGGATAAGCTGGGCAGAAGCAGCCAGGTGTTCTGCATAAATCCACTTCTTATACTGATTAATCATCCATTTAAGACCCTAATTTTCCAACCACTTAGACACCTGTTTAACCTTAGAGTTACAGCATTGAAATAGATAGTCTGCTCTGTGTGTAAACTTAAGCAGGTGTGTAGTTGTTCACAGGATTAAAGCTTGCAAAGAGGTGCTGTGTGAAACCACTCCAAACAATCCAAACTCCTTTTACTTTGCTCCTTTTCTCAGGGATTCTGGTAGGTAGCTGCTTTATACTTTAGTGGCTTGGGTAAATGTAATTACAGAGTGTGATGGAGTTGACTTGGGATTGGTATTTAAGATGTGGGAATTGTGTTTCTGCTTTTGGTTAATGTTTCCACAGAGGTTTGAGGCCACTTTTTCTACCTGAAACTGGGAGTGTTGAGGTGGTGGTGTTGAGGTTGTGAGAGCACTAATACATGATCGCCAGTGCTCAGGAAAAAAGATGCTGAAAAGGCAATTTTAATAATATTCATGTGAAAATATCATCCGGAAGCCTGCTAGGTTTTGCATTTATGCCTCTATTCTGAAGGAGGTCTGGAGGGATTACTACAGCAAAATTCTGTTTATTGTTTCTAACTCTATGATATTTAGATCTTGTGTAATGGAAACTCCTAGGAATAACCAAAAAATTGGTAATAATCAGATATTAGATGATGAATACAGTCCCAAGCTGATGTGGATGGAATTAAAAAAAAATATTTTTTTTTCTTAAAATGTATTTTCAAATTATTTAAACATTAAGAGAAAGACTAGGTGTTCTGTCAGCAAGACTCATATGTGCCAAATTCTTCTAAAAGTCAGAGACCCTGCAGTTCTCTAGTTCTTTGAGAACTTATTTTTCTTCTACACTTATCTCTTGAATTGAAAAGGAGAAGGTTTCTTTTCAGGAGAGAATCTTTAAAATACAGAAATTAATAGCTCATGAAGGAGAGTCAAGTACTTCTACCTATTTTACCGTGGTGTGTGACTGACAGTTCACATCCGAAATATAAATTATTACTGAGAATAATCAGATCGCAAGTGAGATCAGGAAGGAAAAACTGAGACATGCTGTATGCTATGAAAGAACAAAAAGAAACTTTCTTCTTTTCCCCACTTCTATTAGAATTTCTTTTAAATCCGTGTGGTTCTGAGTGTCTGAACTAAACATTTACCAGTTCCTTTCCATGTGCATCTTTGTTCCATCTTCTAATAACTTTCCTTGCATTGTGTATAAACCCCTTTAAATAGACTCTTGGCTCCTGGTGGCCTGTGTTGTTCTAAACAGACAATGCAGCTGCTCTCTCATTATGTTCACTTCAATCCTTTGGACTTTTCAGTTCTTCTCTGTGCCAAGATTTTGCCCATGTTGTTGGTCTAAGCCACTACAGGAAGCTAAAATCCTTATCCCATTGCATATTTGATGATAATAAAGTTACTTGTGACTGAGTATACCCCTTCTATATTCTGAGTGATTCTATTTTTCTGAAGATGCGCTATATTCTTTAAGCTTTTAGAATGCTAATTTCAGGTTTTGTTGCCATAAGTAGAGTAATTTCTGTGGCAGCAGACAACCTTTACAGAACTTTTCTGCTATTTCTTTCCCTTTTTCCTTTGTTCAATTAATTGTCTGTGTACCTCTTCTCCATGCCTACTATGTATGTCTCCGTTCCAGCATATGTTCCTAGTGTAACATATAAAAGCCAACTTGCAGTTTGTAAAACGATGACCCTGGTGACTTGCTGCAACCTCAAGAGTAGCTGTGTCCTGAATAAGAATATAGCTGTGTGAAATGTGACGCATCATCCCTGGAGGACTTCAAGGCCAGGTTGATTGAGGCTTTGAGCAACCTAATCCAGTGGAAGATGTCTCTGCCCATATCAGGGGGGTTGGAACTAGATGATCTTTAAGATCCTTTCCAACTCAAACCATTCCATGATTCTGTGATTCCGAGTGGCTGTTGAAAATCAGGTTGAGTCATAATCATTCCCATTGGTGTTAATGGGAATCTGACATGCCAGCTTTCAAGCACAGAAAAATACTTTTTGATGTAAATAGCACGTGTGGTAATGCAGGGGACTGCTGGAAATGCCTTTGGTATCTAAGTTCTAGATGGTATTTGTAGTTTATGTAGCAGGAACAGTTTTGTTCTATGTTTTATGCAGGGTTCTCTCCCGTGTAACATTGGCTTTACTACTACTGCCCAAGCTGGTATCTTGTAGATGAATAAGTTAGCATCAGTATCCAGTCGTATTTTTTTCAGAATCATCTAATGTAAATGAGTAATTACAGTGTTGTAGTATTCTGCTATGGTTTGATTTCTACGTTTTTTTTTAAACTCTGTTGTTAAAATAAGTATATTTACTTTTGTGTTGGCATTGTGGTAGGGGCTTCACCAAGGGCTCAATAGGTTCATTGGTATTACCAACTGATGTGATACAAGTGAGGAAAGAACTTGATTATTTGCTGCAGTCCTTTGTATGGTCCAGGACCACACCTCCACTTTGTCTCCCAGTTGGCCTGAAAGATTGCAATGGTTTTATCCTAGGCACACACCAAGGATTCAACTGCTAGGACACCTTCATCTGCATTGTATCTGGGGTACTTTGGTTATCATCCTGATGCACAGCTGCAGGGAGGAATCTAGAAGATGGTGTGCTACAAGACCTTAAATGTCAATGCAAGACAAGTTTTCACCTAAAAAGTGCCCTCAGCACAGTGAATTATGAGTGCAAATGGACTGAGTGAATTAAAGCATGATCAGAAAATATGACTGGCTCCAAAACCTCACAATGTGTGTGTGAAAGGTCAGCAAGTGATCAGGGGAGTAGATTAGAGAGTACAAGGAAAAAGGCGGGAACGTTGGTCAGAGAACCGGAGTACATTTCTTTTGAAGTCAAGACTTCTGTTTGTTCTCAAAGTTCAACGTTCTCGCAGGATCCGATGTCCCTCAAAACCACTAAGACTGCTATGGCTGTCATTGTGTCTTACAAGTCTATATCTGACTACTTGATAACAGGAGCCTACAAATGCTGATGTCTCCTAACTTGTAAGCATGAACTGCCTGCATCCGAATTCCATATCTGAAAACCGGAACGCCCCAAAACATCCTAAGGTTTCCAGCTCTGGACTCCATATAAAGAAGCTCCTAGTCTGAGCTAGGATTTGTGGGACTTCATGGTTCCCTGATGAGGAGCTAGAAGTTAGTTCCTGAAGAGTCCAGCCTCATAGAGGGTTGAACACTGGTTCTGATATTTTGCTAGGAAAGACATGGGTGACAAAGGGTAAGACCGTGTTGGATTTTGATTTACTTCCTCTTGAAAGAAAATGGTAAAGTTGTGTTCAGGAAGACAACTGCAGGTTTGCAGGAATTAACGAAAGGTAGAAAATACCGAACTGTAAAGGGATGTTCTATTAAGTTTGAAAAGCTACATTAGGAAAGTGAATAGAAAAATATTGTATTGTAACAGCCTGCCAAGTCTTGAGATTTGTGATACAGATGTTACAAAGGAGGAGTGGAGAAATTGGGATCAGTAACAGCATGTATTTCAGTAAGGGAGGAAACCAACTTGTAAAACTAGAGGAGAGCAAGTGTGTTAGTAACAAATGTTAGAAGTCTTTTGTTTTACTGGAACTTGTTCTCTGGTGTGGAGATATTTGCGTCAAAGAAAGGATCAAATATTCCACAGCCAGTTAAAAATATTTTTGATAAAAGCTAACGCTGTCACTCTTTGGTGTAGTATGCACTTAACATAAAGCAAATGATGGCAGTGGTCCCTGATCTATTTACTTCATAGAGTGATGAAAACATGTTTGGGTGTTTATTGTGCATTTTATTGGCTGATTTGGGATTTGGTGCTAGGGCGAAGGTTGGATAGATTGAGGTGTATCAAAATGTGAGTTTCTCTCTCCCTGGTCATGTAAAGGCTTTTCTAAGAAAGATATTTATAGCAGTGCTTAGATAAATATTACTAGAGTCTGGATTAATCTCCTTAACATCTTCACTCAGTAGTGGTGTAGCTATGATAGGCTTAAGGACGATAAGCAAGACAGGGTTTTCAGTCATGGGTGTCTCTTATGAGATTAACATGGGAAAAAAAGTCAGGCTTTTGGCACATAAGCCCTATTGTCTGTCCTTTCAGTTCTGTTAATCTCCTCCTTTTTTATGATGGCAGCATGGACCACATATTTTTGAGTCAGTTCCAAGTTAGTTGAAACATAACCTGCTTTGTTTAGTAGTAGCTGGATCAAACCTCAGCGTGAGGCACACAATGAATAGTTCTGGTGTGTTTTGCTGCAGTCTTAAACTGATAAGTCTGTGTAAAGGCAGTCAGTAAATTAAGGAGAACTATTGTTACATCTAAAATATAACCTATAGTTGCAGTCAGGCATGGCATCAGGAGGTTCTAAGTGGGGTATGACCCTCTTCCCTCCAGTCCTCTCAATCAGTATTTCAGATGCAGAGCTAGTTCTACAGCTGGGTGTCTACACCATTGGCGTATACAGATCATTACTGAATTTCTCTCTGCCTTCAGAAAAAAATCCCCATTGGCTTTTTTTTTGTTTTTTGTTTGGGTTTTTTTTTACAGTGGTATTATGAAATAATCAGTGAGGTCTGGGTAGGAAACGTGGAAGTTCCTTTCCCATATGGCGAGACGAGCAGTCAACCCATGAAACAATTTAGATTAAGGCTGCAGTGAAGGTCTTAATTTATTTCTTTGACTGCCTAATATGCAGTCCAACTGAATATGTATTTCAGAGAGACTGCATCTGCTGCTTTATAGAGAAAGCTGCTTGACATGGTACTATTCAAAAGAAGTGCTTCTTAAAAAGAAGGAAGGACATTCATTGTTACATCGTTAACAAATATAGCTCAAAAATCTACTTTTCTCTAATAACAGAAAGCTTTCATCTGTGGAAAGTGAGGCGACACCTGAAAGATCAGTGAAGGTAGTAGTTAAGGTTACGAGGAGACAGAGTGAGGTGGCAGAGCAATGCTGCGTGGGCTTTCCCTGGGGCTGCCCCTGGGAAGCTCTGGCACCTCTGCCTGTCTACCCTGAAGGAATGGCTGTACGACCCTGATGAGGGATGTGCAGGGGTTAGAATTCAATTGTTGGTTGTGAGTGAGAGAAAATGCAGTAAAGAATGTGGTCATGACCTGCTTTTCTATTTATAATAATCCCTGTTGGTTTAATGGCTTAAAAATAGCATGTTTAGCTTCAATTTAAAATTAGTTGCCCAATGCAGTAGTTGGTTTAGGGAAGCGCATCTCCAGCAGGCAAAAGGGAGCTACACCAACACAGGCCTGTGCGAATCCGGACTCTCTAAGCTCTTACAAGCAGATCCTTTTGAGGTACAGAGGAAATGAAACATAACTTCTCTGTGGAAGTAGTGGATAGAAGGCCATGAATAACGGTGATGGTAATCGGAGTTAAATGAAACTTCAAAGTTTCTTGGGTATGTTAGGCACATGCCTTGCTCTTTAGTTATCTTCTGCTGATAGACTTTTTTTTGAATGCAACCACGACTGCCTTATGGATGCTCGGTGGTTACCTGGATAACTGCCTAACAGCCACCCCAGTGCCTCATTTGGTACATAGGTCTGTGAATTGTACACTTAGGTTTGTTTTTTTGTAGTGGGCTTTGAAGTAGCAATGTTTCAAGACAGATCCTTCAAAATGTTGCTTTACAATAGCCCTCAGTAGACCCACACCCGGCTAGTGTCATATGACATTGGGGAGAATTTGGCTCTCGATTGTGTGAAAACCTGATCTATATAGTTCTGTCCTGCGTGGGGAGTCTCCATAAGCCATTTAATTAAGACTTGCTGGCGTGGGCAGAATTTTTCCAGAAAAACTGGAGAAAGGTACCACAATGTCACAAAATCATAAGGTTGAGCGGAATACCAGCCTCTGTAAAGATGGAAATATAAGTATACTTGAGGTGTGTGTGTGCTGTGGCTTCCTTATAGGTACGTGTCTTGATGACTGAAATCTTTCAATACATTCTGGATGAAAGACATATTTCTTCAGAAGTTTGAAAGCTTCATTGATTACCTGTGATTGCTGTTCTGCAGGAACTCTTCTGTGGTTGGTGATGGAAGTTTCCACATGCATTTACAGTAGCCAACTTCTGGCTCATTTTTGTCTTCCCTTTTGAGGGAAAAAACTTAATAATCTCTCAGTGTTCATAAAAAATGATTTTGTCAGACTGTATTAGAAACCACAGCTTTTATTCAGGCTGGCTATATGGGATAAAACCCTTCCAAAAGGGTAGGAGTTTCAGCTAGTAAAATGTGACAGTTAAATAAGATTAGATATTTCCTCCTTGGCTGCAAGTATTTGTCTGAGGATAAGAGTAAATTACTGCTATCATGATAATTAGCAAAATATTTTTTAAGAAATGGATAATTTGCACATTGATGTTTTTATATCTTGTCTAGTTTCATATGTTTTAGATGTCCTTTGTTACAGGTTATCATAATAATTATCAATACGAGCACAGTTCATAAGGCTCTTTATTATAGGAGTCTGTGATAGTACTGTAATGTCGTATCAGCTTTGCTCACAACCAAATCAATGAATATTTTGCTCTAGCTAACCTGCAGCAACCTTGTAGAGGTTGACGATTAAGACTGATGCCACTGACTAACCCAGTGAAAGTAGCATTTTGATTTTTTTGTGTTGTACTGGGATGAAGGCCAGTTGGCCTCTAAAGATAGTTTCCATAGCTACTGTCCTACAGAGAAAGAAAATGCTGCCGCAGCATTTTTCCTTTGGGCCTTTATAGTTTTTATGCAAGCTGTCAGGACAATTAATTTTCATCAGATGTGTTGGTTATTAGCTGTTGAAAGCAGGGGGTCATGGGTGGGTACATATGATGAAAAAAAGCATTAAACTAAGTAAAACATCAAGAGATTTCTTTATGTACACAATATGAATGCGTTTCAGATTTACAAAATCCCATTACTGCAGCATCTGATATGCCAGAATGCAATCTACGCTCAAAAGACGGGGTCCTGAAACTGCTCAACTTCATTTCTGAGAACGAGCAAGCTTGGCATTGACTTTCACCGTTGCTTCCTGTTGGATGTTGTGATCTAGACTTTTTAATTCCTTTTAAAAATGAAATGGAAAAATATCCCACAAACTCCTACCTGTCAGAAAAGCTCTCAAACTTTCCCTGGGTTAAAATTAAAACAACTTTTTGTGCCTTTTATGTACAGAAGAGCATAAAAAGGTCAGTAAATACTGTGACAGTACGTTGTGTAAAAAGAAGCATTGAGTATGAGATTATTTCTTGAGGTTAGCATGGGTAATGTCTTCATTTTACTCTGCAGTGTGGCTTCAGGGCACACCATTTCGAAGTTGAGGCTGGTTCTGGCAGTCGTTAACTTGTGATTATATTACCAACTCAAACTGCACATTTCCCGTAGATCGCTGAGGCAGAAATAAGTATTTGAGTACTCAGATCATAATATTTGAGCAATTTGTGTAAATTTATGACACCTTTTCTCATTCTCTGTGTGTAAAGTGATGGAAGGAGCTCTGTTTGCTCTTTGTAGTTATGGATCCATCTGCTGCTACCGTGCTCTCAAACAGCCACCATGCTCTAAACTCTTCAGAGATCTCTGTGCCAGCTCTTGCTCCTGAGGTTTGTCCTCTCTGTGCTGTCTAGGGATGGTGTGCAGGTGTTATTATGTGGTCTTTGACCATAATACTGGAAAGGAGGTTGTAGTGAGATGTGTGCTGTCTCTTTTACCAAGTAACAAGTGACAAGATGAGAGGAAACGGCCGCAGGCTGCGCCAGTAGAGGTTTAGATTGGCTATTAGAAAAAAAAATCTTTACTGAAAGAGTGGTGAAGCACTGGAACAGTCTGCCCAGGGAAGTAATGGAGTCTCCTTCCTTGGAGGTGTTCAAAAATAGAACAGATGTGGCTCTTTGGGACATGTTTTAGTAGGCATGGTAGTGTTGGGCTGACGACTGGACTGGATGATCTTAGTGGTCTTTTCCAACCTTAATAATTCTATCATTCTATAGTTATTGACTTCAGGGTTAAACCGAGTTTGCTTAGGAGAACCATCACTGAAACGTGTGTATTAGAGTTGGTGAAAACTTGTTGGCTTCAGCAATGTAAAAATATGAGTGGAAACGTGGTGTGCTTTGAGAACTAGAAAAAGAGAGGATGTGGAAGAAATAAAATGTAGAAATAGAGAAGATGGGCATTGGGAAGTACAATTAAATAGGTGAAAGCATGGTCCTATCCTTCAGAATGGCCATTTGATGGTTGGCTAGCAAACTCCTGGGAAAATCCTCTGACTGCTAAGGAAGGGGCAGTTTTACAACCTGAAAATAAAACCTGCCTTCAGAGTGTCTGGAGGCCTAATAAATTAAATCTCTGAAGCATCAGAGGGGCATTTTCTTCCTCTTCCTCTATAGCAGAACTGTACCTGTCTGATTTTTGGCTGCCCGGTTAGGCACTAGCGAAAGAGACTGTATGTGCCCGAGGCTGCTGGAGCTCTCATTGCCAGGATGGCAGGAGTTCAGGAGCCTGCAGGGTGCTGGGATGGTAATAATGAAGAGCTCAGCTGGAGGATTGGGGCCGAGGCTGCAGGAATGTCCTGCTGGTCCGGCCTGAAGTGATTTCTAAATCCTGCTGATCTCTGGCTCTAGCTATCCTGCTCCGTCGTTGTCCGTCTCTTAAAAATACGGGCTAGTTATTTGTCTGTGGTAACTCAGCTGATTAAATACATGCCAGTAGAAATGGGCTGACTGAAGGCAGCCATCTGGCTGCCTTTTTGAAGTGTTTAATTGCTGCTTGGTACGATGGGCATCATCTTCTAGGCTTTTAAGTACTTTTCTTCGTTGATACCTTTGACACTGTGAGGTACTTGGGTGCATTTACTTGGAAACATTTTCCTCGTAAAAGGAAAGTCAGTTGGTGTTGTTGCAGGGAATGTTCTAAAAGATATCAGTGTTATTAAAGAAAAAACATCTTTAAGAAGCCTCGTAAAGCATGACCTGTATATAGGGGAAAATAGAAATGATTCAGGATCTGTCTGGAAAATAGTTTTCGCTATCTGCCACTTGCAGTTCTGAAGCCTTGGATTTTTGAGTAAAGCTTTAGATTTTAGAGATGCAGACAGAAATATTGCCTATAAACAGGTAAAGTTCTTTTATAATGTTTTCACTAGACCTTAGTGGGGGAAATTACCTGTTAAAATATGACCTCATGTACCTTTAGAGTTTCTTTTCCTGCATCTGAGGTTGCGAAAAAAGCACGAGTATGTTGCTGCAGGAGAAGAATCGGAGATCACTCAGAGCTGGGCTAGTAGTTAGTTTACTGAGTTCTAATCAGTAGATTTAGGTATGTAAATTGTTTCATCAGTACAGTAGATTGGCAGTCAGTAATACTTACTACATTTAAATTATTGCTTAAGCTTATTATATCTCTTAAACGTTACATGCATGCAAAAAATATCATTTACCAGCCTGTTGATGGCCAATGTCAGGTAAGGGGTCTCTCCGCCTCGAGGGGTGACCCTGAGAGGCATCCCTACTCCTGGGGAGATCCCCAGCGCACAGCCAGCTGCCATGGGGAGAGCTCAGCTGCCCCTCATGGCTCCAGAGATTTATAGCATGAAGTGGTTGACTTGTAGTCAGATTTTCTGCTGTGTTAATGTAGTTTTGGCCACCTATCTGCCCAGTCTCCAACCAAACCATTTTTTTTGGACTTCTAACCGATAGCCTCATGCGATAGGATTAACTTTGCTTAAGCCTGCTTTCTGAGCATCTGCCCAGACGGAAGATCGGTTCTTTCAAACAGGGGGGAGGGTATTCGTCACATATGCTAACTAAAATGATTTTCACTTTAGCAAGAAGCTGTATAATCACTTAGCACACTGGGAGGCTGTGTGGATGCCAAGTGAGAACTTCGTAGGCAGAGGCTGGCTGAAGAGCTGCTGATGCAAAGCTGTGCCTTCGCAGCCAGAGCCGACAGCAGGGTGAAGCCTTTGGCGTCCTGGTCATGCGTTCTTACCGGTGATGTTTAAAGAAGGGATGAATATGTGGATATTTTGTGCAGAATAAAATCCTAGCATTTGATTTCCACTGAAATTGGGTGATAACAGCTTTCAATGTCACCTATGAAAAGTGTTATTATGGGGTATGCAGTAATGAGGAGGTACTGGGTTTATAGTAAGCAATAATATGCAATCTGAAAGCATATGGGCTGCTTCTGCTTGACTAAAGAAATCCTTAACCTGTCTTGCTGGTAATCTCCAAGTGACAGATGAAACTAATTAAGACAATATCTTATTAAGAAAAATATGGCAACGTGGAAGTATTCTAGCGTATCAAAATACGCTTGTTCTTGGAGTGTGATGAAAAAGGAGATGCTGTTCAGTTCCGCTTTGGGGACTTTGGGAAAGGAAAGTGCATGCAAACATCTCTTAGATATCGATCCCCCGGGTTGGAAAAGCTCTGAGCACCTGTATGGCAGCTTAGTTCACTGATAACGGATCTGCTTTATATAGATGTACTTTCAGTTCCTTTGGCACTCTTGTAAAACGCTGTAAGAATGACTGTTAAATTTTTGCTAACGAACCCGGGGTTTTAAGAAGATTGCTTCAGTTGGCTTTATCCATGAAAAGTGCTTAAGTATTGGGTGTGTCCTGTTAAAGTAGGCGCGCATATCAGCCTCAGTCTGATTCTCTGAATTCAAGGTAAATGTATACCTTAGGTTTAAGCAGCAAACATTTGCAAATGCCCATGTGTGTATTTTCTGCCAGCCTGTTTTGATTTCATATAAACAAAAGGCATTGCCATGTAATGAGGTTTGCCTTCAAAGTTTACCACCATTTTGTATTTTCCTGTTTTTCTTCCTACTATTTTAACATGGGTCCTTAAAGCATGGCTCTAGTTCTATGATCTCTCATATCAAAGTAACAAAATTTTAATTGGCCAATGCCCATTACTGGATTTATTTTCTTGATATAGCTTTTGACTGGGGAATTAATTTTGAAATAATCAATATTTTGATTTGAAACTGACTTTTTCCTGATTCTGAAGATAAGGTGATACTTGTGATGGTGCTTTGTGAGCACTGTGTGTGATTTGTATTTTGCTTCCTACTACAGGTAATGTAGCTGGTGGTGGCAATGACTATAAGTCGTCATTTCAGAGCACAGTTCATTACCCAGATACAATACTGGAATCTTTCAGCTGTGTAAAATGTCAAGGAGCTTTGTTCAAACATCAGATTGGTTTCAAAACATACTATTTATTATGGAAACTGGAGAAATGCAAATTTGCCCAAGTATCTGTTGACATTTGAACTGCTGAAAATCTTTCCATTTTGATACTTCAGTTAATATTTTAACTATTTCTTAATGTATATTTAATATGTTTGGAAATGCCTGAATGCTTAACTCCTTTTAATCCTCATTCACCCATATCTTTTAAATTGTTTTGTTTGCTAAAGTTGAACTTCTATTGAAATTGGTGCTCTTTGAGGTTTGAGAAGTTGGTCTCAGTTATAAAGCAGATCTGGCTGATGTCTTTTGGGGAAAAACATTTAAAACGTCCCGAAAGAGTTTAATTTATCTGGGTTTTTTTGAAGGTGTGTGCTTTCCTGATTCAGCTTTTAAACAGAAAGTTGTCGTTTTTAGGTAGTATTTACCTGTAAAATGATGGCAGTACATTTTTTCATAATAGGATTTTCTGACACATCACCAATTACTCAAAAAGTTTTAAATAACAATCTGTCCGAACTTTGTTGAACTGTAGTAGCTGAAACGCCTGATGGTACTCAGGTTTCATCTAATAATGTTTTTCATTTAATACTGAGAAACCAGGTTTTCAAGATGATGTGTTGAAGCAAGTTCAGGCAAAAACAACTTCAGTAACACAAGTGGATCTTGTACCCGTTGCTATTTAGTCTTCTCTGTTTCATCCTCAGGCAGGCAAACACTGAGGTTGTGATTTGACTACATGTGAATTTAAATGGCTTAATAAATATACACAAAAATACTGTCATTACTCCACTAATATGTCTGATGTGCTCTGGATTTCATTTTCAGTGTTGTTAAGTGTTAGACTGGTATATTAAATGGTAGAACTGTCATTGGTAACTTAGTTTCTCCATTTCTTCTGGAACATGTTGGAAAGCATTTTGCATATATTACCGTGCACTGTGTCCATTATTTAAAGTGTCAGCTATAATTTCTAATGAAAAATTAACCTGTGTGGATGCCAGCCGCTGTTTGGTTCAGTACAAACAACTCTGAGTGGCTGTCTCCGTCTGGGCTGGTGTCCCTGCAGATCCGTGCCCTTTCAAAAGCAAAAGAAGTCTTTTCATCGCCTCTTTTAGGTCTACTGAGACAACAAAGCTTGAATTTGAGCTTCCAGTTAATCATGTAATTTGTTAAAACACATAATCAGCCAGAGGCCACTGCCTTTGACTTTATCTAGTTGGTTTTTGTAGACAGAGTGATAGAAGGAACAATTACATCGTTAGCGTGGAACTGATTTTGTTGCTGTAAGGCTGCATGAATATGAATTTGTGTGTTGGCTTACAGAAGGATACTTCAAAGTGATTTTCAACATGCTGGTTTTTTCTTTCTGGCATAGTGAAACGCAGTGTAGAGAACATTATTTTGTTTAAGGCATACTGGAGCATGTTCCCTGGCCTGGGGGAGGAGCAAGGGAAGGCCAGCAGTTTAGAACTTTTTCCAAGGAAGTTTGTTATGTTTGGTTTTTTTTTAAAAAAAAAAAATTCCCTGGTATTAGTTTTCCTCCTTGTTTTTCCTCTTTACAACACTAGTAGTTTACTGACATTCACATACTTCTATAGACGAGTTTGAATTACCTTCTCTCTCCAGATCTTTGCAGTCAATAAACAGTATCACATTGGTGAATCTGAAAACTAAGTGGCAATTATTGCCTGTTGGTACACCCAAAATATATTTCATGTAGACATTTGAGTAATGCTCTCAAAATATTTCATTTATTTTACCTGTCACTTGCTGGGACTCCTATTGGAACACTCCTCCAGGGTCTGCATGGATACTAAGCATACACCCTGCATGACATGTTCGTGCTGGTGGCAGTTTGTAGGTGTTCCAAGAAACAGCTATTGCACATCATGAAATGGCCTGTTGCTCTTCAAGTATCAATCATCCTTTTTACATTTTTACCAGGAGCAGATAATTTTACAAAGGAGGATCTTGGCAGAGTTTATCTGAAATGTCCTTCAACTACAAAGGTTGCCCAGGGAGGTTGTGGCTGCCCCATCCCTGGCGGTGCTTAAGGCCAGGCTGGATGGGCCTTGGGCAGCCTGATTTAGCGGGATGTCCCTGCCCATGGCAGGGGATTGGAACTAGATGATCTTTAAGGTCCTTTCCAACCCAAACTATACTATGATACGAAACATGCTTTTAGTTTCAGAATTATGAAAAATGGATGGATATCTGAAATTATTTTCATAATAGGTTTAATTTTTTTCACTATTGTGGTATAAATCCAGATGAATGGAAATAGATGCAATAATGCTTTTAATAATGGAGATCATGGATATATACATGTAATAAAACCACATAACCGATTTCATGGCAATGTTGTAAATATGGCAAATAATGCATGTCTTTCAGCATCTGTACTAAGTTTTGATCAATTACTACAGTGTATGTTGCGAAACATTTCTGTTATTTTAGTAGCCTTTTTTCTCATCGGTTGTTGCTTCAAAGCGTATTAAATATATGTATATATGTCTTATATGCATTCATTTAGCTTTTAACTGTACCCTTTTTGCTCCATTTTCTTGTTGGGCAGCCACAGCCTCCTGTATGTGGTTTCTATACGCTGTGACACAGAATGGAAAGTTAGAAGTACGGGAGCTTTGTGATTTATATGGGGATGGTTTCCCTTGTATGGAGAGCAGCTATATTTTGATACACCTGATAGACTGATTTGGCATATACTTTGGCCCATTCTGATGGCTTCCTGAGTACGAAGTGCTCCGTGTTTCTGCTTTGTAACCCTAGTGCCCAGTGCTCAGTCTAGAGGTGCGTGAGCAATACCCGTGTGAATCAATGCTGCTGTTCTGCTGCTGTACCCAAAGGTGTCTATGGCATCTCACTGCTCATTTTATCTGATTTTCCTGTAAAATGATGTACAAAGAAATTCTCTCATCTCTTGGGTGAGTTGGTAGAGGAAAGCAAAGACGGGTTCCAGCACAAAATGCTATTCCGAGAGCCTGATTTGAGTTCCAGACACCTCTTGCCTTAAAGCAGAGAGAGGTCCCAGCAGAAATGTGTCCCCCTGACTGAGCAGTATTTCTGTATCTCGACTGAATAGTATTCTTATTCTCGAAGGTGCAAAGCGAAATTACAAGGAACAACAGAAAACCAATTTCAGCAGATAAAAAATGGACTGTTTCTGAGCAACTGTGATTCTCTTCTGTTTTTTCCCTTTGATTGGAAGGTCATTGCGGATTTGCCAGCAATTTGTGCCAGAATACTGAAGTATTGAACAATTGTGTGAAGAAAAAAAATCAAGAGAGAGAAGTCTAGTGAGTGAAACAGAATAAAATCTCTTAAATTTTGTTCCTTGTCCACAAAAAAAAGGGGGTGATTTTTTCCAAGGTACTTCAATGTTCAATTAGAACAAGACCTAAGTGACAACTGGAAGGTTATGCAGTGTGCAAGAAATGTAGCTCAGAGAAAGAAATGACAGTGCAGGCTGTTAAGAAAAACAGAAGTCTCGTGCTGTGGGCTTTCTGGGTGGATAAAAACACATCATGCTGTGTAACACTCTCCCCAAAAATGAGATTGCAAAAATACCAGGAATGTGTTGTGATGATCTGGGAACAAAGGAGTGGAAAACAGAGGTAAGAGGTCAGCCAGTAATAAAGCAAAATCAGATATGTTCTTTGAATTGTAAGGGCAAAACTGAAAAGCTTTGAGAACAGGGAGAAAAATCTTTATAAACATTCTCACAAACAAACGAGAGCTGGGTGTATCACTCGGACAGAGCAGAAGGAAAGCTAGTTATGAAGAAAGCGGTGTGCCTTATACTCCATTCTTCTTCAGTTCTGCATTTACTCCTTCTTTTCTAAAGAGTAAAGAGTGCCTTTTTATTCCCATCAAAATACAAGAGATGTCTCAGTGGTGCAGTTCTGGGACCTCTGGTTTGCAGACCCAGTTATCGATAGCCTTCATCACTCTTGAATTCACTGTGTTTCAAAAGGTGGTAATTTACTAACAGGGTGTGGGATCGGCACTGTGCATGAATGCTACCCACAGACTACAAGAGTGAAATGATTAGGATTAGGACTAAGCAAAGATCTTTAAGTACTGGTAGAAGGTTTGCATGGAAAGGAAAAACATTGTGAGAAGTAATAGCAGCCTGCTGCCATTTCTTGCTGTTAGTTTATGTCCAAGTAATTTTGGTTTTGAGAAAATGTTTCCATTATTTTCAGCCTTGTGTGAACCAAGGGCTCTGACTTGTTCTAGTAGAGGACAACCCTATGAATTTTGGCTAGCACCCTCTCGGGCAGCTTCAAGGGATAAGACTGAAAGAGTGAGAATTCTGTGCTTTGAAATGCATTGATGGGAAAGTTACATTCCTGTTAAGTGTGATGCATTTTATGTTAATAAACAAAGATCATTAACTGAAGACTGAAGTGCTGCCAATCCTGAATCTTTTATGAGCAATAAATTCTCATTAAGAATCCTGTAGGGAAATGCATGTCTTTTCAAAAGAATTTCCACAGCACATCATCTCCAAGTGACAAATCTCCAGAGAGAAAATAGATAGGAGCAACCAGTGATTGGGGGATTTGTTAGGTCAACTCCCAAGTCCTTTACAATAAGAAAACCTTCTTTGCTTGTTTCTTTCTTTGGTTTTCATCTTTCGAGATCTTCTTAGGTCCAGGCTTAGTGGAAAAAAGAGAATTCCCTTTTAGCTAGAAATGGCTGAAGGGGTTCAGGATTCACAGCTATTTCTGTTTGGGTCACAATCCAGATAATTGTTCATATATGAGGAGATTCTTCTGCATTCCAAATATTTTTTGAAAAACCAAAACCTCACACAAGTAACCAGTGTAATAAAAGTGGTATAAATCTGTGTACTGTAAGGATCAAGTACTTCAAATAATAAAGAATATCCCAACCAGAAACACAAGGATTGAGAGTCCATCTATCCTAGGAGATCGCTTGAGCCAACTTAAACATGAACAGCAAAACGCCAAGTAAGAACTTAGACACTCATAAGCTCAAAGACATTGCTAGGAGCAACTAAACTGAGGATAAACAGCTACAGTTTCAGTGATGGCGATGCGGTGCCCGACCCACAACAGTAGGCTGGTTTTGAAGCTGGACTAGAGTAGAAGTGCTGAATGACATGTTGAAGAAAGGCAAGATGTGAAAAGTACCCTTGCACGTCCTGGCTTCTTTCTAGTCTTTGCTCTAGCTCTTCTTTCTTGAGGGTGCATTGAAAAATAACCTTTTGATGCCTGTGTGGAGAAGGCGGCTGCATTCACGTCGCTGCTGTTGCTTGTTTCAGTGAGTTGCTGAAATCAAAATCTGACTCTTTTGAAAGTGGCATCTGTCTTAGCAGCACCTCCCTTGTGTTGGCGACTGTGGTGTTGCCAGGCTCACGTCAGCTCCACTGAACAGCCAAATGTCACCAGCTTTGGTACATGCAGCGATCAGAACAGGTGTATGTGGGGATCAGGACCAAAAAAAACATCTTGGGGGCATGCGAAATGAAGAGTGGCAGTTGTATGTGTTTGAAATAAGAGGGCTAAAAGTTGGTGGCTTAAACTGTTGTCTTTCTCTCATGGGCCGAAGTGCCACGTAGTGGTGACCCTGTGCTTCTTTCGTTACCCACTTTGAACCAGCTGCACTGTTGAGCTGAACTGGAAGGTGTTTAGCAACCTGTCTTACTGTCCCGTTTAAAGAAGTGGCGGTCCTCAACCATGTTTTGCTATGGGAAGGATTTAGTGACAGAAGGGCTTTCCCTTCTGTCGGTGTAAAATTTCCTTATCCCACCGATGAGTACTGGAGAAGGTCATAAGAATGATGCAGTTGCTCTCAGGATGCTGTCTAAAAACATAAAACCTACTATTTTGTTTTGATTAGAGAAGTGCAAACTGTATACTTTGTATTGTGAAAAACATTCTCAGGAAGAATTTGGTGTCGTTTCAGAGCATTTTAGGGCTTTTGTTAAACAGATGCTTTCATTTGTGTAAGATATTTTAAAGTAGCACCTGAAAAGCAATCATTTTTTTAGTAAGGGATGAGGATCTGTGTGCAACACCTGCTTATATTATAATTTAAGGTGGGTTTTGCGGAATTAATATTCCAAATTGATTTCTGTTTCTCCTTTTCTTCTTTTTTTCCTGTTTGAACGTTGAAGTTATCCATGATGTTGTCTCTCAGAACTTGGCAGCTTGCCCAATCATACAAATTCCCACTGTATGCTTCTTGGATTGCAGCATATTGATAGAAATAATACAGCATTGAATGCAAATATTACTGTTATGTAACATTAAAATTGATAAATCGGTCACATCAAGAAATTATAAACTGCAACAGTGAATTTTTCAAATGGCTTTTGCTAGATATTTTCTGGTGTAGATTGCAGAACAGAGACAATAAGGTTTATGGTTAATGTTTCACTTTTGATAGCAACAGTTTGACAGATTGGGATCTCATTTATTTCTGGTAGTGTGTTTTAGTAGTTTATGGTATATATTGAATCAATAGGTTTGAACAGGGAGCAAATCTGCACAGAATTAGGCCCTGCTAAAACTTCAGCTGTGCTTTTCGATACATGCAAGGCTTATATAATGGTTGGACTGTTTAATTTATAATGTGAAAAATTCTACCTTAGATGTGTTTCAGGGTTCAGTACTGTAGTCCGGTCTTTCTCGGCACTTAGAAGTTCAATGTTTTATGTGTGGTGTTGCAGTAAAGTTGACAGCCAGGTGTAACTCCCTTGCCTGCTGCAGGTTATTTTGTGCTCAAGCTGATTTTTAAAATAGCTCTTTAAGTATCTCTCACTGCTATCTGCAGACTTTAGAGATTACTAGGAAAATGTTACTTTTTTGTCCTCCGTTTCTGCGTTTCATAACGAAATTTGACTTTCTTTTCCTACCTATTTTCTTTTTCCACCTGGAATCTCAGCACAAAAGAAGGGCTTCAGAGGAATAAATCTGAAAAGGCATTGCAACTAAATGCATTATGTGGTGAATAATGGTCATAAGTGAGATGTTCCAGGAGATTTGTTAAATGATTGCTTGGTATAATTCACAATTATCCTGATTATTTGGCATCGTATCATGCCGACATTAATCTTTTATCCTACAACTGAATTGGTGCATTGTGGGGAAGGAATCACATTGTTTTGCCTATTTTTTTTCTTAATCAGGAAACTGCATTGCTTGTGATGGTTGGTACTGTCTCCGTGTCTTGTCAAGGAAATGAAAGGGGGGTTGGTGGCTCTATTTATTGTCATTCTGATTATTTAGCAGTTACTAATGAACATTATTTAAAAAAAATTGCTGTTCACGTGCCAGCTTTTCTGCATTACCAAGGTTAAAAACCATCACAAAGCTTGAGAGAAAACAACCCCACATTTTAAACCTCCATAACAATGTCTGATACTGTTGGCCAAAATCAGTACAGAATTTGTGAGGTGGGCTGTGTTGTGGAGGCAGCACCGGTCGTGGAAGGAGACTCCCTACACCAGCATAAAAAGATACGTGTAATGTTGTCTGAAATACCCGTGAATTGTTAAAGTGTGCAGTCTTGCATCCATAATTCTAGTGCTGAAAACAATAAATGTCAATAAAGATATAAAGATTAGCAATGTGTGAGAAGGTGGTTCTGTTGAAAACACATCGCTGTCTGTCCTCATGGTCATGCTTAGGACAGAATTACTGTGCTCAAGTGCCCAGCAGACCTCGGCTGCCACGCTGGGAGAGTAATTTGTCATGAAAACAATCCCGTCATAATCTGCCATGGACTCTCCTGATAACCTTTCCACTTCCAGTTTCTCTGTCACGGCTCTGCCCCTCTTTCCTAGCCAAAGGCAACCTTTTTGCTTTTCTAACGAAGGCTCTGCCCGCACTCTGTTTCTCTCTTTGCCTTCTCCTCTCTGACGAGGGATGTGACTCAGCCCTGCATTATTGCATGATCTTCCTCCGTGGTATTTCTTTGGTATTTGGTGTCTGGTTTGGATGCTTCTGGAAAGTAACTAGATGATCTTCTTTGAACTTCCAGTTCAGATTTCATATACATTAAAATCCACTGGAAATTGTGCAGGAGCCCCTGGGGATAGACAATATATATTTTAGATTAGAGTAAGAATTAATGTGTGGTGGGTTTTTTTTCCTTAGAAGTTAGTGTCACTCAAAGAAAATACAGTTTAAGTAAGTTATTATCTGTTTTGCTTGCCTGCATTTGGGAGTATCATGTCCCATAGAAGAGAATTTTCACGTAAATGATGGGTTTTGTATGCTTATCTTTTATTCAGAAATGAATGCACGTAAGTTAGCAATAAAGAGGAGCCTGTGCTTTGCTGGTGGCTCATCCTATCTATTCTGCTTCTGCTTGACAGCATTAGTGCTTTCATTATTGCGACTCCAGTCTTTGCAATTATTGTAAAAATAATTAAATAAAGCTTGTACATTACTGAGCTTTAAATTTGCAATGAATATTTCTTTGCTAGATGACTCTTTTATTGCTAGATCTAGTTAAACCATTGCAACTGTAAAAGACCAGTTTCAAAATGCACAGGGCGCTGACATTTATAAAGCCCCAAATGCCTTCATTGTTCGTGATCTTCAGCAGGAAGGAAGGTTGCAGCATTGCTAAACACTGCGATCTCAATAGGAGCTGAAAGAGGCACATTAGTTCACTGCAGCCATTCCACCCTCAGCTGTTCCCTTGTCAGATCTCATATACTCAACGGGGTCAAACCTGGTCAGCATTCGGATTGGAAACCTCCCTGTAAAACCAGGAGGTGGAGGAAGCCGGGTTTGTGGCTCTCTGCACGGACTAGTGCCCTGCCCCTAGGTGTTGGCACCGTGCTGGAATATGGGTTTAATGGATTTTAGTGGTGTTTTTTCTCGTTCATTTCAAAAACAATGCTGTGGCTATAAGTTATAATGGGGGCATGGAGGAAGTTACAGAGAAATTATTTTGATAGGTCATAGAGTCATAGAATGATGGGGAAATTTGAGTCATAGACCCATAGAATGTCCTGAGTTGGAAGGGATCCCCAAGGATCATCGAGTCCAACTCCTGTCCCTGCATCGGACAACCCCAACATCCACACCATGTGTCTGAGGGCATTGTCCAAATGCTTGCTGAGTATTGTCAGCCTTGGCTCCATGACTGCTTCCCTGGGGAGCTGTTCCAGTGCTCCACCACCCTCTGGGTGAAGAACCTTTTCCTAATATCCAAGCTAAACCTTCCATGGCACATCTCCCTGCCATTCCCTTGGGTCCTATGATTGGTCACTAGAGAGAAGAGATCAGCACCTGCTCCTCCTCCTCCCCTTGTGAGGAAGCTGTAGACCACAATGAGGTCTCTCCTCAGTCTCCTCTCCTCCAGGCGGAACAGACCAAGTGACTTTAGCCATCCCACATATGACTTCCTCTCTAAACCCTTCACCAACTTCGAGGTGCTCCTCTGGACGCTCTCCAGTAGCTTCGTATCCTTTATATACTGTGGTGCACATAGTACCCGAGGTGGGGCCGCACCAGAGCAGAGCAGAACAGGACAACCACCTTCCAGCTGGCAATGCCATGCTTGATGCAGATCTCAGGACACGGTTTGCCCTCTTGCCTGCCAGGGCACACTGTTGGCTCATGGTCAAGTGGTTCCAAGACACAGTGGTTAGGGTCACCTTGAAAATTCAGTTTCTGAGACTGTCTGTGCCATTTTTATGCTTTTCTGCATGAAAAAAGAAAAAATTTATTCACCTTCTGAATCTCACAGCAAAAGCATGGAGTGGGAAACTTGGAACTTCCCTGCTCCAAAGCAACCTGCGGAAGATACAGAAGGACTCGCTGACATATTGAACAGGTACAGTTGGACTCGATGATCTCAAAGATCCTTTCCAACCAGACGATTCTGTGATTCTATGACTTGCCCGCCTTTACCCCTGTGGACTGGGAGAAGTTCAAGCAGCAGAGTTTTGTGGTGAAGCCCTGAGCTGCATGCGTTAGCTGTCGCTGCCGTGTGATACAGGTTTTTTGGTCTGGTAGTTGAATGAGCCTAACTAATGGGAAAAGGAGATTCCAAGGAGAAGTTGTAGTTTAAGCGAAGTTTAGAATTCACAAGATTATTTAGCACGTTTATGTTTTTCTTGGGCTAAATTGGGCTTTCCTCAAACTGTTGGTTTTTTTTAGAAAAAGCTTCTGCAATATCTCCTAGTGATATTGAGACTTGAAATGTATCTTTCTTCCATCCACACAGTGAATGCTTGTGTGCTTGGTTCCATCTGGAAAGGATATAATTGAATCCTTGTTTGGCTCCTTTAATTATCTCTTTGCAACGTCCTTGGCTGGGAATTCTGCCACTTACAATGCAAATATTCAAACTTAAGAGCATAAACTGTGCTTTTGAAGAGCATTTTTGTAAACCTTTTATCATTTGGTGGCTTTTCAAAAGCGAGCATGAAAACTTCTCAATGAACATGTTTTAATTTTTTAAATCCTTAGAGAAGATTTTGTTTTCTTGCAGGTTTGCTGTAGTTGCTAATTAACTTTGTTAATTAATCATGCCATAGGAATGAAACACCCTTGATTAAAATAAATAAAACCACATAGCAACAAAGTAATGCTACTGATTTTTCCTATTTGAGAGCAAAGATTAAAACAACAAGATTAACTGTGAAATGCATGTCAAATGTTCTTTGCATTTGAAACATTTGAAAAGCTAAAGCAGCTAAAAGCTTATTATTTTTGCAGCTCAGTTGTGTAAAATGCCTATTAGATTGTAACACCATGTTTAAAAATGGGGGCTGAGGATAGTCACTAGAGGTAGTGTCGTAAACAAAGGTGCCTGAGATGGTGAGTAGTAACCAACAGGTTTATTTGGATCTGCTTAGATGTGAAGGTCCTCATTCTGTCTTGTCATGTATCTTATATGAAAACTTCCAAGGCTGTAGATTTGTATTAAAAGCTTTTAGCTCCTAACAGGCTTTTGACACCATTTCTCACCCATAATACTGGCATATGTTTGTGCAGAGGTGGTGGGAAATGGCTCACTGCAGGCATTAGGCCAAGCGCATCAGAACTGAAGCTTCTTGGAATGATCTTGGTGGTGACTGTGGTCCAGAGGCACGTGGAGCCTTTGCTGTGCATTCTGCCTGGATGAATGTCGATCTGCGGAGGTCTGGCTGTGAATGCATGGCTCCTTCGCCTGGAGAATGCAGGCAGGAGGGAGAAGGTGCCCATCTATGCTTTTCTTTTCTGGGAAAATTGTTAAGGAAGCCCCTTCCTGAATCTCACCCAGCCCGGCAAGACCTGGCCTCCTGGTTAGGTGCAGCTCTCTTTGCAGATGGAACTTGAATGGAATTTACTCTGATGAAATTCCAGAATTGTGGACCTGATTCCATGTTGGAGAGAGGAAAGTGGGAGTATTCCTCCTGTAGGAGGAATAACAAAATAAATCTCTGCAGACCACTAGCAGGAAGTATATTGAGGAGTAATTTGTGGGGTCTTTTGTTTGTTTCTCTCTCCCTCCTGCCTGCATCTTTTCTCAAAATCTCTTTAGGCACTTGTTTTGCAATTAAAGTCACACCCCCCCCAAAGAGTATACTCGCTTTTTCCACTAAAACATATTAGGGCACTGAAGCGGTGCAAAAATGCAACGGGCTATTTCCAGTAGACGAACTATGTCCTTAAAATAGGATTAACCAGTTCTGTAATTTGCCTGTGATATTATCTGAACAGGGAAGAGGAAGGGCGGTACACGACTTGTAGAAGCTGTTTTTAGGACACTCATGTTAAGGCTGTCAATGCTGAACTAATGCCACTTCTCAGTTGTCAGTAACTTTGCAGATGTGCAAAAGAGGATCTTGAGATCATGCTGGAGTCGCACAAATGCAACTTTCCCAGGGTTGTGGCTGTATCGTCATTAGGTTTTGCCAATATTCAGTGGTTTCAACATTGCATAGATTTATCAATCACAATATTAGCAATGCTTAGTTAATGCAATAACCATGCTCGCAGGATACCACCAGCCGGCTGCATGGAGGGTGTTATGGGGTGCAGCAGGCAAGTGGGAACACTTCACTCTTAGGAATCCTTAATTGAAATGCAAGGTCTGCTACTGAAATTGAGAGGGGGGACTGGCTTAGTGCCCCAAGCGTGTGTTGAGCTGGCAGGTACGTGCAGATCTTCCTTCCTCAGCAGAAACAGTTCCTGAGAAATGGTTGAAAGGCTGCTTTTATTGCAAGATCAGGAATAAAACATCATAGAGCTTTTAGCTTTTTATGCTGGATGGGAGTGACCCAGTCAATGACAGGGGAGGTTACGGAGCCTAGGGAAACTGTTGGTCGCCGGGTCCTCCCTCACCCCCGGCTGGGCACCTTTGCAGGTGTTTGGGGTGACAGGAGTTTCCAGCTTCTGCTCTTCTCTGCAGTGAGACAGCTGGGAGATGCGTCTCTGCATTTTCAAGGCTTTGTACTTCACTGCAGTGCACAGCAGAAAGGTTTTCTTTCCTGAACTCAGGAAAGCCAGGCGGCATGGCCAGTGGACTTGCGGCTGGAACCCTTCGTGGGCAGCGTGGAGCCAGTCCTGCTGCTGGCAGCCCACTGCCTTCTCTCACAGCCCTGAGCCATTAGTGCTCTTATGTTTTTGTTGTGCCGAGTAATCACTAAGGCAGAGGTTTTAAATATCTCAGGTAAGTGCCAGGATGCTGCAATGAGACAGTTCAGGTCTTGTTTTCCAATTACACCAACTAGAATTTACTCACAACATGAGTAAATGGAAAATTTCAAGCCTGATAATGGATATATTCTGATTTAAATATCTTTTTGCTGGAAGTTTTCAAAGTTGACCATCTTTTTAAAATAATATATTAATCTGCAAATTCATGTTTTGTTGTTTACTGATGAATTGATGTGCTGGTAAATTCCTCTGACGTTTCTGCAGGGTGCTTCCCCTTAAAAAATAGATACTCTTTGAAAATAGCCTATTTGAAAAAGTGTCTTTATTTTTCTTAAATCCTTTTTAAATTATAGTAGGTTGCTTAAGTTTCCTTTATTCTGTAAAGTATTTTCTGCTTCGCTGAGTTTTAAGAGCAAATTCTTCTCTTCTTGTACCTCTCCTGCAGTGGTTGGTTTCTGTACCACCTTCCACTGTCTAGGTTTTGCAGTTCACATACTTGGTATCTGCTGCATTTTCCCAGTCCATACATGGTGAAAAACTTTCCTTTTCTACCTATACTGAAACCCTACTTTCATTCCTGTTTTACAGCTTTCCAGGTGAAATTGTGTTGTGAGCACCAAATCCGTAATTAAGCAAATAAATTGCTACTTGAGGCAAGACAAACATTTAGGTAAAGATCTTATATGAAAACAAGGCTAATTAAAAAAAGTAATCAATTTAGTAGTTACAAAATGCCGCACAGTATGTTTAGGAATAGAATAGATTTTTAAAATTTCACTTTTATGCATAAATTTATTGATAATCTGTCAGCCGTCCAACTTGTGTTGCTGTAGTACAGAACAAAGCTGATGTGCAAGGCTATAGGAAAATAAATGACACGATCTGATGTGCACAGTCTGTTTCCATTTCGCCAGCATGATGAGCTACTTTGTTGTTTGAATGGAGCAAATGATGTTTAGATTCCATTGATTTATTGACAGTTCTGTCAAACTGCCTGAATATTACAGAGGAGCCTGGTGAGGAGAGGAGGATCTGCCGGGAGAGTTATCTGAGCAATGTGCAGGAATGCCACCCCAACGGGCAAGCATTGTGTTCTCCCCGCCAGTGAAAAATGAACTGCTACTCACACATTTTTCTTTCCACAGGGAGAAGCTGTCTGTGGCTCGGCTGCAGCGGGAAGTTGCACAAAGTAAGAGTGAAGGAGCAATGGTAAGCTGCAGCAGCTCGCTGCTTTAGGATACTTGTCTTACTACTTCAGGCCTTAGGTGTGTTTTGTCTCACTGAGGATGCTCACCAGAGCAGTAAGGATGTCTTGGACAAAGTGATGGGTTGCCAACAATGTATTCATAGTTCTGAAGAAACTCAAGGCTCTATCTTGGCTTCCTTCGAAGAGTTGCAGTAGAGAAAAGCTGTTTCTATTTCCCTGCTGGTGGTGCTTACAGGAATTGGAAGCAAGGCAAGCACGGAAAGGCAATTTCAGATCAAAATATCTCGATTTATTTGCCTGTTAAATCTTAGCTAACTGCACAAAAATGGTAGAATACAAACATAGAAGCTTAAAGAAGCCCTCAGTCTGATGATTTTGTAAATCATATAATGCCCCTTGTATCTTCCTTTTTCATGTAGCAATTTATGAGATTAGGCTTGCGAGCAAAAGTTGAAATGGCAGACTTTTGGTTAACCACAAATCTCAATTTATAGAGTGTCTTATCTCTTCAAAACAATTTTCTTTAGGAGCCAACATGTGCGAGTGTGCTTAATTACTTAATATCTAAGGAACTCTTCCCATCTGTTAAGGAGTTTGTTTGTCCCTGTCTTCAGATAAAATGTCTCGGGCTTCCCTAGGATAAAAGCAGACATTCAAAATCCTTAAGCCCCAGATCAGTCCCCTTGCACATGCTCATGAAGCTGCTGATGATTTGAGTGAGTTACATAGTTGACTGCAAGAAGATTTGGCCCAAAGTTTGTTTAACTTAGTGGGGAGAAGCTGTAGATGGTCTGTGGGGAGTGAATGCTCTGTTAGCTGTATGACGCAGGATCCTTTAAATCCCACCTGCCTCCAATGAGTGCATTTTATAAATCATTGTTAGCGATTAACACAAGGAAATGAGATCTGGAGGGATGCAAAGGGTGGGTAGGAGACACCAGCTCTGAATCTGTTGCTCTCATCATGGCCACACGCAGATCCAGCAGAGCCAGGGGTGCTTTGTTGGGGGCTGTGCTGGGACAGGGGCTTCTGGACTCTGCATGCCTTCTTGTGAAGGGAAGGAGACAAGTGGGGCTTGTGCAGGCAGATGCTGCTGATTTGCCCCTAATCCCTGCTACGTGCCCAGTTTGGTTGTGGGAGCTGTTGCCCTCTCCCATCCTAACACCACTCCCGGTGTACCTGCCCTTGGGTCTGCAGTGTGGCTGGGCTGGCTGCCAGAAGACTCGGAGTCGGAGTTTAAGCAGTCGGGAAGACTGGCCACTGGGTAATGTTGAGTATATTGGGGCAGAAATCCTGGAGGAAGCAAGGAACAAGCTTTATCAAGTTAAGCTGCCGTCCGTGAGTCAGTGGTTGAGATAAAACTCCTGCTGACTCCAGGAGGAATTTTGCCGGAGGAAGGATGGCAAAGGTCAGGCACTGGATTTGCAATTGCATTTTAGTTTTCAGTGTAAACAATTTTCAAAATCTGGGAAAAGCTGTTTACTCTATTTAGAATGTTTCCTTTAATTTTTGTTAAACTTGCTTTCCCTTGGAGGCATATAAATGATAATATTATATTGAGTGTAAAATATACTTAGTGGAAAAATTCAAGACTTTATGAAACGAGTAATATTGATTAACCTTCTAGACCTGGTAAGGCTTTTGGTATATGCACCCACCTTGTAGCTTCATTTCGTGCTAGTCAGACATTTCTTGTACCTTTTACTATGGGCTTGTGGGATTAATGACATAGCAGGCTAACCAGAGGGTAATTTTGTATAATTTGTTGAGAGGCCGAGTGTTGTAACCCATTAGGAACTGATAGAGCCTCTCCAGGGGTGAAGTCTTCCCCAAAGGTAAATGCTAGGTAGTTTTTCCCCTCTTCCCCAAGGGGTAATTTCCACAATTATCCTGCAACTACAGACGAGGATGAGTGTGCCCATAGAGACAATTGCTTTGAAGCTGTTGATGTATGGAAACTTCTTTGTGTCTCAGGGCTCAGAACCAGTGATTTTAATATGAAACACAGCAGTCATTAATTAACATTAATGATCTTGCTTGGCTGCAAGCAGTACGAGAGCAGTAAGGGTCCAGGAGATGGAGTATTTCAGCTCTGGGAAGGCCAGGAGTGAGGTAACTTGTGTTGGCTACGTTCTCGAGGCGTGCAGCAAGGAGCCTGCAGCGCATATCAGTTTTGGGCAATTACTTTAGAAAGATTCACAGCAAAATTTTGCCTGGGGATTCTGAGCAAGTAAAGCCTTTGGCAAATGGCGAGGCTTCCTCCAGAGAAGTTCTGGCAGCCAACAGCATGCCTGCAGGGTACTGAATCGCATGTGCTGCTCTTTTCAGTGTGATGGACATCCCCCTGGAGACAGCACGGCATCCTCTGGGGCTGGCGGCGAGGACCAGGCAGTGGTACCAGTCAGCCACAGGACGCCTGAGGGGTTTTGCTGTGCTGTCACCAGCTGCAGCTCTGGATAAAAGGGATGGCAGCCCCCCTGCCAACACAGGCAGTGACAGGCCACAGCTTTATTTAATCACTAATTAGCTAATTGCCTTTGCTTACTCCTATTTTTTTTTTTGTTTATTTGTTGTACTACTTAGATTGTTTTTTCAGTGAATTTGTTCATTTGAGAAAAGCACAGGTACAGCACATGCCACCTTTTTAATACCATTCTCTGTCTTGTGGAGAGTGTTTTTATACCAGGTGTGGATTGGGGCAGAGAGCAAGAAGAGTCATGCTGCCACACGGCCTGGGATCCATGCAAAAGGTCCCGTGAGCCTTTAGCAGGATGGCACCTCGCTTAATATTGCACTCGTGGTACTTGCTTCTTTTTTAAAAATAGATTTTATATGGGTTTTGCGGTCACAGATAAGTCATAAGGGTAAGAGGTGGCCACGTTATGTCACCCGACACGTGTTTTTAGGGGGAACGGAATCAGTGAGAAGGGAAGATGTGCCCTGTCCCTGTGTATGCTGGAGAGAGATCTGGGGCGGTGGCTTTGCCCCATCTTTCCTGCTTCCTATTTGGCACCTTTTGATCACAGTGTGAGAAGGCTGTGAGTACTCCTCCTTGCTGCCTTCCCAGCACAAATCAAGGGAAGAATATGCTATTTAGGATTTGCTGCCCTGCACAGGGGGTTGTCAGTTAGCATTTGCTGTAACCAGCTGTTGCCTTTTTGCATGTGGTCCTTGGAAGCGACGGGTGGGAAGGGCTGCTGGTGCTCGGGTTCACCCAGCATCACAGGAACTACTGCAGCGAAGCAGACCCATACGTACAGTCAGTAACACAAACCAAATACGAAGCATGTGCTGTAAAAACTACTTATGCCGTGGTACCTTTGCTTAAAAAATGGGTCTGCACATCTGTATAAATAAAATATGGTGAGTGATGATGAAATACGTTTTTTCGAGGAGGCTTTTGCTGAGGAGACTGAAGATCAGGTGGTATGTGCTTTGTGAGACACCAATGTGTCTGCCCCACAGAGCTCCCCGTAGGAAATGTATTTTCTTAGCATGTCCTAGAGTTACATTTCTCATTACTAATTTATTATTTGAAGTAAATACATACTGAAAGGTGCTATAAAAGTTTAGGTTAAGATATTTCATTTAATGGTAAATGTTTATCACAAAAAATATATGAGTGACTTGTAATATGTTTTCTCCATGTGGTTGTATGAAAAATATGATACCTCATGTACAGGGTTGAGCGAGTATTTATAAATTACTTGAATTAGGAGAACTAAATAAATCCAGATTTTGAATACCTGTCAGTTGCTCAGGTTTCTTTACTTTAAGAACCACCATCAGTAAATATTGATTCTCCATTTTCAAAATGCACAATTATGCTACTACCAATCCGTCTACTGAGCCTGGGTTCTAGGGTGGCTCTCCCTGTCATTTATGGCATTTAATTTCTTAGTGTGCTTGTTCACAATTTTCTCAGTCGTGTTTCTTCTGACTCATCAAGGAGTAACGATTAGTCTTTTCCTTTTGTAAAGGGAAAGAAGATGATGACTTCGTATGTGTACAGTTCGTACTGCATTTGATATGGAGACTGTGCAGGTGTCTGTGGTGACAGAGATTCCATTTTTAAAATTAGCAGCTTTCAAAGTAGATCACAAGTTTATTTCAAAACAGTAAAGCCTGAAAACTGCTTTAGTCATCAAAGTCTGGTTTTTTTTTTTTTTTTTGGTTTTGGTTGTTGGTGTGGTGGGGTTTTTTTGTAACCTTTAAGTCCATGACTTTGGATGTTTAGGACACAGAAGACCAGGTGGGGTTCGTTTTTGTGAAATTTTCTTAACAGGAAACAGTGCCAAGTTAGCAAAAGTAGGGAAAAATGCTGCTACACTTACGTAGCAGAGTCTCCATGGTTGCTTAAGTGCTGTTAGTAAAAACTAGATTAAAAACCTAAAATAAACCCAAAGTGTACACAATTATGTCATATTTTAATGACTTGGATTCATTTAATGATTACACAGAAAAAAATATTATTTTTTAATTTTTTTACCTTTATTTATGTATAAGTTATACATTTTTGTTAGTTTTTACATCTGCATCCAAGTGCTTTAATTCTACTCTGTTTTCCATTAGTTCAGTGGCCTGTAACCTACACAAAAGAAATTGTACCGCTCTGGCAATTTAGCTGTGAAGGTTAAAGTGGAATGATATTGCCTTTTATATCTACATGGATTTCACTTAGGGTGGGCCCTAGGCTCTGATTTACCATGTGTCCTACTGCGTCTTTAAGTGATTCAAAGTGATTATCATGGGCTCTTCCCGGTACCCGTCTATTCCACACCTGCACCCTTTTGTTAAGGAAACCACCGTGTTAAGTGAATGTGAGGTCCCCAGTGAATAGGTTTCCACCCTCTGGTAATCCTTCTGCATTAGATTGATTTATGAATGTATCAGATTCTTTGTTAGCATGTAAACCACTAATTAATTTAAAGCTCTCTGTGGAAAAATTAAAGCCCTGGTTAAGGCTTTCAACAGGCTCAGATGGTGCTAATAATGGAAAAACAAGTTATATTAATGAGTTTTGATGTGATCAGCACAATTCTTGCTTTACAAACAGTTTTTGCTATGAAACAGTAGAGACTGCAAGTTTTAACATAAAGAGTGGAAGAAGTAAAAAGGAAAGGCAGGGAAAAAAATCGCACTGTCAGTAAGATACCGTGCGATTCCTAGGAACTGAGTCACTTCTGCTTGTTACAGCTTTCTTAAATGTAATGTATTTTGATGTACGTAACAGCCTTTTACAAAACCACAGGAAGCGCAAACTGGTCTTTTTTCCAGATTGAAACTGAAGTTGTAAACATGTAATCAGGTTTGAGAAGACCTCTGCCTCTTTTCCTCATCGTGTGCTGGAGCGTTCACATGATGTTGGAGGGCAGAAAACATTTTGATTGAAATCTTATTAAAATCAGTAGAAAGTCTTGACTATATTCCATTTTCTGCTTTTCTAAACTCCACGGTGTTTTGTATGTAATGTTGTTTGCTCTTTTGCTGAAATTCAGGTTTCTAATGTAGGTGCTAGTTTTGGGCGAGGAGAAAGAGGAGATCAGACTCCAGCTTGACAATGCTTTGCTGAGCTGACTGAAATTAAGTTGGAAATAGAAAGCCAAATCTCCATCTCCTTTCGTAGTAAGCTGAAAATGCAGTGTTAGAGTGGCAGCCCACGACTGAAGGAAATAGTGCTTTTCCCACACCTCTGCCGGGAGCTGCTTTTACCTCTCCTGGCTCTCAGCACTGCCAGGGCACGAGGTCTTGGGCCACCATCGTGGCGGTGTGGCCAGCATCACAGCTGATGTTAATGCTGCCCCATTAATCAGGTAGCAGGGAGCCCTCAAAAGCAGCATGGTCAGCATTTTCAGAGGCCCAGCTCCTAACATCTGCACTACGTACCCTTGTTTTTATGGAAAAAGGGGGAATCCTGAGGTTGCTCTTGAACTGGGTCTTACAGCTGGCAGCACAATGTACTGCCGCTAGCACGGAGGCACGTTCTGTCACCGGCGTGATCAATCTCTGCAGTTGCCTCCAGCAGCGGGGAAGGCTGTTGTTGCAGACGCACCCGGGTCATTCAAAAATAGATGATATTTAGTAATAAATGAAGTGTTAAACATGAGATATAAAGGGCTAAATTGTCTTTCGCAGCTTCCGGGTCCTTAACGTCTACGAAAACACCTATCTGCAGCTTTAATTAGAAAGTAGCAGAGAGAGGGAGAAGGGCAAAGTCGCCGTTATAAAATGTCTCTTTGAATATTAAACATCCTAACCCAGAAAGAAGTGGTCTGACCCTTGTGCTGTCTTCTGTGTAAAGCTGTGTATTTATACACGTCTGGCTGTGCTGTCCAGCTGCTTCTTCTTAGAAACTTCATCATGTGGCCCTCGCGGAAGCTCCGTGACATTAGTATAGTTAGCATCAATAATGATTATTGAAATTCTTTACAAGCCTAGTTTAATGCTTCTGGACCTCATTAATTGTTCATACTTCATTAGACCAAATGTCCTCATTTAACCAAATGCCCTCATTCAAAACTTTACAGTTTTATTTTCAGTGAGTCTAATATTGAAGGGTTTTTAGTTCTTCTTGTGTCCTGAGTATTTGTTGTTGTTTGCTTCAAATATTTTCAGTTTGGTGTTTTTTTTTGTTTTAAGGCTTCTATGAATCTAAGGATTTTTTTAAGACTTAAAATTTCTGAGACCTGCCAACATCAATTTTCCAAAGAAAAATATCAACCCGGTTCCTCTGTTTTCCTGAAACAGAAATATAGTGAGCCTGATTCCCTCTGCCTTTCCAAGCTTGTGTTACTCTTTCCTGGTTAATTAATTTCAGAGCCGATTTTTTCACCAAATTCCACAATGTGTCGTTAAAATCGATTTTCTTCCATCCCGTCGTTGTTCAGAGCGCAGCAGAAGTTGTGTGAGCCCGTCTGAGAGGATGCGGGGTGCTCTCCAGGCTGGAGGGCTCTCTGGCTCTGGCTTCTACCAGGAGAGGGAGCTGCAGCCATTGGAAACAGCACCCACCTCCACAGTGCTGGTGGAAAATTGACACAGTCCTTCCTGCCTTCACTGGGAGTGATTTGTGCTTTGGAAGGTGTTAGCTAGAATATTTTCGAGTACACTGTCTGTTGAAGAAGCTGTTGGTATTCGCCATGGCAAAGGCGGTGGTGCTCTGTTCTCGGCTTTGGTGTTTTCTTGCTCCACTTGCCAAGGATGTCGTAGGCACTGGCACTGTAAGGAAGACTATTATTGTATCCAAAGAAGTGGAAATAAGTTTTACCCCTCAGCTGGAACTCGCCAAAGCGTTCTGTCTCTTTACAGAGTTTCTTCAAGTAGTTAGTCAACATCAAAAAGAGTCAAACAGAATTATGTAAGAATGACTGAACACAGAAAAAAAATACATAAAAATGCATTTATATAAGGTCTGAAAGTGAAACAGAAGCAATCTGTAGAAAGTGTGTCATAGCAACTTGCTTGCCCTCGAGTAGAAATTGCCATTTATACATTAGGTGACAAAGGCAGGGGATGCTGAAGTACAGAAAGGGCACATGAGTCTCACAGCGTCTATGGGTGTGCACAATATTGGAATGGCAGTTTGGCTTCAGCATGAAGCAAATCCTGCTTTATGACTAGAAACAGATGTATTCCGCTCTAGGCAATACCTCACTGCCTAATAGGAGTGATGTGCCCATGCACTAATAACAGTGAATTGCAGCCATTTTCATATCAAAGGTTAAGCTCTGCAATCCTGAGCGCCTCCAGGCAATGGCAGGAGCTGACTGGAGGAAGCCACACACTTACTGGTTTAATATTTTTGCAAGGATGACCTGAATAGAGTCACCGATCTGCGGACTGAAGAGGCAGAACATTTATGGTTGAGTTTTAGCTCATGCAAGAATGGTATCTCAGCAAAGACAGAATTAGTTGCCCTGTCTGAGGCTCTGGAGAGGAAAGGTGAATGTATGCATTGGGCCAACAATTTGAATTTGATGTGAATTAGGAAGGTAAATTTATATGGATGAATAGCAGTGAAACTGCAGTAACATTCTTGGCTTTGCGAATTTTTTCTTGAAGTAACTGGGGAAATTTCTGTATAAAGTAAATAATGATAAAGTAAATCACTAGATTTGGGCTTTGTTTGGGCTTTTTTTTTTTGTAGCTAGTACTTAAACAGTGTAGAATTTTCTTACCAGCAACTGTGACTTCTATCTGATAGGTCTGTTTGCAATATTAATTCTGGGAACAGGGAAAAATCCATTAATTTCTCTTCTTAAGACTTTGTTCATGTTTATTTTTCAAAAATAAACCTCTAGTATTTTTATGTTTTGTTCTTAAATCTTGTAGGCCCTCTTGTAAGACCAAATATAAACTTTTGTTTTACTAGTTTGAGTTGTTTGGTTCAAATCTGGTCACAGTATCCATTACAGCAGTTCCATCTTTTTCCTGTTGTTTCCATATTTGTATCAGCTCTTCCAGAAGTTCTGCAGGGTACATTACAGTCGTCTTTGTGGTGATTTCTCTTATAACGTGTACCTAAAGCAAAGCAAAGAGTACAAGATGGTGCAGAAATACTGATTTCCCCAAATTCAGCAGTCTAATCAAGCCAAGCAGTGTAGGTGAGTATCTTCTCTGACAGACAGGGAATACAATCTTTAATTCCTTCATTGTTGTTATCATCTAAAGGTGAACTTAAATATTGCTATAGTGATTTTTATCTTTTGTAATATTTGGCACTAGTCCCTACAGAAACCAAGGGGGGTTTTGTCTGGGTTCAGAAGAATGGCCTTTATTCTTTTTTTTCCCAGATGGAACATAAAAGGTTATCAAGAGGGAGAGAAAGTTTCCATATAAGGAAGGACAAAATTTATGTATCAAGTGTGTTGCTCAGTTGTGCAGCTTCCATTAAATGCCACTTTAATGGAAGGTGACAAAGATGATCAGAGGGCTGGAGCACCTCACAGTCGAGGACAGTCTGGGAGAGCTGGGCTTGTTCAGCCTGGGAAAGAGAAGGCTCCGGGGAGACCTTATAGCAGCCTTCTAGTACTTAAAGGAAAGCTGGGGAGGGGCCCTTTCTCATGGAATGCAAAGATAGAATGAGGGTTGATGGTTTTAAGATGAAAGAGGGGAGATTTAGATTAGCTGTTAGGTAGAGTCTTTTTGCTGTGAGGGTGGTGAGGGACTGGCACATGTTGCCCAGAGAAGTCGTGGATGCCCTTTTCTTGGAGGTGTTCAGGGCCAGATTGGATGAGGCTTTGAGCAACCTGATCCTGTGGGAGGTGTCCCTGCTCATGGCAGGGGGTTTGGAACTGGGTGATTTTTGAGGTCCTCTTCCAACCCAGATCATTCTGTGATTCTACGTTTTATTAAAAAGCAGTGTTCTTGGAGCCCGTACCATGAGGTCAGTGCTGACCCTGGGAAACAGTCGGCTCAAGTAGTGCTTTAGATTGCCTCATGTTAGAGTAAAAATTCTTTACACCAAGTCTTTGTTCGACATGCAGTGCAGTGGAGCCCTGAGCCATAATTGCTCCACGACACCAAGACAGTGCAGTAAGGTGTTGTTGTCTTGTCCAGTTCCCTCTGGGCAGAGACAAGACGTGTGTATATATGTATTTTTATATACGGAAAGTAGTCTGTTGGACATAAATAAAAGAGGGAAAGTAGAAATTGGAGAAATCTCTTGGCCCATTCCTGAGCATTGAACACTTTGCAGGTAGACATGAAAACTAGTTGCAGCCCATCTGAACAAGATTTGAACTTGTCAATGTTCGTTGTGCTGTTAAGCCTCAGTAGCTTTGTTGCTTTTTTTCTCTTGGCAGAGCATAATCGCTCATCTCTGCAACTTCTGCTTAAAACTTAAAAGAAATACTAAAGCATAGTAAGGAAATAATGTTTTCCTATGCTAAACTTAGGCAGCTTTACATGGATTCACATAGCTTGAGCTAGCAACTGTGATCCTTTCTTTCCTCCCTACTAGAGTCTCATAAACTTTAATTCAGTTTTTGCTTTGTCAGGAATTTGCTTTTACATGCTTTCTTTTTGTTTTGGCTCTGTGTCCATTGCATTATGATAAGGCATCTTTTGATATTCTGTGGGATCTTTCATAATGAAGATCTCATGAAATAGTTTTCCAAGTCTGGAACTGGAGATCAGACTTGCTTGCATGTCCAGTGAGAGGAGACTGTCTAGACTGTGGGAATGACTGTGATGTTTGGATTGTGTTATTTCCATACCGCTTGGCATGATGCATTCTGTAGTTACTCTGAAAACTAATAAAAGTACCAGGCTTGATACAGGACCTCACCTGGCTGTGAACTGGCTTCCACTTGTTCTCCGAGCTGTACTGATCAGTTGCGCTTTCTGTGAGGTACCCTGTTGTGTGATTTTTTTAAATAAGTAACTGCTTAAAACCACAGTTCGCTGTACTCATTAAAGGTCACAGTCTTTAACTTTGGTGTCCTGCAAAGCTTGTTACTACTTTTGCCACCTAAATAATTTATAATCTTGAAAAATATTTAATTTCTGATTTAAATTGCTCATTTATAAGCCAGGCTTTATCCTTACTCTTCTGCTGCTTGTCTGATTGCTGGTGTAGGTGGTGAACTCTTTGGGGAAGAGGCAGGATCTTACTGGGCATCTAAATAGTGCCAAGAGCTGTTTGGAGCCTGGGGTGCTGATGTGCCGTGAATAATCACAGCCTGGCTACTTGGGATGAATACTGAGAGGGGATTTGGCTCAGTGTGCACAGTCCACATGACTCTCATTTTGTAATTACATCTTTACGCTGCACATTTGTGATCAGCATCCATGGTGACACTGCTTATTTAGAAATGATTTCTGAGCGCTGCAGAAAAATTATTATCTCTTGGGAACATCATGTTCCTAGTCATATCTATTAACAAGTACCCTGCGGCACTAACTGGCAGAGTTTTGCATTTAAGAAACTTTTTCTATGTCCATCGCTAGAGAAGCAGGTCAGAACTGCCAGTTGTTTGTTGGAAATCTCGTGTTATTTACGATTTCCCTCTCATTGAGAATGAACCACCTCAGAAGGGAAAACTTGTGATGTAGGAGGTGCCATAGGAAAATACGTGCCTTAAATGAGAAGCTGAAAAATAATTTCGTTGTAAAACTAGACTTTGAGAGTTGCTGGCTGTCATAGTCTAAAGGCAGTTTTCCAGAAGCTGTGTCTTCCATCAGTTGGTATGGGCAACCTGTTCACAAACTGGAAAACCGAGGAGGAGGTGAGTGGAAATCGGGGTGTGAAGAACGTGTGCAATCTAACGCATTTCAAAAGAAGAGCTTTAGAAGGAACATAAGCAGGTTAGCAGAAATATCCTTGTGAACCCTCAGGAAACAAGAATTTGAGCTTCTGGAAATGTGTTTAATCTAACAGAGATGGGAAGGAGAAAGTTTGCTGCACTTTGTTCTTTTTATGTAGCTGCTGATGTTCATCTAGATGCCAGGGCAGTGGCCAGACCAGCAGTACTCAAGGGGCTTTGTCCCCCTGCCCTCACAACAGCTGAAGAATTGAACTGACTACTTGTGTACCCTGGTTCCCCCAAACACAGCTCTGCTTGGATTTGCTTGCATGGTTGGAGCAGCCAGGGTATAGCTTTCCAGCCCCATTGAGACAAAGATTGTTCATGTTTCATCTGTATCAAATTTGATACCAAACTTGCTGTCATAAGTGAGTGATAGGAAGCTGTTTGTTCTAGGGATATATCCTGCTCTGCACATGCACAGCAAGATTTCTTTCTTGCCAAAGCTTGAAGACTCTAGAACTACAAAGAGTTTGCTAACCCACTCTTCATACACTTTGTACCCAGCAGACAGGCAGACAGGGATGGCTGTGATCCAGAAAGTGTCTAAAGCGTTGCTGAGCTGTCCTGAGTGAAGGAGGTCACTCTCCTGTTTTTACAGAGCATCTGTCACTTTGAAAGGCAAGTGCATCATGTGTGTAAGTGACGTGAAACCGTGGTGTGCTGGCCAAACTGTACTAAAAATTTAGAACAAGTCTTGTAACTCCTATTCCAGTGTTCTGCACAGTAGAGAATGCACAGGGAACGTTCTGCATGTTGATCACGTGATTTAATGTCCAGGAACAGAACTTCTGCTCAGCCTAATGGTTGCAACTACTTCTGCTGGATTTATTTACAACCAGTGCTAAAGGTGGAAGTGACAGAAGAGAGGCGAGCTGCACGCTTGGGTTTTAGTAGTTGGTATTTTCTGTAGAGAAAGAAACATGTTTTCTTTTTCCTCTTCAAGAAAATGAAATAAACAATTCTCGTTGTCAACATTTGTAGTTACGTTGAAAACAAACCCAGCAGATTTTTTTTTAGTCATGTCTTACATGAGAGATGCCTACGTGACTACATGCAGCTAACAGTTTATTCTAAACTATGGTTAGATACAATAAAACAGTTACATCCTGTGTAAAAAGATAAACATGGAAATAAACACCAGAGAGCTACATGTAAGAGGTTTTATATCTGTTTTTGATCTTCTGCTGTATCTGATGTATCTAGATTTTCAGTTCTAGGAAAGAAAGAAGACTAAAGCAGTAGTGTCTAGTTGGCGCTGAAATGAGCTGAATTTGGTGTCTGGAAACATAAGCAGACATTCAAGTGGACCAGTTACTGAGAAGTGGTACTGCAAAATGTAATCAGATGGAGAGAGTCTTTCAATTACTTGAATTTGACCAGCGAACAAATTTAAAAAGTCATGCAAGTTTGTTATTTTATTTTTTTCAAGTTCTCTCAGATCCCAGGCTTGCAAACTCAATTTCGCCCCTGAAAGTTGAGTCAGTTCTTCTGCATGTGTGCATCATCAGCACTAACGTAGATTTTGCAGTGGCAACTCCGTTAAAAATACCACTGAAGATGTGCCAACCAACAAAAAACCCACTGCATTTTCCTACTGCCTGTAGCAGTGCCTGCGGTGGTAAAGAAGTGAATATGATAAAGAGGTACATTTGTCAGAAAGCTAAAGCGACAGGACTCTGGAATACATGCAAGAACAGCTGAGTAAATAAGGTATCTCTTTTTTTCAGTTACTTACCAACCATAAATGGACTCTACAAGTGAACACAGAAAAATTGTAATAAGACCTGACATGTTCATGAGCAATGCTGTAAAGAGCCTGGGAAAAAGAAATGCTGTGTGGAGAGATAGCTAGCAGCAAAGTAGTGATGCCGGAGGTGTTGAGTGTGTCAGCTGAGAAAGGCAAAGAGAACTGTGTGTGAAAACTAAAATATCAGCATATCCTGGATCCGTGGGGGTCTGGTGGCACTGCAAACTGTTCTGAGCCACTTCTCACGATTGGCATGTCTAAGTTCTCTACTTCTTCCATCCTCTCAAGTTTTGTTTAGTCTTACATCTATTTCAGTTAACTTCTCGGTGTCTTATATTTATTAGCGGGAAATATAAATACGTTCATGAGAAGTGCAGAAAGTGAAGAAGCCCTAACCCTTCCCAGCGTCAGGGCAAGAAACACATACTAATCCTAGCTTGTGAGCAAATCCCAGAGCTCCCTGGAGCAATGAAGCACAGGCCCACTAGCTGATCCTGTAAAGCCAAATCAAACTCTTAGAAGTGTGAGTTTTTTCTACTGCTTCTCCTATGTGTGTCCTGCTGCCCAACTCCTATCTTTCTAATACAGATCCAAGTGGGAAATGCTTCCTTCAGCCACGTGCCCATTTGTTCTGTGAGCATCCAGTCCTTTAGATAAGAAAATATTTATAACATCTAAAGAGCATGTTGGTCTGTTACAGAGGAGAAATCCATTCGTTTTGTGTGCAGGCACACAGGCATTGCGGATAAGCAAAAGTCGTTTAGGATGTCACTGTCTCTGTGTCTGGGGTTACTGTCACCACTGAGGAGTGGATGAGATTGTGCTAGTGCTTGGTCTTCTGCTCCCCTGCACAGCCCGCCAGGTTACTTCAAAGCGCGTGGTGCGTTCAACCTGCCTGCGTGTACCCATGTGCTGATCCAGTGGGATGTCCCAGCCCATGGCAGGGAGATTGGAAATAGATGACCTTTAAGGTCTTTTCCAACCCGAAGTATTCTATGATTCTACCCCACCCAGAGACTCAAGCAATTTTCTGTTGACTTTAAAGGCTGGTGACCTCCAGCTACTGATCAGGGGTGATCAAACCAGAGCAATGGCATCTTCTTCCTTTACGTTTGGATCTAGAAGGGACTTTGTAGCTGGGCCCTCCTTGTGACTTGTACACTGAGACACTCTCCCTTTATTGCATAAGTTGGAAAGCATAGGAATACCACAGATACCATATTGCTTCATATGAATTCCATAAATAATAATAAATTCCATAAATAAGGAATAAACCAGTGTAGCTTGAGTGATGTGTCACCTTTCATTGTCCTTTTTATCTGTCCTTTGTCTTCTTAGTCTCCCCTTCTACAGACTGTGCTTTATTTCTGGTGGGGCACTATTCCATTGCAGCGAATCCCCTTAAATGGACAAACATTAATGCTTCGGAAATCAAAAGCCAGCATGACCACAAATTCTTGGCTTCTTTCTCCCCGCTGTCTAGACTTCATAGCCATTTGCAAGTATGCTAAAAATACTGATTTGCAGTAATAACGGAGGCATAAAATACCAGGTTGGAAGGCACCTCAAGGATCATGTGGTCCAACCTTTCTTGGCAAAGGCACGGTCTAGACCAGCCTTTTTAGCCCAGCATCCTATCCAGCAGAATCTTATAAGTGTC